>NC_069785.1:82006694-82729103 GCF_027406575.1 Nycticebus coucang
CAGGTGAGAATCACAAGCAGGCTGTTCTGTCCCAGGGTGAAGCATAGCCGGTTATCTGAGTGACGTGATGTTGCTCCACGTCTATTTTATTTTTAGGAGACAGAGTCTCACTCCGTCGCCCTGGGTGACCTAGACTCCTGGACTTGAGCAATCCTGCCTCAGCCTCCTTAACGGCTGGAACTACAGGCACCTGCCACAATGTCCAGCTAGTGTTTCTATTTTTAGTAGAGATGGGTCTCACCCTAGCTCAGGGTGGTCTTGAACTCATGATCTCAGGCAATCCACCCTCGTTGGCCTCCCATCATAGGCATGAGGCATTGCATCTGGCCCTAAGTTTGCCATTAAAAAAAATTTGTTTTGAGACAGAGTCTCACTAAGTCTTCCTCAGTAGAGTGCTGTGATGTCACAGCTCACAGCAACCTCAAACTCTTGGGCTGAAGCGATTCTCTTGCCTCAGCCTCCCACGTAGCTGGGACAACAGGCACCTGCCACACGCCTGGCTATTTTTTTGTTGTAGTTGTCATTGTTGTTTTGGCAGGCCCAGGATAGGTTCAAACTGGCCAGCCCTGGTGTATGTGGCCAGTGCCCTATTGGCAGAGCTACAGGCACCAAGCCTGTCATTTAAATTTAAAATAGGGGAGGCACCCATGGCTGAGTGGGTAGGGCGCTTGGGCCCCATATACTAAGGGTGGTGGGTTCGAACCCAGCCCCGGCCAAATTGCAACAAAAAATAGCCAGGTGTTGTGGTGGGTGCCTGTAATCCCAGCTACTCGGGAGGCTGAGGCAAGAGAATTGCCTAAGCCTAAGAGCTGGAGGTTGCTGTGAGCTGTGACACCACGACACTCTGAGGGCGACAGAGTGAGACTGTTTTCTAGAAAAAAAAAATAGATAAAATTTAAAATAGGCTCAGTGCCCATAGCACAGTGGCTACGGCACCAGCCACATACAACAAGCCTGGTGGGTTCTAACCTGGCCCGGGCCAGCTAAACAACAATGACAACTGCAACAAAAAATAGCCGGGCATAGTGGCAGGCACCTATAGTCCCAGTTACTTGGTAGGCTGAGGCAAGAGAATTGCTTAAGCCCAAGAGTTTGAGGTTGCTGTGAGCTGTGATGCTATGGCATTCTACGGAGGGTGACATACTGAGACTCTGTCTCAAAAAAAAAAAAAAAAATTAAAAAAATTTAAAATAAAGAAATACAAAATAAGTAAATAACAAAATTATAGATGCAGGCTGTGCCTGTAGCTCTGTAGGTAGGGCACCAGCCACATGCACAAGGGCTGGTGGGTTCAAACCCAGGTGGGTTTAACAGCCCAGGCCTGTTAAAAAAAAAAAAAAGGGTGGCGTCTGTGGCTCAGTGGGTAGGGTGCTGGCCCCATATACTGAGGGTGGCAGGTTCAAACCTGGCCCCAGCCAAACTGCAAACAAACAAAAAAAGCCAGGCGTTGTGGCAGGCGCCTGTAGTCCCAGATACTCGGAGGCTGAGGCAAGAGAATTGCCTAAGTCCAAGAGCTGGAGGTTGCTATGAGCTGTGACGCTATGGCACTCTACTGAGGGTGACAGAGTGAGACTGTCTCTTAAAAAAAAAAAAAAAGAAAGAGGGTTTTCGCACTTACTTAGCTGGTTCAGTTGCGTCGGCGCTTGCTGTGTGCGTCATTTCTGGGCGTCTCAGAACGGAGTCGCTAACGGCCAGGAGAGAATATGCCCAAGTTTTATTGTGATTACTGCGATACCTATCTCACCCATGACTCTCCATCTGTGAGGAAGACACACTGCAGTGGGGGAAAGCACAAAGAGAATGTGAAAGACTATTATCAGAAATGGATGGAAGAGCAGGCCCAGAGCCTGATTGACAAAACAACGGCTGCATTTCAACAAGGAAAAATACCTCCTACTCCATTCTCGGCTCCTCCTCCTGCAGGGGCGATGATTCCACCTCCCCCCAGTCTTCCGGGTCCTCCTCCTCCTGGGATGATGCCAGTGGGACCTGCTCCTGGAATGAGGCCACCCATGGGAGGTCACATGCCAATGATGCCTGGGCCCCCAATGATGAGACCTCCTGCTCGTCCCATGATGGTGCCCACTCGTCCTGGAATGACTCGACCAGACAGATAAGGATAGAGGGGAGTTTTCTTTATGTCAGTTTTTATTACTTGTTCTGCTTCACCAAGAGATCATGGTGCTGTGACGCTGGGTGTTTTCTTAATAGCATGATAAGGAAAACTTGCTCCCCCTTCCTATCAAAGAGAGAGTAAGAATAGTTTTGAAGGGAAAAAGTGGAACCAGAAAAAGGGGCAGTTTTCATTTGTATTGTGAAATGTGAAAATAAAATTGTCAACTGTTTAAAAAAAAAAAAAAGAAAAGAAAGAAAGAGGGCGGCGCCTGTGGCTCAAGGAGTAGGGCGCCGGTCCCATATACTGGAGGTGGCGGGTTCAAACCCAGCCCCGGCCAAAAACCACAAAAAAAAAAAAAAAAGAAAGAAATTATAGATGCAAAACAGCATTTAACTGAAACTTGCTTTGGGGTAAACCATTTAAGAATACACTTTTTTTCCACGTTTAAAACTGTCTGAGGGTTCTGTCTGTCTTTCTGAAAATCTGCAGTGGTAAAATTAAGTAGGCTTAAGATATGTTAAAGTAGAATGGAAGGGAAAAAATTCAGATATTTCATACTTCAGATATGAAAAGTAGAATGGAGGAGAAAAAATTCCAACCCTGGAGAAATCTAGATTTCATTCCTGCTGCTGTGTTATCAGGCAGTAAATTCTATCCATAACAGCATCTAACTTGGTGGTATTAAGCTGATAATTTTGTGACAATAAATATGTCCATGTTGAAAGAAATAATTTCTCTTGTTATCAAGGAGGAAGTCAGGTGGGGGCCTTACCTCTTGTTTTGTTTTACTGTTTTTTTGTGGATCTCTTTAACCCCAAGAGAAGGGTATTTATAGTATGAATGGAATGATGAATTTGTAAACGTGAATGATGTCACCAGCTTAATCAACTTGTATGTTTGTATTTATAGTTAACAATTAGCCAAATGAGGTACAGGATTGCATTTGTAGGCGCTCTAAATCACTCTAAAAATAAAAAGATACATACCACCCAGTGTACTGTAGAACAGAAATTTCAAATATTAAGGGGCTACCCATGTTTCTGTTACATGGGTGCCTTGTGTAATGCTTGGTCTGGGTTGCAGTGTGCCCACCACTGGAAGAGTGTGTGGTGGATGGGGCAGGTGAGTCTTCACCCCATTCCGCCAACCTCTCCCTCAGGTTCCAAGGTCGTTAACACCTTCTGTGCCCATGTATGTCCCTCATTCAGTTCCCAGTTATTCATGAGAGTATGTGACATTTAGTTTTTCCATTCCTGAGACGCTTCACTTAGGAAATGGTCTCCAGTACCATCCAAGTTGCTACAAAAAACATCATTTCATTCCATTTTTTTTTTTTGAGACAGAGCCTCAAGCTGTCACCCTGGGTGACAGTGCCATGGCATCACAGCTCACAGCAACCTCCAATTCCTGGGCTCAAGCGATTCTCCTGCCTCCGTCTCCCAAATAGCTGAGACTACAGGCGCCTGCCACAAAGCCTGCCCGGTTATTTTTTTGGTTGCAGCTTTCATTTTTGTTTGGCGGGCCCAGGCTGGATTTGAACCCATCAGCTCAGGTGTATATGGCTGGCGCCTTACACCCTTGAGCCACAGGGCTGAGCCCATTCCATTTTTTTTTTTTTAAAGACAGAGTCTCAAGCTGTCGCCCTCAGTAGAGTGCTGTGGCATCACAGCTCACAGCAATCTCAAATCCTTGGGCTCAAGCGATTCTCTTGCCTCAGTCTCCCGAGTGGCTGGGAGTACAGCTGCCCGCCACAACGCCTGGCTATTTTTTGTTATAGTCGTCATTGTTTATGTGGCCCAGGCTGGGTTCGAACCCGCCGGCCTCGGTGTATGTGGCCGGGGCCCTACCCCCTGAGCTACGGACGCCGCTCCATTTCATTCCTTTTTATAGATGACTAGTAGTACTTTGTGGTATACATGCACTACATTTTATCTATCTACTCATAATTTATAATTCATGAGTGGATAAAGATGGGCACTTAGGTTGATTCCACATCTTTGCAATTGTGACTAAACATTTGGGCGCAAATAAGCATTTGTGTCTTTTTGATAAAATGACTTCTTTTCCTCTGGGTAGATACCCAGTAGTGGGATTGCTGGATCGAATGGTAGGTAGGTCTACAGGTCTCCGTTTATTTCTTTGAGGGATCTCCAGACTGTTTTCCGTAGAGGCTGAACTAGTTTGCAGTCCCATCAACACTGTGTCGACCTTTCTCTTTGCATCCAGGCCAGCTTTTGTTGTTTGACTTTTTAGTAATGGCCATTCTGACAGGGATAAGATGTGAACCTCGTTGTGGTTTTATTTTATTTATTTTATTTTTTGAGACAGTCTTACTATGTCTCCCTGGGTAGAATGATGTGGCGTCACAGCTTCAACCTCCAACTCTTGAGTTTAAGAGATTCTCTTGCCTCAGCCTCCCTAGTAGCTGGGACTACAGGGCGCCTGCCACAACGCCCAGCTATTTTGTTTTGTTTTTGTGCAGTTGTCATTGTTGTTTAGCTGGCCTGGGCTGGGTTGGAACCCTCCAGCCTCGGTGCATGTGGCTGGCGCTGTAACCACTGTGCTATGGGCACTGAGCCCTCATTGTGGCTTTAATTTGCGTTTCCCTGATCACTAGTGATGCTGAGCATTTTTTTTTTTTTTTAATTGTTGGGGATTCATTGAGGGTACAATAAGCCAGGTTACACTGATTGCAATTGTTAGGTAAAGTCCCTTGATGCTGAGCATTTTTTCATATTTTTGTTGGCCAATTGTCTGTCTTTTGAAAAACATCTTTTCATGTTTTCTGCCCACTTTTTTAATGGTAGATTTGTTGCCCATTTGTTTTGAGTTCTTTGTTGATTCTGGATATCAGCCCTTTATCAGATGTTCAGATTGAGGGTATTTTCCCCCATTCTGTAGGTTGTTTGTTTACTGTTATTTCCTTTGTTGTACAGAAGCTTTGTAATTTAATTAAAATCCAATTATTTATTTTTATTATTGCTGTGTTTGCCTTGGAGGCCTTAGTCATAAATTCCTTTTGCAAATTTTCTGTTTTTAATTATTAAGAGTATGTAATGTTGCATATCTTTATAGGGTGTACGTGTGATGCTTTGGTATAGGCATAGTGTGGATTAATCAAGGCAGGATAATTAGCTGTCTATTACCTTAGACATTTATCATTTCATTGTGTTGGGAACATTCCAGTTCCACTCTTTTATCTATTTATTTATTTTTGTAGACAGAGTCTCACTTTGTCACCCTCCATAGAGTGTTGTGGTGTCATAGCTCACAACAGCAGCCTTCAACTCTTGGGCTTCAGCAATCCTCTTGCCTCAGTTTTTTGTATTTTTAGTAGAGAGGCGGTCTCGGTTTTGTTCTGGCGTGGCTGGAACTCCTGAGCTCAAGCAATCCACCCGCCTCAGCCTCCCTGAGGGCTGGGATTCTTTTAGTTAATTTTAATTTGCACTTTAACTTTCTGTTGGTTGTTGTCTCTTTGTTGTGCTATTGAATATTGTTCATTCTAACTGTAGTTTTGTACTCATGAACCATCCCCACTGTCTCCCCCGCTCCCTGCCACCCTTCCTGGCCTCTGGTAGCTAGCTGTCTTAAGGAGAGCAATTATTTTTCTTTCTCCTCATTTTTTAAGGAATAGTCAAGTTTGGTAGTGAGAAGGGAAAGAGTAGAACAGGAGTGAATCCGTGACAGACTGAAGACCTTTGCACCAATTTTTAAAAACATTTAGGCCAGGCGCGATGGCTCACACCTATAATCCCAGCACTCTGGGAGGCTGAGATGGGTGGATTGCTTGAGCTCACGGTTTCAAGACCAGCCTGAGCAAAAGAGAGACCCCATCTCTACTAAAAATAGAAAACCGAGGCAAGAGGATCGCTTGAGCCCAAGAGTTGGAGGTTGCTATGAGCTGTGATGCCACAGCACTCCACTGAGCATGACAGAGAAAGACTCTGTCTCAAAAACAAACAAAAAAAGCCAAACTCACTGGACTCTAAATGCGATTTCTCTTTTTACTTTGAGATTGGATACCACTTTGCATTGGCCAGGGTGTCCAGGAGGCTGCCTGGCCTTCGCCTGCTGTGTCCCCAACCTCCACCCCATGTCCAAGGGGCTGTCCTGTCCTGACCATCTGAGACCCTGGTGGAAATGCAGCTTTTTTCTGCTTATGTGTTTCTTTTATTTATTTATTTTTTCTGAGACAGAGTCTCACTATGTCACCTTGAGTAGAGTGCGATGGCATCACAGCTCACAGCAATCTCCAACTCCTGGGCTTCCACGATTGATTCTCTGGCCTCAGCCTTCCAAGTAGCTGGGACTACAGGTGCCGCCAGAACGCCCGGCTATTTTTTGTTGCAGTTTGGCCGGGATGAGGTTCAAACTCTGTATATGGGGCCGGCACCCTACCCACTGAGCCGCAGGCGCCGCCCTGCTGCATGTGTGTTTCTCATTGATTTTTGGTAGACGCATATTTATTTCCCTGTTTAGCAATTAGTGCACAGTATCAGTAGCTTGACACCTGGCAAGCAGCAGTTTCGGTGGTAAAGGAGAAGGTGGAAAGGGTGTTTTTTGTTGTTTATTTTATTTTCGGTCAACAACCATTTCTAGTTTCCAGAATAAGTATATGGAAGGAAGTCCAGGAGAACCACATAAAAGAACGGAAGAGTGGCGCCTGTGGCTCAAAGGAGTAGGGCACCAGCCCCATATGCCAGAGGTGGCGGGTTCAAACCCAGCCCCAGCCAAAAACTGAAAAAAAAAAAAAAACAGAAAGAACAAACGGAAGAGGAAGAAACTTGTTTTTTACTTGTTTTCCAGAATTAGCTGATGCTTTGAAGGGTGTGTTGCCTTGGCACTCTACCAAGGGTGATAAAATGAGACTCTTTCTCTAAAAAAAAAAAAACCACACACATACAACATGCAGAACTGTAACTTTTTTTTTTTTGAGACAGAGTCTCACTTTGTCACCCTCCGTAGAGTGCTATGACATCACAGCTCACAGCAACCTCCAACTCCTGGGCTCAAGCGATTCTCCTGCCTCCGCCTCCCAAGTAGCTGGGACCACAGGCGCCACCACAACACCCGGCTATTTTTCGGTTGCAGCGGTCATTGTTGTTTGGCGGCCCAGGCTGGATTCAAACCCGCCAGCTCAGGTGTATGTGGCTGACGTCTTAGCAGCTTGAGCCACAGGCGCCGAGCCCTTGCCTCAGTTTTTTAATTTTTAGTAGAGATAAGGTCTTGCTTTTGCTCAGGCTGGTCTGGAACTCATGAGATCAAGCAGTCCACTGGCCTCAGCCTCCCGGAGTGCTAGGATTATAGGTGTGAGCCACTGCACCTGGCCCCTGAACATTATATTTTAAAATTTATTTTATTTTCAGTCATAGAAAGGCCTGTGGATGTACACTTTAGATGGGTGAATTGTATGATACATGATACTTTATCTCAATAAAGTTGTTATAAAAAGGGAAAGATTTTAAAAATATCATGTGGAGATTTTTAAACATTTGATGCCTGGGTCTAACCTGCCTCCCCTTCCCCAGCTGACATGCTAAATCTTCTGATCATTTGGAGTACGTAGGTGGCCGTCTGGGTTACAGTCGTTAACCTATATTGAGCAGGTGTGGCTCACTCCGTGCCACTTCTCCCCACCTGTGGTAGGGAGTGTTCGTTGCAGCCAGATCCCAGTCGTCATTCGGAAGGGCAGAGCCCCAGGACCGTCACCCAGAGATGCAGAGTATTGCGTCTGCGTTGTCAGACCTGAGAAGTTGGGCTCAGCAGCTTTCATTGTCTCTGTCTTTACCTCTTTGCACTGACTTATTCCCACTTGTATTAGTCTGCAGGGGCTGCCATAAAAAATGATTACAGACTAGGTGGCTTAAACACCAGAAATTAATTTTCTCACTTTTCTAGAGGCTGAAAGTCCACGGTCAGGGAATCAGCAGGTCTGGTCTTGCCCAAGGCCTCTCTTCCTGGCTTGCAGAAGGCCATCTCCTCACTGTTCACACATGGCCTTTTCTCTGTGTCTGGCTTTCCCTGTGTCTCTGCCTCTTCTCACAGGGTACCTATCCTCTTGTATTAGGGACCCACCCTTACGACCCCACTTAGTTAACAGCGTAGCCATTAGCACTGTTCAGTCAGAACCTAAGCGGCCTGGTGACACCCTGGGTCCTTCCTTGTACCTCGTTCCCCAAGGATTGGATAAGGTTGATGGTCAGTCACTTATCCGTCCTATTCAGTCTGTCTGTCGCTCAAATCTTCCTCTATGGTGACTGCCATCACCTTGGTGAGGCACCCCTCTTCTCGTATTTGGGTAGGTGCAGTAGGCACGCGGTAGGTCTCCCTCCAACGTCTTCCGACTCGTTCCTTTCTCTGGCCATGGTGAGTTTGTTCGTATTAATCCCTGTCATCAGTGTCAGAATGGCCTCTCCCCAGCCTGCTCTTCAGGAATGATGGTGAGATCCTTTCACTGGCTGCCAGTGCTCTCAGGATAAAATGGAAATGTCCCGCATGACACACCAGCCACTCGAAATGTGTTCCCTGCCCACCTGTCCAGCCTCACCTGCTGTGGATACCCCCCACCCGTGTACACACACACCTTCTCCAGACCATAGTGTTTGCCCAGGCACTTCCCACAGCTGAAATGCCCTTTTCCATTCTCCTCATCTGTGTGATGAAGCTTTATCCTCTTCCTCCTCTGGGAACCCCCTACAGGGTTGGGGACTGCCTGGTAAGGCCAGCTCAGCTCTTTGTGTGATCTTCTACCCAAGGCACTTCTCACACTGTCTTGGAATGAAGACATGTTTTCTGTATTTTCCCCTGGACCAGTGTGGTGTCAACAGTGGGGCTCTGATGTCCTGCATCCTGCTTTTTTTTTTTTTTTTTTTTCTCAGTGTGTCTCTGCCACAACACCGGGCTATTCGTTGTTTGCAGTTTGGCCAGGGCTGGGTTTGAACCTGCCACCCTCGGTATATGGGGCCGGCCCCCTACCCACTGAGCCACATTCACCGACCAAGGTTTTTTTTGTTGTTGTTGTTTTTGTTGTTTTGGCCGGGGCCAGGTTTGAACCTGCCAGCCTCAGTATACGGGGCTGGTGCGCTACCTACTGAGCCACAGGCGCCGCCCTGATGTCGTCCTCATTTGTGGAGTAACCAGAGCACCTGCCCTCTGGGGTGGCTGCGAGAACTGAATTTGGGCATCCATGTAAACACTTATTACTACCAAAGTAATGTTAATTCCTATCTTTGTGGGGCTTTCTACAGGTTGTAGTAGTTGTCGAAATAACTTGAGTACGTTAATAAGAACAGCTAATAATTTAATTGAATAAATAGACTTTTTTCAGAATTAGATCTTACTAATAATGACTTTATTATTTTAGTGAAAGTCCGAAAATTTAATAAAGCCAAACCACAACCTGATGCATTTGAAGAAGAAAAAATCTATGCTTACCCTAGCAATATTACCTCAGAGACTGGATTCAGGTAAGGGTCAGGTGGGGAGTAAAATAATTTTTTCCCCCTGGAAGGCTAGAAACCATTTTAATGTTCGGAATTTATGACTATTTGTGCATTTATAATTATGTTAGATTTGTTTCTTTCCTTTCAGCTGTGGTGAAACTAAGTCTTAAATCATCAGACACGAGCCAGGCATTGTGGCGGGTGCCTGTAGTCCCAGCTAATTGAGAGGCTGAGGCAAGAGAATCACTCAGGCCCAAGAGTTTGAGGTTGCTGTGATGCTACAGCACTCTACAGAAGGTGACAAAGTGAGAGTATGTGTGAAAACAAAAATTAAACGATCATATGTAAATTTACTAAAAGGTTCATATGCTTCATGCAAAAGTGAGGTTAACCATTTAGACAACCAGTCAGCCTCTCAGAGCTTTTGATGTTATGTCACCGGATGTTCCCTCTGAAGTGCTTTGTTTGTAGGTTTCTACAAACCTGCTGGCTTCTCTGTTTCTCTGTTTTTTTGAGACACAGGGTAGGTCTATCTGTCTTGGCTAGGTTGGTCTTGAACTCCTGGACTCAAGGGATCCTCTTGCCTCAGCCTCCCAAGTAGCCAGCTGGGTCTGCCCTCCCCCACCCCTCACCTTGTTTCTGTCGTGGCCTCTTCCTAAGCAACTGCCATGGCTTACAATATCATCCATATCTGTTTGAGAGACTGGGGTCAAAATAGTTATTAAAAAAAACTATATAAATTGAAAGTAAGGGGCTGGGCCTGGTGTCTCACACCTATAATCCCAGTGCTCTGGGAGGCCAAGGCGGGTGCATCGCCTGAGCTAATAGGTTTGAGACCAGGCTGAACCAGAGTGAGACCTCTTCTCTAAAAACAGCTGGGAGTTGTGGTGGGCACCTCTAGTTCCAGCTATTCGGGAGGGTGAGGCCAAGAGGATCGCTTGAGCCCAAAAGTTTGAGGCTGCTGTGAGCTAAAATGCCATGGCACTCTACCAAGGGCAATAAAGTGAGACTCTGTCTCTACCCCTCGCCCCCCAAAAAGAATTGTACAAAATTAATTTATTTCAAGAGTGAAAGTTACTTTACATGATTCATGAAAACATGTCGTTTGGCAGTATTGCCCTGGTGTGACATGCAGGAAATGGTAACCATTACAGCATGCGCTCCTGAAAACTGGAAGACGCTTGTTTGCAAGGAGAGTAAGGGATACTGGTGAATACGTGTAACCCCTTTATATTTTTGGTTATTTGCAGCACTATTTCAAGCCTGGAAGAAATTGTTGAAAAGCAAGGAGACATAATAGTGTATCTGAAACGACACAACACCCTGTTGAGTAAGCGATTGTTGGCTCTCTCTTCCTCAGACCTGGGCTGTCGGGCAAGTAAGACATGACAGGCTCACGGCCACTATGGCAACTGCAGAGGAATCCAGAGTAACTTAGGATCTACTGACGAGGTGCCACAGTGGCTTTCACCAAGTAATATTTACAATTTTGGTTGTAAACCCAAATTTGGTTCTCCCCTCTGTGGCTGTGAAATACATGGGGCTCCTGGGTCATTTGAAAGTTGCTTTGTAGAGGCCTCGGTAACTGAAGAATGTCTGCTCTGTACCTTTGGGAGTCATTAACTGCACTGTGTGTCCGAGTTTCAGCCTCTCTGTGGTCTGCACCTTTTCCACATGACATTTAAAACCCTGAAATAATTTGGCTTTTTACAGAATTAAGGCAAGACAATCTACTTCAGTCAAGTAAGTTCTTCCCACTTCTGAACTGACAAGAGAAGAGCTTGCTTCCACGGCATTTTCCTGCATGGTCTTATCCAGTATTGGATGCACTCACGCAGTGTCGGGTGATAGCGTGGGCCTTGTGGCTTTCAGAGAATTTTCTCAGTGTAGAACCAAGGTCTCACTAGGTGATTTACCATGCAGATTCTTACAGCTTTCTCTTCCTCAGACATAAGATATGCAAATTCCTTGGACCAGTGTTAGACAAGCCTGTGTTGCCTCATCTTGGCAGCACCATCTGTTAGCAATAGCTGAAAAATGTAGAGAATTTAGACTGCCGCTTTATTTTTGCCCTTCTTCAAGAAGTGGACATATGATTCAGTATTGATAATACCTTCATTGAATCAGTAGGTTCTCTTATACAAAAGGAATCTTTTGTGATTTTAAATTAGTCTAAAAAGAAGAATAGAATCCTCTTTATTCTTGGACTATACTTAAAAATTGTGATGGGAATAAGTATCAGTTTACATACGGATATTAAACTTACCTAATTTTTAAGATAAAGTATTTTTATGAGCCTGGCATTATCTATTCTTTCTCCTATGAGGCCCCTGTCCGTTGTCATACTTGTCATCAGCACTGGTACGTGCAGCCTTAGGAAGACTTCAGACGAAGACTTACTGTGAGGGGAGGGGTATTTGTGATTGTGTGGGTTGGTGGTCTTTTTTGGTCATTAGCTAGATATTCAACATTTGATTTGAAAAGCTATGTACAAATTCTACTGAAGGCTTTTGAGCAAGGAAGTGACAACTTCAGTTTTAGTTTTGGGAGGATCATATTTTAGTTCAATACAGGGGAAATTTGGGTGGCAGAAAGATGTGGCCCTGAACTAGGGCAGGTATAGTGACATTTTATTATAAGTGTATATGCATATATGTATATAGACAGAGATGTATATGTGTGTGTTACAAATGACAATAGCATCATGACTTACTATAAAATTAAAAGTTTATTTTTTTTTGAGACAGAGTCTCACTTTGTCACCCTTGGTAGAGTGCCGTGGTGTCACAGCTCACAGCAACCTCCAACTCTTGGGCTTAGGCAGTTCTCTTGCTTCAGCCTCCTGAGTAGCTGGGACTACAGGCGCCTGCCACAATGCCCGGCTATTTCTTGTTGCAGTTGTCACTGCTATTTTGGCTGGCCGGGGTCGGGTTCAAACCTACCACCCTCGGTATGTGGGGCCGGTGCCCTACCCACTGAGCCATAGGTGCTACCCTAAGTTTATTATTTTTTAATGGCAATATTATAAAATGCAGATAAAGCCTAGGAATGTATAACTTATATAGGTAAGAGATATATTCATTCAGTCATCTCCACTTTTAATTTTGGAGAGCAAATGCCTGTTTTTAGATATAGCTGTTGCTGGGACATTCTAAAAGTTTTCAACTAAAGAAAAATTGAAGAGCTTAAGAGCCTATTTTGTTTATTTTTTGAGACAGAGTCTCACTGTGTTGCCCTTGGTAGAATGCCATGGTGTCACAGCTCACAGCAACCTCAAACTCTTGGGCTTAAGTGATTCTCTTGCCTCAGTCTCCCAGGTAACTGGGACTACAGGTGCCTGCCACAATGCCCGGCTGTTTTTTTTGTTGTAGTTGTCGTTGTTTTGGCAGGCCCAGGATGGGTTTGAACCCGCCAGCTCTGTTGTATGTGGCTGACACCCTAGCTACTGAGCCACAGGCACCCAGCCTTAAGAGCCTCTAAATTTTGCTTTTGGCTATGGTACTTTTCAAAGGGAAAACAGCAGTAGTTGCCCTGGGGAGAGTGCCATGGCATCAGCCTTGATCATAGCAACCTTAGACTCCTGGGCTCGAGTGATCCCTTTGCCTCAACCTCCTGAGTAGCTGGGACTACAGGTGCCCACCACCAGGCTTGGCTAATTTTTCTTGTTTTTTGTAGAGACAGGGTCTTGATCTTGGTCAGGCTGGTCTTGACCTCCTGAGCTTAAGGGATCCTCCCACCATGGCCTCCCAGAGTGCTATAGGAGTGAGCCACTGTGCCCAGCCAATGCTTACTTAAACAAAAAATAAATTCAGTTTGGATCTATAGTCAGTTTCTGAGACATACAGGATAAACTTTGGTTTATAAAAAAAGGTATAGTTGGACCAGGTGCCGTGGCTCATGCCTATAATACCAGTACTTAGGAGGCCAGTGCTCCATGATAACATGGCACTCTACTGAGGGTGAAAAAGTGAGACTCTGTCTCAAAAAAAAAAAAAAAGTATAGTTAGATAGTTAGGATACTCAGGTTCTGATACAGTATCTGTGTAATCACCAACACTTTTCTAAATGTAGTAATGAACATTTCAAACAAGAAATGAAAATGAAGGGCTGCGCCTGTGGCTCAGTCGGTAAGGCGCCGGCCCCATATACCGAGGGTGGCGGGTTCAAACCTCAGCCTCGGCTGAACTGCAACCAAAAACTAGCTGGGCGTTGTGGCGGGTGCCTGTCGTCTCAGCTACTCGGGAGGCTGAGGCAAGAGAATCGCTTAAGCCCAGGAGTTGGAGGTTGCTGTGAGCTGTGTGATGCCATGGCACTCTACTGAGGGCCATAAAGTAAGACTCTGTCTCTACAAAAAAAAAAGAAATGAAAATGAAACTAAGAATTAGGGCTGGGAGCGGTGGCTCATGCCTATAACTAGCACTCGGAAGCTGAGGTGGGTGGATCGCTTGAGCTCATGAGTTTGAGACCAGCCTGAGCAAACGCAAGGCCCTATCTCTACTAAAATAGAAAAACTTAGGCAAGAGGATCACTTGAACCTAAAGGGGTCACAGGGAAACTTGCTCTTTTCCCTTAGGTTGGTTTGCTGAAAAGTCAACTCACAGTTATGGTAGATTAATAAGAGAAAGGTTTATTTCCAAATACCATGTGCATGGGGGAATGACTTCCCAAAATCTCAGTGATGGTCAGTGGCTTTTAAAGATGCTTTTTAGGGCTTGGCTCCTGTAGCTCAGTAGCTAGGGCACTGGTCACGTGCACCAGGGCTGGCAGGGTTCCAGCCCAGCCCGGGCCTGCCAAACAATGACAACTACAATGACAAAAAAAATAGCCAGGTGTTGTGGTGGACACCAGTAGTCCCAGCTACTTGGGAGGCTGAGGCAAGAGAATCGCTTAAGCCCAAGAGTTTGAGGTTGCTGTGAGCTGTGACGTTACAGCACTCTACAGAGGGCGACATAGTGAGACTCTGTCTCAAAAAAAAATGCCTTTTAAAAGGGAGGGGGAAGAGAAACTGGAAAGTATTTGTGTAGTTAAGTGGTTGCTAGGGGGATTGTAGGTGGAATGTGTGTAGATGGGTAGAAACAGACTGAGTCGCAGATTAACCTGAGGGACAGGTCTCAGTGCTTCAAATGACCTTAGGGCCAGGTCTGTGTGATAAGGAGTCCAGCAGCCCCTTTCTGATTCTAAATCAGGTTACTCGGCTTTTATAGAGGACAGGCCAGTGCTTTCTGATCAAAAATGGCCTTTGCACTTAAAATATTCTTTATACCAAGGAATCATATTTTGGGGTGAAATTTCCTTCCTTCAAGCCCAAGAGTTGGAGGTTGCTATGAGCTGTGACTCCACGGCACTCTCCTGAGGTAGACAAAGTGAGACTCTGTCTGAAAAAATAAATATATAAATAAATAAAAATAAAAACAAAGAGGCTGTATTAGTTTGCAATCCCACCAACTGTGTAAAAGCATTCCCCTCTTTCTAAATCTATACCAGCATCTGCAGCTTTGAGACTTTGTGATGTGGGCTAATCTTACTGGGGTTAGGTGATATGTCAGGGTGGTTTAATTTGTGTTTCTTGGGTTTCTTGGCTGAGCACAGTCGCTCATGCACTCTGGGAGGCTGAGGTGGATGGATTGCCTACACTCAGGGGTTCGAGACCAGCCTGAGCAAGAGTGAGACCCTGTCTCTAAAAATAGCCCAGTGTTGTGGCAGGCACCTGTAGTCCCAGCTACCTGGTAGGCTGAGGCAAGAGAATCGCTTGAGCCCAAGAGTTTGAGGTTGCTGTGAGCTATGACACTACGGCACTGTACCGAGGGAACAAAGTGAGACTCTGTTCCCCCCCCAAAATTTGCATTTTTCTGATGATTGGGGACGATGAGCATTTTTTCAAATACTTGTTATCCATCCTCTGTCTTCCTCAGAGAAGGTTCTGTTCATGTCTCTAGCCCAGTGACAGTAGATTTTTAGAGGGGATTGTTAGTGCTTTTATTTTTTTGAGATAGAGTCTCACTTTGTCCCCCTAGGTAGAATGCCTTGGTGTCACAGATCACAGCAACCTCAGACTCTTGAGCTCAAGTGATTCTCTTGCCTCAGCCTCTCAGAGTGCTAGGATTACAGACATGAGCCAGCAAGCTCGGCCTTATTAGCTCTTTTTTTGTCGATTAATTTGAGTTCTCTGTAGATCCTAGTTATCAAGCTTTATCAGATTTGTAATATGCAAATATCTTTTCCCATTCTGAAGGTTGTCTGTTTGCTTTGGTTGTTGTCTCCTTAACTATACAGTAGCTTTTTGGTTTAATTAAGTCCCGTTTATTTATTTTTGTTGTTATTGCAATTGCATCGGAAGTCTTCTTCATAAAATCTTTCCCCAGGCTGACATCTTCAAGAGTTTTCCCCACACTTTATTTCTAGGATTTTTATGTTTCACTGCTTAGGTTTAAATCTTTTATCCATCTTGAATCAATCTTTATAAGTGGTGAGAGTTGCGGGCCCTGCGGATAGTCCTTAAAGGGCTGTGTCCTTTGCTTTTGCTGCCTCAGGGCCTGGGCAGAGAGAGACTGTGTGTGGGCCTTGCAAGGTGGGCAAAATGGGCACTGCTGGGTGGGCAACAAAGAGAGAGAGCTATGGAAGGAGCCGGCTGCCCTCAGACTGGGGGTGAGGAGGGTACCACATTTTGTTTTTAGACAGAGCCTCAAGTTGTCGCCATGGGTAGAGTGCTGTGGTATCACAGCTCACAGCAACCTCCAACTCCTGGGCTCAAGTGATTCCTGCCTCCGCCTCCCAAGTAGCTGGGACTACAGGCGCCCTCCACAATGCTTGGCTATTTTTTTTTTTTTTTTGGTTATAGTTGTCATTGTTGTTTGGAGGGCCTGGGCTGGATTTGAATCCCCCAGCTCGAGTGTATGTGGCTGGCACCTTAGCCACTTGAGCCATAGGCGCCAAGCCGAGGGGAGCACATTGTTCTGCTCTTAAAGAGTCCGTGCAGCCCTCCTCCCCTTCTCCAGCTTGGTGGTCCTAGATCAAGAACAAAGGACTCTATGTGTGGTCAGGCATCCAAAGAGTTGTGAGCCCCAGCCCAGCCCCTCTACCCCTCTACCCTCCTGATACAACCATGGGCTCTGGCAGGGAGTAGGTGGCTACCCTCTGCCCCTGTGGGTCAGCAGTGATTCTCTGCACTCCTAGCCAGCCCTGGGGAAGGTAGGAAGGAGCTTCCTGGTGCTGGGCTACCAGTTTGGGTGTGGCACAGAGGCTGGGACTTGGGCACAGGGCCTCAGCTATCTTTCCTCCTTCATGGGGGTAGTGACCCTGGCTTTTCTCCTTGCTCTGTGAATGAGTAGACCCCGCAGTCGTATCAGGGCCTCCTCTCTCCTTGAGAGGGCCCCTCCCAGCAGCCGCTGACTTAACTACCACAACCCCCGCAGAGGAGCACTGAACTTCCACTGCTGGCAGAAGCCCCCAAGTGCTGCACCCAGCTGCTCGTGGTTGATCTCTTGAGCAGGCCTGCACATCCCTGGCTACAGAGCCCAGCTGCTCCTAGCGCATTGGGTGAAGTTCAGCAGGCAGCCCGAGCCCTTCTGTTGCCTCCCACCTCTGCTCATCTGGGTGTGCACCAGGCAGCAGCTCTCTGTGCCCTGCCAGACCCAACTCTACCTTGTCTCCAGTGACCACTTCATCCTGCACCCCCCACTGCTGGTCCACCATCCCCATCCTGCCCATACGGCCCCTGTTGGGCAGTTCAATCACTACAGACCAGGTGCCCAGGTATCCCCTACAGCGTCTCGACAACCACGTGGAGCTACAGGGGACCAGCACCCCCTGGGCAGCTTCACCTCCTCCACCTCTGCCCCTTATCCACACTGTCCCTATCAGTGCCCCAGTGACCCCCTGCACCAGGAGCTGTCCTTTGATGTGCCCTGTTCTCAAAAGATGCCGCAGAGACAAAGCACCGGAGATACCCTGCAACAGCCACTGCCCCTACCACCACCAGCTTCCTGCCCAACTTCCTCTCACTGCTTCCAGCGTCACCAGCAGCATGGGTGTGGACGGGGATGATGTGGAGATGGAGAATTGTGTTGAGGGGCGTAATTGGGAGACCAGCCCTGGGTGCTGCTGACCACCCCTCCTGCTGTCTCTGGGCCCTCTGAATCTGGCTGCCCAGCTGGGAGATGCTGAGTGCTGAGGCCTCACCAAAGCAGACGGAGCAGCTCTTGTCAGAGGCTATTCCCAGACCGCCATCAGTCAGAGTGGACTCTGTGTGGTCTGCTCCAGTGACTGGGCAGAGTCCCAGTCCCCGCTGCATCCCTCAGCTCCACACCAAGTGTTGACAAGTGGTTGAAGGCTGACCGGATGTATCCCATTAGCCGGCCAGCACTTCTAAGGTGCCCAGAGAGGCTGAGTGAGGCCTCATAGTTGCCCAGAAGAACCCTGCTGGAAGCTCTGGAAACAGGGGAGAAGAGGACAGAGAGGGAGTGATCCAGGTCTGCCCTGCCCTTCCCACCTGCATCTGCAGAGCGGGCGCAGAGTCAGCCCTGTGAGAAGCCGCTGCATTTGCCAAGCTCCGAAGACTCCTTCCCCGATCTGCCTGCCTGTCTGTCTGCCTGCCAAGGAGCTGCCTGCATGTCACTGATTTGGTCTCTTCCTGTTTGCCTTGGGGCCCTTCTCTTTTTTTCTCCTGGTGCGAGCCAGGGGTCCATTCCTCCAATGTGGCTGTGGAGGTCTTGGCCCCACGATGAGCAGGCATGGCCATCCTGGGTCATCTAGGCTTTTGCACTGAAGTGGCACTGCCAGGTGTGTGCAGTGTCACGAGGCCATTCTCTGAGCCCTGAGGCTAAGTCCTACCTTGACAGACACACTCGGCAGCCACCTCTGCCTAGGCCGCTGGGTTGGGGGGGGTGGGTCTGGTTTCCTGAAGGACCCTGCCCCAATGCACAACACTCCAGCCCCACCCAAGGCTGAAGGGCATCCCAGCTGGGCGTCTTGAGCAAATGGGGGACCAGCCCTGAGCTGAAGCACACATACCCTTAGGGAGCCGGGGAGAGTGCATCCCTGTGCTCCTTCCTGGTGGCTCCCCTGCTCCAGTGATGGGCCAGACCCAGGCTTGGATTTTCTCCCCTCTCTGTTGTTTTGCATGAATGTGAGGAGCAGCAAGTTTTCGTTATTCATTCAGCCCAAAATAGCTTGTGGATTTGGGGGTATGAGTAGGTAAGAGGGCTTTTTCTCCTTTTGGTTTGATGTGTGTAGGATCAGGTCCCAACCAGGACTGAATGCCCAGGGAACAGTGAGTGGTCCTGCTGAGCATTCCCAGGACTGAGTGCCAGGGGACAGAGAGTGGTCCGACCAGCTGAGCTACCCCAGGACTGAGTGTCCAGGGGACAGAGACTGGTTCAGCAGGGCCGCCCCAGGACTGAGTGCCCAGGAGACAGGGAGTGGTCCAGCTGAGCTGCCCTAGGACTGAGTGCCCATTGGACAGAGTGATCCAGATAAGCCACCCCAGAACTGAGTGCCCAGGGAACAGAGACTGGTCCAGCTGGGCCGGCCCAGGACTGAAGGCCCAGGGGACAGGGTGTGGTCCGTCCAGCTGGGCTGCCCCAGGACTGAGTTCCCAAGTGACAGAGAGTGGTCTGTCGAGCTGATACACCCCAGGACTGAATGCCCAAGGGACAAAGAGTGGTCTATCCAGCTGAGACATCCCAGAACTGAGTGCCCAGGGCACACAGAGTGGTCCAGTTGGGTCACCCCAGGACTGAGTGCCCATGAGACAGAGTGGTCCATCCAGCTGAGCCACCCCAGGACTGAGTGGCCAGGAGACAGAGAGTTGTCCAGATGAGATGCCCCTGGACTGAGTGCCCAGAGGACAGAGAGTGATCCAGATGAGCCACCAGGTCTGCATGTGCCTGGCTGGGGTTGGGCTGGGCAGCTAGCAGTCACGGGGTTGAGGGCTCTGTATTCACCTGATAACTGATGCACTGCACTGCACATGCCTCCAGAGCCTCCCAGGACCAAACGCTTTTCAGGGTACTTTTCCCTCTTCAGCCAGGACCCATCTCCTACTTGTCTGAGAGAGTCTCCTCTGAAGAAATCCCTGGAGGATGGGGACCAGGGAGGGTGTGGACCCCCATCTCTCGAGGGTCCGTCCCAGCCTGATCCCTGCCCACTAAGGCCTGGAGGAGGCCCCTGTAGGGTCTGGCTGAGCCCCCCACACTCCTCCCTGGTCTTATTCCTTTCCTACCCCTAGCTGGGGTTGCTGCCCTGAAAAAGCTGTGTGTGTGGCAGCACATCCTAGCTCGCAGCCCCTGGCGCCTGCTGCCTCAGGGATGTTCCAAACACCCTCGCTCTCCTCGCAGTGGCCCTGACTCCCGCCTCACACCCTTGCTTGCCCACCCCTATGGAGAACCCAAAGTCTTACTGTATATGACTCCAGGTTACATTTATAGCAATGTTGAAAACCCATGTGTTGGGTGGTGCCTGTGGCTCAGTGAGTAGGGCGCTGGCCCCATATACTGAGGGTGGTGAGTTCCAACCACACTGCAACAAAAAAACAGCCGTGTGTTGTGGTGGGCTCCTATCGTCCCAGCTGCTTGTGAGGCTGAGGCAAGAGGATCACTTAAGCCCAAGAATATGAGGTTGCTGTGAACTGACACCATTGCACTCTACCTAGGGTGGCATAGTGAGACTCTGTCTCAATTAAAAAAAAAAAAAGAGGGGCAGCGCCTGTGGCTCAGTCGGTAAGGTGCTGGCCCCATATACCGAGGGTGGCGGGTTCAAACCCGGCCCCAGCTGAACTGCAACCAAAAAATAGCCGGGTGTTGTGGCAGGCGCCTGTAGTCCCAGCTGCTCGGGAGGCTGAGGCAAGAGAATCGCTTAAGCCCAGGAGTTGGAGGTTGCTGTGAGGTGTGTGATGCCATGACACTCTACCGAGGGCCATAAAGTGAGACTTTGTCTCTACAAAAAAAAAAAAAAAAAAGAGGCTCGGCACCTGTGGCTCAAGCGGCTAAGGCGCCAGCCACATACACCTGAGCTGGTGGGTTTGAATCCAGCCCGGGCTGCCAAACAGAAGAAAACATTGTTTATTCTGATCTTTGTGCAGTTTTAGCCTGGTAATGCCCACCAGGTGGGTGAATGACACAGGACAGCTGTGCCATTAGCCTTCTGAGGCTGGATACACTCTGTAGGTGACACATTTCCCTGTACCCCTGGACCGCCTTCCTGATTCACTGACCTTGGTGGTGTCCAGGAACTACCTGGACTTCCACATCCTGTGCATGTGCATGGGGCGAACATTGTACTTCCAAGCAGCTCCTTGAGGGTGGGGTCAACATGGCCTCAAGCGCATGTGGAGGCACTGAAGTGGTGTTCGCAATTTCCAATTGTTAGGTCTAGGCTAAAGTAGAAAAATACCAGTTAACTCCTGACAAATTCCTCAACAAAATGGAGTTTTGTTGATTCACTCCCAAGATAGATGGGAAAGTACTCACTACTTCTTGACTAACTCCTGGGCCTGGGAAATGAACTGACTATCCCCAGACTGACCTTTAAACAATGCCAGGTAGAAAGAATACTGAGACAAAGATGTACAGGGCAGCACTGTAGCTCAGTGAGTAGGGCGCTGGCCCCATATACTGTAGGTGGCAGGTTCAAACCTGGCTCCGGCCAAAAACTGCAAATAAAATAACGTTAAAAAAAAAAAAAAAAGATGTATGACATATGGCTAACTAACCGAAAACTTCTGCTTCTGTACAATGCTTGCTTGCTGCTCCCACCCCACTCACAATGCACCTGGACAACCTGCGTGCCAACCAGGTTGCAGACTAAGCCTTAAAAACCTGACTCCTTAAGCATTCAGAACTGCTCTCAGAAACCCCCATGTTGGGACACTGAGGCAATTGTCCACTGGCTCTTCAATAAAAGGACTCTTCTGTAAATTTGCCTTTTTGGGCAGTGTGTTTTTGGTGGAACTCCTAGGCACTACAAATCTGGAGGCCTCAGCGAGATCCTCCAGACCCTGGCACTGCCAATCTTTCAGCCAGTCTCCAAGACAGGCCATGGTCCCTCTGAGGGGAGGCATCCTCTGGAAACATTCCAGGGCCCCTGGAGGACCCAGAGCCCTCAGGAGAGTGGCTGACAATCACCCCTAAATTCACCTGTGAGTCCACCTCTGGAGGTAGTCCATTTAAACATCTATTTTTGGCTAGTGTCTGCAGACATTTAGTGTAACTATTGTGTTCATTTTTTTGTTGTGCTTATTTTTTGTTGTGGACTATTGTGGAAATATATAACTGTTTGTTGTATTCATGTGTTGTGAATTGTGTAGGGCCCTTAGGGACCTCCAATGGAAGGCCATAGGGACAGGAATTTTGGACAGGAACCTCGAATTGCCAGCCTATTGGCCTGTCAGAGGCTCTCAGAGGTATGTGTCTGTAGGGCGACCTGTTGCTAGAATTCTGGTGGGGAACCTCAGCCCTGTCAAAGATAGTAAGATGTTATTACCACTGAGACGTCAGTGCTTTGGCCTCAGGCCTTGGGGAAGTTAGGGCAGGTGACAAGGGACGTTGATTTCTAACCTCAAGAGTTACATCTGAAGTTAGTCCTGTAAACCTGTAAGACAGGAACCTCGGACTCCCAACCTATTGTCCTGTCAGAAACGGGAACTCTGTGTTACTGTGCTATCAGCCTGTTGGGGGGTCCCCAGAGACTGGGATGCCAGTAGGAATCTTTGTCCTCAAATGCACAATTTAGATTCATGTACTTTTGTTCGTTTGTATTCTGTGTTGTTTGTCTATTGTGGTTTGTGCTTTTACTGTTCAGTATTATAGTTTGTACTTCTGCTCTGTTGCCAGCCTTTAGTGTGGGCTGGCCCCCCTACAGGTTTCTTTGATCCCCTCTTATGCTGACAGGTTTAGAAAGCAGTCACACAGAAAAGCTCGGCCATCCTAACATTGATGTATGAACCAAGTTAGTGAGTAGCCCCCCAGCTTTGCTCTGCACCTGTTCTCTCCATCTAAAAACTACAATTTTAATATCATTCTTCCAGCCCTTCAGTATCTCTGATTTAAGTCCCTGGTTTGAGTCCCTCTAGTTAATCTAGTTAATTTCTCTGGTTATCAGTTTAGTTTTTATTGGTCCATTGTGTTGTCATTGTGCCTTTTTGCACTTCTATGTGCTTCACAGATGCTTTTTGTCCTTTTTAAAATAAATTCTTCTGGCTCAGCGCCTGTGGCTCAAGTGGCTAAGGTGCCAGCCACATACACCTGAGCTGATGGGTTCGAATCCAGCCCAGACCTGCCAAACAACAATGACGGCTGCAACCAAAAATAGCTGGGCATTGTGGCAGGCACCTGTAGTCCCAGCTACTTGGGAGGCTGAGGCAGGAGAATCGCTTGAGCCCAGGAGCCCAGGAGCCCAGGAGTTGGAGCCCAGGAGCTGTAAAAGCCACGGCATTCTACCTAGGGTGACGGCTTGAGGCTCTGTCTCCAAAATATAAATAAATAAAGAAAAGAAAAGAAAATTCTTCCTCTTTTAAAGCAAATGCCCCATTAGGTTGTTTATTAAGATTTTCTCTAATAAAAAAAAAAGGTCCAGAGGGGGAGGGGCAAGATGGCCGACTAGAGCCAGCCTCTGACAGAAGCTCCTGTCCAGAGGGAAGGATAATGTCCAGAAAGTACCCAATTAAGTTGAAGACTGGGAGCTGAGCTGAGAGAGAAGAGTGATAACTGCAGGTCACCTCTGCTGAGGCAAGCTGCAACTCCAAGAAAGCAAACTTCAGGTACAAAATTCATTCCAAAGGAAAAGTGTCCGTCACCTCCCCCAAGAAAGTTTTTTTTTTCCTTCTCTTTGTTTGCTCCTGTAGGTTTTCTACAGGTGAGTGATGAACTGAGGACCTCTTGTCTTACCCCATGGGTGAGAGCTGTAGGAAGTGGGGTCTACTTCCCCAGAGGAACCCTGCTGTGACCCTGAGCACTCACTTGCCAGGCAGAAAAATTGAACTAACATTTTCCTTGCCATTCTGAACTTCCAGTCCACCCTTTCTGATGAACCAGAAGCCTAGCCCCTGCAGAGACTGTGGGAGGAGGCTCATGAGCAGTGCGCCCCTCCTCCACCAGACCAAGAGCCCTGTCCTCCTGGCCAGAGCCTGCCAGAGCTGCATGTCAGGGCACTGCCCCCCTGTGCCAGCCCTGCCTCTGCACTGAGCCCTGCCCAGCCAGATTCATGAGCTCAGCACTTTCCTTGCTGAAGTCACCCAGCACTAGACACTACCAAAACCACCCTGCTGCTGGATCCATGTGCCTCGCGCTCCAGGAGCTGCTCCTACAGCCAGAACTCCCTGGCTGTGAGCCACACAGGGTTGCTTCCCACAAAGATCCAGCAACAATAGAGCGATCCTGCCAGGGTCTAATCTTGGGGAGACACCTCCCCAACTCTGAGGACTGCCAGAGGAAACCAGAACTCGCTCTATAGGGATATTGGTGCTGTAGAGAGGCAGGGGCAAAGGTGTGGTGGCTGAGGGAGAAAAGAATTTGCTGACTTGTTACCCTCAGGATTAGACTGAGTCCAAGTGGAACACTTGCCAGTGGCTATTGAGTACCCGAGGCAGGTAGGCCTTAGCTCTCCCAGCTGGCTGGTGGCAGAGGGTAGTGGTCAGGCCATGGGGGCATTGACCTTCCTTTTGACTCTGACAGGCGCAAATCCCTGGCACATCTGCTTATTGGAGGGAGTAGGACCTCAGCCTGGTGGGGTCACCAGTGACTGGGCATGAAAGAGGAGCAAAGTGGAGAAAGATACTCAGCCCCCTGGTCCAAATCTGCTATGGGGAGGGCCTTTCTGATTCCACAGAGCACCAGAGCGAGCCAAATTTGAGCAGCCAGCAGACCTCCACATCTAGTTGCTGGAGACATTTTGAACTCTCCCACTTGAGAGTTCATATTGAGTTGGTTTGGAACTCCTCACCTGAGCCAATCACCCAAGGACCCTCTTGGGTGGTACCCTGGTTGTGTGGTAACGGGAAGGGTTGATTTTCTTTTTCCAGTTATTGTCCATGGAGGGTGGAGTGTCTTAGTTGCTTGTATTTCTCCACAGATAAGACTTCACCAGAGTCACTGATCCACTAGAATTGGAAAAGAACCAGCTGAATATCAGTCAGAGTCACCTAACTCCACCACACCAAGCAGGTTTCCCCGGCCTCAGTCTGTAATACTGTACAAGTCCTTTGCAAAGCTATAGAGGAAAAAGCTGTATTCATCAGTCCCAGATCCTTGACAAAGGGCTGGTTAACCACAAGTCCAGGAACTCCCAATCCAATTTCACCTTACCTGCCCATCTAGCCAATGGTGAAAAACAATCATGAGGCAGAATTAGTGGAAAAATTCTAGCAACATGAATAATCAGAGTAGATTAACTCCCCCAAGGAATGATATGGCAGACACAGTACAAGATCCCATTTGTCCCACAAATGGCTGAGATGTCAGAAATTGAGTTCGGAATTTGGATAGCAAATAAGATCAACAGAATGGAGGTAAAGATGGAATTGGAATTTCAAGGAGTAATTCAAGATGTCTCAAGAATTCAACGAATTCAAAGACAAAATCACCAAAGATTTTGACACATTGACAAAATCACCAAAGATTTTGACACATTGACAAGGCAAGAACTTGCAGCCCTCAAAGATCTGAGAAATACAGTAAATCACTCAGTAATAGAATGGAGCAGGAAGAAGAAAGGATCTCTGACATTGAAGACAAAGCTTTTGATGGCTCCCAAATGCTCAAAGAGAAAAAAAAGCGAAGAACAAAAATGGATCATTCTCTCAGAGAGCCCTGGGATAATTCAAAGAGATCTAATATTTGCCTTATAGGAATACCTGAAGGTGATGAGGTTGCTGCAAAGGATACAGATGCTTTACTTCATGAAATAATCAAAGAGAATTTTCCAGACATGCCAAGAGATTCTGAAGTTCAGATAGCAGACAGTTTCAGAACACTGGCATGACTTAACCCCAATAAAAATGCTGATGGACACATTATAATTAGCTTCACCAAAGGTAATATGAAGGAGAAAATTCTGCAAGCACCAAGATGTAAGAAAACCACAACCTACAAGGGAAAGAACATTAGAATGACTGCACATCTCTCTGCTGAAACATTTCAAGCCAGAAGAGGGTGGTCATCGACATTTAATCTCCTTAAACAAAATAACTTTCAACCCAGGATCCTGTATCCAGCTAAACTGAGTTTCATCTATGATGGGGAAATTAAATACTTTAATGACATTCACATGTTAAAGAAATTTGCCACAACTAAACCAGCTCTCCAGGATATTCTCAGACCTATCCTCCATTATGAACAGCACAATCCTCCACCACCAAAGTAAACTCACTCAGAAAGTTTTGATCAAATTCCAACTTCCACAGTAGCAAAAGGATTAAAAATGTCCACTAGACTTTCGAACAACTTGATACCCAAAATACTATCTGGCTTATCAATACTCTCAATTAATGTGAATGGCTTAAATTGCCCTCTAAAGAGGCACAGGTTGGCTGACTGGATACAAAAACTCAGGCCAGACATCTGTTGCATTCAAGAATCTCACCTTACCTTAAAAGATAAACATAGCCTCAGGTGAGGGGATGGTCATCTATAATTCAGGCAAATGGAAATCAGAGAAAAGCAGGTGTTGCAATTTTATTCACAGATACAATAGGCTTTAAACCAACAAAAGTAAGGAAAGATAAGAATAGTCACTTCATATTTGTTAAGGGCAACACTCAACATGATGAGATTTCAATTATTAACATTTATGCACCCAACCAGAATGCACCTCAATTTATAAGAGAGACTCTAACATACATGAGCAACTTGATTTCTTCCAGTACCATAATAGTCGGAGATTTTTTTTTTTTTTTTTTGTAGAGACAGAGTCTCACTGTACCACCCTCAGGTAGAGTGCCATGGCGTCACACAGCTCACAGCAACCTCTAACTCTTGGGCTCACGCGATTCTCTTGCCTCAGCCTCCCGAGCAGCTGGGACTACAGGCGCCCGCCACAACACCCAGCAATTTTTTTTTTGTTGTTGTTGCGGTTTGGCCGGGGCTGGGTTTGAACCTGCCACCCTTGGCATATGGGGCCGGTGCCCTACTCACTGAGCCACAGGCACTGCCCAATAGTCGGAGATTTTAATACTCCTTTGGCAGTGTTGGATAGATCCTCCAAAAAGAAGCTAAGCCAAGAAACTTTAGACTCAAACTTAATCATTCAACATTTGCATTTAACAAACCTCTACAGAACATTTCATCCTAACAAAACTGAATATACATTCTTCTCATCAGCCCATGGATCATCCTCAAAACTGATCACATCTTAGGTCACAAGTCTAACCTCAGCAAATTTAAAAGAATAAAAAATCATTCCTTGTATTTTCTCAGACCATCGTGGAACAAAAGTTGAACTCAGTAACAACAGGAATCTGCATATGCATAAAAAAATATGGAAACTAAATAAACTCATGCTGAATGATAGCTGGGTCATAGATGAGAGTAAGAAGGAAATTACCAAATTTTTGGAACAAAACAATAATGAAGACATGAACTATCAGAACCTCTGAGATACTGCAAAGGCAGTCCTAGGAGGGAAATTTATAGCGTTGCAAGCCTTCCTCAAAAGAGCAGAAAGAGAGGAAGTCAACAACTTAATGGAACATCTCAAGCAATTGGAAAAGGAAGAACATTCTAACCCTAAACCCAGCAGAAGAAAAGAAATAACTAAAATTAGAGCAGAACTAAATGAAATTGAAAACAAAAGAATCATACAACAGATCAACCAAAGAGTTGGTTTTTTGAAAAGGTCAATAAAATAGATAAACCTTTGGCTAACCTAACCAGAAGTACAAGAGTAAAATCCCTAATTTCATCAATCAGAAATGATAAAGGACAAATAACAACAGACTCCTCAGAAATTCAACAAATCATAATGAATATTACATAAAACTTTATTCTCAGAAGTATGAAAATCTGAAGGAAATAGATCAATACTTGGAAACATGACACTCTCCTAGACTTAGCCAGAAAGAAGTGGAAATGTTGAACAAGCCTATAACAAGCTGTGAAATAGCATCAACTATAAGAAATCTCCCCAAAAAGAAAACCTTGGGACTTCACATCAGAATTCTACCAAACCTTTAAGGAGGAACTAGTACCTATATTACTTAACCTTTTCCAAAACATAGAAAAAGAAGGAATACTTCCCAACACATTCTATGAGGCAAATATCACCCTGATCCCCAAACCAGGAAAAGACCAACAAGAGAAGAAAATTATAGACCAATATCTCTAATGAATATTGATGCAAAAATATTCAGTCAGATCCTAGCAAACAGAATCCAAAACACATCAAACAAATTATACATCATGACCCTGGGTTTCATCCCAGGGTCCCAAGGATGGTTCAGTATAAATAAATTCATAAATATAACACATCACATAAACAAATTAAAAAACAAAGACCATATGATTCTCTCAATTGATGCAGAAAAAGCTTTTGATAATATCCAACATCCTTTCATGATAAGAATGCTTAAGAAAATAGGTATAGAAGCAACATTTCATTTTTCTTTCTTCTTCTTCTTCTTCTTCTTTTTTTTTTTTTTTGTAGAGACAGAGTCTTACTTTATCGCCTTTGGTAGAATGCCATGATGTCACACAGCTCACTGCCACCTCCAGTTCCTGGGCTTAGGGAATTCTCTTGCCTCAGCCTCCCAAGTAGCTGGGACTACAGGCACCCGCCACAATGCCCAGCTATTTTTTTGTTGCAGTTTGGCAGGGACCAGGTTTGAACCCGCCACCCTCGGTATATGGGGCCAGCGCCCTACTCACTGAGCCACAGGCACTGCCCAGAAGGAACATTTCTTAAACTAATAGAGGCCATCTACAGCAAATCCACAGCCAATATCGTATTGAATGGAGTAAAATTGAAATCACTTCCACTCAGATCAGGAACCAGGCAAGGATGCCCACTGTCTCCACTGCTTTTTAACATTGTAATGGAAGTCTTAGCCACTGCAATCAGGCAAGAGAAGGCAATAAAGGGGATCCAAATAGGACCAGAGGAGATCAAAAAGTCACTTTTTGCAAACAGTATGATTATATATCTGGAAAACCCCAGGGAATCAACTACGAAACTCCTAGAAGTGATCAAGGAATACAGCAATGTCTCAGGATACAAAATTAACACTCACAATCTGTAGCCTTTATAGATACTAATAATAGTCAAGGGGAAAAAACAATCAAGGACTCTATTCCCTTTACTATAGCGCCAAAGAAGATGAAATATCTGGGAGTGTATTTAACTTAGGATGCGAAAAATCTCTATAAAGAGAACTATGAAGGGCGGCGCCTGTGGCTCAGTCGGTAAGGCGCCGGCCCCATATACCAAGGGTGGCGGGTTCAAACCTGGCCCCGGCCAAACTGCAACCAAAAAATAGCCGGGCGTTGTGGCGGGCACCTGTAGTCCCAGCTACTCTGGAGGCTGAGGCAAGAGAATCGCTTAAGCCCAGGAGTTGGAGGTTGCTGTGAGCTGTATGAGGCCACGGCATTCTACCGAGGGCCATAAAGTGAGACTGTCTCTACAAAAAAAAAAAAAAAAAAGAAAGAAAAGAGAACTATGAAGCTCTGAGAAAAGAAGTAGCTGAAGATGTTACCAAATGGAAAAATATACAATGCTCATGGCTGGGAAGAATCAACATTGTTAAAATGTCTATACTACTTAAAGCAATCTACAGATTTAATGCAATCCCTATTAAAGCACCTCTGTCATACTTTAAAGGCCTGGAAAAATTAGTGCTTTGTTTTATATGGAAACAGAAAAAACCTCAATTAGCCAAGACATTACTCAGAAATAAAAACAAATCAGGAGGAATCATGGTACCAGACTTCAGACTATACTATAAATTGATAGTGATCAAGACAGCATGGTACTGGCACAAAAATAGAGAGATAGATATATGGAATAGAATTGAAGACCAAGAGGTGACCCTGGACACTTATCGTCATTTGACCTTTGATAAGCCTATCAAAAATATAAATTGGGGGAAAGATTCCCTATTCAACAAATGGTGCTGGGTGAACTGGCTGGTGACCTGTAGAAGACTGAAACTGGACCCACACCTTTCTCCTCTTAACAAAAATTGACTCTCACTGGTTTAACTGGACTTAAACTTAAGACATGAAACTATAAAAATTCTTAGAGAGAGTGCAGGGGAACACTTGAAAAAATTGGCCTGGGAGAATACTTTATGAGGAGGACACCCTGGGCAATTGAAGCAACATCAAAAATACATTACTGGGATCTGATCAAATTAAGCTTCTGCACTGCCAAAAACACACTAAATAAAGCAAGTAGCCATCCCTCAAAATGGGAGAGGATTTTTGCAAGTTATATTTCTGACAAAGGTCTAATAACCAGAATCCACAGAGAACTCAAACTTATTACTAAGCAAAAAACGAGTGATCCCATTTCATTGTTGGCAAGAGACATGAACAGAAGCTTCTTTGAAGAAGACAGGCGCATGGTCTACAGACAAATGAAAAAGTGCTCATCATCTTTCATCATCAGAGAAATGCAAACCAAAACCATTCTGAGATACCATCTAACTCCAGTAAGAGTAGCCCACATCACAAATCCCCAAACTACAGATGTTGGCATGGATTTGGAGAAAAGGGAACACTTCTGCACTGCTGGTGGGAATTTAAGCTAGTAGATTCCTTTTGGAAGGAAGTTTGGAGAACACTCAGGGATCTAAATGTAGACCTGCCATTTGAACCTGCAATTCCTCTTCTAGGTATATATCCAAAGGACCAAAAATCATTTGGCAATAAAGATATTTGCACCAGATTGTTAATTGCAGCTCACTTGATAATTGCCAAGTCATGGAAGAAGCCCAAGTGCCCATTGACCCATGAATGGATTAATAAATTGTGGTATATGTATACCATGGAATACTATGCAACAGTAAGAAAATGGAGACTTTACCTCTTTTATGTTTACATGGATGGAGCTGGAAAATATTGTTCTTAGTAAAGTATCTCAGGAATGGAAGAAAAAAAATATCCAATGTACTCAGTACTACTGTGAAACCAATTTATTTTATTTATTTATTTATTTATTTATTTATTATTTTTTTTTTGTGAAACCAATTTATAATCACTCACACTTGCATATGAAAAATGAAACACAACTATAGCCTAGGATGAAGGAGGGAAGAGGAGGGAGAGGAGAAGGGAGGGGGAGGGTCAATAGAGGGAGGGTTAGTAGGGGGACCACACCTATGGAGCATATTGCAAGTACAAATTGGATCTATCAGGTGTAGAACACAAATGTCTTAATGCTATAGTTGGGTAAATGAGGTGAAGGCTACGTTGATTAGTAGGGTGTAAGCACTCCAATTTGTACAAATAATCAACACATTGAATCCCATAATGGCATAAATGTATTTATGATCTATGTACAAATGACTTAATAAAACCAAACAAACAAAACCAATGGTATGTTATAAAAGAAAAAAAAAAAAAAGTCCAAACTTCCAATGGGGTGGCATGAGAAGTATACCCAAAAACCAGTGAAAAATCTGTGCCAAAGAATAATCTTACTGTCCCTTTAAAACCTCCCAGCAATTGGTTTTAAAAAAAAAAGTTTGAAATTGTGTATGTGTGAGTACTTAGAGACTGACTGAAACAATAACAATAGGTGGGCATTCGTGCCCCTCCCCTCCACAGAGGGTGAAACAATTGTGTGACTGGCCCCTGTCTGTATCTCAGTGTTTTTTTTTTGTTTGTTTGTTTTTTGTAGCGACAGAGTCTCACTTTATCACCCTCAGTAGAGTGCAGTGGCATCACATGGCTCACAGCAACCTCCAACTCCTGAGCTTAGGCTATTCTCTTGCCTTAGCCTCCTGAGTAGCTGGGACTACAGGTGTCTGCCACAACAACTGGCTATTTTTTGTTGCAGTTTGGCTGGGGCTGGGTTCGAGCCTGCCATCCTCAGTATATGGGGCCGGCACCCTACCCATTGAGCCACAGGCACCGCTCTCTTTTAAACTTTCTAATTGTTAGTCTGGCCAAGTAAATAATTAACTCCATGATATACAATAATCCTGTTTTATAAAAAGTGAATTTTTGAACGTGAAAGAAATTAAATAGAAACTATTTTTCTTTTTTTTTTTTTTTTTGTAACTGGCTGAATACAAAGTTTATCCTAAAGAAAAAGAAAAAAGAAATGTTAAGAGAGGCTGACAAATTCTCTTGAATTCAAATTCCTGATGTCTTTAAAAATTAAATACCTTTGGACTAAAAGCAGACTTTTAGAACTTTGATTGAAAAATTAACATGTTGGGTGGCACCTGTGGCTCAGTGGGTAGGGCACTGGCCCCATATATCGAGGGAGACGGGTCCGAACCCAGCCTGGGCCAGCTAAAACAGCAGTGGCAATTGCAACAAAAATAGCTGGGCATTGTGGCGGGTGCCTGTAGTCCCAAGTACTCGGGAGGCCGTGAGGCTGAGGCAAGAGAATCACCTTAGCCCAAGAGCTGGAGGTTGCTGTGAGTTGTGACGCCATAGCACTCTACTGAGGGTGAGAAAAAAAAAAAAAAAGAAAGAGAAATTAACATGTTTGTGAGTATTGCTAACCTAATGTCAAACAAAACAGAAATCAATTACATGAAACTGAGTTAATTTGTTATGGCTTTATGTTTGAAATATTGCTAATTCTGGGCAGTGCCTGTAGCTCAAGGAGTAGGGCACTGGTCCCATATGCCAGAGGTGGCAGGTTCAAACCTAGCCCCGGCCAAAAAAAGAAACAAACACAAAAAAGAAATATTGCTAATTCTTTTTGTGTTGTTTTCTGTAAGTCAAGAAAACCATTTTCTATCCTTTAAGCTATTTGTAGCTTTTCAAGCAATGTACATATTTATGAGCAGAATTTGAAATATGTATTTTTTCTCTCTCCTTGATTTCCCCAGAATTTGAAAGCCATTTGTAAGTATTCTTAGTTTCTGACAATACAGTTATTTGCATAAATTCAATAAGAATCTGTTTTGTTCTACAGGACGTGATGAAGTCACTGGTTATTTTACCAAGGCTTTGGCCAGAATAGCATTTCCAGAAGTGTCCAGACAGTGTTAAGGAATTAAGGTTGACTTTATTTATTTTTTATTATTAAATCATAGCTGTGTACATTAATGCGATCATGGGGCACCATACACTGGTTTTATAGACCGTTTGACACATTTTCATCATACTGGTTAACATAGCCTTCCTGGCATTTTCTTAGTTATTGTGTTAAGACATTTATATTCTACATTTACTGAGTTTCACATGTACCCTTGTAAGATGCACCACAGGTGTAATCCCACCAATCACCCTCCCTCTGCCCATCCTCCCCCCTTTCCCTTCCTCTCCCCCTTCCCCATATTCTTAGGTTATAACTGGGTTATAGCTTTCATATGAAAGCCATAAATTAGTTTCATAGTAGGGCTGAATACATTGGATACTTTTTCTTCCATTCCTGAGATACTTTACTAAGAAGAATATGTTCTAGCTCCATCCATGTAAACATGAAAGAGGTAAAGTCTCCATCTTTCTTTAAGGCTGCATAATATTCCATGGTGTACATATACCACAATTTATTAATCCATTCATGGATCGATGGGCACTTGGGCTTTTTCCATGACTTAGCAATGATGAATTGGGTTGCAATAAACATTCTGGTACAAATATCTTTGTTATAATGTGATTTTTGGTCTTCTGGGTATATACCTAGTAGAGGAATTATAGGATTGAATGGCAGATCTATTTTTAGATCTGTAAGTGTTCTCCCAACATCTTTCCAAAAGGAACTATTAATTTGCATTCCACCAGCAGTGTGGAAGTGTTCCCTTTTCTCCACATCCACACCAATGTCTCTGGTCTTGGGATTTTGTGATATGGGCTAATCTTACTGGAGTTAGATGATATCTCAAAGTAGTTTTGATTTACATTTCTCTGATGATTAAAGATGATGAGCATTTCTTCATGTCTGTAGGCTGTGTGCCTGTCTTCAGAGAAGTTTCTCTTCAAGTCCCTTGCCCAGCCTGCGATGGGATCACTTGTTCTTTTGTTGCTTATATGTTTGAGTTCTCTGTAGATTCTGGTTATTAAACCTTTATCAGAGACATAACCTGCAAATATCTTCTCCCATTCTGAGGGCTGTTTGCTTGCTTTACTTACTATGCTCTTGGCTGTGCAGAAGCTTTTTAGTTTGATCAGGTCCCAGTAGTGTATTTTTGAAACTGCTTCAATTGCCGGGGCGGGGGGAGGTCCTCCTCATAAAATACTCACCTAGACCAATTTCTTCAAGGGTTTCCCCACAATCTCTTCTAGTATTTTTTATAGTTTCATGTCTTAAGTTTAAATCTTTAATCCACTGAGAGTCTATCTTAGTTAATGGTGAAAGGTGTGGATCCAGTGTCAATCTTCTACAGGTTGCCAGCCAGTTCACCTGGCACAATTTGTTGAATAGGGAATCTTTTCCCCACTGAATGTTTTTAATTGGCTTGTCAAAGATCAAATAACGCTAAGTAGCTGGATTCATCTCTTGGTTCTCTGTTCTGTTCCAGACATCTGCTTCTCTGTTTTTGTGCCAGTACCATGCTGTTTTGATCACTACCAATTTATAGTATAGTCTGAGGTCTGGTAGAGTGATTCCTCCTGCTTAGTTTTTATTTCTGAGTAATGTCTTGGCTATTTGAGATTTTTTCTGATTCCATATAAAACAAAGTATTATTTTTTCAAGATTTTTAAAGTATGACAGTGGAACTTTAATAGGGATTGCATTAAAATTGTATATTGCTTTGGGTAGTATGGACATTTTAACAATGTCGATTCTTCCCAGCCGTGAGCATGGTATGTTTTTCCATTTGTTAACATTTTTAGCTATTTCTTTTCTTAGAGTTTCATATTTCTCTTTATAGAGATCTTTCATGTCCTTTGTTAGATAAACTCCCAAATATTTCATCTTCTTTGGCACTACTGTGAATGGAATAGAGTCCTTAACTGTTTTTTCAGCTTGACTATTGTTGGTATATATAAAGGCTACCGATTTATGAATGTTGATTTTGTAACCTGAGATTCTGCTGTATTCCTTGATCATTTCTAAGAGTTCTGTAGTAGAATCCCTGGTGTTTTCCAGATATATAATCATATCATCTGCGAAGAGTGAAAGTTTGATCTCTTCTGACCCTATATGGATACCCTTGATGGGACAGATTGCTATAATTTACTGCCTCTCTACCCTGACTACAGTGTAAGGTCCATCTTTGGTTCATTACTGTATGCCCCTTACCTAGAACTGAGTAGGCACTCAAATATTTGTGGATGACGTAATGTCACTAACTTCAGTAATTTCACAGCAGAATATGCAGTAGAAAAACTCTCACACAAGCTCAGAGGCTGTCTTTGTCATCCCCCCAACCTACCCTCAGTTCTCACTTTTTATTTATGAAATGCTGAACTCAGAGACCTTGTTTAGAAGTTCACCTCTGGGGCACAATAAAAAATAACAAAATACCAGGAAAAAAAGAGATGAGACTGGGTGAAAGCAGTGGCTCCCACCTGCCTTCCCAGCACCCTGGGAGGTCCAGGCGGGAAGATCTCTTAAGCTCAGAAGTTCCAGACGAGCCTGAGTAAGAGCAAGACCTCCACTGTACTAAAAATAGAAACATTAGTAAGATGTTGTGGCAGGTGCCTAGTTCCAGCTATTCAGGAGGCTGAGACAGGAGGGTTGCCTGAGCCCAGGAATTTGAGGTTACTTTGAGCTGGGTGGACTCCACAGCATTCCAGCTTGGGCAGCAGTGTGGGACTCAGTCTATAAATAAAGAAATAGGCTCAGTGCCTGTGGCTCAAGCGGTTAAGGCGCTAGCTGCATACACCTGAGCTGGCAGGTTCGAATCCAGGCTGGGCCCACTAAACAATGACGACTGCAACCAAAAAATAGCCAGCGTTGTGGCAGGTGCCTGCGGTCCCAGCTACTTGGGAGGCAGAGGCAGAAGAATCGTTTGAGCCCAGGAGTTGGAGGTTGCTGTGAGCTGTGATGGTACAGCACTTTACCCAAGGCAACAGCTTGAGGCTCTGTCTCAAATAATAATAACAATAATAATAAAGAAATAAACAAATAGGACTTCAAGCCCGAACTCACAATTTTTTTTTTTTTTTTGTTAAGAGACTGAGTCTCGGGAGGCGCCTGTGGCTCAGTTGGTAAGGCGCTGGTCCCATATACCGAGGGTGGCGGGTTCAAACCCTGCCCCAGCTGAACTGCAACCAAAAAATAGCCGGGCGTTGTGGCAGGCGCCTGTAGTCCCAGCTAATCAGGAGGCTGAGGCAAGAGAATCATTTAAGCCCAGGAGTTGGAGGTTACTGTGAGCTGTGTGAGGCCACGGCACTCTACCGAGGGCCATAAAGTGAGACTCTGTCTCTACAAAAAAAAAAAAAAAAGAGAGAGACTGAGTCTCACTTTATCGCCCTCGGTAGAGTGTCATGGTGTTACAGGTCACAGTAACCTCCAACTACTGGGCTCAGGCCATTCTCCTGCCTCAGCCTCCCGAGCAGCTGGGACCACAGGTGCCCGCCACAACGCCCGGCTGTTTTTTGTTGCACTTTGGCTGGGGCTGGGTTTGTACTGCCATCCTTGGTATATAGAGCCGGTGCCCTACCCACTAAGCCACTGGCGCCGCCCCAGAACTCACAATGTTTTCAATATTTTATGGTAATTTATTCCAATAAAAAAATTTTAATACAGGTGGTGCCTGTGGCTCAGTGAGTATGGTGCCAGCCCCCTATACCGAGGGTGGCAGGTTCAAACCTGGCCCTGGCCAAACTGCAACAAAAAATAGCTGGGCATTGTGGTGGGCACCTGTAGTTCCAGCTCGGGAGACTGAGGCAAGAGAATCGCTTAAGCCGAGGAGTTGAAGGTTGCTGTGAGCTGTGACACCATGGCACTCTACAGAGGGTGACAAAATGAGACTCTGTCTCTAAAAAAAAAAAAAAAAATTACAAAACCCACCATCCAAGGGTGTGGTGGGAGGCAGGAAAGTAGGAGAGTAAAAGCACAGGGAGAAAACAAAATCCAGCAGCTAGAATTACAAATCCCATCAGGTGGCGCCTGGGGCCCCAGGCACAGGGGATGGCAAGGGTAGAAATACCTGTGGTCCTTTCAGACTCAGGTGGTGTTAAGAATCCACACTGGCATCAGGAAGATTCTGCCTTACGTGCACCAGAGACGGATCTTCCAGTTCGTCAGAGAGAAGTGAATAAGCACAGGGCCCTTGGCAGCCTCCCTCAACTCCCACCCATTCCCTTTGTGGGGCAGGCAACTCAGTGGCCTGCAGCAGCCTTCTTTGGCCGGAGATGGGTGTGGTGAAGGGAACTTCTCTGCAGAAGTTGAGCTGCTAAGGGCAGACTGCAGGTCCACTGTCTTGTGGGAGAGTTGGGAGAGTTGGGAGAGTTGGTTGCCTAAGGTGACCTCCAAGGAGAAGAGTCACAACAGGAAGAAGTACACTTTTTAGGGGTCGGTGCTTCACTGGCGCTGATAATGAATAAAGAGGATGGAAAAGAGGCAGCCGCTGATCTGCCGTGAGAAAAGCCAAGGGCAAACCAACCCCAAAGTAGTAAGGCCAGTTCTTTTCTGTGTTTGACAACGGTTGGTGCATTTCAATTCCTTTATTGAACTTACGATGTTTGAAGCGACACAGTGAGTACAGAAGGGACATGTGAAGGAGACTAACTAGCTGACCAACAAGATGGATGGGAAGAGGCTCAGGAACATTCCCTGGGTAAGGAAAAGAGCCTGCAACAAGAGCTTGAAAAGCATGTCAGCAACTGTTCTGCTGACACGAGGGAATGGATGAGGCTTCCTCCCTGATACCTCAGGTGCCAGGTCAGCCATATCCTGAAACCAAATGGCATTCACAACTCCACTGAGCACAAACGGGGAACACCCAGAGGGCACTGAAAATTGATGTGAGGCTATTCCAGCCAGGACCAGACATCTCCGTGCAGTGATGGATCACCAATAATTGGGGCTGTTACTCACTGAAGCCTAGGAATAAACATCCGTTTTTTTTTTTTTCTTGTGGTTTTGGGCCGGGGCTGGGTTTGAACCCGCCACCTCCAGCATATGGGACCGGCGCCCTACTCCTTGAGCCACAGGCGCCACCCAGGAACAAACAGCCGAAAGAACTAGAGGGGATGAAACCAGAATACTCCAGCATTCCAAGCACAATCCTGGAAAATTCTGCTAACAATACGTGGCTCACTCTCTTGCTTCTGCTCCCTGCTCTGGGCTCCCCTCTGTACCAAGACACTGCTTGCCCTTCTTCGGCGCTGCTCCTCTCTCTCTTGCTGAATTGGAGCATCTAACTTTGAGAAGGTGTAAATACCCCATATAGAGTCTTTGATTCCCCTGGTAAGGTCCTAGAGAAAGGTTTTGACACTGTCAGCCATCTCTTCACCACCCAGACTATCAACTGCACAGAAAGAGAAGCACCCCAAAAGCTCTCATCACATAGGACCTGCCCTGCCCTCTGTGGGCAGCTCAGCTCCTGGCCTAGCCACAGGATCTGCCCAGCACTCCCAGGGCTGGGGCTGCTGTGCCCACCAAATTTTAATACATTTGTATGTATCAGGATAAACAAAAAGAGGTCATCTAGTGGGAAATCCCTCAACCTTCAACGAGAGGTTTGTAAGATCCTTATCTCATCCCATTCACTGCTCCATACCTCTTTTTTTTTTTTTTTTTTTTTGTGGTTTTTGGCCAGGGCTGGGTTTGAACCCACCACCTCTGGTATATGGGGCCGGTGCCCTACTCCTTTGAGCCACAGGCACTGGGCTCCCTTCTACTCATTTGAGCCACAGGCACTGGGCTCCCTTCTACTCATTTGAGCCACAGGCACTGGGCTCCCTTCTACTCATTTGAGCCACAGGCACCGGACTCCCCTCTGTGCCAAACATACCTCTTTTTAAAATCAAGGAAGAAAGGAGCTCACTAAAAACACTCAGGGAGAGGGCGGCGCCTGTGGTTCATTGGTTAGGGTGCCGGTCCCAAATACCGGAGGTGGTGGGTTCAAACCTGGCCCCAGCCAAACTGCAACAAAAAATATCCGGTTGTTGTGGCAGGCACCTGTAGTCCTAGCTACTCGGGAATCTAAGGCAAGAGAATCATCTAAGCCCAGGAGTTGGAGGTTGCAGTGAGCTGTGATGCCACAGCACTCTACTAAGAGTGACATAGTGAAACACTGTCTCCAAAAACAAAATCAAAAAACACTCAGGGAGAACCAGGCATAGGCAAACTTAGTGAGTGAATTAACGAACTAAAGGAATTACCTCTCCTCAGGTCATATGTCAGACCTTCTTATGGTCTGTATAACATCTTCATTCCTCTTGGAACTTTAAAGTGGTGGTTCTCATTCTCACCTCACTTTCCTTTCCTTTTCTTTCTTTTTTTGTTTTTGTTGACAGTCTCACTATGTCACCCTCGGTGGAGTGCCATAGCCTCACAGCAACGTCAAACTCTTGGACTTAATGGATTCTCTTGCCTCAGCCTCCTGAGTAGCTTGGACTACAGGCGCCCGCCACAACACTGGGCTATTTTTTGGTTGCAGTTGTCGTTGTTTAGCAGGCCCTGGCCGGGCTCAAACCCAACTCACTGAGCCTCCTTTTCTTTTTTTAAGGCTAAGTTCAGCGAAGCAGTGGGAGTGGAGAAAGAACAGAGAGTCTATAACTGGCCGTGATTACTTAGTTGTAAACCACTGCAATCTAACCGGCCGGCCTTCACTTTTTGACCTCAGAACACTTTTACACTCTTAAAAATTACTGAGGCCTGGGCGGCGCCTGTGGCTCAGTGAGTAGGGCGCCGGCCCCATATGCCGAGGGTAGCGGGTTCAAACCCAGCCCCGGCCAAACTGCAACCAAAAAATAGCTGGGCGTTGTGGCGGGCGCCTGTAGTCCCAGCTGCTCGGGAGGCTGAGGCAAGAGAATCGCGTAAGCCCAAGAGTTAGAGGTTGCTGTGAGCCGGGTGATGCCACGGCACTCTACCCGAGGGCGGCACTCTACCCGAGGGCGGTACAGTGAAACTCTGTCTCTACAAAAAAAAAAAAAAAAAAAATACTGAGGCCTGTGTGGCACCTATAGCTCAAAGGAGTAGGGTGCCGGTTCCACCATATACTGGAGGTGGCAGATTCAAACCTGGCCCTGGCCAAAAACTGCAAAATTAAAAAAAAAAAAAATTACTGAGCCCCCTAAACTTTTTGCTTGCATGGGTAATATTTGATAATTGCTGTAAGAAATTAAAGCTTAGAAAACTTTTAAGTGATTTAAAAATACTTAAGTCACTTAGAAGCAATAAACCTATTACATATGGCCAGACTCATGTCTGTAATCCCAGCACTCTGGGAAGCCGAGGCAGGTGGATTGCCTGAGCTCATGAGTTACAGACCAGCCTGAGCTGTAAGACCTCGTCGAAAAATAGCCAGACGTTGTGGCGGGCACCTGTAATCCCAGCTACTTGGGAAGCTGAGGCAGGAGGATCGCTTGAGCCCAAGAGTTTGAGGTTGTGGTGAGCTATGACACCACGGCAGTGTACTGAGGGTGACAAAATGAGACTGTCTCCAAAACGTAAACAAAAACCATTACATATAAGCATGAGAAATATTTTTATGAAAAATAGCTATATTTAAAAAAACATATGTATGCACATACTCTCTCTGTAAAAAGAGTGATGTTTTACATTCTTGCAAATGTCTTCAACGTCTGGCTTCACAGAATTGCTGTGCCTCTCACATTTGCTTCTGCCTTCGACCTGCTGTGCTAGTGTGGAGTCCTGGCAAACTCCACTGTGCACTTGTGAATGAGGAAAAAGGCAAGTAACCTCTCACTAGTATTACGAGAATAGTTTCAACCTTCCCAGGCCCGCCAGTCACACTTCGAGAACCTGTTTTCTGGGAGAGGTTACCACCTCTCCTTCCTGTAATCACCATCTAGGAATTTTTTAAAAACTATAAAAACACGACTGGTCCAACAGCAGTGGGGTTTATTAACATTAGTGTTACTAAAGTTGATATACAACCCCCTACGGCTAAATTCGACTGGCTTAAAAAAATACAAAAACTTTTCTGTGTACAGCTTTTGCCCTTTCTCCTGCATTTTATTATTATCTGAGACAGAGTCTCACTATGTCACCCTCGGTAGAGTGCTGTGGTGTCACAGCTCACAGCAACTTCAAACTCTTGGGCTTAAGTAATTCTTTTGCCTCAGCCTCCTGAGTAGCTGGGACTACAGGAGCCCGCTACGATGTCTGGCTATTTTTTGGTTGCAGTTGTCATTGTTGTTTAGCAGGCCCCGGGCGGGTGTTGAACCCACCAGCCTTGGCATATGTGGCTGGTGCCCTCCTAACTGAGCTTTAGGTGCCGAGCCTGCATTTTATTAGCATAGTATTTATTTATTATTATTTTATTTGGCAGTTTTTGGCCAGGGCTGGTGCCCTACTCCTTTGAGCCACAGGCACTGCCCTATTATAGTTATTTTGTTACTTAAATTTGCCAGGGGCCATGCTAATCCCTGTATCATTCCAAGTATAGACTATGTGCTGCTGCAGTGAGCACATCTGCATTTTACAGCCATACTTGAGAGGATTACTCCCTCCTTTTCAGAGGCTCCCCTAAGCCTGAGCATCTCCCAAATGTAATGGGCAGTTCTCACTTTCCCCTGTTCTTAACTCGCTGCTTTCAACACCACAATGGGTGGTTTTCTTCCCACTGCTCCAGGCACCACTCCTCGGTCTTTTCTGAATAGCCTGCTTTTCACTCTATATTCATTTGCTAGATATCTATCCCCAATGCTTCATTTCTTTTTGTTTTTTTGAGACAAAGTCTCACTATGTCACCCTCGGTAGAGTGCTGTTGCATCAGAGCTCATAGCAACCTCAAATTCTTGGGCTTAAGTGATTCTCTTGCCTCAGCCTCCCAAGCAACTAGGACTACAGGTGCCTGCCACAACTCCTGGCTATTTTTTGTTACAGTTGTTATTGCCTAGCTGGCCCAGGCTGGGTTCGAACCCACCAGCTTCGGTGTATGTGGTTGACACCGTAACCACTGTGCTACGGGTGCCGAGCCCCCAATGCTTCATTTCTATTCATTTGCTGATGACTCCTAAATTTCTGTCTTTAGCTCAGACAAATAACTTGAATCTGAGTGATACAGTCAATGAGACAGAAAAGTCTGATAATACTCAGCTCCCTGCTTCAAGCTCCTGGGTGGCTTCTTAAGGTCCAGCATCTTTTTTGAGATAGAGCCTCAAGCTGTTGCCCTGGGTAGAATGCCGTGGCATCACAGCTCACAGCAACCTCTAACTCCTGGGCTTAAGGGATTCTCCTTCCTCTGCCTCCCAAGTAGCTGGGACTATAGGCGCCTGCCACAATGCCTGGCTATTTTTTGGTTGCAGCCATCATTGTTGTTTGGCAGGCCTGGGCTGGATTCAAACCAACTAGCTCAGGTGTATGTGGCTTGCACCTTAACTGCTTGAGCCATAGGCGCTGAGCCAAGGTCCAGAATCTTTCAAGGTTCTTTATGATGTGTTGTGTTTTCTTTCTTTCTATCCTGAATATTGGCCTTACTATAGATTAGTTCATATAAAAAGAACTTATGATTCTAGTTTATGAATGCTGATAAATCTCTATGGATACATATAAAAATAAAAATTTATCATAATTTTTTTTTTTTGAGACAGAGTCTCAAGCTGTTACCCTGGGTAGAGTGCTGTGGCATCATCATAGCTCACAGCAACCTCAAACTCCCGGGCTCAAGCAATCCTCTTGCCTGTTTTCTCTATTTTTAGTAGAGATAAGGTTTTGCTCTTGGCTCAGCCTGGTCTAAAATCCACGAGAGCAAGCAATCCACCTGCCTTGGCCTTCCAGAGTGCTGGGATTACAGGTGTGAGCCAGCTCACCCTGCTATCATAATTGCTACAGAAAACTAGTTAGTGGCTCAGCGCCTGTAGCTCAAGTGGCTAGGGCACCAGTCACATACACCTGAGTTGGCAGGTTGGAATGCAACCCGGGCCTGCTAAACAATGACAACTACAACCAAAAAATAGCCAGGCATTGTGGCAGGTGACTGTAGTCCCAGCTACTTAGAAGGCTGAGGCAAGAGAATTTCTTAAGCCCAAGGAGTTGGAGGTTGCTGTGAGCTATGATGCCATGGCACTCTACCCAGGGCAACAGCTTGAGACTCTATCTCAAGAAAAAAAAAAAAAAAAACTTTCACTCTTCACAGATGATGTGATCGTATATCTGGAAAACACCAGGGATTCTACTACAAAACTTTTAGAAGTGATCAGGAATACAGCAATGTCTCAGGCTACAAAATCAACACCCTTATATCTGTAGTCTTTATATATACCAACAATAACCAAGCGGAAAAAACAGTCAAGGACTCTATTCCTTTCACAGTAGTGCCAAAGAAGATGAAATATTTGGGAGTATACCTAACAAAGGACGTGAAAGATCTCTACAAAGAGAACTATGAAACTTTAAGAAATAGCTGAAGATGTTAACAAATGGAAAAACATACCATGCTCATGGCTGGGAAGAATCAACATTGTTAAAATGTCTATACTACCCAAAGCAATATATAATTTTAATGCAATTCCTATTAAAGCTCCATTGTCATATTTTAAAGAACTTGAAAAAATAATACTTCATTTTATATGGAATCAGAAAAAACCTCAAATAGCCAAAACATTACTCAGCAATAAAAACAAACCAGGAGGAATCACGCTACCAGACCTGAGACTGTACTATAATCGATAGTAATCAAAACAGCATTGTATTGGCACAAAAACAGAGAAATAGATGTCTGGAACAGAATAGAGAACCAAGAGATGAATCCAGCTACTTACCGTTATTTGATCTTTGACAAGCCAGTTAAAAAGATTCAGTGGGGAAAAGATTCCCTATTTAACAAATGGTGCTGGGTGAACTGGCTGGCAACCTGTAGAAGACTGAAACTGGACCCACATCTTTCACCATTAACTAAGATAGACTCTCACTGGATAAAAGATTTAAACTTAAGACATGAAACTATAAAAATACTTGAAGGAAATGCAGGGAAAACTCTAGAAGGAATCGGTCTGGGTGAATATTTTATAAGGAGGACTTCCCAGGCAATTGAAGCAGTATCAAAAATACTGGGACCTGATCAAACTAAAAAGCTTCTGTACAGCCAAGAACAGAGTAAGTAAAGAAAGCAGACAGCCCTCAGAATGGGAGAAAATATTTGCAGGTTATACCTCCGATAAAAGTCTAATAACCAGAATCCACAGAGAACTGAAACGTATTAGCAAGAAAAGATCAATAGCTAGTTGCCCAAGTGACTTGAAGAGAAACTTCTCTAAAGAAGACAGACGCACAATCTACAAACACATGAAAAAAAAGCTCATCATCCTTAATCATCAGAGAAATGCAAATCAAAACTACTTTGAGATATCACCTAACCCCAGTAACAGTAGCCCACATAACAAAATCCCAAAACCAGAGATGTTGGCATGGATGTGGAGAAAAGGGCACCCTTCTACAATGTTGGTGGGAATGCACACTAATACGTTCCTTCTGGAAGGATGTTTGGAGAATAGTTAGGACCTAAAAATAGACCTGCCATTCGATCCTATAATTCCTTTACTAGGTTTATACCCAGAAGACCAAAAATCACAATATAACAAAGACATCTGTACCAGAGTGTTCATTGCAGCCCAACTCATAATTGCTAAGTCATGGAAGAAGCCCAAGTGCCCATCAACCCACGAATGGACTAGCAAATTGTGGTACATGTATACCATGGAATATTATGGGAGCCTTCAAGAAAGATGGAGACTTTACCTCTTTCATGTTTACATGGGTGGAGCTGGAACATATTCTTCTTAGCAAAGTATCTCAGGAATGGAAGAAAAAGTATCCAATGTACTCAGCCCAACTATGAAGCTAAATTATAGCTTTCACATGAAGGCTATAGCCCAACTATGGCACAAGACTATGGGAAGGGGCCAAGGAAGGGGAAAGGAGGGGGGAGGTTAGGGTGGAAGGAGGGTGATGGGTGGGGCCACACCTACGGTGTATCTTGGAATGGGTACAGGCAAAACTTACTAAAGGCAGAATACAAATATCTACATACAATAACTAGGAAAATACCATGAAGGGTGCGTTGAAGTCTGATGGAATGTTTCAGATTGTATGTGAAACCAGCACATTGTACCCCTTGATTGCACTAATGTACATAGCTATGATTTAACAACAACAACAACAACAAAAAAAAAAAAACGGGGCAGCGCCTGTGGCTCAGTCGGTAAGGCGCCAGCCCCATATACCGAGGGTGGTGGGTTCAAACCCGGCCCCGGCCAAACTGCAACCAAAAAATAGCCGGGCATTGTGGCGGGCGCCTGTAGTCCCAGCTACTCGGGAGGCTGAGGCAAGAGAATGGCTTAAGCCCAGGAGTTGGAAGTTGCTGTGAGCTGTGTGAGGCCACAGCACTCTACCAGGGGCCATAAAGTGAGACTCTGTCTCTACAAAAAAATTGATCCTAGGGCAGCACCTGTGGCTCAGTGAGCAGGGCGCTGGCCCCATATACTGAAGGTGGCAGGTTCAAACCCAGCCCCTGCCAAACTGCAACCAAAAAAAAAAAAAAAAAAGATCCGTACACTATCTTAAAGTGTATATAAAGCCAGTATAGTGCCCACTTGATAACTGTTCAAAGGAGGTTCAATTTTCACTCAATTCTAAGTCAATGGACAGTTAATATTTATAGCTCAATAGCTAGTTTCCCAAAAAGAAAATTGACCTAGCTAAAACACAGTTTCAACAAATTTCAGATTGAACCATGGGGATGGGGATAAATACACATATCCATTCAGCTGTAAATGCACCAAACTTCAGGTAGAGATGCAGAGTGAGTCTGTATAGTAACTCTAATTCAGGGTGGCACCTGGGGCTCAGTGGGTAGGGCGCCAGCCCCATATACCGAGGGTGGCGGGTTCGAACCTGGCCGCCACCAAACTGCAACAAAAAATAGCTGGACATTGTGGTGGGCTCCTATGGTCCCTGCTGCTCAGGAGGCTGAGGCAAGAGAATCACCTAAGCCCAGGAGTTGGAGGTTGCTGTGAGCTGTGATGCCATAACACTCTACTGAGGGCAATAAAATGAGATTCTGTCTCTAAAAAAAGGAAAGAAAAACTCTAATTCAGAGCACATAAATAAAAATACACTTTTGCTTGTTTTATTTAATGTAAGGCAAAAGAATAGGACATGAAGTGAATGCTCATGCACCATTACCTAGATTCAACAATCAATATTTTGTCCCATTTGCTTCATTTATCCCCATTTGTTTTTGCTAGAGTTCTTTAACAAAAATCATAGGAAAAATAACCCCCTAAATCACAGAAATACAATTTCACCCACATGTATTTTACCATGAATTGCTGGAATCATGCATTTCCAGAATCATGGTGTCACACCTAACAGAATTAACAGTTTGTTCCTTACTATCAAGGGACACACTGCCACACTAACATTTCTAAGTCAGAAATGTCTTTTTAAGTTGTTAAAATCAGGATCCAAGAAAAGACTATTTTATTTTAGTTTTTTATTTTTTATTTTTTGGAGACAGAGTTTTACTATGTTGCTCGTGGTAGAGTGCCATGGTGTCACAGCTCACAGAAACCTCAAACTCTTAGGCTCAAGCGATTCTCTTGCCTGAGCCTCCCAAGTAGCTGGCATTATAGGTGCCCACCACAACACCCAGATAAAAAAACTATTTTAAAATATAGATTTTTGGTTGGGGAAGAAAAACAAAGGAAAACGACATTAACACATGTCAACATCATGGGAAAAAAGGGCTAAGGTATAAAGTCTTGTTTGAAGTAGCAGAAGATCAGACACATATTTTGCGTAAGTTTAAGCCCACTAGCAGAAATCAGCAGAACCTGCATAGAATCCCAGGTCCTCTGGTTAAATCAGCATCGTATCCCAGAATTTAAACGTGTACCTGTGGATGTCTCCTTTTTAATAGCCAGAGTGAAAAATCACACCTCCTTATAGTCACACTTTGTCACCCTTCATAGAGCACCATGGCATCATCATAGCTCACAGCAACTTTAAACTCTTGGACTCCAGTGATCCTCTTGCCTCGGTTTTTCATTTTCAGTAGAGATGGGGTGGGGGGTCCTCACTCTTGCTTAGGCTGGTCTTGAACTTGTGAACTCAAGTGACCTCCTCCCAGTGTACTAGGATCACAGGTGTGAGCCACCGCACCTGGCCTATTTCTTGTTTGTGTGTAAAGCACTTAACACTGACGAACCACGTATGGTGCTGTCTCATCACTAAGTCAAGTGCACCTTGATGTCACCTTACCACTGGCTATGTCATCTCCACAAGCGTGCGTTGCCTAAGGCTGTTTTCTTAATTTTACACTCATTTATTTTAATGGCCTACTGCCTTTATCAGAGTTGTTTTGAAAATACTGCAACTCCTGAAATGTAGTTAGGGCTCAATAAATGTTAGGTATGTTTATAAGAAAATTCGTGCGCGGCCGGAAAGGCGGCAGCCCCCTCGCCCATCATGCAACGTTCGTGGGGAACCTGGTGCTAAATCATTCGTAGATGACCTGCTTCTGGGTCGGGTTTTGTACGTAGCAGAGCAGCTCCCTCGCTGCGATCTATTGAAAATCAGCCCTCGACACAAGGGTTTGTAAGAGGAAAAATAAAAAAAAAAAGAAAATTCCTTATGCCCAAGTAATTTTTGCTACCCGGTGATTTGTTTTACTCACTGACCTTGTACTTATTGGGAGCCTAATGTGGACCCACTCAACCCCTTTCCCCTCCTCCTACAATGAAAGACCTATCTGGCCCCACCCCAAGAGACCCTAGCTCACCAGAACCTTCCAGAAAGCTGTGGAATCTTCCTCGTTCTATGCCCAGTACAAAAAGAGGCCTCCAACTACTCTCAGTACAGACACCATCTTTGCCCTGCCTAGGGGGGGCCTCTGTCCCTTTCCTTAAACCTGGCCTGAACCTCTCCTGGTCTTCCCTCTGGGTACACCATGAACTCCTTTAGTACCTAACTGTAATGTCTGTTACTAATAAGATTTACCAATTCACTTTGGTGTCAGAACAAGTCACCATGCTACAAAATACTATATACAATTGCAAAGAATACAGGCTGACATGAGAATTACGTGGAGCAGTTTTCTAAGAGTTAATGTGGCAAGTGCTGCCAGTAGGTGGCTTCTGGGGGACAAAAAGCTGTCAAAGCCTGATCATGTTAAAGGCTAAAAATGCCCACCCTTTCTCTCTGGTATAACTAAGGGTTACAACCTGCTCTCTTCCTAGTAGACAGCTTTGTGTCAGGAATAGAACAAGCCACCTCCTTTTATAGAAAGGAGGCAAGCTGACCAATTCTATTTGGTCAATCCCTTGCAAACTGCATCTGCACATTCTCACAAACAGAACCAAATTACGATCAAACTTAGCAATGCCCTGTGCCAATGCCACGCATGATAGGTAACTCCCATGATAGTTGCTGGAACAGATAAAACTTTCTTCTTGGGGTTGGTCATGGTGGTGCATACCTGTAATCCCACCAGCTCCAATGACTGAGGCAGAAGAATCATCTGAGCCCAGGAGTTTGAGGTTTCTGTGAGCTATGATGACACCATTACACTCTAGCTGGGGTGACAGAGCAAGATCCCGTCTCAAAAAAAAAAAAAAAAAAAACAAGGCTGGGTGAGGTGGCTCACACCTGTAATCCTAGTACTCTGGGAGGCCAAGGCAGGTGGATTTCCTGAGCTTATAGGTTCAAGACAAGCCTGAGCCAGTGAGAGACCTCGTCTCTAAAAATAGCTGGGCATTGTGGTGGGTACCTATAGTCCCAGCTACTTGGAAGGCTAAGGCAAGAGAATTGTTTGATCCCAAGAGTTTCAGGTTGATGTGATGCCACAGCACTCTACCAAGTGCAACACAGTAGGATTGTCTCAAAACAAACAAACAAAAAAAAAAACAGGACAAAAACAAAACATAAAGTTCTTGGAGTGCTGGGCGGCACCTGTGGCTCAGTGAGTAGGGCGCCAGCCCCATATACCGAGGGTGGTGGATTCAAACCCACCCCTGGCCAAAATGCAACAAAAATATAGCGGAGCCTTGTGGTGGGCACTATAGTCCCAGCTACTCGGGAGGCCGAGGCAAGAGAATTGCCTAAGCCCAAGAGCTGGATGGAGGTGGCTGAGCTGTGACACCACGGCACCCTACCGAGGGTGACAAAATGAGACTCTGTCTCTAAAAAAAAAAAAAAAAAAATGTTCTTGGAGTGTTGAAACTGCAAAAGAAAAAATTGTAGGGATCAGATTTACAGATGTATTAATACGGTAGTCTATGTACCTTCTGTTGGGGAAAAAAAAAAACCAAACCAACAACTAGTAAAATGGTTCAGCCTCTCAGGAGAGTTTTCATTCACAGTCTGTTTCTGTACAGATTTTGAGAGGTTTTGAAGTAGGTCCTACACGGAAATAAGGCCGAAGAGGTTCAATAAAAGTGTCACTGTAAGTACAGATGTGAGATTTCTCAGTCATGTTGTAGAATGAGATCTCACCCAGCTCATAGTCTAAGAAAATGCCAATGCCTCTGGCTTCCACTCCTAACTGTAACGGGGTTGGAACAGCTCCTGGAGCATCATAGCCACCATCCTGCAGCTGAATGCTCCAGCATCCCTGCCGGGGTGATGGTAGTTTCCTTGTCTTTGTGGGAAGAGAGTCCTTACAAACCCCAATAGCCCATTCAGACTGGTCTCCCACTTCCACTTCCCAGAAATGCCTGCCAGAATAGAAATACGGAAAACCCAGGACAACAGGTTTGACCATAAATCTTTTGGGAAAATGAGGGACCTTTTGTTTTCTCTTTGTAAATCTCACACATTTTTTATCTTCAGAGATAATCAGGTTAGGGTGTGCTGTTTCAGGGTCTAGAATTACATCTACTTTAAATTTCTTTATAATTCTCTGAAGAGCAGAATACTGGGGAGGAAAACTGCAGCCTTCTCTCTTTAAGTGAATTGAGAAGACTGATGGGCTGACCTCATTTTCAGACCTGTAAAAAGTTTTGATTTGTGAGAGCAGTTCCACTTCAGACAGCATACTGAGCTCTACTACTTTGCTTAATTGACTCTTGAGTGTGGCAACATAGTTTGTGAATTCTGTTATGTTTGCATCAAGTTTCTGTCGAATGCCCTTCTCTTCTTCAGCTAACCTGGAGAAAACTGCATGTTGTTCACGGTCTAAAAACTGGTTCAGGTGCTCAAATTCAGAGGATAATTCTTGCCTTTGGTTTTCTACCATTGCTCTCAGTTCTAAGGGTTTTTTTCTTTGACTGCTTATTAATTTTTGAAGGTCTACCAATTGCTTCTTCAAGGATGGGATATAACTGCGGAATCTTCTCCTGTGATGAGAGGCGGCCTCCTCGATGGGCCTCACGTGGTGGCCCTGGTGCTCAGGGGCCTCAGTGCACAGGGGACACAACACCACCAGGTCCTCCTCACAGAAAACATTCAGGACCTGGCTGTGCTTCTCACACAAAGGTGTTTCTTCCTGCCTCTTTTTATCGCTTTGAGGTGTGTGCAACAGCTTGGCAATTTCAATCATCCTCCCCAGCTGGGTGTTGCTCCGGAAGTGCCCCTCTTGGCATTGGTGACGACAGACAGGGCAAGGGAAACTGTCCTGTAGATCTGCCCAGGACTGTTGGATGCAGGAGCGACAGAAGTTGTGCCCACATTCGATGGTAACTGGGTCTCTCAGGTAATCCAGACAGATGGGACACCTGGCTTCTGCTTGGAATCCTGCCACAGCTGCCGCCACTGCCATTGGGCTGTGAGTAAAGGTCTGGATGGAAAGGGGCCTTTCTCAGGAGCTGGGGCTCTGCAGTGAGCAGCAGAAATGGCCTCACATCACACCGTCCTTCCTGGAGACAGCTGAAGACCTCACCACAGGCCCTCCAGTTTCTCACATTTGGGGCAGTGCTTGAAGTCCTTTGAGTCTTCACACCCTTCAATTCCAGCTGCCTGTCTAGCCCAGGGCTGTTCCTGGAAAATCAAGCCACAATGAGCAGCATGAACAGCATCTAAGGAGCACAGCCCGTGCCTCAGTCATTAGTTGCTGGGGGTAAGATCTTTCCTTAAAACAAAACAAAATGAAGCCAAGTCCCAAATTTGTTGCAAATTTGGTCCTCCCCTGTACTGTATTGCAGTAAAGCATGGATTACTCTCCCTCATCTCTCATGACCACCCTCCACCTCCTGACACCACAGCCCCACATCCCGGCCACCCGCTGGGCACCCCACCCAGGGGCTGGGACTGGCTGGGCTCTGGGCACACACCACATGCATACTAGAACACAGCTTTTGTTACCTACCTATGTCACTTGGAGAAATTCACTTTATATCCCAAATTTTATATCCCAAATTCTTGTAATCAGGTAAATAAGGACAATAATCTCCCTTTAAACTTTGATCTTAGGAGAATATAGGAGAACTTAAGGAATGCCCTCATTAGTTTGGGGGCTTAAAATAAGCTATTTCTTGACAGCTCAAAATTTGCATTTACCAACTTTGGTTTGTTACCTTCAGCCTTGCTTCTCTACATAGCCCAATATGGCATTGAAGATATATTTGTGAAAAGAAACTCAGGAGGTAAAACAGGGGTGTCCAAACTGTGGCCCAAGGGCCTCATGCAGATTTTCTGAGGACTGTTATCTGTAGTGTCAGATACTGCAAAAATTAAACACAAACATTTTTCTTTTCTTTTTGAGACAGAGTCTCACTATGTTGCCCTCAGTAGAGTGCCATGAAGTCACAGCTCACAGCAACTTCAAACTCTTGGGCTTAACTGATTCTCTTGTCTCAGCCTCCCAAGTAGCAGGGACTATAGATGCCTGCCACAATGCCTGGCTATTTTTTGATTGCAATTGTCATTGTTGTTTGGCAGGCCTGGGCTGTATCGAACCCACCAGCTTCCGTGTATGTGGCTGGAGCCCTAGCCACTGAGCTATAGGCACTGAGCCGACGTCCAGCTATCTTTTAGAGATAGGGTGTCACTCTTGCTCAGGCTGGTCTTGAACTCCTGAGCTCAAGCTATCCACCTGCCTCGGCCTCACCAAGTGCTGGGATTACAGGTGTGAGTCACTGAGCCTGGCCCCTGAACCTCTTTTTGCTCATCAGCTTTCATTAGTGTTTGTGTTTTTCATGCATGGCCCCAGAAAACTCTTCTTCCACTATATGGAACACACACACACACAGAAAAAAAGGTTGGACACCACTGATAGAACATACATCTAGAATAATATAAAGAAAATTTGAGGGCTGCGCCTGTGGCTCAAAGGAGTAGGGCGCCGGCCTCATTTGCCGGAGGTGGTGGGCTCCAACTCAGCCCCGGCCAAAAACTGCAAAAAAAGAGAAAATTTGCCATTCGCTGCCACGGCTCATTCCTATAATCTCAGCACTTTCAGAGCCAAGGTTGGAGACCGCTTCAGGCCAGGAGTTGGAGACCAGCCCGGGCAACACAGCGAGACCCTGTTTTTGGCCAGGGCTGGGTTTGAACCCACCACCTCCGGTATATGGGGCCAGTGCCCTACTTCTTTGAGCCACAGGCATCACCCTCTACAAAATATTTAAAAGGTATCTGGAGGCCAGGTGCAGTGGCTCACACCTGTAATCTTAGCACTCTGGGAGGCCGAGGTGGGTGGACTGCCTGAACTCACAGGTTCAAGACCAGCCTGAGCCAGAGTGAGACCTGTCTCTATAAATAACCGGGCTGTGCCGGGAGCCTGTAGTCCCAGCTACTTGGGAGGCTGAGGCAAAAGAATCACTTGAGCCCAAGAGTTTGAGGTTGCTGTGAGCTGTGATGCCACAGCACTCTACCAAGGGCGACGAAGTAAGACTCTGTCTTAAAAAAAAAAAAAAAAAAAAAGGTGGCGCCTGTGGCTCAGTGAGTAGGGCGCCGGCCCCATATGCCGAGGGTGGCGGGTTCAAACCCAGCCCCGGCCAAACTGCAACCAAAAAATAGCCGGGCGTTGTGGCAGGCGCCTGTAGTCCCAGCTGCTCGGGAGGCTGAGGCAAGAGAATCGCGTAAGCCCAAGAGTTAAGAGGTTGCTGTGAGCTGTGTGACGCCATGGCACTCTACCCGAGGGCGGTACAGTGAGACTCTGTCTCTACAAAAAAAAAAAAAAAAAGCTGGGCTCAGCGCCTGAGGCTCAAGTGGCTAAGGCGCCAGCCACGTATACCTGAGCTGGTGGGTTCAAATCCAGCCCAGACCCGCTAAACAACAATGACAGCTGTAACCAAAAAATAGCTGGGCATTGTGGTGGGTGCCTGTAGTCCCAACTATTTAGGAGGTGAAGGCAAGAGAATAGCTTGAGCCCAGGATGGAGGTTGCTGTGAGCTATGATGCCACAGAACTCTACCCAGGGCGATAGCTTGAGGCTCTGTCTCAAAAAAAAAAAAAAAATAAGCTATCTGGAGGGTGAAACAGGAGGTTTGCTTGAGGCTGCAGTGAGCTATGATTGTGCTACCATATTGCCGCCTGGGTAGAACAGTGAGACTCTGTCTTGAAAATAAATTAGATCTGTCTCTCTTCCCTGGTATCCAAAAGTTCTCCCTGCTTTACCAGGAAAAAAAATTGATTGATTAAAACTCAGAGGCCAGGCCAGGTGTGGTGGCTCATGCCTGTAGTCCCAGCGCTGTGGTAGGCCGAGGCGGGTGGATTGCCTGAGCTCAGAGGTTCAAAACCCATATGAGCAGCAGTCAGCCAGAATAAGACCCCGTCTCTACTAACAACATCAAAAACAGCCAGCACCGCAGGAGAAAGAAGAAAATCAACAAAAAAGGAGTACTTCAAACAAAGATGAACAAGCACACTGAAATTAAAAATAAAAAAAACAACTCAGAGGCCAGGTGAGGTGGCTCATACCTGTAATCCTAGCACTTTAGGAAGCTGAGGTGTGAGGATCTCTTGAAGTCAGGAATTCCAAGACCAGCAGGAGTAAAAATGGGAACCTCATCTCTACTAAAAAAATAAAAATAAAATAGCTGGGCATTGTGACAGGTGCCTGGGAGCCTGAGCCAGGAGGATCCCTTGAGCCCAGGAGTTTGAGGTTGCTGTAAGCTATGATGATGCCATTGCACTTTAGCCTGGGCAACAGAGGGAGACTGTCTCCAAAAGAAAAAACCAGGCTGGGCACGCTGGCTCACTTCTATGATCCTAGCACTCTGGGAGGCAGAGGCAGGTGGATTGAGCTTGAGTTTACTAGTTTGAGACCAGCCTGAGCAAAAGTGAGACCCTGTCTCTACTAAAAACAGAAAAAAATGAGGCAAGAGGATCGCTTGAGCCCAAGAATTGGAGGTTGTTGCGAACTATGATGCTACCGCATTCTACTCAGGGCAACAGCTTGAGACTGTCTCAAAACAAAACAAAACAAAAAAACCCAATCTAAAATACCCTGAACACATTGCATATCTCTAATGTGGAAAAACAGCATAGTTGTGGCACCTGTAGCTCAGAGGCTAGGGTGCCAGCCACATACACCAGAGCTGGCGGGTTCGAACCGGGCCTGGGCCTGCCAAACAAGGACAACTGCAACAAAAAAATAGCCGGGCATTGTGGCGGGTGCCTGTAGTCCCAGCTACTTGGGAGACTGAGTCAAGAGAATCACCTAAGCCCAAGAGTTTGAGGTTGCTGTAAGCTGTGATGCCATGGCACTCTACCGAGGGTGACATAGAAAGACTGTGTCGAAAAAAAAAAAAAAGAAAAGAAAAAAAGAAAAAGAAAACAACAGGGTGGCAGGCGCGGTGGCTCACATCTGTAATCCCAGCACTCTGGGAGGCTGAGGCGGGTGGATTGCTTGAACTCACAAGTTCAAGACCAGCTGAGCAAAAATCGAGACCACCATCTCTACCAAAAATAGAAAAACTGAGGCAGGAGGATCGCTTGAGCCCAAGAGTTGGAGGTTGCTATGAGCTATCATGCCATGGCAGTCTATCCAGGGTTACAGCTTGAGACTGTCTCAAAAAAAGAAGGAAAGAAATCAACAGTTAACCATCCAAAATTAAAGTCTTCCCTATGTTTTTGTAATGCTACAACACTAATCCTATAAAAACACATAATTTAAGCAAATATTTAGAAATATATACAAAGATACTCTCTTAGAAGCTCTAGTTTGAGCTTCACAAAAGTGGCTACAGTCTGAACAATGCAGTGAGATTTTGTCTCTACTCCAGGCTAGTTGGGAGGTCGAGGCAGTGGGATCACTTAAGCCCCAGAGTCTGAGGTGCTGTGAGGTCGGCTAATGCCATAGCGTGGGTAACAGAGTCAGACTCTGTCTCTAAAACAAAAACAGAACTTGCTGGGGCAGAGTGCATGTGCATTCCTTTGGCCCCAGCAGTTTTTGTATTACTGACCTCAGGTCCTACAAAGCTGGTCCTGCCACCAGGTTCCTTCCTTAGAGTCTCCCCTTCCTTCAGATTTCACGCTTCCCGCGCCTTCATTGTCCAGTTTCTTTTTTTGCTGTTTTTTTTTTTCTTTTTAGTTTTTCTTTTGAGACAGAGTCTCACTCTGACACCCCAGGTAGAGTACTGTGGCATCATAGCTTACAACAACCTCAAAATTCTGGGTGCATGGGCGGCGCCTGTGGCTCAGTCGGTAGGGTGCCGGCCCCATGTACCGAGGGTGGCAGGTTCAAACCCGGCCCCAGCCAAACTGCAACCAAAAAATAGCCGGGCGTTGTGGCGGGCTCCTGTAGTCCCAGCTACTCGGGAGGCTGAGGCAAGAGAATCACTTAAGCCCAGGAGTTGGAGGTTGCTGTGAGCTGTGTGAGGCCACGGCGCTCTACCCCGAGGGCCATAAAGTGAGACTCTGTCTCTACAAAAAAAAAAAAAAATTCTGGGTGCAAGGGATCCTCCTGCCTCAGCCTCCTGAGTAGTTAGGTCAAGCACCTGCCACTACACCCAGCTAAATTTACAGATGGAGTCTCGCTCTTGCTCAGGCTGGTTTCTTTTTTTGTGTAGAGTCAGAGTCTCACTTTATCATCCCTGCTACCATATCTAGAGGTAGAGTGCCACGGTGTCACACAGCTCACAGCAACCTCCAACTCCTGGGCTTAGGCGATTCTCTTGCCTCAGCCTCCAGAGTAGCTGGGACTATAGGCACCGGCCACATCGCCCAGCTGTTTTGTTTTTTTTTTTAGACAGAGTTTCACTTTGTCGCCCTCAGTAGAGTGCTGTGGTGTTACAGCTCAAAGCAACCTCCAACTCCTGGGCTTAAGCAATTCTCTTGTCGCGGCCTCCCGAGTAGCTGGGACTACAGGCTGCCCACCAAAACTCCCGTTAGAAACCGGGTCTTGGGCAGCGCCTGTGGCTCAGTCGGTAAGGCGCTGGCCCCATATACCGAGGGTGGCGGGTTCAAACCCGGCCCCAGCCAAACTGCAAACAAAAAATAGCAGGGCGTGGTGGCGGGCGCCTGTAGTCCCAGCTACTCAGGAGGCTGAGGCAAAAGAATCGCTTAAGCCCAGGAGTTGGAGGTTGCTGTGAGCTGTGTGAGGTCATGGCACTCTACCGAGGGCCATAAAGTGAGACTCTGTCTCTACAAAAAAAAAAAAAAAAAGAAAAAAAGAAACCGGGTCTTGTTCTTGCTCAAACTGGTCTTGAATCTGTGAGCTCAGGCAATCCACCCACCTCAGCCTCCCACATGCTGGGATTACAGACGTGAGCCGCTGCGAACTCTTGAGCTCAAGCAATTCACCTGCCTTGGCCTCCCAGAGTTTTAGGATCATAGGTGTGAACCACCCCACCCGGCCTCATGGTCCAGTTTCAAACACCTCTCCTTTGTAAAATGTAATCATCTTTGAGGTCCACAGTGGTCTTCCTTGTTAACTACCAAAACAGAAGGGAAATGTCCTTTTTTTTGTTTGAGACAGAGTCCCACTATGTTGCCCTAAGTAGATTGCCCTAGCATCACAGCTCACAGCAACCTCAAACTCTTAGGCTGAAGCGATTCTCTTGCCTCAGCCTCCCAAGTAGCTGGGACTACAGACACCCACCACAATGCCCGGCTATTTTTTATTGCAGTTGTCCTTGTTTAGCAGGCTGGGCGGGTTTTGAACCCTCCAGCCTTGGTGTATGTGACTGGCACCATAACCACTGTGTTATGGGCGCCGATCCATGGAAATGTCCTTTCTTACAACTGGGTCCCTAAGCACCCCACTCAGTGCCTGCTGCCTAACCTTAATACCTGTTGAGTTCAATTCCTGGTGCAGCCTTGGGTGAGCTACTTAACATCTCTGGGCCTTGGCCTGTTCCCAGTAAGCAAGCACACTGGCTAGACTAAGGAGGACAAGTCCACAAAGGGCAGAGTGCCAGGGACACCAGGGCTCTAATCCCTCCAGACTGCCCACCTGTGTACCAAACTGTCCCTCACTGGGACTTTCCCAAACGCGACTCCACAGCTGCAGCAGCCCAGCATCTCCAGGGGGGCACCGTACCAAACACAGCTACTAGTCATCACCTCCTTTTCTGACTCCTTAGGACAGGGTGGGATCTGATTTTATATATTTTTAGTAAGCATGGAGGTGACTCAGGACAAGACTACTAGAAAAACTGGGAACCGCAATGAATAAACAGCATGCTTAAAAATAACCTGGTCCCGAGTGGAGGTTCCCTTGCGAGGTACGCAGACTGGGGGCACAGGCCCTGGTGTCCCTGCGCTCAGCCTCCCCGCTTACCTGGGCAGGGGTCTCTGGTCCGCGATCAGGCAGGCAGCCGCGCTGGTCCTGCACACTGGGCAGCTGAGGCCCAACAGCGTGGAGCGCCCACCTGCAAGTGGGAGGGGGAGGGGCAGGGAGGCTGGGCGGGGACCTCTCCCTGTAAGTGTTCAGGGGCCTTGGCCTTGGTCTAGGAACTTTGGAGAGTTTTTTTTTTTTTTTTTTGTAAAAACGGAGTAGGGCATGTTCTACAGTTGCATTTTTTATTTTTATTTTATTTTTTTTTTTTGTAGAGACAGAGTCTCACTTTATGGCCCTCGGTAGAGTGCCGTGGCCTCACACAGCTCACAGCAATCTCCAACTCCTGGGCTTAAGGGATTCTCTTGCCTCAGCCTCCCGAGTAGCTGGGACTACAGGCGCCCGCCACAACGCCCGGCTATTTTTTGGTTGCAGTTTGGCCGGGGCCGGGTTTGAACCCGCCACCCTCGGTATATGGGGCCGGCGCCCCACCGACTGAGCCACAGGCGCCGCCCTACAGTTGCATTTTTTAGATGAGCCAACTGAGGAACAGAAAAGTTGAGAAAGATGAGGGGAGATTTCCGCCCAAAGCCTGCACCTGGCTACCTGCTGCAGGTGCTTCTTGTAGAAGAGTTAAAAAGAGCGAGCCAGCCCACAAGCCACACCTGCGCCTGCTTCAGAAGGGAGTTTTCTGCTCTTCCTTTCTCTGGGATGCCACACGATTGTTCCCCTCCTTTTTCCTCTCCCCCCCTCACTCCTGGCTTCCTGCGTCTTCTCACCTCTTCCCCTCATTCTTTCCCCTCTCTCTAATATAAAATAAACTTATACTTTTATATCCTAAAAAAGTAAGGAAATGTTCAAAAATTATCTGCCATTTTTGTCTGCTGTAATACTAAAATGAATTTCATTCTTTCTTATCTACCTCTCTCTCTCTTTTTTTTTTTTAAGAGACAGGGCTCGAGGCCTGTAGCTCAAGCAGCTAAGGTGCCAGCCACATACACCACAGCCGGGGTGGGGTTTGAATCCAGCCTGGGCCTGCCAAACAATGATAACTACCACCAAATAATAGCTGGGCATTGTGGAGGGTGCCTATAGTACCAGCTCCTTGGGAGGCTGAGTCAAGAGACTCGTTTAAGCCCAGGAATTGGAGATTGCTGTGAGCTGTGATGGCACAGCCCTCTACCCAAGTAGATAGCTTGAGGCTCTGTCTCAAAAAAAAAAAAAAGACAGGGTGTCCCTCAGTCACCCACTGTAATCTTGAAGTCCTGGTCCCATCTTAGGCTCTGAGATTACGGGCGTGTGCCAACACCTAGGCTTAAAGTGACTTTTATTCTCAATGAATAAATTTTACAAGGAAATATAATGCTGGGGTGGCACCTGTGGCTCAGTGAGTAGGGCGCCGGCCCCATATCCAAGGGTGGCGAGTTCAAACCCATCCCCAGCCAAACTGCAATAACAACAACAAAAAATAGCCAGGTGTTATGGCGGGGGCCTGTAGTCCCAGCTACTTGGGAGGCGGAAGCAAGGTAATCGCCTAAGCCCAAGAGCTGGAGGTTGCTGTGAGCTGCGATGCCACAGCACCTACCTAGGATGACAAAGTGAAATTCTGTCTCCAAAAAAAAAGAAAGAAAGGAAAAGAAAAATAATGCTGATTGGTGAACAAGATTAAAGTGACATGTATTTATTTATTTATTTATTTTTAGAGGTAGAGTCTTTGTTGCCCCGGTAGAGTGCTGTAACATCACAGCTCACAGCAATCTCCAGCTCTTGGGCTTAGGCAATTCTCTTGCCTCAGCCTCCCAACAGCTGGGACTACAGGCACCTGCCACAAAGCTCGGCTATTTTTTTGTTGCAGTTTGGCCTGGGCCAGGTTCGAACCCGCACCACCCTTGGCATATGGGGTGGCGCCCTACTCATTGAGCCACAGGTGCCACCCTAAAGTGACTTTTAAATCAGAATATTGATAATGCTGGGTGTTGGTTGCATGGAGAGTGATTACCTTTTTCTCTCTACTTTGTGTAAAGAGAGAGTGTATTTTTTATTTATTTTATTTTTATTTTTTGTGACAGAGTCTCAAGCTGTCGCCCTGGGTAGAGTACTGTGGCATCATAGCTCACAGAAACCTCAAAGTCTTGCCTCAGCCTCCCAAGTATCTCTGACTACAGGCACCACCACCACGCCCAGCTAATTTTAGAGACAGGGTCTCTCCCTTACTCAGGCTGATCTGAACCTGTGAGCTCAGGCAATCCACCCATCTCGGCCTCCCAGAGTGCTGGATTATAGGCGTGAGCCACCGAGCCCGAACTTCTTTGTGTAAGTTTTAAAATTTCCATGATATTTCTTCAAAAAAAATTTCCATAATACCATTTGAGACCAGGTGTGGTGGCTCACGCCTATAATCCCAGCACTCTGAGAAACTGAGGATCCCTTGAGCTCAGGAGTTGGAGACTAGCTTGAGCAAAGCAAGACCCCTGTCTCTACTAAAAATAGGAAAAATATAGGCTCACGCCTATAATCTTAGCACTCCAGGAGGCTGTGGCGGGTGGATCACTTGATAGTAGTAGACGGTTACTACTTCACTTGCTTTTGTAGCTGGCATCTCCACAGTCAGATCTCAGACAAGAATCTTGATTTTGCCTCAGCTCTCTGCCAGGAATGTGCCCTGCCCCCAGTCTTCACCATGTTAGTCAATGGACCTTCCATTCCTTTGTATTGAAGCCACAAACCTAGGAGGCCTCTTTGGTTTGTTTGTTTGTTTTTTTTTTTTTTTTTTTTTGAGATAGAGTTTTAATTTGTCACCAGGGCTAGGAAGCAGCAATGTCATCAGAGGTCACTACAACTCCAACTCTGGAGCTCAAGAGATCCTCTTTGCCTCTGTCTCCCAAGTAGTTGGGATCACATGCAGGTGTCACAATGCCTGGCTAATTTTCAACTTTTTTGTAGAAAGGGGTCTTTCTGTATTGCCCAGGCTGGCCTCAAATGATCCTCCCACCTTCCACCTCAATTTCCCTCCTTCCTTTGTCACCAGCAAGTCCTGGTGCCCTCTTCCCACACTGTGTCCCTGGGACACGGGGGTGGAGAGGTCTGGGCCCTGGGTTACCTGTGATTGGCCATCCTCTCTCATTCCTCACCCTCAAGATCAGTGTTATCATGTGGGATAATATTTTGAGAAGTGTGTTTGGCTTCACATGGCTCTGAAGAGGGCAGAACACACATGGGAGACACTGGCCAGTGACTCTTAGGAAGCAATGAGTCCTAAGGGGAAGCCTGGGAAGGAGCCATCTGCCTCAGAAATCCAGAGGCAGCTGGCAGGAGCTGGAGGGCAGGGGCCCTCCCTGAGGAACCAGGACGAGTGTAGAGGGACTGGCTGGGGGGAGGGGGCAGTTTCAGTGGCGGGTCAGGGCAGAGCCAGGAAGGGCTGTGGTGGGAGATAAGGAAGAGAAACACTAATTATAATTCCTAAAGTTCGTTAACCCAGAACAAGAAATCAAAGTTCAAGGGTAGATTGGGTTAATTTGCATCTCTGAGGGTAGTAATCTTTTCTCAATTCTGTCCCCTCCCTATCAAGGCGGATTCCATTTAGTTTTTGTCCCCACCCTAAGGTTAAAAAGAAATAAAGCTACAGTAATTCTTTCCCCTGAAAGGGTTTTAATGCCAAACTGGGTGAGGCTTCTGTTTTCAATTTTCTCTATTTAAAGTTTTAGGCTTGGCTCGGCGCCTGTAGCTCAAGCAGCTAAGGCGCCAGCCACATGCACCAGAGCTGGTGGGTTGGAATCCAGCCCAGGCCTGTCAAACAACAATGACAACTACAACCAAAAAAAAAAAAACAACAAAAAAACAGCCGGGTGTTGTGATGGGCACCTGTAGACCCAGCTACTTGTGAGGCTGAGGCAAGAGAATCGCTTAAGCCCAGGAATTAGAGTTGCTGTGAGCTGTGATGCCATGGCACTCTACCCAGGGAGACAGCTTGAGGCTCTGTTCAAGAAAAATAAATAAATAAATAAATAATAAAATAAAATTTTAGGCTTGGCTCGGTGCCCATAGCTCAGTGAGTAGAGTGCTGGCCACATACACGGAAGCTGACAGGTTTGAGCCAAAATATAGCTGGGCATTGCGGCAGGTGCCTGTAGTCTCAGCTACTTGGGGAGCTGAAAGAAGAGAATTGCTTAAGCCCAAGAGTTTGAGGTTGCTGTGAGCTGTGACGCCACAGCACTCTACTGAGGGCAACATAGTGAGACTCTGTCTAAATAAATAAATAAATACAATTTCAGGCTGGCCAGGCGTGGTGGTTCATGCCAGTGTTCCTAGCACTCTGGGAGGCCAAGGCAGGTAGATTGCCTAAGCTTACTGGCTGAAGACCAGCCTGAGCAAGAGCAAGACCCTGTTTCTAAAAAATAGCCAGCAAATAAACAAAAATAAATAAATAAAAATTAAATACAAAATAGCCAGTGTTGTGGCAGGTGCCTGTAGTACCAGGTACTCTGGAGGCTGAGGCAAAAGAATCGCTTGAGCCCGAGAGTTTGAGGTTGCTGTGAGCTATGACACCATGGTAGTCTACTTAGGGAAACAAAGTGAGACTCTGTCTCAAAAAAATAAAATAAGACTCAGCACCCGTAGCACAGTGGTTACAGCACTGCCCAAATGCACCCAGCTGGCGTGTTGGAACCTGGCTGAGTCAGCTAAACAACAATGACAACTGCAACAACAAAAATAGCTGGGTGTTGTGGCAGGTGCCTGTAGTCCCACTAACTTGGGAGGCTGAGGCAAGAAAATCACTTAAGCCCAAGATTTGAGGTTGCTGTGGGCCGTGAAGCCATGGCACTCTAGCAAGGGTGGTATAGTGAGACTCTGTCTCAAAAAAACAAAAAAGAAAAAAGAAAGAAAGGAAAACAGAGGAGGAAGAGAGCTAGGCTCTGACTTGAGCTTCATTCATTAACAAAGGTTTCCTGGGTGCCTGTTCTATGCCAGGAACTAAGTAAACCACAGGGCTGGAAGTATAAAGATTAAATTCCTTTTCCCAACTTTGTCTTTTGAAAATATTAATGCATAGGGAAAAGTTGAAATTAACACTATTCCACTACACTTAACTCCACTATTTTATCCACATCTGCCTCATCTCTGGGTGTCTAAGTGTGAATGTATATTTCTTCCTTCCCTTCTTTTTTTTTTTTGAGACAGAGTCTCACTTTATCACCCTCGGTGTGACAGCTCACAGCAACTCCAACTCTGGGCTTAGGCGGTTCTCTTGTCTCAGCTTCCTGAGTAGCTGGGACTACAGGCGCCTGCCACAACGCCCAGCTACATGTTTCTTCTTATAAAGGCACTAATTGCTGGGGAGGTTGTGGGGAGCCTTAGTGCCTTATAAAGGCACTAAGAGCTGGGGAGCTTGAGGCCACATGTTGGATCCTTGAGTGTGGCCTTTTGACTGGATCCAAATTTTACAGAACAAATCTCTGGGAATCAGGCTTGTAGTGTAGTTTAGCTAGGCATTTCTGGAGGGCTTGTTGACCAAAGTCCAAGTTCCTCAAAGCCCTCAAGGCTATCAACAGCCTGGTGGTCTACACAGGATATTTGGCACTGGGCAGGCTAAGGGCTAGGATTCTGGGGGTCTTGTTGACCACAGTCTAAGATCCAATGCCCACCTTTGTCCTGGGCTGCAGATAGCCCTGTTGTTACCTGGTGGCTGAGAACAGAATACCTAGCAACCAAAAGTTACTATTGCCTGAGTCCTGACCAGGCATAGATAAGAATCACTGAAGCGAGTTAGGAAAGTTTATCCCCAATTTGTAAAGTTTAAGTTGTAATCATGTGGTGTGCCTGCATGATTTTCCCTTCCTTTGTTTCCCTTCTTGTGATTGTTAATGGTTACCTAAGGCACATTGCACTATTTTTTTTTTTTTTGAGACAGAGTCTCACTTTGTTGCCCTTGGTAGAGTGCTTTGACATCACAGCTCACAGCAACCTCAAGCTCCTTTTTTTTTCTTTTCTTTTTTTTTTGAGACAGAGTCTCAAGCTGTCACCCTGGCTAGAGTGCTTTGACATCATAGCTCACAGCAACCTCAAACACTTAGCCTGAAGCAATTCTCTTGCCTCAGCCTCCCAAGTAGCTGGGACTACAGGCGCCAGCCACAACGTCTGGCTATTTTTTGTTGCAGTTGTCATTGTTGTTTATCTGGCCCAGGGTTCAAACCCACCAGCCTGAGTGTATGTGGATGGCACTGTAACCATTGTGCTATAGGCGCTGAGCCAATAACCTCAAGCTCTTGGGCTTAAGCAATCCTCTTGCCTCAACTGGGACTACAGGCACCCGCCACTACGCCTGGCTACTTTTAAAGACAGTGTTTCACTCTTAATCAGGCTGGTCTTGAACCAGTGAGCTCAGACAATCCACCTACCTTGGCCTCCCAGAGTGCTAGGATTACAGGCATGAGCCCCCTTGACCACTCTCAGTGAAGTGATAAGCTCAGGCTTCATTGAGTATTGCTTTCAGTGGAAGTGAAGAGACAAAGATATCTATTCTTGAAATTTTAGGAAATTCAATTAGTATCGAACAATGGTACTTTTAAATTAATTTTATCAGTATTCTGTTTTTCCCTATTGAGTAATTTTTTTTTTCTGAGACACAGTCTCACTTTGTCGCCCTCAGTAGAGTGCTGTGGAGTCACAGCTCACAGCAACCTCCAGGTCTTGTGCTTAGGTGATTCTCTTGCCTCAGCCTCCCGGGTAGCTGGGACTACAGGCGCTGGCCACAATGCCTGCCACTGTCGGTATTTGGGGCCAGCGCCCTACTCATTGAGCCACAGGCGCTGCCCCATAATTTTCTTTACAGAAGTCCTTTACCTCTTTTATTAGGTATATTCCTAGGTATGTCATTTTCTTTGAAGCTATGGTGAAGGGGTATGTATCCTTAATTAGGGTCTCATCTTGGCTGTTATTGGCATATACAAAGGCTACTGACTTGTGGACACTGATTTTCTTTTCTTTTTTTTTTTTTCTTTTTGAGACAGAGCCTCAAGCTTTCACCCTGGGTAGAGTGCAGTGGCATCACAGCTCACAGCTACCTCCAACTCCTGGGCTTGTTGCAATTCTCTTGCCTCAGCCTCTCAAGTAGCTGGGACTACAGGCATCTGCTACAATGCCTGGCTATTTTTTGGTTGCAGCCGTCATTGTTGTTTGGCAGGCCCGGGCTGGATTCGAACCAGCCAGCTCAGGTGTATGTGGCAGGCGCCTTAGCTGCTTGAGCCACAGGCGCCGATCCAGTGGAAACTGATTTTATATTCTGAGACATTACTGTATTTTTTTTTTTTTTGACACAGAGTATCACTACGTCACCCTTGGTAGAGTGCTGTGATGTCACAGCTCACAGCAACCTCAAACTCTTGGGCTTAAGTGATTCCTTTGCCTCAGCCTCCCAAGTAGCTGGACTACAGGAGCCTGCCGCAACACCCGGTTATTTTTTGTTGCCGTTGTCGTTGTTTAGCTGGCCCCAGGTTTGAACCTGCCACCTTCAGTGTATGTGGCTGGAGCCATAAGCACTGTGCTACAGGCACTGAGCCAACATTACTGTATTTTTTGATCACTTCCATGAGTCTTGTGGTGGAATCTTTGGGGTTCTGTAAGTATAAGATCATATTGTCAGCAAAGAGTAAGGATTCGATCTCCTCTGCTCCCGTATGGATACCCTTTATTTCCTTCTCTTGCCTGATTGTATTGGCTAGAAGTTCCAGTACTATGTTGAATAGTAGTGGGGATAGAGGGCAACCTTGTCTGGTTCCAGTTCTAAGTGGAAAAGCTTTCAGTTTTACTCCCTTCAGTAAAATATTAGCTGTGGGTTTATCATAAATGGCTTTGATCAGTTTAAGAAATGTGCTCCAGGCAGTGCCTGTGACTCAGTGAGTAGGGCGCAGGCCCCATATACTGAGGGTGATGGGTTCAAACCCGGCCCCAGCCAAACTGCAACAAAAAATAGCCAGACGTTGTGGCAGGTGTCTGTAGTCCCAGCTACTCGGGAGGCTGAGGCAAGAGAATCGCCTAAGCCCAAGAGCTGGAGGTTGCTGTGAGCTGTGATGTGACAGCACTCTACTGAGGGTGACATATGAGACTCTGTCTCTAAAAAAAAAAAGAGAGAGATAGAAAAAGAAATGTGCCACTATTGCCTATATTCTTCAGAGTTCTAATTAGAAAGGGATGTTGAATTTTATCAAATGTTTTTTCTGAATCCATTGAGAGAATCATATGGTCTTTGTTTTTGCTTCTGTTGATATGGTGAATTATGTTTGTGGATTTGTGTATGTTAAACCAGACTTGCATCCCTAGGATGAAACCTACTTAATCATGGTGTACGACATTTTTTTTTTTTTTTTGTAGAGACAGAATCTCACTTTGTCACCCTCATTTTTTTTTTTTTTTGTAGAGACAGAATCTCACTTTGTCACCCTCATTTTTTTTTTTTTTTGTAGAGACAGAATCTCACTTTATCACCCTCATTTTCTTTTTTTTTTTTTGTAGAGACAGAATCTCACTTTATCACCCTCAGTAGAATGCTATGGCATCACACAGTACACAGCAACTTCCAACTCCTGGGCTCAGGAGATTCTCTTGCCTCAGCCCACCACAAGGTCTGGCTATTTTATTTTATTGTTGCAGTTTGGCCAGGGCTGGGTTTGAACCCGCCACACTCGGTGTATGGGGCTAGTACCCTACCCACTAAGCCACAGGCCTCGCCCAGACTTTTTTTTTTTTTCAGACAGAGCCTCAAGCTGTTGCCCTGGGTAGAGTGCTGTGGCATCACCGCTCACAACAACTTCCAACTCCTGGGCTCAAGCGATTCTCTTGCCTTCGCCTCCCAAGTAGCTTGGACAACAGGCACCCGCCACAACGCCTGGCTATTTTTTGGTTGCAGCCATCATTGTTGTTTGGCATCAATGATTTGGCATCAATCCAATCCGAGTTGGATTCGAACCCGCCAGCTCAGGTGTATGTGGCTTGTGCCTTAGCTGCTTGAGCCGCAGGCGCCAAGCCAAGAGATTTTTTTTTTTTTTAGACACAGTCTCAAGCTGTCATCCTGAGTAAAGTGCCATGGCGTCGCAGCTCACAGCAACCCCAAACTCTTGGGCTTAAGTGATTATCTTGCCTCAGCTTCCCAAGTAGGTGGGACTGCAGGTGCCTGCCACAATACCTGGTTATTTTTTTTGTTGCAGTTGTTATTGTTGGTTAGCTGGCTCAGGCCAGGTCTGAGCCCACCAGTCTTGGTGCATGTGGCTGGTGCCCTGTCCGCTTAAGCTACAGGCACCAAGTTGAGGTTACTAGAGCTTTTACTTTTCTGTTTCTAGTTAATCTGGCCAAGAGGTTACCTATTTTATTTACTTTTTCAAAAAATCTAACTTTTTTTTTTTTGCTGTTTCTTTTCTTTCTTTCTTTTGTTTTTTTTTTTTTTTTTTTTTTTTTTGTAGAGACAGTCTCACTTTACTGCCCTCAGTAGAGTGCCGTGGCATCACACGGCTCACAGCAACCTCCAGCTCTTGGGCTTACATGATTCTCTTGCCTCAGCCTCCCAAGCATCTGGGACTACAGGCGCCCGCCACAACGCCCGGCTATTTTTTTTATTTTTGTTGCTGTTTGGCCGGGGCTGGGTTTGAACCCGCTACCCTCCGCATATGGGGCCGGCGCCCTACTCACTGAGCCACAGGCGCCACCCATCTAACTTTTTTTTGTTGTTGTTGCAGTTTGGCCGGGCTGGGTTTGAACCCGCCACCCTCGGCATATGGGGCTGGCGCCCTACTCACTGAGCCACAGGTGCCACCCCATCTAACTTTTTTTTAAAAATTGTTTTTGTAGAGACAGAGTCTCATTCTATTGCCCTGGGTAGAGTGCCATGGCATCACACAGTCCACTGCAACCTCCAACTCCTGGGTCCAGGCGATTCTCTTCCCTCAGCCTCCCGAGTAGCTGGGATTACAGGTGCCTGCCACAATGCCTGGCTATTTTTTGTTGCAGTTTGGCTGGGGCTGGGGCCAGTGCCGGGTTTGAACCCACCACCCTTGGTATATGGGGCTGGCGCCCTACCCACTGAGCCACAGGCATGGCCCAAAACTCAACTTTTTGTTTCATTAATTTTTTGAATGATTTTTTTTTTCAATTTCATTAATCTCTGGTTTAATTTTGGGTATTTCCTTTCTTATGCTGGGTTTAGGGTGAGGTTGATGTTCTTTTTCCAACCTAAGATGGTTTGTGAGGGCACTGATGCACCAAACTATCATTCAGCATAATGTTGTTTAGTTTCCAAGACTTTGTGTGGGGATGAACATTATTTTATTTATTTATTTATTTTTGAGACAGAGTCTTACTATGTCACTCTCGGTAGAGTGCTATGGCATCACAGCTTATAGCAACCTCCAACTCTAGGGCATAAGCGATTCTCTTGCCTCAATGCCTGGCCCTAAAATAAATTTTTTTTTTTTTTTTTTGCGACAGAGTTTCACTCTGTTGCCATCTGTAGAGTACTGTGACATCATAGCTCACAGCAACCTCCAGCTCTTGGGCTTAGCTGTTCTCTTGCCTCAGCCTCCTAAGTAGCTGGAACTACAGGTGCCCCCCACAATGCCCAGCTATTTTTTGTTGCAGTTTGGCTGGGGCCAGGTTTGAAGGTGCCACCCTCCATATATGGGGCTGGCGCCCTACTCACTGAGCCACAGGTGCCACCTGCCCGCCTATTTTTTGTTGCAGTTGTCATTGCTGTTTAGCTGGCCCAGGCCAGGTTCAAATCTGCCAGCCTCAGTGTATGTGGCTGGTGCTGTAACCACTGTGCTACAGGCACTGAGCCGGGATGAACATTATTGTTGGAGTTGAGCTTCACCATTATAGTCTTGTGGTCTGAGAAGAAACATGGAATAATTTTTTTTTTTTTTTTATGAAACATGGAATAATTTCTGTTCCTTTAATTTTGCTGAGGTTTGATTTGTATGCTAGGATGTGATGTATTTTGGAGTATATGCCATGAGCTGATGAGAAAAAAGTATATTTTGCGTTGGGATGTTGTATTTTGTATATGTCTATTAATCTCATTTGTTCTATGGTACATTTAAGTCCTTTGCATCCTTGTTTAGTTTCTGTTTAGAGTATCTGTCCAGTTTTGTCAGAGGGATGTTGAAATCCCCAACTATTAAGGTGTTATAGGATATCATATTGCTGAGACTCCTCAAGGTCTGTTTCATAAATCTGGGAGCATTTAAGTTAGGTTTAAAATTGAGATGTTGGCCCTGCGCCTGTGGCTCAAGTGGCTAAGGCGCCAGCCACATACACCTGAGCTGGTGGGTTTGAATCCAGCCCGGGCCCGCCAAACAACAGTGATGGCTGCAACCAAAAAATAGCCGGGTGTTGTGGCAGGCGCCTGTAGTCCCAGCTACTTGGGAGGCTGAGGCGGGAGAATCGCTTATGCCCAGGAGTTGGAGGTTGCTGTGAGCTATGATGCCATGGTACTCTACCCAGGGCAGCAGCTTCAGGGTCTGTCTCAAAAAAAAGAATAAATAAAAATAAAATAATAAATAAAATTGAGATGTCTTCTTGTTGTATTGTTCCTTTGACCAGTATGACGTGTCCATCATTCTTTTTCTTTCTTTTTTTCTTTCTTTCTTTTTTTTTTTTTTTTTTTTGTTGTTGTTGCTGTTTGGCTGAGGCTGGGTATGAACCTGCCACCCTTGGCATATGGGGCCGGCACCCTACTCACTGAGCCACAGGCACCGCCCAGCATTGTGAGGGGTCAGATTTTTTTTTTTTGGTTGCAGTTCAGCCGAGGCCAGGTTTGAACCCGCCACCCTCAGTATATGGGGCCGGCGCCTTACCGACTGAGCCACAGGTGCCGCCCCTTTCTTTCTTTCTTTTTGAGCCAGAGTCTCACTGTATCACCCTCAATAGAGTGCCATGGTGTCACAGCTCACAGAAACCTCAAACTCTTGGGCTGAAGTGATTCTCTTGCCTCAGCCTCTCAAGTAGCTGGGACTACAGGTACCCATCACAATGACTGGCTATTTTTTTTTGTTGTTGTTGTTGCAGTTGTCATTGTTGTTTAGCAGGCTCCATGCTGGGTTTGAACCTGACATCTTGGGTGTATATGGTCAGCATCGTACTCACTGAGGTATAGGCGCCGAGCCATCATCATTGTCTTTCTTAACTAAAGTTGCTTTGTATTTGCTTGTATTTGAGAATAAGAGTGCAAACCCTCCTTCTGATTTCCATTTGCTTGAAACACTTTTCCATCCTCTCACCCTGAGTCTTGATTTTTATTTCAGGGCAAGGTGTTTCTCTTGGAGACAAAATATGAATGGCATGTGCTTTTTTATCCAATTGGCCAGCCTGTGCCTCTTCACTGGAGAATTCAGTCCATTGACATTTTTTGAGATATCGATAAGTATGGTGGGATTCTGTTCATCTTAGTATGAGATAGTTTGTTGTGTGATTTTGTCCTTTGTGCCATTGTGAAAGCTAAGCTCTGGCATTTGGCTTCTAGGTGTTTAATTTCATGGTGGTCCATTGTGGTGTTCAGAACTGAGAATTGGTCTAAGTATTTCTTGTAGATCTGGTCTTATTATGAAGAATTTCCTCAGTGCTTGCATATCTGCAAAAGATTTGATTTCTCCATCAATTTTGAAGTTAAGTTTAGCAGCATACAGGATTCTGAGTTGAAAATCATTTTGTTTAAGGATGTTGAAGGTGGATGATCATGCTCTTCTGGTTTGGCAAGTTTTGTTTGAAAAGTCTCCTGTCTGGGGCGGTGCCTGTAGCTCAGTGAGTAGGGCACCGGCCCCATATACCAAGAGTGGCAGGTTTGAACCCAGCCCCAGCCAAACTGCAACAAAAAAAATAGCCAAGCATTATGGTGGGTGCCTGTAGTCCCAGCTACCTGGGAGGCTGAGGCAAGAGCATCACTTAAGCCCAAGAGTTGGAGGTTGATGTGAGCTGTTACGTAATGGCACAAGGGTGACATGGTGAGACTCTGTCTCAAAAAAAAAAAAAGTCTGCTGTCATCCTAATGGCTCTGCCCTTGTCAGTTAATTGGTGGTTATGTCTAGCTGCTTGTAGGATTTTCTCTATCTGACTTTAGACAGGCTTATTACAATGTGCCTTGGAGAGGCTTTGTTAGAGATGAGATGGCCCAGAGTTTGAAAGGAGTGTGTCAGGACCCTTAGTAAAACTTGAGAAATTTTCATTTATGACAGTCTCCAGTAGGCCTTCCATACCTTTGGGACAATCTTCTGCCCCTTCAGGGATTCCTATTTTCCGTATGTTTGAATGCTTCACGGCGTCTCGCAGTTCTCTAGGCATCTGCTCTGCTTTCTCTCTCTTCTTTTCTGACTCGGTAACTACCTGTGTTAACTCAAAGACTTTATCCTTGGGCAGCACCTGTGGCTCAAGGAGTAGGGTGCCGGTCCCATACGCCGGAGGTGGTGGGTTCAAACCCAGCCCTGGCCCAAAAAAAAAAAAAAAAAAACTTTATCCTGTAACTCTGATATTCTTTCTTCTCCATGGTCTAATCTATTTTTGATACTTTCTACAGCTTTTTTACATTCCCTGATTGTCTCCTTCCTTTTGTTAAGCTCATCAATATCTTTTCTATACTCTACATATCTCTCTTCTGATAGTCTTTTTTTTTTCTTTTTGAGACAGAGTCTTACTTTGTCGCCCTTGGTAGAGTGCCGTGACATCACAGCTCACAGCAACCTCTAACTCTTGCATTTAAGCAATCCCCTTGCCTCAGCCTCCCGAGTGGCTGGGACTACAGGTGCCCACCACAATGCCCGGCTATTTTTTTGTTGCAGTTTGGCCGGGGCCAGGTTTGAACCTGCCACCCTCGGTATATGGAGCCAGCGCCCTACTCACTGAGCTACAGGCGCCACCCCTCTTCTGATAGTCTTAATCATCCATATTTTATTTTATTTTTTGAGATGGAGTTTCACTCTGTCACCCACAGTAGAGTGCCATGGTGTCACAGCTCATAGCAACCTCCAGCTCTTGGGCTTAGGCGATTCTCTTGCCTCAGACTCCCGAGTAGCTGGGACCACAGGCTCCCACCATAACACCCAGCTATTTTTTGTTGCAGTTTGGCCAGGGCCAGGTTTGAACCCACCACCCTTCGTATATGGGGCTGGTGCCCTACTCACTGAGCCACAGGTGCCGCCCCAGATCCATTCATCCTTTATAGGAGGAGGCTTTTTAAGAAATCATTTCATGGTCCCTTGAAGGAGTTGTTCTATTTTGGTTCTTTATGTTGCCTGAATTATTCTTTTGTTTCTTCCTCATGTGTGCTTTCTTCTTATTCGCTTTCTTGTGCACCTTTTTCCTTCTCACTTCCTCCTTTGCTTCAAGTTACCTCGTGTCAGAGTTTAGGTGATAAAGAAGCCTCTTGGGGTTCAGTGCCTATAGCTCAGTGGCTAGGGCACCAGCCACATACAACGGAGCAGGCGGGTTCAAATCCAGCCTGGAAACTATAACCAAAATATAGCCAGGTGTTGTGGTGGGCACTGTATCCCAGCTACTTGGGAGACTGAGGCAAGAGAATTACTTTAGCCCAAGAGTTTGAGGTTGCTGCGAGCCGTGATGCCATGACACTTTACCAAGGGAGATAAAGTGAGACTCTGTCTCTACAAAAAAAAAAAAAAAAAGACTGAAACTGGACCCACACCTTTCTCCACTCACAAAAATTGATTCAAGATTTATAAAAGACTTAAATTTAAGGCATGAATCAATAAAAAAATCCTCAAAGAAAGCATAGGAAAAACACTGGAAGATATCGGCCTGGGGAAAGACTTCACGAAGAGGACTGTCATGGCAATTACAACAACAACAAAAATAAACAAATGGGTCTTAATTAAACTGAACAGCTTCTGTATAGCTAAGGAGACAACAACTAAAGCAAATAGACAATCCACACAATGAGAAAGGATATTTGCATATTTTGAATCAGACAAAAGCTTGATAACTAGGATCTATAGGGAACTCAAATTAATGCACATGAAAAAAGCCAACAGCCTCGTGTATCAATGGACAAGAGACATGAATAGAACCTTCTCTAAAGAAGACAGACGAATGGGTAAACATATGAAAGATCCTCATCATCCCTAATTATTAGAGAAATGCAAACCAAAACCACCCTGAGATACCATCTAACCCCAGTGAGAAAGGCCCACATCACAAAATCTCAAAACTGCAAATGCTGGTGTGGATGTGGAGAGAAGGGAACACTTTCACCCTGCTGGTGGGACTGCAAACTAATATAACCTTTCTGGAAGGAAGTATGGAGACCCCTCAAAGAACTCAAGTTTGATCTCCCATTTGATCCTGCAATCCCATTACTGGATATCTTCCCAGAAGGAAAAAAAAATCCTTTTATCATACAGACACTTGCACTAGACTGTTTATTGTAGCTCAATTTACAATTGCCAAAATGTGGAAACAGCCTAAATGCCCACTAACCTAGGAATGGATTAACAAGCTGTGGTATATGTACACCATGGAAAACTATTCAGCCATTAAAAAAAAAATGGAGACTTTACATCTTTTATATTAACCTGGATGGAAGTGGAAGACATTATTCTTAGTAAAGCATCACAAGAGTGGAGGAGAAGCATGAATCCTATGTACTCGATTTTGATACGAGGACAATTAATGACAATGTCATGGGGGGGTGGGGTAAGGGGAGAGCAGAGAGAGGGAAGGAGGGAGGGGTGGGGGAAAGAAGAGTAGAGAGAGGGAAGGAGGGAGGAGGTGGGGTCTTGATGTGTGCCACACCTTTTGGGGCAAGACACAATGGTAAGAGGGACTTTGCCTAACAAATGCAATCAATGTAACCTGGTTTCCTGTACCCTCAATTAATCCTCAACAATTAAAATAAAGAAGAAAGAAAGAAATGACCCTAGCAAGCTCTGGTCTTGTTTAAAAGAGAACAAAACAAAACAAAAGAGCCTTCTTGGTATGGGGTCAGAAGGTGGAGAAGGGTTGGAGCAAGCAAGGAGAAGCAAGAGGAAAGGGAAAAAAGGGAGGGGGAAAAAAGAAGGAAAGCATAAGTGAAATGAAAAAGAAAGAAAAAGAAGCAAAAGTAAAGAAAAAGGGGGAAGGGGGACTGACAGAAGAAGATTGAAGAACAGGAGAGAAAGAGGATGGAAAGGAAAGATGAGAGTGATACAAAAAATGTTACTGTTCAGCCCAGTGCTAAGGCCACGTCTATAGCTCAAGGGTTTTGAGGAGCTGGGCTAGGTGGGTTCCTCTAAATCAGGCCCTCCTGCCACCCTGAACACATTCAGACTCTTCCTTTGCCCAAAATTAGGAAGAGAAGAAAAAGAGGAAACACAAAAGAGAAGAAAGGAAACTTGAGTACAGATAAAGAAAAAAAGGTGGGGGGGGGGAAGGAAAAACAGAAAAGTTCTGCAGCATGGTGTTCCTAATATTTCCTTCCTGCGGCCAATGGTATGGAGTTCTCCTGGTGTACTTGAGCCAGATTACTGCTGCGTTCTACCTGCCAGACCACTACTGTGTCACACCCACCCTCAGCAAATAAAGGGTGGAAAAACAAGAAGAAATCAAAAAATAAAATAAAAATAAAAAGGGGGTTGAAAGAAAAAATATCAAAAACAAGAATAGTCAAAGGAAATTACATGTATCATTGAATCAAATAAAGGAGGGGAAGGGAAAAAGAATAAATAAAGAAAAGAGAGACAACAGTCCAATAAGAAAGAGAAACAAGGGTGGTGCCTGTGGCTCAGTGAGTAGGGCGCCGGACCCATATGCCGAGGGTGGCGGGTTCAAACCCAGCCCTGGCCAAACTGCAACAAAAAATAGCCGGTTGTTGTGGCGGGCACCTGTAGTCCCAGCTGCTTGGGAGGCTGAGGCAAGAGAATGGTGTAAGCCCAAGAGTTAGAGGTTGCTGTGAGCCAGGTGACGTCATGGCACTCTACTGAGGGCAGTACAGTGAGACTCTGTCTCTACAAAAAAAAAAAAAAGAAAAAAACAGAAACAGAAGGGAGGAAGGGAATGTCTTTGCTGATGCAGAAGCACTTTATGTGGGAAAGATCAGAAGAGGAGAAGAGTCTCTATCATCTGAGAGAATGTTGAGGAGTGAAGTAGGGAGAGAGAGTATCTCAAGCCAAAGTTCTTCAATCAATCAACAAAAGAAAAAAATACAGGAACCCTTGCTCTTGTTGAATGTAAAAATGGGATTTAGGAAAAGAGCCAACCGGATGACTTAGTAGAAAACAAGACACATTGAAACAAGATTTAAAAAAAAAAAGCTCAAAAAAGCTCAAGCAGCCTGATATAAGCAATCTCAGCAACCAAAAGAGGAAGGGAAGAAGAGAGAGAGAAAAAAATTAACTACAAGTCCTACAATAAAGAAAATAAAAAGCAACAACAACAAATATGAAAGCATACACATACAGTATATATATGCCAAAGGTATCCGACTTTAGTAGGAATATATTTATGTTGCAATATACTTTTTGGACACTAGGTGGTTATGAATGGTTCCAGGCTTATACCTGTTTCCCAAGTTGATTGTTCTTGGTGATCTCCTGTTTACCTGCTTGGCATTCAGTCCCTGCTGATCTGTGATTTCACAGTTCTTAAAAAATCTTCAGAGGCAGATCTCACAGATTCCCCCCGCAACAGTTCCCCTGGAGTGCGGGAAAACCTGGGCCTGTCCTGAGCGTAGGATGGCACCCAGGAGGTGGTACTCAGACCCCCGTGCCTTAGGCCTGCAGCAAGAGGCCTGCCCACACAACCATCTGACGAATTTTGTAACAGTGGCTGCCTCCTATATGGGAACTTTCCCCACATGGGTCTCTCACGCGCCGCCAAACCACAGCAGAGCCACTCCAGCCGCACCCCACTCTGCCCACCAAATTCTGCTCAAGAGTCCACACTTCACCAATCTCTCCACTCAATGCCTAGCTTCCCCCCAAAACCAAAAACTGCAATAGGCTTCTTCTGGGGCCTCTGTTGAGGGGCTGGCTGCAGCTGCCACCGCCATGGCTACGGCCAGGGCAGGTTCATAGAAACTTGCCTGGCAGACTCCAAAGCTCCAGGTTATACTCTAACTCCAGTAATCCGCCACCTCCGCTGCATACCCCAAACTGTCACTCCATGCCAATATTCCACACCGGGTATGATCTAGCCCACTCGCTCTTACCTGTTGTTCCAGGAGAGCTCAGCTAAACATCTTTCCCATCCACCATCATACTTCTCCCGACAGGTTATGTTGTTTGTGTTTCTAAGGTAAAGTTGAAGTTGTGGTCGAGGCAGGTGAGCCCTTAATCCTGCAGGTGTGCTGTACACCCTCACACTGTGTCCTTCAGGTGAGAGTTTAACAATCACTCTCCCTTCTCTCCTTTCCCTTTTTCCTCCCTCTCTCCTCCCTCTCCTTGAGTTATTCTCTAGTATGGGCATGTCGCTGTTTTTCTATTAGATTCATACACATTCTTACTGTAACCAATATTATAGACAGTGGGATTAACCAGCCCCACCAGGGGTAATAAATGTAGCTTGGAGAATACAGTCATGCAGCACATTAGGACATGGCCTCATTAGAGCTCCATACATACACACATCAGCTCCATACGTATATGGCATTATATTTATCTACTCACGTATTGATGGGTGCGTAGGTTGTTTCTATGTCCCTGCAATTGTGAATCGTGCTGCTGTGAACATCTGAGTGCAAGTGTCTTTTTAATAAAATGTCTTTTCTTCAGGTTGGGCGAGGTGGCTCATGCCTGTAATCCTAGCACTGGATGGAGCTGATGTAACCTTGTGTTGCTTTGTTCATCATGGCCCCTGGGCACACAAAATCCACTGCTAATATTACCAGTATCAGGCTATGTTGAGTAATTGACTTAGAAAATAAATTAAAAGTGTTTACAGGCTCGGCCCCTGTGGCTCAAGCGGCTAAGGCACCAGACACATACACCTGAGCTGGTGGGTTAGAATCCAGCCTGGGCCCGCCAAACAATGAGGGCTGCAACCAAAAAAATAGCCGGGCATTGTGGCAGGCGCCTGTAGTTCCAGCTACTTGGGAGGCTGAGGCAAGAGAATCGCTTAAGCCCAGGAGTGGGAGGTTGCTGTGAGCTGTGATGCCACGGCACTCTACCCAGGGTGACAGCTTGAGGCTCTGTCTCAAAAAAAAAAAAAAAGTGATCACACATTTATTTATTTATTTATTTATTTTTGAAACAGAGTCTCAAGCTGTTGCCCTGGGTATAGTGCCGTTGTGTCATAGCTCACAGCAACCTCCAACTCTTGGGCTCAAGTGATACTCTTGCCTCAGCTTTTCTATTCTTAGTAGAGATGGGGGTCTTGCTTTTGCTCCGGATGGTCTCAAACCTGTGAGCTCAGGCAATCCACCTGCCTTGGCCTCCCAGAGTGCTAGGATTACAGGCATCAGCCACCTTGCCCAACCTAAAAAAAGACATTTTATTAAAAAGACACTTGCACTTTGGGCGGCGCCAGTGGCTCAAAGGAGTAGGGCGCTGGTCCCATATGCTGGGGGTGGCAGGTTCAAACCCAGCCCCGGCCAAAAAATGCAAAAAAAAAAAAAAAAAAAGACGGGCGGCGCCTGTGGCTCAGTCGGTAGGGAGCCAGCCCCATGTACCGAGGGTGGCGGGTTCAAACCCGGCCCCGGCTGAACTGCAAACCAAAAAATAGCTGGGCACTGTGGCGGGTGCCTGTAGTCCCAGCTACTCGGGAGGCTGAGGCAAGAAAATCGCTTAAGCCCAGAAGTTGGAGGTTGCTGTGAGCTGTGTGATGCCATGGCACTCTATCGAGGGTGATAAAGTGAGACTCTGTCTCTACAAAAAAAAAAAAAAAAAAAAAGACACTTGCACTCAAATGTTCATAGCAGCACGATTCACAATTGCAGGGACATAGAAACAACCTACGCACTCATCAATACATGAGTAGATAAATACAATGCCATATATACGTACACCATGGAGTACTACCCAGCCATAAAAACATGACTTAGTATCTTTCATAACAACCTGGATGGAATTGGAGACCACTCTCCTAAGAGAAGTATTGTAAGAATGGAGAAACAAACACCACTTGCGGGTGGCGCCTGTGGCTCAGTGAGTAGGGCACCAGCCCCATATACCGAGGGTGGTGGGTTCAAACTCAGCCCCGGCTGAACTGCAACCAAAAAATAGCCGGGCGTTGTGGCGGGCACCTGTAGTCCCAGCTGCTCGGGAGGCTGAGGCAGGAGAATCGCAGAAGCCCAAAAGCTGGAGATTGCTGTGAGTCCTGTGACGTCATGGCACTCTACTGAGGGTGGTAAAGTGAGACTCTGTCTCTACACAAAAACAAAAAAACAAAAAACACCACTTGCACTGCATCCTAAATTGGAATAAGTTGCTCAATGCCAGCTCAGCGCCTGTAGCTCAAGCAGCTAAGGCACCAGCCACATACACCTGAGCTGGCGGGTTCAAATCCAGCCCGGGCCTGCCAAACAACAATGATGGCTGTAACCAAAAAAAAAAAAAAATAGCTGGGCATTGTGGCGGGCACCTGTAGTCCCAGCTAATTGGGAAGCTGAGGCAAGAGAATCGTTTAAGCCCAAAGAGTTTGGGGGTGCTGTGAGCTGTAATGTAACAGCACTCTACTGAGGGTGCCATAGTGAGACTCTGTCTCAAAAAAGATAAAAATAAAAAAAGGAAAGAAACAATGTTTTAGTTACTTTTATAATATAACAAATTTTTCAAGCATGCCCTGAAACCCTGAAATGTTTTTAATCGAGCTCATTCAAAGTTAAAACTTTCATCTACTTTTTCTTAGTCATTAGTATACTAAAGTCAGTGACAGATTATCTAAATTAATCAATTAATCTTTTTTTTGAGACAGTATTACTTTGTCACCCTCAGTAGAATGCTGCGGTGTCATAGCTCACAGCAACCTCAGACTCTTGGACTCCAGTGAGTTTCTTATGTCAGCCTCCCGAGTAGCTGGAACTACAGGCACCCACCACAACATAGAGCAATTTTTTTTTTTTAAGAGATGGTGCCTTGCTCTTATTTATGCTGGTCTGAAACCTGTGAGCTTAGGCAATCCACAAGGCTTGGCCTCCTAGAGTGCTAAGATTAGAGGTGTGAGCCACTGCGCCCAGCTAAATTTATTAATTTCAACATGGCTACTCTATTTTAATTATCAAAGATAGTTAGAATTGCTGGGTATGGTGGCTCAAACCTGTAACCTCTGTACTTTGAGAGGACAAAGCAGGAAATTGCTTGAGCCCAAGAGCAGGAGACCAGCTTGGGGCAACATAGTGAGGCCCCATCTCTATAAAATGTAAAAATAGCCAGGTGTGATGGCACCTGCCTATAGTCACAGCTTCTCTGAAGGCTGAGCCAGGAGGATCACTTGAGCCTAGGCATTTGAAGTTACAGTGAGGTATGATTGTGCCACTGCACTTCAGCCTTAGAACTGAGTTCAAGCTTGTACCAGGCACAGGACAGCCTGTCAGTGGAGAGGTAAGGCATTAGGGCAAGCATAGTGACTTATTCAGAGAGCCAGCAAACAGAGAAGAAGGCGGACTAATATCTCAAAGAACCATCTTAAGTTAGCATAAACGTTCAGCTCCTTTTTTGTGAAGGGAAAGGAAAAAGGGGGTTGGGTTGCAAGAGGTAATTGAGGATTTCAGACGTCTGGGTGTCAGCAAGGGTCTAAGGAGGTTGTAAAACTTCTCTGGTCCTGATCAGTTAATTTTGGAGGAGGACCAGATCAGGGTATCCTACGAATCTTTAACCAGCACTGTTACTTTATGAAAGCTTATCTTATCTCCCTGGGAGTTAATTTTGGAAAAGAGGTGGTTGTCTCCTTGCTCAAAGCCAATGTACCTTTTAACCTGGAGGATATTACTGCAGGGGGTCAGAAGCAAAATGGGGCTAGTTGTGTTCACCTCCCTTCCACTGGTACCGGCTGGGTGACAGAAAAAGACTTACCTCTTAAAAAAATCAAAATTTCATGCCTGTAATCCTAGCACCTTGAGAGGCCATGGTGGGTGGATTGTTGGAGCTCAGAGTTCTAGATCAACCTGAGCAAAATTGAGACCCCCATCTCTACTAAAAATAGAAAAACTGAGGCAAGAGGATTGCTTAAGCTCCAGTTTGAGATTGCTGTGAGCTGTGATGCCATAGTACTCTACCCAGAGGGACAGCTTGAGACTGTCTCAAAAAAATAAAAACATTAAAGTTTAAAAAGACAAGTGGAGAACACAGACACACAATCAGTGCATGTGTGTGTGATCATTAAAATGGCTTTGAAATAAGCTACTACCTTAGAATTTAGTCAAAAATTTTAAATGGCTAAAGGAGATTAAGTTGAATTATGCTAAAACCATGTAGAGCAGTGGTTCTCAACCTTCCTAGTGCCACAACTGTTGCTGTCCACTGGCCTAGTCAGAGACACGGAGGTAGACACTGCAGACGAAATGAATGATTTATTAAGGGATGGCTGGTGCTCACTCAGGCACAGCAGCAAATGGCCGTTCTCATTCACAGTCTCATATACCCAAAATCATCAGATAGAAATGATTCAAGAACAAGGAAGACAAAAGGTAAAGATGCCTTATCCGAGTTAATCCAGCAAAGCATGTACATACCTTTCTAAACCAAGAATACCTTGTTTAGAGATAAACAACAATGGAGATGAACCACAAAAGGCCAGGTTGTCTGTTCTGTATGCCTACTTCTCTATATGATTAACTGAAAGTTTTTGTGTAAATAGAGGTAGGGGATTAAGTGCAACGGTCCATTGCCTGAGGCAGATGCTCTGTCTCCAGCTACAACTTGGCGAGAGCCCTCCAGGATATTCTTTCCTTTAAGGCGTGACTGCCTGCATTTTTCAGCAAAGCCGCTTATGTGAGCTGGGGGAGAATATCCCCCAAAACTCACATCTAGCCCAAGTACTGGAAATGTCCCTTCTCAGGGTCTCGTAACTTCAAGGGGCACAAATGAGACTGATTCACCTACAAGGGTGCAGTGGATTGTGCTCCTTCATGCGACCCTTTAATATAGTTCCTTTGAAGGAAAGTACTACCAAATCCAAAAGGGGGGGGGGACCAGCCACGTAACAGCACCTCTCGCCCCCTACCATAAGAATGTGACCTTTTGTAACTGTTCCAGGAAATAGCCCCCAAGCTGAAGCAGATAACCGGTAACTGGTTCTGAGAAAAGAGCTAAGCAAATGTTTAACTGCTGTTCTTGTCTTAAGACAGATGAGTAATGAACCAGAGTTCTTCTTATCTGGAAAGCCCCTGCTATGTCTGCTACCCCTCCCTACTTTGTAGTTTTTGCCTTTATAAGCTTGTAAAACGTACTGTTCAGGAATTGACTCCTCTGCTCCTGAAAGAGTTACGAGTTAAGCCCCAGCATGCTGGAATAAAATCCTTTTGCTGATTGCATCAAGTGCCATCTCTTGCGGTTGATTGGGGTCGTCGTCGTCCAGGACAGAGTGGGGGGTCCTGCCCCAAGTCTTTCACCTCATGTTGTGGTGACCCCCAACCATAAAATTATTTTTATACACCTGAATTTGTACGGGGTGTATGTGATGGTTTTAGGAGACTCCTGTGACTCCACAGGTTGAGAACCACTGATGTAGAGTCTGGTGGTAACAGACGGTCTGAATAAATCTCTAATAATTTTCCTGCTTTGAAAACGTGTCTTGTCATGTATGGAAGGTGGTGACTGTGAGGGGTGCTGGCAGGTGTGGGGTCTGAGCATCTTGATTTCTTGCTTTCTTTTTTGGTGTTCATTTATTTTTTATTTTTTGTGGTTTTTTGGCCGGGGCTGGGTTTGAACCCACCATGTCCGGCATATGGGGCCGGCACCCTACTCCTTTGACCACAGGTGCTGCCTCTCTTTCTTTTTTGTTTTATTTTTTAGAAATAGGGTCTTGGCTTGGCACCCGTAGCTCAGTGAGTAGGGCGCCGGCCACACACACCATGGCTGGCGGCTTCAAGCCTAGCCCAGATCTGCTAAAGAATAATGACGACTGCAACCAAAAACTAGCTGGGCATTGTAGCAGGCACCTGTAGCCTCAACTACTTGGGAGGCAGAGGCCAGAGAATCGCTTAAGCCCAAGAGTTTGAGGTTGCTGTGAGCTGTGAGGCCATGGCACTCTACCAAGGGCAACATAGTGAGACTCTGTCCCAAAAAATATTAATAAAAAAATAAAAAATAAATGAATAAATAAAAAGTTTTGGTGGCACCTATAGTTCAGGGGGTAGCACACCAGCCACATACTACATACAACGAGGCTGGCGGGTTTGAACCCAGCCCAGGCCAGCTAAACAATGACAACTACAACAGAAAAATAGCTGGGCGTTGTGGCGGGCACCTGTAGTCCCAGCTACTTGGGAAGCTGAGGCAAGAGAATTCCTTAAGCCCAAGAATTGGAGATTGCTGTGAGCTGTGACACCACAATACTATCGAGGGTGACATAGTGAGACTCTGTCTCCAAAATAAATAAATCAATAAATAAAATAAAATAGAAATGGCATCTTGCTTTGTTGCCCAGGCTGGAGTGCAGTGACTATTCACAGGAGCAATCCTACTACTGATCAGCAAGTGGTCCTGACCTGCTCAATCTCTGACCGGGGCCAGTGCACCCCTCCTTAGGCAATCTGGTTCCCCCCACCCCCAGGTGGTCAGGGGGATGCTGGACTTAGTGTGGACACCTGATCAGCATAGTGAACCACAGCCTAGAACTGCTGGACTCAAGCCATCCTCCTGCTTCAGTTCCTGAGTGGCTGGGACTACAGGCAAGGGCCACCACGTTGAGCCACCTGTGTTTCTTGTCCTCTTTCCACAAGTCCATCACTGTGACTTCCTTCTGCAAGCCCCACCCAGTATGCATAGTCGAAGCTGGCCAGACAGTGCTTCTTGCTTGTGAGATTATGGATCTCTGCAGAAATCTGCACGCCAATTAGCAAATTTGCAAAGGAAGAATCCATTTGCATGTCACAATCAAGACCTATGTGGCAATCGAAGACACACTGGTTAATTATAAAAGGAGTTAATATAGAGCTGCTCTTAATTATAGTAAAATTTCTAAGATGGTAGTTTTGAAGCAATTTTTCCTTTCTCTGTTTTGTAGTGTCTAAGGTTAGGAGTATGTTCATGATTTTTTAGTGGACTGTAAAATTGCCCTAGAAGTTTGTTTAAGAGGATAGCAAGTGGGCAGCACCTGTGGCTCAGTCGGTAAGGTGCCCGCCCCATATACTGAGGGTGGCGGGTTCAAACCCAGCCCCGGCCGAACTTGCAACAAAAAAATAGCTGGGCGTTGTGGTGGGCGCCTGTAGTCCCAGCTACTCGGGAGGCTGAGGCAAAAGAATCCCTTAAGCCCAGGAGTTGGAGGTTGCTGTGAGCTGTGTGATGCCATGGCACTCTACCAAGGGCCGTAAAGTGAAACTCTGTCTCTACAAAAAAAAAAAAAAAAGAGGATAGCAAGTGAGACCTTTGAAGATAATCATATATTATGAAAGATTATATTTAAAAAAGAAGGAACACAGCTCAGTGCCTGTAGCTCAAGTGGCTAAGGCGCCAGCCACATACACCTGAGCTGGCAGGTTCAAATCCAGCCTGGGACCGCCAAACAACAATGATGGCGGTCCCAGGCTGGATTTGAACCTGCCAGCTCAGGTGTATGTGGCTGGGCGTTGTGGCAGGGGCCTGTAGTCCCAACTACTTGGGAGGCAGAGGCAGGAGAATCATTTGAGCCCAGGAGTTAGAGGTTTCTGTTAGCTGTGATGCAACGGCACTCTACCTAGGGTGACAGCTTGAGACTCTGTCTCAAAACAAAACAAAAGAACTGTTACCACTAGACCCAAACTGTTTTTGTTTGTTTTTGAGACATAGCCTCATTCAGTTGCCCTGGGGTTGAATAGACTGGTGTCATAGCTCACAGCAACCTCAAACTCTTGGGCTGAAGTGTTCCTCTTGCTCAGCCTCCCAAGTAGGTGGGACTACAGGGATCCATCATGACACCTGGCTGATTTTTCTATTTTTAGGAGAGACTAAGTCTTGGTCTTGCTCAGGCTGGTCTTGAACTCCTGAGCTCAAGCAATCCACCTGCCTCAGCCTCCCAGAGTGCTGGGATTACAGGCGTGGGCACTGTGCCAGGCCTCAAACTCTGTTCTCGAATCTCTGCCTTGAACAGCTTGGATGATGAGCCCTGGAGTAGGGCCTTGACTTCTTCGGTATGTTTACCTTTTTTCTTCTTCTGTGACTTGTCCCTCTTAGAAGACACACTTCACCCCTTCATTTGCTTTGATGGCTTTTCATATTCTCAGCCTTGCAATTCTGCTCCTCCTTCCTTCAGATGTCACCTACCTTCTTGGAGAGATCTGTGATACTGACGCCAGGGTGGTCTGACTTGATCCCTTGGCTGGTGTTTTGCCTCAGCATGTACACAGGCCCCGTGGGGGCATCAAGGCCTTTGCCCTTCTTCACTGCCACGGGATTCTTGTGACTCTTTTTTTTTTTTTTTTTTTTTGTAGAGACAGAGTCTCACTTTATGGCCCTCGGTAGAGTGCCGTGGCCTCACACAGCTCACAGCAACCTCCAACTCCTGGGCTTAAGTGATTCTCTTGCCTCAGCCTCCCGAGCAGCTGGGACTACAGGCGCCCGCCACAACGCCCGGCTATTTTTTGGTTGCAGTTTGGCCGGGGCTGGGCTTGAACCCGCCACCCTCGGTATATGGGGCCGGCGCCTTACCGACTGAGCCACAGGCGCCACCCGATTCTTGTGACTCTTGAGATCCTAGGCCATCTTGCCCTTTTTGAGCTATCACTTCTTCCATCCCAATTGTCACCCTCGTTACTAGCAGAGCTGTTAGAAGAACTGTTGCCATTTCTTCCTCCTCTTTACCTGGGTTGTCTGAGTCATCAGTTTCTCCTCCTGAGCTCAAGGGATTCTCCTGCCTCAGCCTCCTAAAGTGCTGGTATTATGCTGCTGCAGGCATATTGAGTGTCCTGCTTGGTCTTAATTTCAAAGTGAAAGGAACGAGTGGGTGGTGGTGCCATGAGCAAAGGTGACAAGGGAGATCTCCTGGAGAAGGATGTGCTAGGTGGCTTACGGATAAAGCCTTGCTCTGGGCTTGGCACCTGTAGCTCAGCGGCTAGGGCACCAGCCACATACACCGGAGCTGGTGGGTTGGAATCCAGCCCAGACCTGCCAAACAACAATGACAACTACAACCAAGAAGTAGCTGCGTGTTATGGTGGGTGCCTGTAGTCCCAGCTACTTGGGAAGCTAAGGCAAGAGAATCCATGAGTTTGAGGTTGCTGTGAGCTGTGACACCAAGGCACTCTATCTAGGGTGACATAGTGAGACTCTGTAAAGCCTTGCTCTGGTAGGTATGGCAGCTCTGAGCTCACCTGTAGGGACAGGTGATGTACTGCACCCCAGAGCTCCCTTGGAAGTTGCTTGGGACTGTGCTCTTGCAGTTCACCTGTACTTTCATGTCCTGGCTGACCATGACAAAGCAGAATCCTGACATATTCTTGGTGAGCCCCGCCCCTCAAAGCATTTCTCTACCTCTTCCTTATTGATTTTCAGACTGAAGGTGATGTCTTCATCTTTGGAGAACAGGAGGATGAGGAAGCGGTAATGGGTTTGGCCAGTGTTGCCATATGGGATGGTACTTTGGCAAGTGGGTCTGGCTTCACGTGGCTCCTGTAACTGCAGAAGACACCTAGAGGACACTGTCAAAGGACAGATCTTTATTTATTTTTTATTTTTTAGAGACAGAGTCTCACTTTGTCACTCTCAGTAGAGTGCTATGGCGTCACAGCTCACAGCAACCTCCAGCTCTTTGGCTTAGGCAATTCTCTTGCCTCAGCCTCCCAAGTTGCTGGGACTATAGGCGCCCACCACAACGCCCGGCTATTTTTTTGTTGCGGTTTGGCCAGGGCCGGGTTTGAACCCACTACTCTTGGTATCTGGGGCCGGAGCCCTACTCACTGAGCCACAGGCACCGCCCATAAAGGACAGATCTTTAGAAAGCAATGAGTCCTAAGGGGCAGCCAGGGGCTGGTCAGCAGGGACCACGACCACTGTAGAGGGACTGATGGGGTGCAGTGGAGGGTGAAACTATTCTTAGAGTGTAGCAGGTTATTTCAGTAGCTTCTTCAAGTTACAGCAGGAGTTTCAGCAGCCAAGCTTGCAGAGAAGTACATTTCTGAAGCAATGTTACATGACCCAGGGCTTTTCTCCCTAGCTTCTTGAGAGAAGATATGTCCAGAATGTCCCAATTCCATGGGCGGTGCCTATGGCTCAGTGGGCGGGGTGCCAGCCCCATATACTGAGGGCGGCCGGTTCGAACCTGGCCCCAGCCAAACTGCAACAAAAAAAATAGTTAGGCATTGTGGTGGGCGCCTATAGTCCCAGATACTTGGGAGGTTGAGGCAGGAGAATTGCCTCGGTCCAGGAGTTGGAGGTTGCCGTGAGCTGTGTGACACGACAGCATTCTACCGAGGGCAATAAAGTAAGACTCTGTCTCTACAAAAAAAAAAAAAAGTATGTCCCAATTCCAGCTTGGCACCCATAGCACAGTGGTAACGGTGCAGCAGCCACATACATTGAAGTTGGTGGGTTTGAACCTGGCCCAGGCCAGCTAAACAACAATGACAACCGCAACAAAAAATAGCTGGGCGTTGTGGCAGCTGCCTGTAGTCCCAGCTACTCAGGAGGCGGAGGCAAGAGAATCGCTTAAGAGTTGCTATCAGCTGTGATGCCCCTGCACTCTACCAAGGGCGACATAGTGAGACTCTGTCTCAAAAAAAAAAAAAAAAAAGAACTTCTCAGTTCCTATGATCAACTTTGACAATAGCTTGGATGGATGGGAGTGTGAAAAGTGAAGGTGGTTAAGACAGAGTGTCAGTAAGCATGGATGTGGACTCTGGTTGTATGTTTTCCAATTATCTATTTCTGTGTTCCTGCGTCAGTTATAAGAACATAGGAAGGCCGAGTGTAGCGGCTCCCACCTGTTATCCTAGCACTCCGGGAGGCTGAGGCAAGTGGACTGCTTCTGCTCAGGAGTTCAAGACCAGCCTGAGCAAGAGTGAGATCCTGTCTCTACTAAAAATGAAAAAACTAGCTGGGCATTGTGGCAAAGGACTGTAGTCCCACCTACTAAGGAAACTAAGGCAAGAGAATTGCTTGAACCCAGGAGTTGGCGGTTGCTGTGAGCTATTATGATGCCATGGCACTCTACCCAGGGCAAGCACAGTGAGACTCTGTGTCACCTTCAACCTCCCAAGTAGATGGGACTACAGGCTCCCACCACAACAGCTATTTTTCTGTTGCAGTTGTCATTGTTGCTTAGCTGGCCTGGGCTGGTTCGAACCTGCCAGCTTTGGTGTATGTGGCTAGCGCTGTAACCACTGTCCTATGGGTGCTGAGCCACAGAAAAGACAATTGTGAAAAAAAATATAGGAAATTATTGTATCAAATAAGAAAACTCTATCTTCTCTCTATGTGGCCCCTCCCCTATTTTTTCTTGAGGTAGAGTCTCACTTTCTCACCCTTGGTAAAGTGCTGTGGCATCACAGCTCAACAGCAACCGCAAACTCTTGGGCTCAAGTGATTCTCTTGCCTCAGCCTCCCAAGTAGCTGGGATGACGGGCATCTGCCAAGACGCCCGGTTATATTTTTAGAAATGAAGTCTCACTCTGACTCAGGCTGATCTCAAACTTGTGAGCTCAGGCCATCCAGCTGCCTCAGCCTCCGGGAGTGCTAGGATTGCAGGCGTGAGCGACTGAGCCCAGCCTCTGTTGTCCATTTTTTTTTTTTTTTTAAATAAAAGTTGCCAGGCAGTTCTAAACACTGGCAGATTTTTTTTTTTATCTGTTGTCCATTTTTAACAATGGTATTGGTACCTCCAGGCCAAGTACTCCTGCATAGGATTTTTAGTATCAGATCATCACAGTCCTGGAAAATAATTATGAAAAACACATCAGGGCGGTGCCTGTGGCTCAGTCGGTAGGGCACCAGCCCCATATACTGAGGGTGACGGGTTCAAACCCGGCCCCGGCCAAACTGCAACCAAAAAATAGCTGGGCGTTGTGGTGGGCGCCTGTAGTCCCAGCTACTTGGGAGGCTGAGGCAGGAGAATTGCTTAAGCCCAGGAGTTGGAGGTTGTTGTGAGCTGTGTGAGGCCACGGCACTCTACCGAGGGCCATAAAGTGAGACTCTGTCTCTACAAAAAAAAAAAAAAAAAAAAAGAAAACACATCAAATATTTATCTTAATTTAGGGAGGACTGATCCTTTCAAACTCAAGATTCCCACTGCTGATAAGTAACTAATTCTGGAGGTGAACCTTCTTCCTTAATCCTGGGCTGACAGGCAGAGACTGTTGGTACTTCTGTGCAGCCACCTCTCCTCCCAGACTCCACTGTCCACTGGCCAGAGCCTCCCCTGGGCTTGAGGGGTTACTGGGGTGAGCACTGAATACCTGTGTCCTGAGCCCCCTCACCTGGTCACTCACACCTTCCTATGCCCTGTGAGTTAAAAAAAAAAAAATTAAGTATAGGATATTAAGCTATAAACATTTTGATGTCAACAAAGGAGACTTTTCTTTTTTTTTTTTTAGACAGAGTCTCAAGCTGTCACCCTGGGTAGAGTGCAGTGGTGTCACAGCTCACAGCAACCTCAAACTCATAGGCTTAAGTGATTCTCTTGCCTCAGCCTCCCAAGTAGCTGGGACTACAAAACACCTGCCACAATGCCCAGCTATTTTTTGTTGTTGTTGCAATTATCATTGTTGTTTTAGCTGGCCCGGGCTGGGTTAGAACCTGACAGCTTTGCTGTATATGGCCAGCACCCTACCCACTGAGCTACGGGCGCCACCAACAAAGGAGACTTTATTAACCAACTTTGTGTGTGGGAATTACTTATAGAAGATGCTAAAGTCTGGTGGCGCCTGTGGCTCAGTGAGTAGGGCACTGGCCCCATATGCTGAGGGTGGCGGGTTCAAACCCAGCCCCGGCCAAACTGAAACAACAACAAAAAAAAACAGCCGGGCGTTGTGGCGGGCACTTGTAGTCCCAGCTGCTCGGGAGGCTGAGGCAAGAGAATCGCGTAAGCCCAAGAGTTAGAGGTTGCTGTGAGCTGTGTGACGCCACGGCACTCTACCCGAGGGCGGTATAGTGACACTCTGTCTCTACAAAAAAAAAAAGAAGATGCTAAAGTCATCAAAGAAATACCATAAAGGAGGCTCGGCACCTGTGGCTCAAGTGGCTAAGGCGCCAGCCACATACACCTAAGCTGGTGGGTTCGAATCCAGCCCGAGCCCGCCACATAACAACGATGGCTGCAACCAAAAAATAGCCGGGCGTTGTGGCGGGCGCCTGTAGTCCCAGCTACTTGGGAGGCGGAGCCAGGAGAATGGCTTGAGCCCAAGAGTTGGAGGTTGCTGTGAGCTGTGATGCCGTGATGCCACAGCACTCTACCCAGGTTGACAGCTTGAGGCTCTGTCTCAAAAAAAAAAAAAACAAAAACCAAAAAAGAAATACCATAAAGGAAAAGAATGATACATATAAAGTTAGCTACCTTAACATGAGAATACTACATGCACAAAACAGAGTTTTCAAAGAAGATAAAAACAAATCTTATGTGTGTGACAAGAGAAAATCAACCTGAAAAGAATATTATACACAAACTGTCAACTCAACTGTCAGTCAACAACATAGAAATTATAAGAGACTTACAATTTGTTATATGTTGATAAAATACTCAATTTCTTGGAACAGAAAGCATATTTCAGTCTTCCAGTATTAAAAGTTGATCAAGGAGACCGGGCGTGGTGGCTCATGCCTGTAATCCTAGTACTCTGGGAGGCTGAGGCAGATGGATTTCCTCAGCTTACAAGTTCGAGACCAGCCTGAGCCGGAGCAAGACTCCCCCACCCCCAGCCCCAAAACAAGCTGGGTGCTGTGGCAGGTGCCTGTAGTCCCAGCTATTCAGAAGGCTGAGGCAAGAGAATCACTTGAGCCCAAGAGTTTGAGGTTGCTGTGAGCTGTGATGCCATGGGACTCTACCAAGGGCAACAAAGGGAGACTCTGTCTCAAAAAAAAAAAAAAAAAAAAGTTGACCAAGGCTGGGCACAGTGACTCATACCTGTAATCCTAGCACTAAGGAGGCCATGGTGGGAGGATCACTTGAGTTTAGGAACTTCAGACCAGAGACTGCACTCTAGTCTGGGAAACAGAGTGAGATTCTATTTTAAGAGAAAAGAAAAATGTTGACAAAAAAGTTTGATAAAATGTGGAGAAAATTTTAAACATACTTGGAGGTTGATGTATATTTAAAAGAAGCAACTATAGGCCAGGCATCATGGCTCACACCTGCAATCCCAGCACTATGGCAGGCCAAGGCAGGTGGATTGCCTGAGCTCTGGAGTTGGAGAAATAACTGATCCTGAGAAATAACAAGATCCTGTCTCTATTAAAAACAGAAAAATTGGCCAGGCATGGTGCCTCATGCCTATAATCCTAGCACTCTGGGAGGCCAAGGCAGGATCGTTTAAGCTCAGGAGTTTGAGACCAGCCTGAGCAAGAGTGAAACCCCCATCTATACTAAAAAAAAAAAAAAAAAAATAGAAAAAGCAGCTGGGATTTGTGGCAGGTGCATGTAGTCAATGCAGTACAATGCCTGGCTGGTTTTCCTATTTTTATTTTATTTTTTTGAGACAGAGTTTCACTTTTGTTTGTTTTCACCTCAGTAGAATGCAATGGCATCACAGCTCACAGCAACCTCAAACTCTTGGGCTTAAGCAATTCAAGTAGCTGGGATTACAGGCACCCACCACAAGGCCTGGCTATTTTTTGTTGCAGTTGTCATTGTCCTTGCTGGCCTGGGCCAGGTTCGAACCTGCCATCCCTGGTGTGCGTGGCTGGTGCCGTAACCACTGTGCTATGGGCGCTGAGTCTGGTTTTCCTATTTTTAGTAGAGACGGGGTCTCACTCTTGCTCAGGCTGGACTCAAACTCCTAAGCTTAAGCAATCCACCTACCTCGGCCTCCCAGAGTGCTGGGATTACACCGTGCTCAGCCTGTTTGTGTGATTTCATGTAGCATATGCACATGTGTGTGCATAAAGTAAGTACATAGGAGACTGCAATATAAGAACAGTGATAAACAGAATATTTGACAGGAAGATGAAAAGATATTGCTGAAGGAAACAGAAACTTGAAGAAAAATCAAGATGAATTACCATATTACTTACCAGATTGGCATAAATAATCCATACATAATATTATTAAAGTACAAATGGTACAAATATTCTGAAGGGGAGATAATTTTACATATGCATCAAAGTTCCTGGACTTTGTACACTCTCCCATATACTTTATATCACCTCTAGACTACTTACAATGCTTAATATGATGTAAATGCTATGTAAAGAGTTGATACACTGCATTAATAGAGAATTATGACAAGAAAAAGTCTGCACATGTTCAGTACAGATGCCACCATCTATTTTTTTTTCCCCCAAGAGACAGAGTCTCACTTTATTGCCCTTGGTAGAGTGCTGTGGTGTCACGGCTCACAGCAACCTCCAACTCTAGGGCTTAAGTGATTCTCTTGCCTCAACCTCCCAAGTAGCTGGGATTCCAGGCACTCACCACAATGCCTGGCTATTTTTTTTTTTTTTTTTTTTTTTGGTTGTAGTTGTCATTGTCGTTTGGCGGGCCTGGGCTGGATTCTAACCTGCCAGCTCTGGTGTATGTAGCTGGTGCCTTAGCCACTTGAGCTACAGGCGCTGAGCCTTTTTTTTTTGAGACAGAGCCTCAAGCTTTTGCCCTGGGTAGAGTGCCGTGACATAACAGCTCACAGCAACCTCCAACTCCTGGGCTCAAGTGATTCTTCTGCCTCCGCCTCCCAAGTAGCTGGGACCATAGGCGCCTGCCACAACGCCTGGCTATTTTTTGTTGCAACTGTCATTGTTGTTTGGTGGGCCTGGGCCGGATGCGATCCCACCAGCTCAGGTGTATGTGGCTGATGCGCTAGCCACTTGAGACCTCAGGGAAAGGATTTTTTTTTTTTTTGTAGAGACAGAATCTCACTGTACCGCCCTCGGGTAGAGTGCCATGGCGACACAGGGCTCACAGCAACCTCTAACTCTTGGGCTTACACGATCCTCTTGCCTCAGTCTACAGAGCAGCTGGAAGTACAGGCGCCTGCCACAACGCCTGGCTATTTTTTTTGTTGCAGTTTGGCTGGGGATGGGTTTGAACCCGCCACCCTCGGCATATGGGGCTGGCGCCCTGCTCCCTGAGCCACAGGCGCCACCCCAGGGAAAGGATTTTTAACAGTAAATTCTGATAAAGTTACTCTTCCCTACATTTACAATGCAGGATTTAAAATACAAAGTTGTTGGGGCGGCGCCTGTGGCTCAAAGGAGTAGGGCACCGGCCCCATATGTCAGAGGTGGCGGGTTCAAACCCAGCCCCAGCCAAAAAAAAAAAAAAATTACTGTGATAAAATAAAAAGTTGTGCTTCCACTCAAATGGTTCTCAGGACTCCCATTTCAGTGTAGAAAGCCTACTCTTCAGCAGCCTATTGGCCCTACAAGATCTGGCTTGTTGGCTTCTCCCTGCTTTTTCCCATACCCCTGTGTAGTAAAAAAAAATTTTTTTGTAGAGACAGAACCTACTGAACCACCAGTGCCACCCTAGTAAATTTTTGTGTGTGAAGTATTTTAACTTCCTGTTGCCTCAGCATCCCTTTTTAAATATATATATATTATATATATATATATATATATATTTTTTTTTTTTTTTTGTATAGACAGAGTTTCACTTTATTGCCCTCGGTAGGGTGTCGTGGCATCACACAGCTCACAGCAACCTCCAACTCCTGGGCTTAGGCGATCTCCAGCCTCAGCCTCCCGAGTAGCTGGGACTACAGGCGCCCGCCACAACGCCCAGCTATTTTTTTGTTGCAGTTTGGCCAGGGCTGGGTTTGAACCCACCCCCCTCGGCATATGGGGCCGGTGCCCTGCTCACTGAGCCACAGGCGCTGCCCCAATATATATATATTTTTGAGACAGCGCCTCAAGCTATAGCCCTGGGTAGAGTGCTGTGGTGTCACAGTTCAGAGCAACCTCAAACTCTTAGGCTTACGTGATTCTCTTGCTTCAGTCTCCCAGGTAGCTGGGACTACAGGCTACAATGCCTGGCTATTTTTTGGTTGTAGTTGTCATTGTTTGTCAGGCTGGGGCTGGATTTGAGCTCTGGGGTATATGGCTGGTGCCTTTCCTGCTTGAGCTACAGGCACCACCAACATTTTTTATTTTATTATTATTATTTTTTTTATTGAGAAAGTCTGATTTTGTCACCCTTGGTAGAGTACCATGGTGTCATAGCTCACAGAAACCTCAAACTCTTTTTTTTTTTGGTTTTTGGCCAGGGCTGGGTTTGAACCCACCACCTCCGGCATATGGGACCGGCGCCCTACTCCTTGAGCCACAGGCGCCGTCCAACCTCAAACTCTTGAGCTCAAGTGAGTCTCTTGCCTCAGACTCCTGAGTAGCTGGGACTACAGGTGCCCACTACAATGCCCGACTATTTTTTTTGTTTGTTTGTTTGTTTAGCAGGCCCAGGCTGGGTTTGAACCCACCAGCCCTGGAGCACATGCCCGGCACTGTAACCACTTAGCAACAGGCGCCCCCAGTGTCCTTTTTTTTTTTTTTAGAGACAGTGTCTCGCTCTGTTGCCCAGGTTAGAATGAAGTGCTCACTGTAACTTTGAACTTCTGGGCTCAAGTGATCCTCCCACCTCAGCCTCCCTAGTAGCTGGGACTATAGGTGTGAGCCACCATGCCTGGCCAGCTTCTATTTTTTTTTTTTTTTTTTGTAGAGACAGGTCTCACTGTAGAGTGCCGTGGCGTCACACGGCTCACAGCAACCTCTTAACTCTTGGGCTTACGCGATTCTCTTGCCTCAGCCTCCCGAGCAGCTGGGACTACAGGCGCCCGCCACAACGCCCAGCTATTTTTTGGTTGCAGTTTGGCCGGGGCTGGGCTTGAACCCACCACCCTCGGCATATGGGGCTGGAGCCCTACTCACTGAGCCACAGGCGCCGCCCCAGCTTCTATTTTTTAATGGTTTGACTTTCTCATACCAGAAGCAGGGCTCAATTTCCCTTAATACAGTTAACAGTTCTCTACCTCCACGTTCTTTAACGTAGTTAATCCAGACATAGGCCTTATACAACCACCCCCTGGTGACTGCCTTGGTATGGAACATGCAGATACAACCTGACTCACCCCAGTGACCCCACACTCCACGGATATGCTGCAGTGACCACCTCAGTCACAATGTGACCTGAGAAAGTTGCACCTGCCTGCCCCAAACCCACTAATTAGAACTCCCCTTAGAAAACCTGCTTGGGTGACATCTTAGACCCCAATAAAAGCTTTATACACTGTCCAAGCTCCTCTTTTTTTTTGACAGTCTATGTTGCCCTTGGTAGAGTGAGGTGGCATCACAGCTCATAGCAACCTCCAACTCTTGGGCTTAAGCCAGTGGTTCTCAACCTTCCTAATGCTGCAACCCTTTAATACAGTTCCTCATGTTGTAGTGACCCCCACCCATAAAATAATTTTCGTTGCTACTTCCTGTGATTTTGCTGTTATGAATCGTAAGGTAAATGTCTGATATGCAGGATGGTCTTGGGCAACTCGTGTGAAACAATCATTTGATCCCCAAAGGGGTCATGACCCACAGGTTGAGAACCACTGGCTTATTGCCTCAGCCTCCCAAGTAGGTGGGACTACATGCGCCCACCCACAACGCCCGGCTATTTTTTTGTTGTAGTTGTTACTGTTGTCTGGCAGACCCAGGCCGGGCTAAAATCTGCCAGCCCCAGTGTATGTGGCCAGTGATCTAGAGGCTGAGCTACAGGTTCCGAGCCAGCAGGTCCTCTTTCTTTGGCTAACAACCTGCTAGGTGAGCAGCACTGCCCCTGTAGCCTTCCCATCAGCAATTAGCCATACCCTCTTCTTTGTATCTAATTACTCAGTAAATAAAGTTCAAAACACTACAGACACACAAGAGTTTTCTTTTTGTTTTGAGACAGAGTCTCAAGCTACCCCCCTGGGTAGAGTGCCATGGCATCATAGCTTACAGCAACCTCAAACTCTAGGACTCAAGTGTTCCTCTTGCCAGTTTATCTGTTTTTAGTAGAGACCAGGTCTCGATTTTTGCTCAGGCTGATCTTGAACTTGTGAGGTCAAACAATCCACCTGCCTTGGCCTCCCAGAGTGCTAGGATTACAGGTATAAGCCATCATGCCCAGCCTATACACAAAATCTAAAAGGGTTATAAAAAACAGTGGTATGAAAGCATTAAGAATCAGACTTATGGTTGGTGCCTGTGGCTCAAGGAGTAGGGTGTTGGCCCCATATACTGGAAGTGGCAGGTTCAAACCTGGCCCCAGGCAAAAACTGCAAAAAAAAAAATCAGACTTATCAAAAACATGTTTTGCAAACAAAGGTGATTTCCAACATAGAAATTACTTGGTTTCATCATCATCATCTAAATATGGGCAGAATAAAAACATTTCCAAACATGAAAAATCCCTTAATTTTTACAACACTGCAATATTTGGGGCAATGACACTCCAAAATGAAAAGATTAAAAAAACAGGAAAACATAGGAGTAAACATATTTGAAGAGCAGATCTCAGTTCTTAGAATGGTCACAGCTATACAGGCCAAGTAGCTACTCCAGATAGGAAGGTGACACACAGGGTGATGGACACAAAAGGAAAAAAACTGTTAGAGAGTATCTACGGGTTGTGCATTTTTGAGTATATGTAGGGAAAATACAATTCTCATTATCCACAAAAATAAGTCAGTGGTGTCAAATAATACAATAAAGCACAGAAAAATTTGATAAGAAATATGGAGGTAAAGAGAAGAATCCACTAAAAAGAGAGCCAATATGTGGTAAACATTACACTTAAATAACAATTTATACAAATTTAGGTGACTGGTCTAACTAAAAAAACAACTTATTGGCAATTTTAAAATATTTTATTGGACATGTTAAGTAATATAATTCTCAAAAAATATTTTGTGTTAAAATGCAAAACAGGGCGGTGCCTGTGGCTCAGTCGGTAAGGCGCTGGCCCCATATACCGAGGGTGGTGGGTTCAAACCTGGCCCCGGCTGAACTGCAAACCAAAAAATAGCCGGGCGTTGTGGTGGGCGCCTGTAGTCCCAGCTACTCAGGAGGCTGAGGCAAGAGAATCGCTTCAGCCCAGGAGTTGGAGGTTGCTGTGAGCTGTGTGAGGCCATGGCACTCTACCGAGGGCAATAAAGTGAGACTCTGTCTCTACAAAAAAATAAATAAATAAATAAATAAAATAAAATGCAAAACACCTGACAATTGATATTCAGATCTATAAAGGTGTTATTATGAACATGTTTTCACAGTTGCTAAAAATGAAGAAGAAAATCTATTCTGGTTTTCAGTGGTAAAACTTAAAAAGATTCCAGAAGTAAGATTAAAATTATTAGCCAAGCTATCCATAAAAACTGAACCAGGTTCATTATCTTTCATAATCTGATACTGAACAGATTTTAAGAGGTTCTGAATCTGTTCCAGTGTAGAAATAAGGCCAAACGGGTTCTGTGAAAGAATCATTAAAAGTATAGAGAACAGACCTGTCATGTTGTAAAAGGAGACCTCACCCAAATCATAGTCCAGAAAAATTCCAATCCTATTGGGTCTTACCACTGGCAGGATGTGGGCTCTCTTAGGGCCTGATACTACATAGCCACTCCTCATGTATCGCCCAATTGCCCAGAATCCACCCAGAACTGATGGCTGTTCCTGCCAGTTCCTAACAACGTAGTCTTGACATATGCCCAGTATCCATTTAGGCTTCTTTCCCACATCTACCTCCCAGTAATGTCTGCCAGAACTAAATCTCTGAGAAGCCAGGAGCGCAGGGCAAAGATCAAATCTCCTTGGGCTACAACTACCTTTTTGCTTCATTCTTCCATATCGCACAACTTTTCCAACCTCAGAGACAATAAGTTGAGGATGTGCAGTGTCAACATCTAGAATCACATCTGCTTGAAATGGCTTGATAATTCTGTATAAGCCAGAATACTGGGGAGGAAGGCTAAGGCCATGTTTCGTTAACCTAAATGAAAAGAGTTCAGGATATTTTAGCTTTTGATACCTGTGGTTGATACTCTTAAGGTGTGTCAGTAATTCCAGGTCTGACTGCACACATTTGCCGTTTATCTCCCTCAGAAGATGTTTTAATGAGGAAACCTCATTTGAAAATGTTACAATGTTCTCATTTAGTTTTGTTAAAATGTCCATCTCTTCATCTTGCATCTGTTTAAGAATAGCCTCTTGTTCATCCTGTAAAAACAGTTTAATTTCCTCAAACTCAGAATTGATTTCTTCTTTCCTACATTCTACCTTCTTTTCCAGCTCCACTGCCTTGCTGCCTTGCAGAACAATCACTTTTTCAATTCGTTCTATATTAGTCTTCAGAGGCTCAACGCTACATTCTAGATTTTTTCTGTGGTAAGAGGCAGCTTTGCTAATGGAGCTAATGTAGTGCTTCTGATGTTTAGTGGAAAAACTGCACTGCGTACATAAGATCTCCAGATCCTTCACACAGAAAAGGGTCCGAAACTGGTGATGCTTTTCACACACAGCCTGCTCTTTCTCTTGCTCCTTCTGATCTGCAGTTGCTTAGCAATTTCAGTCAAATTACGGAGCTGAGGGTTCCTCCTGAAGTTCCCATATGGAAAGCAAAAATGGCAGACAGGACAGGGAAAGGCATCGTCTAGATCCTTCCAGGATATACTGAGGCAGGAGCAATAGAAGTTGTGCCCACAGTTGATGGTCACTGGGTCTTTCAAGTACTCCAGACAGATGGGACAGCTAGATTCCTCTTGGAGGTCCACCAGGGCTGTCTCAAATTCCATGGAGCTGTGAACAAAGGCAGTAGATAAGGTAAACTCCCTTGGCAAGGCCTGCCCCTGTAGAGCTCAATCCCAGTGAGAAGTGGGTATCCCTCCTAGACCTTGCAAATCAACCAGGTTTCAGTTGCACTTTCCTGGCATGCTGAGGACACTCACTTACTTGTCTTCATTATCCCCTGATCCTTAACTTGGAGAACAATAATAATTCAAACTTGGGCGGCGCCTATGGCTCAAAGGAGTAGGGTACCGGCCCCGTTCAAACCCAGCCCCGGCCAAAAAACTGCAAAAAAAAAAAAAAATTCAAAACTTATCAGATTAGCCCATCAGAATCTAAATTTCTTGAAGAAACAAGCGACAGGTGTAATAGAACAATTATTCCTGAGGGCGAGAAACAATTTTTCTTTTTCTTTCTTTTTTTTTTTTTTTGAGACAGAGTCTCACTCTGTCACCCCGGCTAGAGTGACAGTGTCAGCTTAGCTCACAGCAACCTCAAATTCCTGTCTGCCTCAGCCTCCCAAGCAGCTGGGACTACAGGTGCCTACCACAATGCCTGCCTAAGTTTTCTATTTTTAGTAAAGATGGGCCTCACTTTTCCTCAGGCTGGTCTCCAACTCCTGGCCTCAAGCAATCTTCTTACCTCAGCCTCTTGAGTAACTGGGACTATAGGTGTACACCATAATGCCTGGCTAATTTTTTTTTTTTTGTAGAGACAGAGTCTCACTTTATGGCCCTCGGTAGAGTGCTATGGCATCACACAGCTCACAGCAACCTCAAACTCCTGGGCTTAGGCCATTCTCTTGCCTCAGCCTCCCGAGTAGCTGGGACTACAGGTGCCCGCCACAGCACCTGGCTATTTTTTTGTTGCAGTTTGGCCGGGGCTGGGTTTGAACCCGCCACCCTCTGCATATGGGGCCAGCACCCTACTCACTGAGCCACAGGCACCGCCCTCTTTTCTTTTCTTTTTTTCAGTTTTTGGCCAGGGCTGGGTTGGAACCCACCACCTCCGGTATATGGGGCCAGCACCCTACTCCTTGAGCCACAGGTGCCACCCTCGTTTTTTCTTTTCTTTCTTAAAGAGTCTTGCTCTGTCACCCATGCTAGAGTGCAGTGGCCTGATCATAGCTAACCACAACCTCTTAACTCCTGGGCTTAAGCAATCCTCCTGCCTCCCCTCCCAAACAGCTAGGACTACAGGCATGCATCACCAGGCCCTGCTAATTTTTTTCTTTTTTTTTTGTGAGACAGAGCCTCAAGCTGTCGCCCTGGGTGGAGAGCCATGGCATCATAGCTCACAGTAACCTCCAACTCCTGGGCTCAAGCGATTCTCCGGCCTCCGCCTCCCAAGTAGCTGGGACTACTAGCCCCCACCACAATGTCTGGCTATTTTTTGGTTGCAGCCATCATTGTTGTTTGGCAGACCTGGGCTGGATTCAAACCCAGCAGCTTAGGTGTATGTGGCTGGCGCCTTAGCCGTTTGAGCCACAGGCACCGAGCCTGCTAATTTTTTTTTTTAGTAGTGATGGGATCTTGCTCTTGCTTAGGCTGCTCTTGAACTCCTGAGCTCCAGGGTTCCTCCCATCTTGGCCTCTCAGAGTACTAGGATTATAGGCATGAGTCCTACACAGGACATTTTTCAAGTTTGTGTTTGCAGCAAGTGCCTTGAGAGAACAGAAAGGGTGTCACTGTAGGACAAAGACAAGGCTCGCTATATAAATGGACTCCCATCCTCTGGGTTCACTGCCTTGATGAAAACCCTCATTGTGCATAGGATCTAACACGTCTGGTCTCTGCATATCACCTGTGGGATGCAGAAAGTATAGGGAACCAACACAAATATGATGTTCACGATGTTGGCTGTGCCAGGAGTAACAAATAAAAAAAACTCTTTGTCTGTGACCCAAGAGTGCTGTGTCTCCTAGAAGCATCCATGAAATATTAACAGGCTAGCCGTGTGTTGTGGCGGATGTCGGTAGTCCCAGGTACTTGGGAGGCTGAGGCAAGAGAATCACTTAAGCCCAAGAATTGAGGTTGCTGTGAGCTGTGATGCCACAGCACTCTACCTAGGGTGACAGCTTGAGACTCTGTCTCAAAAAAAAAAAAAAGAAATATTGACAGACTAACTTATAAGCCTGTAAATAAGAGTAAAATCTCAAACCCTGACAATTATCTTCAATTTTAAGTATGACTTATAAGCCTGCAAATAGAGTAAAATCTCAAACCCTGAAAATTATTATCTTCAATTTTAAGTGTGGAATTTCAATTTATAAAAATTTGAGAAGGCTGAGTGAGATGGCTCCCAACTGTAATTGTAGCACTCTGGGAGGCCAAAGTGGGTGGATCACTTGTGCTCAGGAGTTTGAGACCAGCCTGAGCAAGAGTGAGACCCCATCTCTAAAAATAGCTAGGCATTGTGGTAAGTACCTGAAGTCTTGTAGTAGGAGGCTAAGGCAAAAAAATCATTAACCCCAAGAGTCTGAGATTGCTGTGAGCTCTGACGTCACAGCACTCTATGGAGGGTGACAAAATGAGACTGTCTCAAAAAAAAAAAGTTGACAGGCTTCTGTTTTTCAATAGTGAGGAATTATACAAAATAAATGATAGTGCCTTTCAACTCTTTCAATGTAACTTTTCATAGGTAGCAATGTCTCTGCATGAGGTTCTAATTCTTGTTTTATTTTTATTATTATTTTTTTCTTTGTAGAGATAGAGTGTCACTTTTTTTGTGTGTGTGTGTGTTTTGGCCAGGGCTAGGCTTGAACCCGCCACCTCTGGCATATGGGACAGGCGCCCTACCCCGTTGAGCCACAGGCACCGCCCTAGAGTGTCACTTTATGCCCCTCGGGTAGAGGGCCATGGCATCACACAGCTCACGGCAACCTCCAACTCCTGGGCTTAAGCGATTCTCTTGCCTCAGCCTCCCGAGTAGCTGGGACTACAGTCGCCCGCCACAACGCCCAGCTATTTTTTGGTTGCAGTTCAGCTGGGGCTGGGTTTGAACCCGCCACCCTCGGTATATGGGGTCCGCGCCTTACCGACTGAGCCACAGGCGCCGCCCACTAATTCTTGTTTTAAAATACCTTATCTAATGCAGGTGTTTGGGCTGCGTAAATGGGGAAGTCTTAAAAAATTGTGTACAGGGTGGTGCCTGTGGCTCAAAGGAGTAGGGCACCAGCCCCATATGCCGGAGGTGGTGGTTTCAAACCCAGCCCCAGCCAAAAACTGCAAAAAAAAAAAAAAAAAAAGTGGACAAAGCAATACAGCCAGTAGTTTGCCTTTTTCCCATAGACTCCAATTTCCCTAACCCACCTTCCAAGCTCAGGCCATTTTCCTAGTCCAAGCTACAAACATCAGCCCTTCTATTGTAACTACCTTCTTGCTCTTGACAAAGAATTTCTCTAAACTCTAGCTAGGCTCTTCTGAAGCTTTTCTAAACTAGACCTCAACCTTGGTCTATAAAGTCTTGAACAAAATACTAACACAGTTGATTAAGTCCTATCAACTTAAGCCTACATTCCTAGGATGACATCAGCCCCCTTTAAAGTGCCTAGCTTTGAAAATTCAAGGTGCCAAAACAATTGTTTATTCCAGCTAACATCTGAAGATGGGGCCTCTGCCTCCAGCCTCTGTGGGAGGGTAGGAGTTTAACTTATAAGCTGGTGAGGAAACCTAGATGTTTTACACTAGGTTTCGCTTTCTCACTTTTTCTAATTTTCCACTTTCCTGACTCTACTGAGCTTCTGTTCACCTCCCCTGTGTCCTCATTCTCCCTTTAAAACACTCAGTCACCTCTGTATAAATCAAAACTGAGCTCTTGGCTCCCTACCTATGGCTCAAGTGGCTAAGGCGCCAGCCACACACACCTGAGCTGGTGGGTTTGCATCCAGCCTGGGCCCACCAAACAACGATGGCTGCAACAAAAAATAGCCGGGCGTTAAACACCTCACATATATCTTTAAAAAAAAAAATAGCTGGGCGTTGTGGTGGGCGCCTGTAGTCCCAGTTACTTGGGAGGCAGAGGCAGGAGAATTGCTTGAGCCTAGGAGTTAGAGGTTGCTGTGAGCTGTGATGCCATGGTCCTCTACGCAGGGCGACAGCTTGAGGCTCTGTCTCAAAAACATATTACTAGTTAAAATCCATCCTTAACAGTTTACCTAGTGTCTGGCATTGCTTATCTTTCATGGACTCCCATCACCTCAATCAATTCCATAATTCTATGGCTTTGGAAACACAAACCTAATCCCACTGCCTTGCAATTTCCTACTTTGCAACAATAACTTGTCTTACTTGAACAATTACTAGACCAACCAACCAATTTTTTTTTTCCTTGCCCTGGGTAGTGTTGTAGCATCATAGCTCACAGCAACCTCAAATTCCTGGGTTGAAGTGATCCTCCCGCCTCAGCCTCCTGAGTATCTGGGACTACAGGTGCCTGCCAGAATACCTAGTTTTTCTATTTTCAGTAGAGGCTGGGTCTGGCTCTTGCTCTGGCCTCCTAAGCTCAAGGGATCCACTCACCTCAGCCTCCCAGAGTGCTGGGATTACAGTCGTGAGCCACTGGATGTGGCTAACAACCAACATCTTGACTAAACTGTCTTTTCCTGGCTCCACTTTTCTATCACATCGAAGATCATAGCTACCATTTTATGTTTCTTTTGTCAACCTTTAATTAAAGACTGTAGAGTGTAAGGCTCATGGTGTGACTACTTTCCCATTTTTCTCAAAATTGTGTATTACCTACTCTCGTTCTATGTAGGTTAATGTTGAGTTCCATAAATATTAGTACTTAGCATTATAAATGTTACTATTAATGGAGATCTGTGGTAGACATCTCGCTGTCAAAAATACTTATTTTTCATTTCCTTCTGTAGCCCAGGTTGAGGGGCACTGGCACAATCACAGCTCACTATGACCTTGAATTCATGGGCTGGAGATATTCCAGGCTAAATCTCTTCCATAACTGGGAACACAGGCTGCCACCACCAGGCTCACCTGGCTAATTTCTCTCACTGTGTTGCCCAGGTTGTTCTAGAGGTGCTGGTCTTAAGTGATCCTCCCCACTCTGCCTCCCAAAGTGCAGCAATTACAGGCCTGAGTTACCAAGCCTTGTCCCTCTATTACTTTAGATAATTCATTAGGCAGGCTCAGGTCCATTCCAACCTACTTTAGATAATTCTTTACATAACTGGGCCTTAGACTTTCTCATCAGTAAACCTTAAGTACATAGTCATTTCCTACCCGCAGGATCCTCCTGAGGACAAAAGGAGATTAAATCCGACAGGCAGGTGGCGGCGCAGTAGGGCGGAGACCCTTCCCTCACACTCACCATGATCCTTCGGTGGCTGCGCGGCTGCTTTCTACACGGGAGCTGACGTCTGCGGCGACCTCACTGGGTCCCACCTCCTCTTTGCCTTCAGAGCTCCAGCCACCCTTCCGCCTCGGCCTCCCGAGCAGCCGGGACCGCGGACCGTCACCAAAACGCCCGGCTAACTTTTAAGCATTTTTGGTGGAGACGGGATCTGGGTACGTTGCCCAAGCTGGTCTCCAAATCCTGGCCTCAAGGGAGCCTCCCGCCCTGGCCTCCACACCGAACGCTGGGACCACAGGGGCGAACCGCCCAGAGCCTGAGGAGGCCGCTGGGGGCCGCCGCGACCCCGAAGTTTGCGCACAGCCAACGTTCAGGAGGCCCCTGTCCTGTAAAGCCTCCGTCAGGGCCTCCTGGACCAGTCCTGCAGCCTTCGCAGCTTACCAGGAGCAAGTGGGTCAGGGGCTCAGGCCCGAGGTTGCACAGGACTCACAGAACAGCAGCGGCGCAGGACTGAGACGCGGAGTCCCCGCACTGCCCAGTTCTGAGACGCGCACTGAGTAGGCGTGGCGATGGGCGGGGTCCCTGGACTGGGCGGGAACGGTCCGCGCATGCTCAGTGACCCGCTGGCGCGGGGCGGCGGTGGCGCGAAACCTTGCCCGGGGTGAAGGCGGCTTCAACTGACGCTACGAATCCCAATAGCTAGCTTTTCAGTTTTCATTCCTATGAACTACTTGAGGGTAGAAGTAAGGCCAGGACATACTGATTTCAGGCTGGTTTTGTTTTTTAGTCCTCTTTAGGTTCTAGATTCAGACTGGTTTTATTTATTTATTTATTTTGAGACAGAGCCTCAAGCTGTCGCCCTGGCATCACAGCTCACAGCAACCTCCAACTCCTGGGCTCAAGCGATTCTCCTGCCTCCGTCTCCCAAGTAGCTGGGACCACAGGCGCCCGCCACAAAGTCCGGCTATTTCTTGGTTGCAATCGTCATTGTTGTTTGGCGGGCCCAGGCTGGATTCAAACCCGCCAGCTCAGGGTATGTGGCTGGAGCCTTAGCCGCTTGAGCCTCAGGCTGGTTTTAAAAGCTTTGTGACCACGTCTTCTGATGGGTAAGAGTGGAGACCTCTGCAAAGGAGCTGCCTCCCTCGTCCGGGATCACCAGGTGGAGCAGAAGAGGGAGTGGTTTTCAAATGCAGGAGGACGAGTGGTCTCCTTGGGTCAGATTGCATTTATATTGAGTTGCTGGGTTGGTCCCTCCCTGTGGATTATGCCCACGGCCTTGGGCTCACCAAGATCTCCTCTGAGGATGTGGCTTTTGAGTGGATGTCAGGGGATGAATATGAGTTTGTTGGACAAATATGATTTCGCAATCTTTAAGGCTGATTAACAATTGTACGCCCTTTGGCCGGGTGCTGTGGCTCACACCTATAATCCTGATGATACCGGAATTTCGCTCTTCAGTAGGTTCTTGGTCTTGGTGATTCAAAGAATGAATCCGCGGACCACAGATCAGTGGTAAGACAGGATTTATTTACAGGAAAGAATACAGAAGTGCCAGAGCTCCTGGCAGAGAGAGAAAAGTCCAGTCAGGGGAGAAAAGCTCTTTCTCTCCCTCTCTGTCTGTCTGTAGGCTCTTTGTCTAGGGGTATATATAGTCGCATGGGGGCCTCTGTAGTTACATTTAGTGGGGCTTGATAGTTACATGTAGGGTGTCTGGGACATGTCTGGAACAACATGTCTGGGTGGCAAATGAATGGCTACAATCCCTTTCATTCCCAGCCCTAGGAAATAGGGACCCCCTGCCCACCATCCACCCCGTTGGTTCTGCTGCTTACTGCCATCGCGCCAACATCACCAAGGCAGAGGCAGCGGGTCCACGGCTCCCAGATGCACGAACTGGCTGGGATGCCACTTGTTCTGTACCACTAGCACTCTGGGAGACAGAGGCAGGTGGATTGCTTGAGCTCTCAAGTTTGAGACCAACTTGAGCCAGAGCCAGACCTCATTGCTAAAAATAGCGTTGTGGCGGGTGCCTGTAGTCTCAGCTACTTGGGAGGCTGAGGCAATAGAATTGCTTAAGCACATAAGTTTGAGGTTGCTGTGAAGTGTGATGCCACAGCACTCTACCGAGGGTGACAAAGTGAGACTCTGTAATAATAATAATAATTATTATTATTGTAGGCCCTCCTTAATTTTTCCAGCTTGGTACATGAAGCGCTGAAAGAGGCTAATGTTTGCAAAGGAAATCATACAGTTGGCATATTGCTTTTCTTTTACTTTTCCTTTCTTCCTTCCTTTTTTTTTTTTTTCTGAGACAGTGTCTCAAGATGTTGAGGGTTGAGTGCTGTGGCATTATAGCTCACAACGACCCCCAACTCTTGGGCTCAAGTGATCCTCTTCCCTCAGTATTTCTATTTTTAGTAGCGCCAGGCTCTCTTTTTACTCAGACTGGTCTGGAACTCATGAGCTCAAGCTATCCGCCCGCCTCGGCCTGCCTGAGTGCTCGGATTACAGGAGTGAACCACCTCCCCAGGCCCGGCCTTTCTTTTTATTCCTTCCTTTCCCTTATTTTCTTTCTTTCTTTTTTTTTGAAAGGAGTCTCACTTTGTTGCCTTCAGTAGAGTGCTGAGGCACAGCTCCAACTCTTGGGCTCAAGCAATTCTCTTACCTCAGCCTCCCAAGTAGCTGGGACTACAGGCACCTGCCACAACACCCTGCTATTTTTTGTTGCAGTTTGGCCAGGGCTGGGTTCAAACCCGCTGCCCTCGGTATATGGGGCTGACACCCTACTCACTGAGCCACAGGCACCGCCCTTTTTTTCTTTTTTTAAGACAGAGTTTCACTTTGTTGCCCAGGCTAGAGTTCTGTGGTGTCAGCCTAGCTTGCAGCAGCCTCAAAGTCCTGGGTTCAAGCGATCTTCCTACCTTGGCCTCCAGAGTAGCTGTGACTACAGGTATGAGCTACCTTGCTGGTCACCTATCACTTTTCTATTGACAACTTGAGGCTAGTTTCCCAGAAGTATAGCCAATTGTGGTGAGGTTTGGGATCTGATGGAAGAGTGGGGAGTGGGAACAAGGACCAATGAGTCGGAGCTTCCCTGTTTTTGATACTGAAGAGGCAGAGAAGAGGGTGAGTACTGTCCATAGGGGCCTGTTGTTTTCCCCTGCTGACAGCATCTGGAGTCAGTCAAGTGAAACACAGGAAAGGAGACTCCCTTAAAACTTCTAATTCTGAATAGGGCTTGACTTTACCCTGTTGGTGAGTCAAGGAGTGGAACTAGCATTGGCCCTGAATCAAGGCCAGCAGTTTGCTGAAGCTGTTGGTTTCAAGCGGGAGCCTAAAGAATTATCTTTCTATGGTCTGTTGGCCATTTCAGAACTTTGGAAATGTAATGGTCAATTTATTAGAAAGAAACAGTATGGGGTGGCACCTGTGGCTCAAGTAGTAGGGTGCTGGTCCCATATGTCGGAGGTGGCAGGTTCAAACCCAGCCCCGGCCAAAAACCACAAAAAAAAAAAAAAATTGCAAAGAAAGAAACAGTATGAGTCATTGGTGATAGATGTAGGCTAGTGTGATTTGTACTCTTAATACTGGGGTTCCAAAATACCCATAAAGTATTATTATATTTATCGCACAAGGATATTTAAGTTACTCTTTAGAATTATAATACTGTTAAATCTTAATTACAGCTCCCCAAAATGACTGTAGGTTTTTACCCAAAATAAAAAGATAATTCTACAGTATGAACTTCAAAAAAAAAAAAAAAGAAGTGGAACTAGGTTCTGCTCTGCAAGGACAGAAGGAGCTGAGAGTTCCCAGTTACCCCTAACCAGTGCACCCAAGGCAGTGGCCCAGCCCACACTGAGCCACTGCAGAGAGCAGAATAGCTGACCCAGGAGCCCACCAGGGGCCACAGATGATCAAGACTCGTTGAGGCCTGGAGCCTTTGGCTGGGCTTGAACTGAGGACAGTATCCATGTGGGAGGAACCTTGCAGAGCTCAGGTTTTTTATTTTATCTTAATTTTATTTTTCTTGGGGAGGACAGAGTCATTTTGTTGCCCTTGGTGGAGTGTTGTGGTGTTATAGCTCACAGCAACCTCAAGCTCTTGGGCTCAAGTGATCTTCTTGCCTCAACCTCCCAAGTAGCTGGGACTACAAGTGCCCGCCACAATGCCAGGCTATTTTTGAGAGATGTGGTCTCGGTCTCACTCTTGCTCAGGCTGGTTTTGAACTCCTGAGCTCAAGCTCCACCCACCTCAACCTCCCAGAATGCTAGGATTACAGGCGTGAGCCACTGTGCCTGGCCCACTTTTGACTCTTAAACCTAGTATTGGGATTTTTTTTTTTTTTTTTGGTTCATGTTTCTTATTACTTCCCAATGCCTGATGTAACAGATTCAGAACATCAATAGCCATGGCCCACTAGAAGCCAGGGGTCAGTTCTTTTTTTTGTGGTTTTTGGCCAGGGCTAGGTTTGAACCCACCACCTCCGGCATATGGGACCGGCGCCCTACTCCTTGAGCCACAGGCGCCACCCTTTTTTTTTTTTTTGAGACAGAACCTCAAGCTGTCTCCCTAGACAAGAGTGCCATGGCATCATAGCTCACAGCAACCTCCAATTCCTGGGCTCAAGTGAGTCGCCTGCCTACACCTCCCAAGTAGCTGGGACTACAGGCACCTGCCACAATGCCTGGCTATTTTTTGGTTGCAGCCGTCATTGTTGTTTGGCAGGCCCAGGCTGGATTCAAACCCGCCAGTTCAGGTGTATATGGCTGGCGCCTTAGCCGCTTGAACCACAGGTGCCGAGCCAGGGGTCAGTTCTTGATACACATAGGTTCTTGGGTGGGATATAGAGCATACAGCAACTGAAGCACACTTACTCTCAGGTCATAGGATGGCATGACAGTCACTGAGCAGAATCCCTGAGGTGGCTTCTCCTGAGAAGGGCTGTTGAGTCACCACTGGCAGGTGGCAGGTGGTGGGAGTGGGGCCATTCCCACACAGCACCTGGAGAATGCTCTTTGAAGATCCCTGGGGCCAGATCCTCTAAAATGTCTTGATCCAGCTCTCCCTTCTGCCAGACCCCATTTCTAGGTCCTAGAGGGGTCCAGAGAGAAAAGTTTTTGGCCAAAGTGCTGACGGGGTGGAGGGGCAGATAGGCTTGAAAAGTCTGTGGCTGAAGCTGCTCTACCACTTGTCACCTCTACCACCTGTCATCCCTTTCTAAGAGGGTGGAAAGCTTACCTGGGTCCTTTCCAATTCTCTCTGTTCAGGCCCTGGAACTTCCTTGGTTGGACTCCACACAACAGGTAGTGGGGAAGGCTGTGCTAGCAGGAGCCCCATCAGCCTGTTCACACTACTTCATAAGAGCCTGGCTACAGGGGACACTCCATCATTCATACTGTTTCTGCTGAAAGCAGGAACCCCAGACTCTCTGTCCATCCCTTATGGGGACAGGTTGTGAGATGTCAAGAGTCCTGGACTTGCGCCAACCAGTCTATGGAGCTTGTAGAAATGTGAGCATCCCCCTTCCAGGGAGTGTGAGGCCCAGGATGGCATGACAAGAATGTGGGCCTGTGCCAGATTAGCAGGAGTAGAAGAGGGTAGGAGGGGAATCAAGAAAAGAGAGGCAGGCTGGAGGGTGCTTCCCACATCTGGTGAATTGTTCCCAAGTCTTCACTGTTGACGAAAGTTTTTTTTTTTTTGTAGAGACAGAGTCTCACTGTACCACCCTCAGGTAGAGTGCCGTGGCGTCACACGGCTCACAGCAACCTCTAACTCTTGGGCTTACGCGATTCTCTTGCCTCAGCCTCCCGAGCAGCTGGGACTACAGGCACCCGCCACAATGCCCGGCTATTTTTTTGTTGCAGTTTGGCCAGGGCTGGGTTTGAACCCGCCACCCTCGGCATATGGGGCCGGCGCCCTACTCACTGAGCCACAGGCGCCGTCCTTTTTTTTTTTTAGAGACAGAGTCTCACTTTATTGGCCTTGGTAGAGTGCTGTGGTGTCACAGCTTACAGCAACCTCCAACTCCTGGGCTTAGGCGATTCCCTTGCCTCAGCCTCCCGAGTAGCTGGGACTACAGGCACCCGCTACAATGCCCTGCTATTTTTTGTTGCCCTTTGGCTGGGGTTGGGTTCGAACCTGCCACCTTCAATATATGGGGCCTGTGTTGTACCCACTGAGCCACAGGTGCCATCCTGATGGAAGTTTTTTTTTATATCATGTGAAAATTACAGAATTTTGGGTGGTGCCTGTGGCTCAGTGAGTAGGGTGCCAGCCCCATATACTGAGTGTGGCGGGTTCAAACCCAGCCCTGGCTGAACTGCAACCAAAAACTAACCACAACCACAAAGGCATTGTGGCAGGCACCTGTAGTACCAGCTGCTTGAGAAGCTGAGGCAGGAGAACACGAAAGCCCAAGAGCTGTAGGTTGCTGTGAGTCCTGTGACATCATGGCACTCTAATGAGGGTGCTAAAGTGAGACTCCATCTCTACAAAAAAAAAATAAATTACAGAATTTTACTTCTTGGAAGGAGCCTCATGCTAAGTTGCCTATAGCTCATCTGCTGTTTTTTCAGTGTTCTGTATAATCAGAATACCTATAATTATTCATTGGAAACACCTAAAAAAGATTACCTATGACAACAGAAGGATGGGAAACAAAATGATCTTTGGAATATCTTGAATTCTGTGCCACACCAATTCTTATTATTAAAATAAGCAGTTTTGAGGGCGGCGCCTAACCTAACCCTAACCCTAACTGAGGGCGATAGAGACTGTGTCTCTACCAAAAAAAAAAGAAAAAGCAGTTTTCGGCTTGGCACTTGTAGCTCAAGCAGCTAAGACGCCAGCCACATATGCCAGAGCTGGCTGCTTCGAATCCAGCCTGGGCCTGCCAAACAACAATGACAACTACAACCAAAATATAGCCAGGCATTGTAGCGGGCACCTATAGTCCCAGCTACTTGGGAGGCTGAGGCAAGAGGATCGCTCAACCTCCATGAGTTGGAGGTTGCTGTGAGCTGTGACACTACAGTACTCTACTGAGGGCGACAACTTGAGGCTCTGTCTCAAAAAAAAAAAAAAAAAGAAAGGCAGTTTTCTAAGTAATATAGCTATATTTTGTTTTTATACTTATATCAAAATAGTGATTGATATCTTTATGTCATGATACCAACTCTGATACCTTAAATAATCTAGCATTCAAACCAAGGAGCAGTATTAAAAAAAAAATTACGGGCTGGTGCCTGTGGCTCAAGGAGTAGGGTGCCGGCCCCGGCCAAAAACTGCAAAAAAAAAAAAAATTACCATCAGTGCAAAAAGGTAAATATGTATGCTGACAACTTTGAAGATAGTATTATTTTTTATTTTATCAATAATGTTTTTCAAAACCAGCTTATTTACAAAAGATTGATAAATTCATGTGAACTTGAAAAGCATTTAGACTTATTTAATTTATGAGTGCTTCTTTTTTTTTGTAGAGACAGAGTCTCACCTCATCACCCTCGATAGAGTGCAGTGGCATCACACAGCTCACAGCGACCTCCAAATCCTTGGGCTTAGGCGATTCTCTTGACTCAGCCCCCCAAGTAGCTGGAACTACAGGTGCCCACCACAACGCCCGGCTATTTTTTTGTTGTAGTTTGGCCGGGGCTGGGTTTGAACATGCCACCCTCGCCATATGGGGCTTGCGCCCTACCCGCTGAGCCACAGATGCCGCCCCAGAGTGCTTCTTAATTTATAAGAACATTTGGTAACATGTAGAAACAAGATATAACACAATACATGTATATACATAAAATACACCTAAACAAATATATACTTATGCTTGCAAACAAAGATCCAATAGTGTTTTTTTTTTTTTTTTTTTTGAGACAGAGCCTCAAGCTGTCACCCTGGGTAGAGTACTGTGGCATCACAGCTCACAGCAACCTCCAACTTCTGGGGACTACAGGCACCCGCCACAACGCCTGGCTATTTTTTAGTTGTAGTTGTCATTATTGTTTGGCAGCCCCGGGCTGGATTCGAACCCGCCAACTCAGGTGTATGTGGCTGGCACCTTAGCCGCTTGAGCTACAGGCGCTGAGCCAAGATCCAATAGTTTTACCTCTGAAATGTAGCCTTGAAATATTGATATGCCACACTACCCTGGTTAGGGCAGTCTTCCTATTTTCATCCTTATGGACTGTGGTGAGGCACTGTTGCAGGATCAACCCATTTCCAGCCTGGACCTGTGAAGTTTCAACCCCCATCCTTTCCAAGTCTCCAGTCTTTGCCTGGGTCTCAGATCACCTGCACATGTGGTCCCAGGTGGCCCCCTGACACCAACACTCTCCTTGGGCCCAGGCTCTGAAGGTATTCAGAGATGTCTGTGGTGGTTCCCTCCACACCAGCACAGACTAACGGCTCCTCCTGTCCCTTGTAGCTCAATCATGTCCCTCTTGGTCTGGGTTAGAACAGACAACACAGCACAAGCTGTTCTTTCACCGAGGACTTCTGCATTTGGCTCCTTCACACCTGATAAGCCTTTGGAGTCTACTTTCTGTCACTCTATTGGGCAAATTCCTGATAGTGTCAGTTCAATAACTTCGTGCTGTGGGCATTTTCTGTTGTCTTCTGCCTGGGAGTTGGTTTGGGAGTGATGTGAGTGATGGGGATATAAGATTTGTTCTATGGTCCTTGGTTCTCCCATTATTTCACCAGTGAAAGTCCTTTAACTTAATTAGTAAATTATGTCTGGGTTGATTAAATATTTAAGAAGTTCTCATTTTGGCTGTGCGAGGTGGCTCACTCCTGTAATCCTAGCACTCTGGGAGGCTGAGGTTGGATGGATTGCCTGAGCTCACCAATTTGAGACCAGCCTGAGCAACACTGAGACCCCGTTTCTAAAAATAGCCAGGGGTTGTGGTGAGTACATGTAGTCCCAGCTAATTGGGAGGCTGAGGCAAGAGAATTGCTTGAGCCCAAGAGTTTGAGGTTACCATGAGCTTTGATGTCACAGCACTCTACCAAGGGCAACAAAGTGAGAGACTGTGTCTCAAAAAGAAAGTTTTCATTTTGTTTTTGTCAGGCAGACTGTTGTACCCAGGAGTTCCACAAAGACGACACTTCCAAGCAAGTGAAATGTACAGTAGTGGGCGGTGCCTGTGGCTCAACGGGGTAGGGCGCCTGTCCCATATGCCAGAGGTGGTGGGTTCAAGCCCAGCCCTGGCCAAAAACCACAAAAAAAAAAAAAGAAAAGAAAAAAGAAATGTACAGTAGAGTCCTTTTATTGAAGAGCCGGCTGGCGACTGCCTCAGCATCCCAATAGGGGGTTTCTGAGAGCAGCCCCTAGTGCTTAAGGAGTCGGGTTTTTAAGGCTTGGTCTGCATCCTGGTTGGCATGCAGGCTGTCCAGGTGCATTCGGGTGGGATAGCAAGCAAGCATTGTACAGAAGCAGAATTTTGCAGTGAATTTTGTAGAATCATACATTTTTGTTTGAATATTTTCCTCCATACATCTTTGTTTCAGTATTCTTTCCACCTGGTATTGTTTAACCATCAGTCTGGGGATATTCAGTTTGTTTCCCAGGGAGTTAGTCAAGCAAGAAGTTAGGGAGTACTTTCCCTTCTATATTGGGAGTGAACTAAACTTACTCCAATTTGCTGAGGGCTTGCAGCCCAGAAATTTGTCAGGAGTTAACTGGTATTTTTCCATTATGGCTTAGACAATTGCAACAAGACAATTGCAGGATTTTGCTGGCTAGTCTTGGCCTTTTCCTCTTCAGGCAGTCTTAATTTTTCTGCCCCTTATAAGGTGTTTTTAAGGTCAGCCTGTTGGGGTTTCAAGGCAGCTATCTGTCTCCAAAAATTTCAAGTTTTCCGGCATCTGCTTGCATCCTCCATTCTGGGTCAAAAACTGACGAGTCACCCCAAAGTAAGGCAAGTGTGAAACAAAGTTTACTGAGGAAGAGAAAGATGGGTTTACAGGGTAGGAAAGTTTACAAAGCAAGATATGTTTGCCATAGCACATAAGTGGACTTGTTGCCATGGGAAGTAGGCAAAGAGGCCTTGAAAATGCCTGGGGGTTCTCTTGTCACCTTGGAACAAGTCTTACTGCACATGGGCCTTCCATGAGCCTCTCTGAGAGCCCATTGAGGGGTGTGAGCCACAATGTAGATGGAGGCCAATGACGTGATAATTCACCTTAACCCTGCTCCAGGTCACCTTCCAGACTCTGTTGCACCTGTTGCTGGGCTAGCGGGTCTTCTACATCCTTCTGCAGTTGGCAGCTAAGTTCTGACTGGTAGATTGTAGGGTGGTCCCTCTTTCCCAGCTGTGAGAATCACTTGGGACAGAATGTGTGTGGCACCAAGGTGGGGGTCTTCCCTTGTCCTCCTTCCTAACTTACTACCTAACAGTGTGACTGGATGGTTGACTTGGGAATGTCTTTGGTTCATATTCCAAGTTACAGCCTATCAGAGCTGGATGGTTACTCAGGGACTATTGATCTTAGGGAGGATGGATGTAGGAGAAGCTTGAGCAGGGGCTTTTTCTAAGGTGGGTCAAAGTTTAGGAGTGTGGAGGGAAGTAGAAGCCTGACCAAAGTTTGGTCAAGTTCACTGGCAAAGTGAACATTCGCCAAGTCAGTGGGGAGAAAGAGTTTGGCTAATCACTTACGAGGCACAGAGTAGAAATTTGGTGGCTGTGTCAGGAAGATAATGCAGTGGTATGTGAGTCTCAGCTAAAAATATGAGAAAGGTGGTTCTTACAGTGGGGAATTCTTGACTGCCTCAGTTTTCTAAGAACACAGTACATGGGTGGAGTTTAACAATGTCAATGTCTACTTTTTCCCCAAAGTTTTCTCTTGAAGGCTTCACTGAGTTTTTTAAATAACAACGCAGCATCATTTTCATTATGTAATTTACTTAGTGAAAATCTTGCAAAAAATTAAGTGTTTAAATTGTCATTGTTGCCAGGCACCTTGGCTCAAGTCTATAATCCCAGCACTCTGGGAGGCCGAGGTGCGTGGATTGTCTGAGCTCACAGGTTGGAGACCAGCCTGAGCCAGAGGGAGACCCTGTCTCTAAAAAAAATAGCCAGGTGCAGGCTTGGCTCCTGTGGCTCAAGCAGCTAATTTGCCAGCCACATACACCTGAGCTGGCGGGTTCGAATCCAGCCCTCCAAACAACAATAATGGCTGCAACCAAAAAATAGCTGGGCATTGTGGTGGGCACCTGTAGTCCCAGCTACTTGGGAGGCTGAGGCAGGAGAATTGCTTAAGCCCAGGAGTTGGAGGTTGCTGTGAGCTGTGATGCCACAGCACTCTACCCAGGGTGAGAGCTGGAGGCTCTGTCTCAAAAAAAAAAAAAAAATGTAGCTGTGTGTTGTGGTGGGCACCTGTAGGCCAAGCTACTCGGGAGGCTGAGACAAGAGAAATACTTAAGCCCAAGAGATTGAGGTTGCTGTAAGCTGTGACACCACGGCAGTCTACCAAGGGCGACAAAGTGAGACTGTCTCAGAAGAAAAAAAAACCCAACAAAAACAAAATATTGTAGGGCAAACCACACAAAGGCGTATAAAATAGAGTGCTGAAACCCTGTGGAAAACGTGATTGTGTAGGGACCAGGGGTAGATTAATAAGAGAAAGGTTAATTTCCAAATACCATGCACATGGGGGGAACCACAAGAATGATTACCAAAGTCTCAGTGATGGTCAGAGACCTTTATAGATGCCTTTTAGAAGGGAGTGGGGAGAATGTGGAAAGTATAGGTGTAGCTAGTGGTTGCTGGGTGAGGGGCGATATGTAGATTAGGAGGAAACAGATTGATTAGTAAACTAACCTGAGAGACAGGAATTGTGTTTTAAAGGATTTGGGGCCAGGTCTATTAGCATGTAATAAGGAAGTCAGTAGCCCCTTTTAATTCCCAATCTGGTCACTAGGGTTTTATGTAAATAGAGGAAAGGCCTCTTCCAATACTTCCAGATCATAAATGGCCTTTAATTCAAAATGTTCTTTATACCAAGCAGTCATATTTTGGGGTGAAATTTCCTTAGCTCCTTCATTTTGTGAACTAAAATAAAATCTTTTTTTTTTTTTTTGAGACAGAGTCTCACTTTATTGCCCTTGGTAGAGTGCTGTGGCACCATAGTTCACAGCAACCTCAAACTCTTGGGCTCAAGCCATTCTCTTCCGTCAGCCTCCCAAGTAAGCTGGGACTACAGGTGCTGGCCACAACACCCGCCTATTTTAGAGACAGGGACTTGCTCTGGTTCAGGCTGGTCTTGAACCCTTGAGTTCAGGCAATTCACCTGCCTTGGCCTCCTAGAGTGCTAGGATTACAGTTGTAAGCCACCACGCCTGGCCCTAAAATAAAATCTTTTTTTTTTTTTTTTGGAGACAGAGTTTCACTCTGTTGCCCTCTGTAGAGTGCTGTGGCATCATAGCTTAGCTCACAGCAACCTCAAGCTCTTGGGCTTAGGCAATTCTCTTGCCTCAGCCTCCCAAGTAGCTTGGATTATAGGCACCCACCACAATGCCCGCTATCTTTTGTTGCAGTTTGGCTGGGGCCAGGTTTGAACCCACCACCCTTGGTATATGGGGCCAGCGCCCTACTCACTGAGCCACAGGTGCCACCCCTTAAAATAAAATCTTAAGGCACCTCCCTCAGTGACTGACTGACTGTACCTCCTCTTGAGCAAAAGTCCTAAAACTGAGTTGCCACCCTTAAGAAAGGAGGAGAAAGATCAGACATGCCTCATCATGCCCCCTCCTCTCTTAGAAATGTCTCTGTAGGGCCGGGCGTGGTGGCTCGCGCCTGTAGTCCCAGCGCTGTGGGAGGCTGAGGCGGGTGGATTGCCTGAGCTCAGAGGTTCAAAACCCATATGAGTAGCAGTCAGCCAGAGTAAGACCCCATCTCTACCAACAACATCAAAAACAGCCAGCACCGCAGGAGAAAGAAGAAAATCACCAGAAAAGGAGTACTTCAAACAAACATGAACAAGCACACTGAAATTAAAAATAAAAAAAAAAAATTAAAAAAAAAAAAAAGAAATGTCTCTGTAGGTTCGGCGGCTGTAGCTCAAGTGGCTAAGGCACCAGCCACATACACCAGAGATGGCAGGTTCGAAACCAGCCTGGGCCCGCCAAACAACAATGACGGCTACAACCAAAAAATAGGTGGGCGTTGTGGCAGGCACCTGTAGCCTAGCTACTTGGGAGGCAGAGGCAGGAGAATCGCTTGAGCCCAGGAGTTGGAGGTTGCTGTGAGCTGTGATGCCACTGCACTCTACCCAGGATGACAGCTTGAGGCTCTGTCTCAAAAAAAAAAAAAAATGAAAATGAAAATGTCCCTGTAACTCATTAAATGGCCTAAGGCTATGCAAGACACACTTTGAGGGGGCACAGTCCCCTGCACCCTTGTAAGGTGAATCAGTCTCATTTGTGCTCCTTGAGGCCATGAGGCTCTGAGAAGGAACATTTCCAGTACTTGGGCTGCAGTCATGCCTTAAAGGAAAGAATGTGCCAGAGACCCTCGCTAAGTCATAGCTGGAGACAAATCATTTGCCTGGGGCAATGGACCATTGCACTTAATTCCCTACCTCTATTTACACAATAACTTTCAGTTAGTCATATAGGGAAGTAGGCAAACAGAACAGACAACCCAGCCCTTTGTGGTTCATCTCCATTGTTGTTTATCTCCAAACAAGATATTCTTGTTTTAGAAAGGTGTGTATGTACTTTGCTATATTCACACTAATAAGGAATCTTTACTTTTTGTCTTCCTTGTTCTTGGATTATTTTTATCTGATGAGTTTGGGTATGTAAGAAAGTGAGTAAAGATGGCTGATTGCTGCTGTGCACCAGCCATCCCTTTAATAAATCATTCATTTCGTCTGCAGTGTCTGCCTCTGTGTCTCTGACTAGGCCAGTGGACCTCAACAACACTTGTAGGCCCTCAATATACACAACAAAGCACTTGAGTTTGGGCACATGTGGTGTTGGGTACTTTGTGTCTGATTAACATACCCTTTATATTAACTCAGCATTCCTTTTCATGGGACTACTGGTCTTTTAGACAAAACCTACTTCAGCCAATTGTCAGCTACAGAATCTTTTTTTTTTTTTTTTCCAGTTTTTGGCCGGGGCTGGGGCTGGGTTTGAACCCACCACCTCTGGTATATGGGGCCAGCACCCTACTCCTTTGAGCCACAGGTGCCACCTCTTTTTATTTATTTTTTTTTTTTGAGACAGAGTCTCATTATGTCACCTGGGTAGAGTGCTGTGGTGTCACAGCTCACAGCAACCTCAGACTCTTGGGCTAAAGTGATTCTTTTGCCTCAGCCTCCCAAGTAGCTGGGACTACAGGCACCCACTATAATGCCTGGATATTTTTTTTGTTGTTGCAGTGTTAAGGTGGTCTTCTTGCCATCTATAAATGACATAGTAATGTTAAAAGAGTAAGTTTGATTTCACTTTACTGTTTACTCCTTTTCTATTACATTCCTCTCGTTTTCCCTCCATTCATATAACTATGAATGCATTCAACTAAAATTGTTAGTGATGTAAGTTACTGACTGTACTCGTGATTATATCCCTTGTGATTATCATTTGTTATGATCAGGTTGTTTAAGACCTGTGAGTCCCCCTCCCTACTTTACCTTAGGACATTGTAAATTGTGCCTGTTTTGTAAAGAAAAATTACTAATTGCTCTCATGATTAGCATTGGGTAAATTGACTAAGCTGCCTTACCCTTGTGATTTCCTTAACTGCTGTTTTACACTTCTGTAAGTATGCTTATTTGCCCCCTGGAAAATTTTTGCCCTATGAAAGTCAGAGCCTTAGACAACTCAGGGCTGCTCTCAGAAACCCCATGTTGGGACACTGAGGCAGTCACCAGCCTGCTCTTCAATAAAGGAGTCTTCTTTAATTTGACTTGTCTAGTGGTGTGGTCTTTGGGGAACTCCTGGGCACAACAGCTGTTGTAGTTGTTTAGCTGGCCTGGGCCAAGTTTGAACCCGCCAGCCTGGTGTGTATGGCCAGTGCCCTCAGCTACAGAATCTTTAAACTCATTGATAGCCTGTAACTCCCCCCTCCTGGATGTCCCACCCTTTTAGGCCAAACCAATTTATGTTTTCCATTTATTGACTTATGACTTTTTCTGTAATTCTTGTCTCTCTGAAATGTATAAAACCAAGTCGTAACCCCAATACCATGTGTCCATTTGCTCAAGGCTTCTTGGTTATGGCTCTGGGTCATGGTCCTCAAATTTGGTTCAGAATAAACTTTACTAATTTTTTTTTTTACAGGGGTGGTGCCTGTGGCTCAGAGGAGTAGGTGCCAGCCCCATATGCTGGAGGTGGCAGGTTCAAACCCAGCCCCGGCCAAAAACTACCAAAAAAAAATTTTTTTTTAAAGAGTAGGGCCTCTTTTCTATTGACAGTTTATTTGAGAATAAAAGTCATTAGAAAACACCAGTGTGTATGGGGGAATTAAAAAAATCTGTGCATATGCTTAAGGCTGAACTCATGCTCAGGAAAGACCTGAGAAGACTCTTAATTTTTCTCTCTTTTTTTTTCTTTTTTTTTTTAGAGACAGAGTCTCACTTTGTTGCCGTGGCATCACAGCTTACAGCAACCTCCAGCTCTTGGGCTTAGGTGATTCTCTTGCCTCAGCCTCCCGAGTAGCTGGGACCACAGGGGACCACCAAAACACCTGGCTATTTTTGTTGCGGTTGCCCCTGCTGTTTTGGCTGGCTGGGGCTGGGTTTGAACCTGCCACCTTTGGTTTATGTTGCCAGTGCCCTACCCACTGAGCCACAGGTGCGCCCTAATTTCTCACCTCTAGCTGGTCTCTGGCCATAGTGCAAACAAGAAGTAAGGGGTAAGGCAGAGTTGTAAATGGCCTAATGCTGAAAGCTGTGCCCCAGCACAAAGCCAATCTACAAAAAAATAAGTTTTTTTTTTATTTGTCTTACTCCTCCTCCTCCTCCTTCTCTTTTTTTCTTGTGCTCCGAGAAATATCTGTCAAAACAGTAGCCAAACACAAACTACAAAAATAAGGACTCTAGAAAACCCCCTTGACAAAGAATATAGACTTTATAAAAATAGTTCAAAAAAAATAGTTCAGAAAAGTTACTAAACAACAGCTATAGTAAGCAGGAACAAAAGCAAACTCTGGAGAAAAATAAGACTTTTAGAATTTCCTCATTGTAATATTCAAAATGTACAGTTTTCCTTTTTTAAATTTTTATTATTTATTTATTTATTTTTAGAGATAGAGTCTCGCTATGTTGCCCAGGCTGGAGTGCAGTGGCTGTTCACAGGTATGATCCCACTACTGATCAGCATGGGAGTTTGATCTCCTCCGTTTCTGACCTGGGCTGGTTCACCCCTCTTTAGGCAACCTGTGCTCCCCCCTTTCCCGAGAGGTCACCATATTGATGCCAAACTTAGTGCAGACCCCCAATTGGCATAGTGCACTACAGCCCAGAACTCCTAGACTCAAGCAATTCTCCAGTCATAGCGCCACGGTGTCCTGCAGTTTTCTTTCTTAAAAAAAAATTTTTTTTGAGACAGACTTTTCAATATGTTGTCCTTAGTAGAGTGCTATGGCATCACAGCTCACAGCAACCTCAAATGCTTGGGTTTAAGCGATTCTCTTGCCTCAGCCTCCCAAGTAGCTGGGACTACAGGTTCCCATTAGAACGCCCATCTAACAAAATGTACAGTTTTCAACAAAAATTCATAAAGCATGAAAATGGTACAGGAAGACGAAGCACAATGGAGAGAAAGAGCACCCAAACACCAAGTTTGTAAGAGGAAGGCCTTTATTCACTAGCAGGGAGCTTACGGCATAGAAGAATTCCAAATGGCCGTGTTCTGTGACTGGCTTGGTCTTTCCCTTTTTATCTCCAGTCCAAAGGTTCCAACCCAGAGGTACCTTTTTCACTGGCCAGCTCGAATCAAGTGGGAGATGCTGTTTCAGCCCCCACAGAACTATAGGATTTCACAGAAGTGGAAATTTCCAACTTCTAGGAAGTTAAGTCTACAAATTCCTAATAGCTGAGTCACCATGCAGAGGACCCTGCAGGTGTATCCTTGTGGTCTCCTTGAGAAGACCTGTTCCTTTAGACCTCTCCCTTCTTGGATATCCTCTCTCAAAAAGAAATAAGAAAGTTGTGCATTGGCAAGAAATTACCAGAAACTATTTCTGCGAAAGCACAGATATTGTACTTATCAGACAAATACTTTAATTACCTTAGTTTTGTTCGATGAACAAGCAGAAGAAAGAATCTGCAAACTTGCAGATAGATTGTTGAAATTGCCTGAAGAGTAGAAATTTTAAAAATAGTTATTAAAAAAGAAGAAAAATTAATAGAACTTAAAAGACCTATGGAATACTGAAAGCACATATAGTAGAATGAAGGAGCTAAGAAAATTTCACCCCAGCTCAGCGTCTGTAGCTCAGTGGCTAGGGTGCCAGCCACATACACCAGAGCTGGCAGGTTTGAATCCAGCCCGGGCCTGCCAAACAATGACAACTACAACCAAAAAATAGCTGAGCGTTGTGTCAGGTGCCTGTAGTCCCAGCTAGTTGGGAGGCTGAGGCAAGAGAATTGCTTAAACCCAAAAGTTAGAGGTTGCTGTGAGGTGTGATGCCAAGGCATTCTACCGAGGGCAAAGTGAGACTCTGCCAAGAAAAAAAAAAAGAGCGGCGCCTGTGGTTCATTGAGTGGGGCACCAGCCCCATATACCGAGGGTAGCGGGTTTGAACCTGGCCCCGGCCAAACTGCAACAAAAAATAGCCAAGTGTTGTGGTGAGGGACTGTAGTCCCAACTACTTTGGAGGCTGAGGCAAGAGAATCACCTAAGCTCAAAAGCTGGAGTTTGCTGTGAGCTGTGACACCATATCACTCTACTGAGGGTGACAGAGTGAGACTCTCTCTCTAAAAACAAAAAACAAAAAAAAATTTATATATATAAAATTCCTTGTTATAAAGGGCTTTTTTTTTTTTTTTTTTTGGCAGTTTTTGGCTGGGGCCGGGTTTTGAGCACACCTCCTCCACTGTATGGGGCTGGTGCCCTACTCCTTGTGCCATAGGCACCGCCTGCTATAAAGATTATTTTTGAATTAAAGGCTATTCATAATCAGGGAACTCTAAATGAAGACTTTCCTCTATCTACCTAAAATCTTAAAGAGCTGCTAAATGAAGACTTTCCTCTATCTACCTAAAATCTTAAAGAGCTGCTAGACTCCTTAGCACGTACTAATAGACCTGGCCCTAAGGTCATTTGAAGCACAGTAACTCCCAGTGTCTCCCAGGTTAGTTTACTAATCAATCTGTTTCTTCCATCTACCCACCCCCCAGCAACCACTTGCTACACGTATACTTTCCAGTTTCTCTCCTGCCTCCCTTCTAAAAGGCATCTTTAAAGGCCACTGACTATCAGTGAGACTTTGAGAAATCGTTCTGTGGTTCTCTCTTGAGCATGGTATTTGGAAATGAACCTTTCTCTTATTAATCTACCATAACTGTGAGTTGATCTTTTCAATGAACCAACTTATGGGAAAAGGCGAGTATGCCCAGGGCCTCCAGTTCGACAGCACAAACAGGATCCTCAAAATCAGACTACTGTCCTGGAAGGTTGGAGTGGAAGGATTGCAACCCCGACACCAGCCAGCACGTGGTGAGATATTTTACTTACCAGTAGGGCTCCCAGGCTTCCTCCCTGGGCTCTGGTTGAGCAGAGAGTAAAACATCTTTTGCTCTATCCATATTTAAGATTGATAAGAGAAATGTTTTTGTTGCTGACTAGTCTTTTTTTTTTTTTTTTGTAGAGACAGAGTCTCACTGTACCGCCCTCGGGTAGAGTGCCGTGGCGTCACACGGTTCACAGCAACCCCCAACTCTTGGGCTTATGCGATTGTCTTGCCTCAGCCTCCCGAGCAGCTGGGACTACAGGCGCCCACCACAATGCCTGGCTATTTTTTTGTTGCAGTTTGGCCAGGGCTGGGTTTGAACCCGCCACCCTCGGCATATGGGGCCGGCGCCCTACTCGCTGAGCCACAGGTGCCGCCCGGTGACTAGTCTTATAAGTGACTCTGGTATTGGTATATTTTAGGTACTTTGTGGTGTATGAATATTCATATTGTTTGATTACATCTCCACTCATAAATAGCTTTTATTGTTATTGTCATTTTTTTGTCTTGTCACTTGTCTTTCTGTGTTGTTTGTCTAAAGAGGGTTACCATAGGGAGGAACTTGGGCTTAGCCTGACACCAGCCTGACATTCAAACTGCCCTGCATACCAGCAGCTGTACAGTTCTGCTGGTCTGGTGTCTCTTAAGACAAACTGTGTTGTGGGTTCCTGAAACAAAAGCCATATGAGGTTTCCCTCTTACCCTGTCCTATGTCTCTGAGTTTGACTTTGTAACTGAGTGGGAATTCTCTCCTCAGTCTCCACCATCCAAAGGGCGTGTTTTGTTGGGAACACATCAGGTGGTCTTCCAGACTGGAAGTCTGAGACACTTAAGATTCTAAGCAGTACACTGTGTGTGCCTAACGTGTCAAACTCTGAGGTGTAAGTGTTTGGTCATTGTCTGTTCTAACATAAGTCTATTTCTGAGTGAAGTTTGGAAATCATGGGAATTGCCTCCTCTAAGCCCTCTCCAGGAACACCTCTAACTTATATAGTAAAAACTTACTCTAAGCGGGCTGGGTAGGGTGCCAGCCCCATATACCAAGGGAGGCGGATTTGAACCTGGCCCCGGCCAAATGGCAACAACAACAACAACAAAAATAGCTGGGCTTTGTGGTGGGCGCCTGTAGTCCCAGCTACTCTGGAGGCTGAGGCCAGAGAATTGCTTAAGCCCAGGAGTTGGAGGTTGCTGTGAGCTGTGAAGCCATGGCACTCTACCAAGAGTGATAAACTGAGACTCTGTCTTTAAAAAAAAAAAAAAGAAAAGAAAAGCAGAGAGTGTGACGATTTAAGCTGGGCCTGAAGGAGGAGTCCACATTAGGCAGGGGAAGGGGCAGGGACAGCAGGTGGAGAGGGAGAGGTGCGCCAAGCAGAGCTACGGCTGTTGTGAAGTCTCTGAGAGAAAGGAGACCCAAGCAGTGAAGGTGTTGGCAGGAAGACGAGGCCCAACGGAGAGAAAGAGCACCCAAACACCATGTTTATGAGAGGAACGGCTTTATTTACCGGCCAGGAGCTTATAGCATAGAAGAATTCAAAATGGCTACGCTCCGCAACTGGATTGGTCTTTCCCTTTTTATCCACAGTCAAAAAGTACCAACGCACAGGTAACCTTCTCACTGGCCGCTTTGAATCAAGCGGGAGATACTATTCCAGCCCCCACAGGACTACAGGATTTCACAGAAGTGGAAATTTTCAAGTTCCAGGAAATTAAGTTCACAAATTCCCAAGAGCTGAGTCACCATGGAGAGGACCCTGCAGGTGTATCTTTGTGATCTCCGTGAGAAGACCTGTTCTCCTAGACCTTACCCTTCTTGAGTATCCTCTCTCAAAGGGAGTGATGGACAGCCTTGTGGTAGAGCTTGGTGGGCCGAGGTTATGGTCCAGGTGGTCCAGGCCAGAGGGACACAGGCAACAGAGACAGAAACCAGACCAGAAGCTGCTCAGAGAGTACTTTAAATATTCTCCCTAGGGTGGCACCTGTGGGTCAGTGGGTGGGATGCTGGCCCCATATACAGAGGATGGCAGGTTCAATCGCGGCCCTGGCCAAACTGCAATTACAAAAAAATAAAAATAAAAATAAATAAATATTCTCCCCATAGCAATGAGGAGCCACTGAGACATTCAGCAGGAAGTTGGCTGAATCACTGGAGAGTGTGGCCCTGTCCTCAACTCCTTGACATCAGAGGAGGCTGACTGAGGCATAGAGAACTGGAGCTTTTACAGACTTACTGCAAGTTTTTAAAATTGTGAGGTAAACATAATATCACCATTTTTTATTTTGAAAAAAGGACATTAACAAAAACAAAGCCTATTATCTTGATCATCATCGTCATCCTTGGCGTTTTTAAATAGAAGAAAGGGAGGGTGGCGCCTGTGACTCAGTGAGTAGGGCGCCGGCCCCATATACCGAGGGTGGCGGGTTCAAACCCAGCCCCGGCCAAACTGCAACAACAACAAAAAATAGCCGGGTATTGTGGTCTGCACCTATAATCCCAGCTAATCGGGAGGCTGAGGTAAGAGAATTACCTAAGCCCAAGAGCTGGAGGTTGCTGTGAGCTGTGATGCCACGGTACTCTACCAAGGGCAACAAAGTGAGACTCTGTCTCTAAAAAATAAAAGAAGAAAGGGATATTTTAACAGCAAAGAAAAGAAAAATTAGGCCAATCTCAGAATAATGGCAATTACTTACATGTATGAGGAAAACTACATTATTGTTATTTTGTCTTTAGTTCTGGGAGAACTTTTTCACAGCCTGGCATTTGTTGGTGTCCTGACATTTGTTTCTATATCTTGGCAATTTTGAATTGATCTTTAATGAACAATCCAGTGAAAATATTTTTCTTTTTTTCTGGGTAGATGTCTACCATCCGTAAAGGGATGGTGGGATCAAATGGTCAACTTTGGCTCTTTGAGGATTCTCCATACTTCTTTCCATAGAGGCTGTATTAGTTTGCAGTGCCACCAGCAGTGTAAAACTGTTCCTGTCTCTCTCCACATCACGACAGCATCTTCAGCTTTGGGACTGGGTTAGGTGATATCTTAGGGTGGTCTTGATTTACATTTCTCTTATGATTAGGATGGATGAGCATTTTTTCATGTCTTTCTGGGCAATTCTTCTGTCTTTTTCAGAGAAGGTTCTGTTCATGTCTCTTGCTGATATAAGCAAGGATTATAAATAGGATTATTCATTATTGGTATCTATTCAGAAGAACAAAAATAATTTTACCACAAAGACATTTGCACCAGAATGTTTATTTGAACTCAATTCAAAATTGCTAAGTAATGGAAGCAACCCAAGTGCCCATCAACCCATGAATGGATTAAAGAAAATGTGTTATATGTATACCATGGGGTACTATTCAGCCATAAGAAAAGATGGAGACTTTACGTCTTTTCTGTTTATCTGGATGGAGTTGAAACACATTCTTCTCAGTAAGGTATCTCAAGAATGGGGGAAAAAGTATCCAATGTACTCAATACAAATATGACAACAACATATAAATATCTACATGCCCTTCAGACAAATAAAACACAAATAGAGTCTAGAAGGAGGAGGGGAGAGTAGGGAGAGGGAAAGAGGGAGGGTGACTGGTGGGATCTCACCTAATGTGCACGATGTGAGGGTGTTCAGCACACCCCCTAGGTAAAAGACTCAACTACTTGAACTTTACCTTAGGATTGAAAACAATGTAACCTAAACATCTGTACCCTCATAATAATTTGAAATAAAAAATAAACTAGGGCAGTGCCTGTAGCTTAGTGAGTAGGGCACTGGCCCCACATACTGAGGGTGGATGGTTTGAACCTGGCCCCCGCCAAACTGCAACAAAAAGAGCCAGGCATTTTGGTGGGCACCTGTAGTCCCAGCTACTCAGGAGGCTGAGGCAAGAGGATCGCCTAAGCCCAGAATTTGGAGGTTGCTGTGAGCTGTGATGTCACAGCACTCTAGTGAGGGTGATAAAGTGAGAATCTATCTCTTAAAAAAAAAAAGTAACTAGATTGTTGTTCTTTTATTATTGATTAGTTTGAGTTATCTGGAGATTCTAGTTATCAGTCCTTTGTCAGATTCATGGCATGTGAATATCTTCTCCCATTCTGAAGGTTAAGGAATTCTGTTTTGGTTGTTGTTGCCATTAGCTATGCAGAGGCTTTTTAGCTTGATTATGTCCCAATCATTTGGTTTTGGTGTTGCTGCAATTGCCAGGGCGTCTTCTTCATTTAATCTTTTTCTAGGCCAATATTGTTAAGAGTTTTTCCCATACTTTCTTCTAGAATTTTTATTATTTTGTGTCTTAAATTTAAATCTTTTATCCAGCAAGAGTCAAATTTTGTAACTGGTGAGAGGTGTGGATCCAGTTTCAGTTTTCTACATGTGGCTAACCAGTTCTATCAGCACCATTATTAAATAGGGATTCCTTTCCCCAGTGTGTGCTCTTGTTTGGTGTATTAAATATCAGATGGCAGTATGTGGCTGGGCTCATCTCTAGGTTCTCTGTTCTATTCTATATATCTACATCTCTATTTTTTTTCTAGTACCAGGCCATTTTGATCACTGTAGACTTATAGTAAAACCTGAAGTCTGAAAATGTGATGCCTCAAGATTTGTTTTTATTTCTTAGAATTGCTTTGGCTATTAGGTTTTTTTTTCTGGTTCCATATGAAATAAAGAACTATTTTTTCAAGTTCTTCAAAGTATGACATTGGTGCTTTTATGGGGATTGGCTTAATACTGTAGATCGCTTTGGGTACTAGCGACATTTCAACAATGTTGATTCTTCACAGCCATGAGCGTGGTTCCATTTGTTAATATCTTCTGCTATTTCTTTTCTCAGAGTTACATAGTTCTCTGTGTAGTGATTCTTCATGTCCTTTCCTAGGTATTTAATTTTCTTTGAAGCTATTGTGAAGGGTATAGAATCTTTGAATTTATTCTCAGCTTCACTGTTACGGAGTATGTGAAGGCTACTGATTTGTGGACATTAATTTTGTATTTGAAGACATTACTGTATTCCTTGATAATTTCCAGGAGACTTGTGTTTGAGTCTCTGGGATTTTCTAAGTATAAGATCATATCATCAGAAAAGAGTGAGAGTTTGATCTCCTCTGTTCTTCTTTGAATGTCTTTGATATCCTTCTCTTACTTGATTGCACTGGCTAGAACTTCTGGAACTATGTTGAATAGCAGCCGTGATAGTGGACATCCTTGTCTGATTCCAAGGTTTTTATTTTTTATTTTTTTTGAGACAGAGTCTCACTTTGTCACCCTTGGTAGAGTGCCTTAGGGTCATAGCTCACTGCAACCTCAAACTCTCAGGCTCAAGTGTGTCTTTCTCCTGCCTCAGCCTCCCACATAGCTGGGACTACAGGCATCTGCCACAACACCCAGCTATTTAGAGACAGTGTCTTGCTCTTGCTCAGGCTGGTATCAAACCTGTGAGCTCAGGGCAATAGACCGGCCTCAGGCAGACAGGTAGGATTACAGGCATGAGTCACTGAGCGCAGCCTTATTTTTTGTTTTGAGACAGACTCTCACTCTGTTGCCCTGGATAGACTGCCATGGTGTCATAGTTCACAGTCAAAGCCAAACTCACCGGGGGTTTGAGTGAGTCTTGCCTCAGCGTCCAGAGTAGCTGGGACTGCAGGAATCTGCTACAATGCCCAGCTAGTTTTTCGATTTTTAAGAGAGACGGGATTTGGCTCTTGCTCAGGCTGGTCTCGAGCTCCTGAGCTTAAGCAATCCATACACCACCACCCCGATCCTGGCTGTAGTTCTAAATGAACTTGCTGGGTTGTGAGAGATTGTGAAAGACTTGGGGCAGGACCCCCCACTCTGCCCTGAGCAATGACGACCCCAATCAACCGCAAGAAGCGGGGCTTGATGCAAACAGCAAGAGGATTTTATTCCAGCATGCTGGGGCTTGACTCGCAACTCTTTTAGGAGCCAAGGAGTCAAGCCCTGAACAGCAGGTTTCACAAGCTTATAAAGGCAAAAACCATAAAGTAGGGAGGGGTAGCAGACATAGCAGGGGCTTTAGGGAGGGGTAGCAGACATAGCAGGGGCTTTAGGGAGGGGTAGCAGACATAGGGGCTTTTCCAGATAAGAAGAACTCTGGTTCATTACTCATCTGTCTTAAGACAAGATCAGCAGTTAAACATTTGCTTAGCTTTTTTCTTTCAGAACCAGTTACCGGTTATCTGCTTCAGCTCGGGGCTATTTCCTAGGACAGTTACAAAAGGTCACATTCTTATGGTAGGGGGCGAGGGGTGCTGCTACATATCTGGTCCCCCCCCTTTTTGGATTTGGTAGTACTTTCCTTCCATTGCAGGCTGTGATGGGACAGGAGCAGGACTTAGAGCTAGACATCAGGTCTAGAGACCATGTGTGCTGACAGTGACGTCATAGGCACAGGACCATGCACAAGGGCCCAGTCCAGACTACATATTGAGTCCTGCCCACCCAAAATGGCTACCAAGAGCAGCTGAGTTCCCAAGGGCTGTGGAAAGAGAGAAGGAGGAGGCCTGAGCAACAGGCCAGCTTTGTGTAGTCTGAGGCTGGCTCTGCGCCAGGAATCTCTATGTAGCCTAACTTGGTATGCAGACAAATTGAAGGCTGAACTTAGGGGTGGTAACTGAGACTCATGCAGCCACAGTAGCCAAGTGTGGAGAGTGGTTTGTAAGACAGCAAGACCCTCACAGCCTGGGGAACATTCAGGGAATGAGCTCCCATCTGCTTCTCCTCCTATCCCAAAACAGCCATATTCCTTTCTTCATGCTCCCTCTGCCAGAAGTCACGTGGTCCGTTCTTTGTCTAGTTAACTATGCAGAGATCCTTGAGATCTCTCCCTTCTTTCTCCTTGTCCTAGGCTAACAAAGTTGAGTAGAAACCACTAAGTCACATAGTTCTTCCTTTGTTTTGTTAACTACGTCCTCGTGACCTCTCCCTTCTTACTTCTTGTCATATGTGTGTGTGTGTATGTATGTATGTATGTGTATATATATGTATATATATATATATATATATATTTTTTTTTTTTTTTTTTTTTTTTTTTTAGAGACTCTGTTGCCCTGGATAGAATGCTGTGGCATCACAGCTCACAGAAACCTCAAACTCTTTTTTTTTTTTTGTAGAGACAGAGTCTCACTTTATGGCCCTTGGTAGAGTGCCCTGGCCTCACACAGCTCACAGCAACCTCCAACTCCTGGGCTTAAGCGATTCTCTTGCCTCAGGCTCCCGAGTAGCTGGGACTACAGGCGCCTGCCACGAGAAACCTCAAACTCTTGCACTTAAGCAATTCTCTTCCCTCAGCCTCCCAAGTAGCAGGGACTACAGGTGCCCACCAGAACGCTTGGCTATTTTTGTGGCAGTTTGGCCAGGGATGGGTTCAAACCTGCTACCCTTGCTATATTGGGCTGGTGCCCTACTCACGAACCACAGGGGCCGCTCTTTTTGTCATATGTTAATGAAGTTGAGTAGAAACCATTAACAAGATAATTTGTCTCTATTCGAGTCATTTACAGTTTCCAATCATACTGCAAGACCATAAATACGTCTTTTGTTTATGCTACTTCCCTATAGAGAACCCTGTACAGATACTATAAAATAAAGCCGATTTTGTGCTTTGGGGCTGGCTGCAGCCATCAGCTCAGTCAGTCCTCCTGATCCCATCTTTCATTTCTGTGTCTTCTCTTGTGTTGTATTTTTCTCAGTCCCCACCAATTTCACTCCCCTTCCCGGTGCTGGTTAATGACAGGTGGCGTCTGGACAGGGACCAGAGTACAGAATAGTAGATGTATACGCAGGTGAGGGAGTCCCCCCTGAGAACCAAGAAGTGAAACCGCGCAGTTGGTAAGTAATTTTTAGTGTGTTCGGGGGTAATCATAGTCGGGAGTAATAAATTATGGGACAGTCTGGTTCACTGGAGTGAGAATTCTTTTCTTTTTTGTAGAGACAGAGTCTCACTTTATCACCCTTGTCAGGGTGCTGTGGTGTCATGCTACTCACAGCAACCTCCCGCTCTTGGGCTTAGGCGATTCTCTTGCCTCAGCCTCCTGAGTTGCTGGGACTACAGGCGCCCCCCACAACACCCGGCTGTTTTTTTTTTGTTGTTGTTGCAGTTTGGCCGGGGCTGGGTTTGAACCCACCACCCTCGGTATATGGGGCCGGTGCCCTAAAAGCCACAAGCGCCGTTCTGGAGTGAGAATTTTTTATTCAAATGCTTAAATCTACATTAAAAACTAGTGGCTGTCATATTCATATTGATCAATTAGAGCCCCCTCTCTAATCTGTACTGGGTCTATCCCCTTCTGCTCCGGCAGAAGAACCCCTTCCTCTGAATTTCAACTAGAGTTACAAGATGAGGAATGAGTTGATGAAAAGGAACGTTCCTCTTCCATCTCAGAAGCAGACACAGATCCTTCCAGCTGGTAACTAGATTTCTAATCTACCTAAACCTGTTTTGTCTTGCTTCTCTTCATGCCCTCCTTTGCCAGAGTTCAAAGAATTTGCCTCTGTGGCATGTTCAGTACCTGGCAAGGAGGCCTAAACTGTTCTTCATGCCCATAAACACATTTGAAAAATTACAAACAGGGCGGCCCCTGTGGCTCAGTGAGTAGGGTGCTGGCCCCATATGCCAAGGGTGGCGGGTTCCAACCCAACCCGGGCCAAACTGCAACAAAAAAATAGCCGGGTGTTCTGGCCAGCGCCTGTAGTCCCAGCTACTTGGGAGGCTGAGGCAAGAGAATCACCTAAGCCCAGGAGTTGGAGGTTGCTGTGAGCTGTGACACCATAGTGCTCTATCGAGGGTGATAAAGTGAGACTTTGTACTAAAGAAATAAAAATAAAAAAATAGGGTGGCGCCTCTGCCTCTGTGAGTAGGGCACTGGTCCCATATACTGAGGATGGTGAGTTCAAACCTGGCCCTGGCCAAACTGCAACAAAAAATAGCTGGGTGTTGTGGTGGATGCCTGTAGCCCCAGCTACTCAGGAGGCCGAGGCAAGAAAATTGCCTAAGCCCAGGAGCTGGAGGTTGCTGTGAGCTGGAATGCCATAGCACTCTACCAAGGGTGACTGATTGAGACTCAAAATAATAATAATAATAATAAATAAATAAATAAGTAAAAAAAATAAAAGCCAGCAAACAAAGTCTGTATGTCTGTTTCTATATTTGTGTGTCTGTACATGTTAGGTACCTATAGTATTTCAGTATCAAAATATACAAAAGAGCTCCAACTAATAAAAAAATAAATGGATGTCAGCACTTACATTAAGTATCTTATCAAAAAACAAAAAACTCAAATGCCTTCTTGTTCAGGTGACTTTACTATGCTCTGATAGATAAAATTAATCTTAAACCTGTTATTAAAGTCCAAATGTTTAAAGATTATAGAACTGCCACTTCTTTAGTATTTCTAGATTTTGCTGAATTTAACGGTGAACTTACGTTCTTTCTTTTTTGAGACAGAGTTTCACTATGTTGTCCTTGGTAGGGTGCTGTGGTGTCACAGCTCACGGCAACCTCAAACTCTTGGGCTTAAGCTATTTTTTTTTGCCTCAGCCTCCCGAGTAGCTGGAACTACAGGCACCCACCACAACGCCCAGCTATTTTTTGGTTGTAGTTGTCATTTTTTAGCAGTCCTGTGGTGGACTCGAACCTGCCAGCTTTGGTGTATGTAGCTAGCGCCCTTACCACTGAGCTACAGACACCGAACCATGAACTTATGTTCTTGATACTGAGTTTCTGAATTCCGACATTTAGAAAGATGACTATGGTAATGCCTAAGGATGTGTTCCCACACTTGGGCTAAGAGCTGTAGAGCGCACATTCTAGCCCACATGGCCCCTTTCTCTCAGTTCCCGCTTTACCATCTGGCTGTTGTTAAAGAAATTAAGTGTTCCAAGTTTTCTGCTTTCTGTCTCAGGACACAGGTCCTGTCCTTGGCAGCCACGTGGCCATGTGGGACTTAGTGAGACTGAAAGACTTGGGGCAGGACCCCCCACTCTGCCCTGAGTGATGACGACCCCAATCAACCGCAAGAGACGACACTTGATGCAAACAGCAAGCGGATTTTATTCCAGAATGCTGGGGCTTGACTCACAACTCTTTTAGGAGCCAAGGAGTCAAGCCCTGAACAGCAGGTTTCACAAGCTTATAAAGGCAAAAACCATAAAGTAGGGAGGGGTAGCAGACATAGCAGGGGCTTTAGGGAGGGGTAGCAGACATAGCAGGGGCTTTAGGGAGGGGTAGCAGACATAGGGGCTTTTCCAGATAAGAAGAACTCTGGTTCATTACTCATTTGTCTTAAGACAAGATCAGCAGTTAAACATTTGCTTAGCTTTTTTCTTTCAGAATCAGTTACCGGTTATCTGCTTCAGCTCGGGGCTATTTCCTAGGACAGTTACAAAAGGTCACATTCTTATGGTAGGGGGCAAGGGGTGCTGCTACATATCTGGTCCCCCCCCTTTTTGGATTTGGTAGTACTTTCCTTCAAGACAATGAAAAAACATCAGAAAGGATGATTGTATTGTGATTTTGTTATTGAAATTTCTTTCTTCAGTGAGTCCTTGGTCTCAAAGATTTGAGAATTGAGTCCACCGGCCACAGATCAGTAATAAAATGACATTTTCCTGGGCAGAGGAATAGGCAGAGGGAGTGGAAAGTGCCAGAGCTTTTGGCAGGGGAAAAAAGGCCCGACTCGGAGATTTCCTGCATGAGTCCTTTGTCTAGGGGTGAATATTGGCTTTAAAAGAAATTTCATCCAGAACTTGGTAAATAGAAAAATACCTTTACAAACTAAATAAGTATTTTAACAAATAAATGAATGAAGCCTCACCCTTAGGGTAAGCTTATTAGTTCTTTACAATTTTGGATGTAGGGAAAGGATTAGGGTCTGTACTCCCTACTCAGGGTGGAGCCATACAAAACGTTTAAGGCTGTTTTATTCATACCCTTGCTGGAGTACAGAAGGTGTGGCCTGCAGGCTATCATCTGTTTGTACCTAGAGGTGGAAGTCTGATTTGTAAGCAACCTAAACCTGAAATATGGGTGGTCCCTGTCTAGCTCTAAGTGAGAAAATCCTGTATCAATGTTATAATCCATACAATGTCTTTTACTTGTAATTGGTAATAATTTGATTGTTCAGATTGTTTGGAAAAATGAGTCATTATCAAAAAATAAAATGCTTGCCTTTTAAACCTTCTAATTATCAGTTTAGTAATTAAATAATTAACTTCATAGTAAATTGTAATCCTATTTTATGAAAAATGATTTTTTAAAAGTAAGAAAAATTAGATAGAAAAGAAAATGGCATTCTGTAAGAAAAAAATCTTGTGTAACAAATTTTGTCCTAAAACAAAATAGTTATTTTAAAAAGAGATAGACAGGGCAATCCAAAAAGTTTAGAATGTTTATAAATTATCTGTACAGGATTGAATGGGTTCACATTAAGAAATTTATGAAAGAATTTGCATGTAATCCAGTTGATTATATATTGTACTTAAAATCTTTTAACTTATAACCTTGTTTGAACAAATGTTTTAAGCCTTTAGTATTTAACAAACCTTCCAAAATAAAAACTCTAAATTTAGTCCTTTTGAAATATTTAGACCACTGAAAATCTCAGAAAGACATATTAAGTTCATTTAATATGTTAATATATGGGCGGCGCCTGTGGCTCAGTCGGTAAGGTACCAGCCCCATATACCGAGGGTGGCGGGTTCAAACCCAGCCCCGGCCAAACTGCAACCAAAAAATAGCCGGGCGTTGTGGCGGGCGCCTGTAGTCCCAGCTACTCGGGAGGCTGAGGCAAGAGAATCGCTTAAGCCCAGGAGTTGGAGGTTGCTGCGAGCTGTGTGAGGCCACGGCACTCTACCGAGGGCCATAAAGTGAGACTCTGTCTCTACCAAAAAAAAAAAAAGAAGAATATATTAAAAATATTGTCAAATGTGAAGTTATAATTTATTTTCTATAAATTATATTTGTATTTCCCAATATTGGCCTGTCTTGGGATATATTATCAGTAATAATTTCAGTACATCTCAAAAAGCATCTTTGTAACTTACTGAATGCAAAGCTTATCCTACAAAAGAAATAACTTTGAAAATTAAAGCAATCTTTTAGGACTTCAATTGGAAAGTTAACATGTCCATGAGTATTACTAACCTAACTTCAAACAGAACAAAAATCAATTACTTGAAAATCCTATTTTGGGAAACAGGGTCGACACAGAAAAGGCAATATTTATTTACCCCAAATAAATTTCTTCTACCACTTCCAGCTCGGTTGGCCCCTGTATTGTTTCCCAACTGTTCTGAGCCACCAAAGCAGCACAGGATTAGACCTCAATCCCACCAGGATTGGGCTCTCAGACCATCCCATTTTTATGGCCCTTCACCTAAAAATACTGTCGGACTTCTTTCAAGACAAGGTTTAAGTCTAACTATGAAAGGTCTTTTTATTTTGCCAGGAGTAATTAACTCTGATTATGTAAAAGAGATAAGAGTTATGACTTATACTACTCAAAATATCCGCACTGTTTCTTCTGATATGAAAATTGCCCAATTTTTACTTCTCTCTACCATTTTTGTTTACAAAAACCTTAGAGCTATTAATAAAACCCTGGAAATTATGGGGCCTTTTCAACCAGAAATTCCATCTCTAACAGCTGTTCCATAGCACTATTCCTTAGTAATTATAGATTTAAAAGATTGCTTTTTTACTATCCCACTTCATCCTAATGATTTTTAATATTTTGCTTTCATTTTACCTTCTATTAATTTGAGAACTTCTGCATAGTATCAGTGGACGATCCTTCCATAAGGGATAGCTAATAGCCCCGCCTTATGTCAAAAATGTGTTGCTGCTGCAATATTTCCAGTTCGTATACAATTTCCTACTGCTTACATTATCCATTATGTGAATGATATACTCCTTTCTCACCCTGATTCTTCTATATTAACAATCATCCTTGGACAGTGCCTGTGGCTTAGTGGTTAGGGCGCCAGTCCCATATACCAAGGGTGGTGGGTTCAAACCCAACCCCAGGCAAACTGCAACAACAACAAAAATAGTTGGGCGCTGTGGTGGGCGGCTGTAGTCCCAGCTACTCCAGAGGCTGAGCAAGAGCACTTAAGCCCAGGAGTTGAAGGTTGCTGTGAGCTGGGATGTCACTGCACTCTACTGAGGGTGATAAAGTAAGACTCTGTTTTCTGTTTGTCTGTTTGTTTGTTTGGTTTTTTTGTAGAGACAGAGTCTCACTTTATGGCCCTCGGTAGAGTGCCGAGTCCTCACACAGCTCACAGCAACCTCCAACTCCTGGGCTTAAGCCATTCTCTTGCCTCAGCCTCCCGAGTAGCTGGGACTACAGGCGCCCGCCACAACGCCCAGCTATTTTTCTTTGCAGTTTGGCCAGGGCCGGGTTTGAACCCGCCACCCTTGGTATATGGGGCTGGCGCATTACCGACTGAGCCACAGGCGCCGCCCATGTTTGTTTGTTTTTGAGACAGAGCCTCAAGCTGTTGCCCAGGGTAGAGTACTGTTGCATCACAGCTCACAGAAACATCCAACTCCTGGGCTCAAGTGATTCTCCTGCCTCTGCCTCTCAAGTAGCTGGGACTACAGGTGCCTGCCACAATGCCTGACTATTTTTTGGTTGCAGCTGTCATTGTTTGGCCTGGGCTGGATTTGAACCCACCAGCTCAGGTGTATGTGGCTGGAGTGCCTAGCTGTTTTTTTTAAGAGACAATCATCCTCTGTCATTTATAGGACTCATCAACAGTTTAGAGGTTATGTATAACTCCAGAAAAAAATACAAAGTGTTCCTCCTTTCTCTTATTTAGGTCAACTTATTAAGGACAGACAAATTCAACAGCAAAAACTTCAAATCTGCAATAACAAACTCACTACCTTAAATAATTTTCAGCAGTTACCAGGAGATAGTGATTTGCTTTGCCCTTCATTAAAGCTTTCTTTTTTTTTTTTTTTTTGGTTGCAGCCATCATTGTTGTTTGGCAGGCCCAGGGCTGGATTTGAACCCACCAGCTCAGGTGTATGTGGCTGGCACCTTAGCTGCTTAAGCCATAGGCACCCACCCATTAAAGCTTTCTTAAATGTTATTGTTCATTGTTTAACAGCTTTTACTATTTTAAGAATCCCACAATTTACCAAAACAGTGATCCTGCTTACACTAACAAAATTTTCTCTTCCTTTTGTTCAACTTTTTCTTTTCTTTTTTTTTTTTTGTAGAGACAGAGTCTCACTTTCTCACCCTCAGTAGAGTGCTGTGGCATCGCATAGCTCACAGCAACCTTCAATTCCTGGGCTTAGGAGATTATCTTGCCTCAGCTTCCCGAGTAGCTGGGACTACAGGTGCCCACCACAATGCCTGGCTATTTTTTTTGTTGCAGTTCGGCCGGGGCCGGGGCCAAGTTTGAACCCGTCACCCTCGGAATATTGGGCTGGCACCCTACCCACTGAGCCACAGGCGCCACCCCAACTGTTTCTTTCTTTCTTTTTTTGTGGCCAGGGCTGGGTTTGAACCGGCCACCTCCGGCATATGGGGCTGGCGCCCTTACTCCTTGAGCCACAGGTGCTGACGTCAACTTTTTCTATTACCCTTAAAACAGGTGCACCTTACAACCCTCTAAGCCATGACATTGTTAAACGTGCTCATCACACCCTTAAACTTTAATTACTGAAGTTATAAAAGAGGGAGGTACATCCTGGAACGCCACATAACCTTCTTTCTCACACTCTTTTTACTTGGAATTTTTTACTTTTCACTTGAAAATTTTTAAAAGTTGATACTTTAGGTCACAGATACTTTAGGAGGATTCCAAAAGCAGCAGAATGCTTTTGGAATCCTCCATACTCTACATACTCTGAGGTCCTTTGAAGTTCCCCTTAACTGGTACCTGGCAAGGACCTGATCCTGTGTTAATATGGAGAGGAGGACATGTTGTGTCTTTCCTAAAACAGCTAACAGTCCTCCTTGGGTTCCTGAATGGGAATTTATAAATTATGAAGTGACATCACCTTATAACTCTCCAGTTCGCATCCCTATGAAAGGAGATGATCAGAAACTACGGGACTAATGTAGAAGACTACTTGCCTCTTGTAACATTAATGATTGTATCACTGCTAGAGAATAGATTCTAAATACTTTAAAAACACAATCAGGAGTTATCCAAAAAGACCTCTGGCACCCTGCAGCAACCCTTCCGCTGGTGGAAGTCCTGGAGCCCACCAGTGAAGTGATACAGACATAACTCTCAAACTTTATGTTATGACTTGTGTTCCACCTCCCAGACTTTTACTAATTGGTAATACTTCTTTTTTTTTTTTGAGCTATAACCCTTTTTATTTTCTCTGTTTAAAATCAATTCTGTTATACACTAACATCTTCAAAGTACATCATTTGTACAAGGGAAAGACTAAACAAAAATGTGTTTACAGAGTTCCAAACATATGGGTGAGACCATCTCTCACACACCTTTCCGATGGTACTCAGGAGGAGCCACTTCATAATCGCTGGCACTAAACAAGGTTGCAGAATTCTTTGCCAGATACTTCAGGAAATCATGAAGATAGTTCAGTAATAAAGCAAGGCTTTTCTCATCCAAAGGTGTACAGGCCAACATCACTCCAATTGGTACAAACAATCTCAGTAGATGTGGCGCTCCATATACTTGGGACCTGGGTGCATCAGGGTGATCTGCAAGAATTTCACCATACTGCCCTCTCTCAAATTGGTACAGGAGCTGAGTGCCCAGCATTACATTGAAGTGTTCTTTTATCCCCACCACAACTTCATTAACAGCATACTCCTTATTATCTGTGTTTCCACGGGATTTCTGGTAATTTGCATAATCCTCCAGAATGGAATCCACATTCTTCTTAGCAGGGAAGATAAGAGCTGTTTTTGCCTGGTAATTAAGTCCCATTCATCAACAAGCCAAAGTTTTAGCTCTTCAGCAATCTTTCCTTTAACTTCAACTCTGTTCATGAATGTGTCTTCATTTTCAACAGTAGGGTCTACCCGGGCCCTTTTCTTCCGAGGAGGCTGAGGTCTCTCACTGGTACTGCCACCGTCTCCATCTCCAGGTGTTTTCTGCTTATTCTTCTTTGTTTTCACTTCAACATTTTTCTGTTGCAGACCAGATGTCTTCTTTCCTGGGGCGGCCCCTCTCATCTTCCCCTCTGCAGACTGCTCCTGATTGGCTTTTTGAAGTTCTCCCTGTTTCTGCAGATTGGTGTCCACATATTTGAGTACTCTGCTCTCTGGAACCCATTCATCCCAATTTTTATTCCAACCCCTGTAATGTATAAAGTATTTCACTTGTTTGTCCTTTATGGCAACCTTTACACACTTTGCTTCATGAAGAAGAGGCCCATGAAAGCACAGTACTCGCTCACCCTCCTGGAATTTAGGCTTCGGTTCCTGCTTGGGCACCGTTTATAAGTGATTCACTGCTGCCTCCTTCTCCCACGGCCCCCGACTCCCCCCTCCTACTCCCTACCCCACCCAACTCCGCCTCAGACGTGCCCTCAGGAACCGCCAGCTCTACATCCTGGCGATACTTCTATAACCAAAATTGAACATGGATTCTCTTTAAATTGTAATTTATCTAATTGTGTTAACCATATTAATCCATTTAATGCTATTACTGTAATTGACCAGCCATCTTTTGTTATGTGACTCAGCCACAAATCAGGCATGCAAACTTTAATTGAATAATAAGTATTTACACCATGATGTTACCCACAATAATAATAACCTGAATAGGGCGGCGCCTATGGCTCAGTCGGTAAGGCGCCCGCCCCATATACCGAGGGTGGTGGGTTCAAACCCAGCCCCGGCTGAACTGCAACCAAAAAATAGCCGAGCATTGTGGCGGGCACCTGTAGTCCCAGCTACTCTGGAGACTGAGGCAAGAGAATCGCTTAAGCCTAGGAGTTGGAGGTTGCTGTGAGCTGTGTGATGCCATGGCACTCTACCGAGGGCCATAAAGTGACTCTGTCTCTACAAAAATAATAATAATAATAATAACCTGAATATAGCAAAACTTCATTAAGAAATTCAAAGTATTGGGCGGCGCCAGTGACTCAGTGGGTAGGGTGCTGGCCCCATATACCGAGGGTGGTAGGTTCAAACCCAGCCCCGGCCAAACCGCAACAAAAAAAATAGCCGGGCATTGTGGCTGGTGCCTGTAGTCCCAGCTACTCAGAAGGCTGAAACAAGAGAATCACCTAAGCCCAGGAGTTGGAGGTTGCTGTAAGCTATGTGACGCTGCCACACTTTACTGAGGATGATAAAGTGAGACTGTGTCTATAAAAGAAAAAAAAATGAAATTCAAAGTATGCATAAAGCTCATGTAAATGTTTATGGTCCTACTCAACTTACTAAAGATATTTTTGATAAATTACAGTCTTTTTATTTTAATTACAGTCTTTTAATCCTTTAGAAAAATTGGAGCATTTTACAATAACATTATTTAATTAGGAACTTTAATACTATTTTTTCCCTCTTTTTTTATTAAGTCATAGCTGTGTACATCAATGCAATTGTGGGATACAATGTGCTGGTGAAAGACTGGGGACAGGACCCCCCACTCTGTCCTGGACGACGGCGACCCCAATCAACCGCAAGAGACGGCACTTGATGCAATCAGCAAGAGGATTTTATTCCAGCATGCTGGGGCTTAACTCGTAACTCTTTCAGGAGCAGAGGAGTCAAGCCCTGAACAGCAGGTTTTACAAGCTTATAAAGGCAAAAACCACAAAGTAGGGAGGGGTAGCAGACATAACAGGGGCTTTTCCAGATAAGAAGAACTCTGGTTCATTACTCATCTGTCTTAAGACAAGATCAGCAGTTAAACATTTGCTTAGCTCTTTTATCAGAACGGGTTACCAGTTATCTGCTTCAGCTCGGGGCTATTTCCTGGGACAGTTACAAAAGGTCACATTCTTATGGTAGGGGGCGAGAGGTGCTGCTACATGGCTGGTTCCCCCCCCCCTTTTTGGATTTGGTAGTACTTTCCTTCACTGGTTTTATATACAATTTGAAATATTTTTATTACACTGGTTAACACAGCCTTCAGGACATTTTCTTAGTTATTGTGTTAAGAAATTTGTATTCTACATCTAGTAAATTTCACATGTACCCATGTAAGATGCACCCTAGGTGTAGGAACTTAAATACTATTTTTATTTTATATTCTCCCAGTCTTCTGCAGAGTTGGAGCCAAAGGATTCCTCCAATGAAAGGAAATTTGTTCATAAGTTTAAGGAAAGGAGGAGATGTGGAGAGCAGACTGTAAGATGGCAGGGCCCTCACAGCCTGGGGAACACTCAGGGAATGAGCTCCCAGCTGCTTCTCCTCCTATCCCCAAACAGCCATATTCCTTTCTTCATGCTCCCTCTGCCAGAAGTCACGTGGTCCATTCTTTGTCTAATTAACTAGAGATCCTTGAGATCTCTCCTTTCTTTCTCCTTGTCATATGATAACAAAGTTGAGTAGAAACCACGAAGTCACATAGCTTTTCCTTTGTTTTTTTAACTACGCAGAGATCCTCGTGAACTCTCCCTTCTTACTTGTCATATATTAATGAAGTTGAGTAGAAACCATTAACAAGGTGATTTGTCTCTATTGGAGTCATTTACAGTTTCCAATCATATTGTAATACCAGAAATATGTCTTTTGTTTATGCTACTTCCCTGTAGAGAACCCTATTCAGATACTACAAAACAAAGCTGATTTTGTGCTTTGGGGCTGGCTGAGCCATCAGCTCAGTCAGTCCTCCTGATCCCATCTTTCATTTCTGTGTCTTCTCTTGTGCTGTATTTTTGTCAGTCCCCACCAATTCCACTCTGGTTCACTCCCCTTCCCTGCGCTGGTTCACGACAGCCAAGGTTCAGTAGATCACAGGCTACTCACCTATCAGACAGGTTCCCAAAAGGAAAGTGCCAGAGCATAACTAGCATGCCATTTCTTGTACCTCATTTCTTTTTTTTTTTTTTTGGTTTTTGGCCGGGGCTAGGTTTGAACCCACCACCTCTGGCATATGGACTGGTGCCCTACTCCTTGAGCCACAGGCACCGCCCTCTTGTACCTCATTTCTGTTTTCTGTCTATAATTTCTCCCTGGGCACAGGGTGGCATTGATCTCTGACCTCTCCTAGTCCTGAAGGTTGCCTAATGTGTGAATTATTATTTTCTCAGTTAAACTCTATTAAATTTAATATGTCTAAACTTTTTTTTTTTTTTTTTTAGAGACAGAGTCAGGAACCTGTGCTGGGTACTGGAAAGAAGCGGGCTCTTGTAAATAAGGAGGTGATGACTTGTCACTGCCTATCACATAGCAGCATTGTTACATGGCAAAAGAGCAAAGTCTGAGAGGTAGGAATCAAGTAGTGAAGTCCCCATATCCCTTTGTCATGGAAAAGCTGTGGGTGCCAAAGGGCCATAATATCACATTGTAGCAGGATCCTGTGCTGCTGATGGTTGGGGTTCTGCCAGTTGGGCAGTGGCAGCAATGCAGGATAAGAATCACAGTGAAAAAGACCAGTGCCTCTGAGAGCAGCTACTGGGAGTAGTACAGTAAGGAACAGTTAAGGGACGGCAGACAATGGCCCTGAGTTCTGTCTGGAAATGGCACTGACTTGGGTATGCGGGTCCAGGGGATGGTCCCCTGTGTGAGGGTGGCTGAGTCAGGAGTCTCTCCAAACAACACCGGTGGAAGTGCAGCACAAGCTCCTGACAATAGCAGCAGAGCAAATGTCACTGACCTTCCTGTGGGACTGGAGATGGTGCTCATGTCTGTATTTTAGGTCAGGGACTTTCCTGCGGGACTGGAGATGGTGCTCATGTCTGTATTTTAGGTCAGAGACTTTCCTGCGGGACTGGTGATGGTGCTAATGTCTGTATTGTAGGTCAGGGACATGCCTGCGGGGCTGGAGATGGTGATCATGTCTGTATTGTAGGTCAGAGACTTTCCTGCCCAAATGGAGATGGTGCTCATATCTGTATTATAGGTCAGTGACCTTCCTGCAGGGCTGGAGATGGTGCTCATGTCTGTATTGTAAGTCAGTGACCTTCCTGTGAGACTAGAGGTTGTGATCATGTCTGTATTGTAGCTCAGAGACCTTCCTGCGGGGCTGGAGATGGTGATCATCTCTGTATTGTAGGACAGGGACATTCCTGTGAGTCTGGAGATGGTGATTCTGTTTGTATTGTAGGTCAGGTACCATCCTGCGGGGTGGCAGATGGTGATCATGTCTATATTGTGGGTCAGGGACCTTCCAGCGGGGCTGAAGATGCTGCTCATGTCTGTATTGTAGGTCAGGGACCTTTCTGCTGTGCTGGAGATGGTGATCATGTCTGTAATGTAGGTCAGGGACCTTCCTGCAGGACTGGAGATGGTGCACATGTCTGTATTGTAGGTCAGGGAGCTTCTTGTGGGACTGGAGATGGTGATCATGTCTGTATTATAGTTCAGGGACCTTCCTGCGGGGCTGGAGATGGTGATCATGTCTGTATTGTAGGTCAGGTAACTTCTTGCAAAGCTGGAGATGTTGCTCATGTTTGTATTGTAGGTCAGGGACCTTCCTCTGGGGCTGGAGGTGGTGATCATGTCTGTATTGTAGGTCAGGGATCTTTCTGCAGGCCTGGAGATGTTGCTCATGTCTGTATTGTAGGTCAGGAACATTCCTGCGGGGCTGGAGATGGTGCTCATATCTGTACTGTAGGTCAGGGACCTTCCTGAGGGGCTGGAGATGGTGTCCATGTCTGTATTGTAGGTCAGAGACCTTCCTGCGGGGCTGGAGATGGTGCTCATGTCTGTATTGTAGGTAAGGGACCTTCCTGTGGGACTGGAGATGGTGATCCTATCTGTATTGTAGGTCAGAGTACTTCCTGCGGGGCTGGAGATGGTGATCATGTCTGTATTGTTGTTCAGGGACCTTTCTCCAGGGCTGGTGATGCTGATAATGTCTGTATTGTAGGTCAGGGAGCTTCCTGTGGGACTGGAGATGGTGATTATGTCTACATTGTAGATCAGGGACCTTCCTGTGGGACTAGAGATGGTGCTCAATTGTAGGTCAGGGACCTTCCTGTGGGACTGCAGATGGTGTTCAATTGTAGGTCAGGGACCTTCCTGTGGGACTGGAGATGGTGATCTTATTTGTATTTTAGCTCAGGGACCTTCCTGCAGGAGACTGAAGGAGTAGAGATGGTGATCGTGTCTCTATTGTAGCAGGATGAGAAGACTCCTGTCCTCATTGATTAGCTGCCACAGGAGCAGCCCCAGGAGGGCTTGTTGGCAACCCAGGAGCACCTTTAAGGTGGGTGTTTGTGGCAGGTGAGTGGAGTTAGCAGTAACAAGGCTGTGCAGCAAAGGCTCCCACAGGGAGGCCCGGCAGGGAGCTTGGATGGGAGCTAGCATCAGGGGCTGGCACAGTCTGTAGAAGACAAGGCCCTGAAGGAGAAGCAGCAGCAGGCAGACAGGCAGTGACAAGAGTGGGGCATGTCCACATGTTGCTCAGGAAATTTACTCAACCAAGGGAACTTATCACTGGAAACCAAGGTGGGGTGATGCCCCCCACCCAGGACCTCAGCCAGAGTGCATTTCCTAGTCTGTTAGTCCCTGCTTCACTCTCAGTGAGGGTTGATTCTGACATCAATTTCCAACAACGTGGTGGCTGCCATGTCTGGGGAAGGGATCAAATGTAGGGGGTTGTTCACTCCTGTCACAGTAGTGGAAGAGGGACAGGCGAGGAGACCCTGAGGAGACACCAAGGCCCAAGGGGTGGCCCAAGGTTGTGGGTAGCATCCATGAGAGTGTGGACAATAGGAAACCATGATTTGAGTGTTGCTGTGCTGGGCCAGGAGAGCAGCTATGGCAATGTCAAAGTCCAGCTGTCCCACGTCAGATGTCAGCAGGGTGGCCTGAAGGATGAAGAAGAGAGATGAAAAGATGCAGATGTTCCCAGGAGTCAAAGCTGTCCCAGTTTTCTCCCAAATCCTGGCATGGAGGGGAGGAACACTGGAATGGGCTGCTATTATTAACATGGGCCAGCAGCAGGAGGAGGCACTCATGCCAAGGTTGTGATGCCCACTGTGTTGGAAAGGAGGGATTTCCTCAGCAGCCATTAGCTGCCTGCCACTTACTGCATGGAAGGCGACATTCCCAGGTGATGCCACTACCCAAGTGTCCACAGTTGGGTGATTTTAGATGTATAAAATAGGTGCCTTGGTTGACCTAAATAACATAGGGGTTCCCAAAAGGGGCCAGGATTGAGGCAGTCACACCTTGATGCTTTGGGCTGTGAAACATGAACAGCAAAGTGTACAGAGCCATTTGGTGTGGGTGTCACCCATAGGGAGGGCACATTTGGTGAGGCCTGCCCTTTGCTGGAGCAGACCAATAAAATTCACTTGCCAGTTGACACAAGGATAATCACCTCTCTGTACATGACTATGGGGGACAGAGAAAGGAGGCAAATCTCATCAGCAGGGCAACCAGTCCTGAATGACTTAAGCAACTGAGCTGGATAGAAGAGGGAAGCCCCCAAATCATATCCATGCTGATGGTCAGACTAGTCTGGGATGTGCCAAGGCAGGTGTGCTCAGCAGTTAAAGCAGGTCCAGGAACCGTGGTCTTGACTGTGTAGGTGGATATCTTCAGAGGCCATCTGCCTGTTCCTCATTGAGAGGCAGGACTTTGGTGACTGGTGTAAGCTTAAATGTGCCGAAGGAGTGGTGTGAATATCAATGATGTGCCTGCAAAGGGAGGTGCCTCACAGTGCCTGGCCATAGACTGTCCAGTTTTTTTTTTTTGTTTTTTGTTTTTTTTTTTTTTGAGACAGAGCTTTAAGCTGTCACCCTGGGTAGAGTGCTGTGGCATCACAGCTCACAGCAACCTCCAACTCCTGGGCTCAAGTGATTCTCCTTCCTCCACCTCCCAAGTAGCTGGGACTACAGGTGCCCGCCACAATGCCTGACTATTTTTTGGTTGCAGCCATCATTGCTGTTTGGTAGGCCCGGGCTGGATTCAAACCCACCAGCTCAGGTGTGTGTGGCTGGTGCTTTAGCTGCTTGAGCCACAGGTGCCGAGCCAGACTGTCCAGTTTTATGGAGAATCAGCACAAGAGTGGGAATTGTGAGTGAGGAACCAGAGGGGGAATGGTGGGGAATAAAGAACCAGAGGGAGAAAGGTGGGGAATGAGGAAATAAAACACACAAGAGAAAAAGATGGGATCAGGAGGGCTGGAGCAGCTAGGACTGCAGCCAGCACTGAACTGTAGAAACAACCTAAATGCCCACCAAACCAGTAATGGATTAACAAGCTGTGGTATATGTTTACCAGGGAATACTAATCAGCTGTTTAAAAAGATGGAGACTTTACATCTTTTGTAATATCTGAGATGCAGGTGGAAACACATTCTTCTTAGTAAAGCATCACAAGAATGGAGAAGCAAGAATCCAATGTACTTGATTCTAATATGAAGCCAGTAGATGAGCTAATACAAGGGGGGTGGATAGGGGAATGAGCAAGTGGGGAGAGGGGAGGATGGAGGATCGGGGGGTCATGGTGTATGGCACAACTCTTGGAGGTGGGACAAAATTATAAGAGGGACTTTATCTAGCAAATGGAACCAGTGTAACCTAATTCTTTGTGTCCTCAATGCATCTCAAACAAAAAACAACAGATTTTAGCTCACCACACCTTTAACAGTGAGATTCAGTACATTTCAATACTCTTTCTGATATTACTAACTAGAGATCAGGCAAAATTCACATTAGTAGGAGACAAAAATCAATACCAATCACAAATAAAAGTTAATTCTTTTTTTTTTTTTTTTAGAGACAGAGTTGCCCTTGGTAGAGTGCTGTGGCATCACAGCTCACAGCAACCTCCAGCTCTTGGGCTTAGGTGATTCTCTTGCCTCAGCCTCCTGAGTAGCTGGGACCACAGGTGCCTGCCACAATGCCCAGCTGTTTTTGTTGCAGTTTGGCCGGGGCTGGGTATGAACCTGCCACCCTTGGTATACGGGGCTGGTGCCCTACTCACTGAGCCACAGGCACCACCCAGAAAAGTTAATTCTTAAACTTTAACTCAAAGTATATAATGCAATTTGATAGTGATATGTATCTAGAAAGACAATCTTAGGTCCAGCTCTAATATAGTCTAATGTCCTCTAATGAGATTGGATAGACTAATTTTGATACTATTTAACAATTTCCTACATTTAAATAAATTAGAAAGTTCTTGTTTTGAGGGCCAGGTGTAGTGGCTCATGTCTGTAATTCTAGCACTCTGGGAGGCCGAGGTGGGTGGATTGCCTGAGCTCACAGGTTTGAGACCAGCCTGAGCCAGAGTGAGACTTTGTCTCTGAAAATTATTGAGCACTGTGCTGGCACCTGTAGTCCCAGCTACCTGGGAGGCTGAGGCAGGAGAATTGCTTGAGCCCAGGAGTTTAAGGTTGCTGTGAAGGATGATGCCATGGCACTTTACCGAGGATGACAAAGTGAGACTCTGTCTCCAGGCAAAGAAAAAAAAAAAAGGAAGTTACTGTTTTTATCCTAACCCCAAAGGTCCCTTTGCAAGGTGTGATTCCTTTTTGGGAGGTGGGTGGATTTTATGATTCTTTATCTCCCTGAGTGTAGACTCTGAAGTCTTTTAGAGTAGAGTAAATCTTTTACCTTGGCATTAGTGACCAGCAATATAAAAGTGCAAATTTTTGAACCACCGTAAAAGAGTAAAATGAGGGCGGCACCTGTGGCTTAGTTGGTAGGGCGCCGGCCCCATATACTAATACCAAGGGTGGCAGGTTCAAACCTGGCCCGGCAGGCTAAAAACAGCAGTGACAACTGCGACAACAACAACAAAAAGTAAAATGATTACTCTTTTAACATGAATCCACCTCAGTGGCCATTACTATGAAATTGCCACTTATATTGCTTAGTACTATGATGATCCATTCTCTTCTTATCATGTAAAGAAGTAATAAAAATAAAAGAGCAGGGCGGTGCCTATGGCTCAGCGAGTAGGGCGCCAGCCCCATATACTGAGGGTGGCAGGTTTGAACCTGCCAAAAAAAAATAGCTGGGCATTGTGGTGGGTGCCTGTAGTCCCAGCTACTCGTGAGGCTGAGGCAAGGGAATCGCCTAAGCCTCCAGGAGTTGGAGGTTGCTGTGAGTTGTGACACCATGGCACTGTACCAAGGGTGATAAAAGAGAGACTGTCTCTAACAACAACAACAACAAAAAAACGAAAAAAAATTCAATAAATTTTAAAAAGTAAAATTAAATAAATAAATAAAAGAGCAAAAAAAAAATTCCAGATTGCCTCTATTTTAAGGGTAAAGATTAGCTGTAAGTTATAATATATGTAAAGAACTTATTAAGTTTTACTAAAATCTTTCCCTATTTAAATATTATATTTATGATCTATCAATTCTAAAAGGTTATTTTATTTATTTATTTTTTGAGACAGAGTCTCACTATGTCACTCTCAGTAGAGTGCTATGGCATCACAGCTCACAGGAACTTCAGACTCTTGGGCATAAACAATTCTCTTGCCTCAACCTCCCAAGTAGCTGGGACTACAGGCGCCTGCCATGATGTCAGCTATTTTTTTGTTGTTGCAGTTGTCATTGTTGTTTAGCTGTCCTGGACTGGGGTTGAACCTGTCAGCCCCCTACCCACTGAGTTATGGGCACTGCCTGAAAGGTAATTTCATTTGGACTATGCTACATTCTTAATGGAAAGAATATCATATGAAATCAGGAATTTAAATTTAATTCTTTTTATACCTGTGGCTGATTATTTTCATTCCCTTCAAGCCTCTGCTGCTTTTCCTACAGTGTCAATTCTGCTGACAAATCCATATATTTAGTCAAAACAAACTACTTGGAATGGTCAGATAAAAGCTATAGACTTCACAAAAGAAAAAGGAAAATAACATCTATTTTTATTTTGTAAATGGAGATTTAAAATTAAGTATTTCTCATTATCCAAAATTTCAACAAAGCACTTGGGGAGACACTAGATGTCATTAGTTTCAAGGCAAAGAAATACATCAAAGGTTCACTGACAAGTTCATCCACCCAACATGGACGGACAAAACACTGGAAACAAATAAAGGCAAACAAATATGTCAAAGGTTCACTGACAAATTCATCTACCCAGCATGAACAGACAAAACACCAGAAACAAATCAAAATGAGAAAGTACAGTATAATCATATAAATTGAGACTGACCTACTCAATTTAATAGGATCACTTGAGCATAAGAGTTTGAAGTTGCTGTGAGCTGTGATGACTCTATGACATTCTACCCAGGGTGATAGAGTGAGACCCTGTTTCAAAAAAAGAACACATTAATAAATGCAGAGAGATGAATTAGGAGGCAATATTGCAAAATACAGACGGCAGGCCTGAAATGAAAGGAATGTTTCCAGAAATACTTAGAATAAAAAAAAAAAAAAATCAGTGTTCATAGCCAGGTGTTGTGTGAGTGCCTGTAATCCCAGCTACTTGGGAGGCTGAGGCAAGAGACTTGCTTAATCCCGAGAGTTGGAGGTTGCTGTGAGCTGTGACAACACGGTACTCTACCCAGGGTGACAGCTTGAGACTGTCTCAAAAAAAAAAAAAAATCAGTGTTCAGATTAAAATTAATTTTCACTGAATTAATATATGTATGAATCTTGACATTGTGCTTTATTTATTTATTTATTTATTTTTGAGACAGCCTCACACTATCACCCTGGATAGAGTGCTGTGGCATCACAGCTCACAGCAACCTCCAACTCTTGGGCTTAAGTGATTCTCTTGCCTCACCTGCCCGAGTAGCTGGGACTATAGGAGCCCACCACAATGCCTATTTTTGGGTTGTAGTTGTCATTTTTTGGAAGGCCTGGGTGGGATATGAACCCACCAGGTCTGGTGTATGTGGCTGGTGCCTTAGCCGCTTGAGCTACAGGTGCCATCCTATTTTGGTTTTCATATAATCATTTTTACTCATGTGTTTCTTAATTTATCGGCATCTGAAAAGTTTAACTAATGGTGATACATTCATTTGATGAATTAATATAAAGAACTCAAAAAAATTAAATCAGGCAAGACGCTATGAATCACTTCTGTAATGTTACCATTGTGAAGGCCACAGCAGGAGCAATGCTTCAGGCCAGCAGTTTGAGACTAGCCTGAAACCTATATTGAGGCCTTGAACATACAGAAAATTCAAAACTTACCAAAGCAGGGAGGGATGTCATTGTAGCTCCAGAAACTCAGGAGGCTGAGGCAGGAGGAATGCAGGTGCTCAGGAGTGTTACATTGCAGGGACTCATGAGGACACCACTGCATTCCAGGCTGGGCAGCAAATTGAGACCTTGTTTTAAGGAAATAATTAATTAATCAAACCACAGCTTATGTGTCAGTGTGGACAGATCTCAGAAATACAATGATGAACAAACAAAACAAATTATAGAATGATATGTATGATGTATAACCCAACATGGATGGACAAATATCCTTCTTAAAACTTTAAGAAATGAAAACAAACACTACATAAAATTAATGACCATACACATATGTAGTAAGAAACTCGGAAAAGGGATAAGAATGATAAACACTAAATTACAGGGTTTAGTTACTGCTATGCAATAAGTATTAGTAGTATAAAATATTCCATAAAGGCCAAAACATTTCAGAATTGCTGCTTAAAATAAGCATGTCCAGAAAATTATCACTGAGAAATTACTAGTTTATTTCTTCAATTATAATAATCAAGGATAACTCCAACCAAAGACACACACATACAAACAAAGCCTCCTAATCAGACACCTGATTAACTTAAAGTCATCAGTAAAACAACAATATGATAAAATGAGAGATGTTAAAACAAAATTGATATGCACGCAAGTAAAGCTTTCCTTTAGGCAAAGATGAGAAGTATAATAAGCATGTAAAACACTGGAAAAAATCATAAAGTCTCATACTGGGAACTTCAGAGGGTCAGAACATAAAACTAGTAAATATATGAATGAAAACTTAAATTTTCAAAATTCCTTTTTCACATGCTTGTATTTCATTTTAAATATGGATACCATGGGGTGGTGCCTGTTGCTCAAGGAGTAGGGCACCAGCCCCATATACCAGAGGTGGTGGGTTCAAACCCAGCCCTGGCCAAAAACTGCAAACAAACAAACAAACAAAAAAAAAAAAAACAAATATATGGGCAGCGCCTGTGGCTCAGTGAGTAGGGCGCCAGCCCATTATGCCGAGGATGGCGAGTTCAAACCCAGCCCCGGCCAAACTGCAAAAACAACAACAACAACAACAAATAGCCGGGCATTGTGGCGGGCGCCTCTAGTCCCAGCTGCTCGGGAGGCTGAGGCAAGAGAATCGCGTAAGCCCAAGAGTTAGAGGTTGCTGTGAGCCGTGTGACGCCACGGCACTCTACCCGAGGGCGGTACAATGAGACTCTGTCTCTACAAAAAAAAAAAAAATATATATATATATACGTATGGATACCAACCAATAACATTTGCATTATTTACATAAGATCTTTTTTTTTTTTTTTGTGGAGACAGAATCTCACTTTGTTGCCTTCAGTAGAGTGCCATGGCCTCACAGCTCACAGCAACCTCCAGCTTTTAGGCTTAGGCAATTCTCTTGCCTCAGCCTCCCAAGTAACTGTGACTACAGGTGCCTGCCACAATTCCTGGCTATTTTTTTGTTGCAGTTTGGCCAGGCCTGGGTTTGAACCCTCCACCCTCGGTATATGGGACCAGCACCCTACTGACTGAGCCACAGGCACTGCCCTACGTAAAATCTTTCCATCAAATTTGGGAAAGAAAAATTAGGAGAGAGAAGACAGTGAGTATTTCAAAGATTTTAATGTATCTCATTCCAGACTAAATTGTGTGTTGAAAAGTTACCTGATCTGGACCCAACACCTTGGCTAACATCTGCAATAACAGCACTTGGGAAAGCTGGTGGGAAAAGATCTCTTGAATTGACTGTCTCAGAGAACGTAGTGATATCTGGCTTCTGAAAAAATAACGCTGTTGGTGGGAGTGTAAACTAATACAAACTTTTTGGAAGGAAATACGGAGAGTCCTTCAAATTAGACCTCCCCTTTGATCCCACAGTCCCATTAACTAGGCATCTACGTAGAAGAAAAAAATCATAATTTGCACTTAACTGTTTATCACAGCTCAGTTTGCAATCACCAAGACATGGAAACAACCTAAATGCCCATCAACCTAGGAATGGATTAACAAACTGTGGTATCTGAATACCATGGAATAGTATTTCACCATAAGAAGATGGTTAAGACTTTACATCTTTTATATTAACCTGAATGGAGTTGAAACACGTTCTTCTTAGTAAAGTATCACAAGAATAGCAAAGCAAGTATCAAATGCCAAGCAAGTACTTGATACTGATATGAAGCCAGTAGACAATCTAATACTTGCCACATAAGAGAATAACTAAAATCAATTCAAGTTTGGGAGAGGGGTAATGAGGGAAGGGGCAGGAAGGAGGGGAATTGGTGAGCTTCCACTTAGTGGGCACAATGTAAGGGTACATGGCACACCTTCAGGGTGTGGTGTTAGGCCTAGAGAGCCTAGACCAAAGCAAAAAAAAAAAAAGTGTCAAGCCTACGCTATAATGGAAAAATACCAGCTAGCTCCTGGTAAATTTTCAGACTGCGAACTTTCAAAAAAAAGAAATAAAATAAGTCTAGTTCACCCCCAAGATAAATGAGAAAGTACAAATTGATTTATTGCTTCTACCTCACTCCCAGTTTCTTGCTTAGCTAACTCCCTGGGAAATTAACTGGGAGGCACAAACTATCCCTGGACTGACCTTTAAACAATAGGCAGGGAAAATACTGAGACTAAGATGTGTGGGGGAACGTACAGAAACTAAGATGTACGGGGGAAAATATTAAAACAAAAATGTATGATGTAGGGCAGTGCTTGTGGCTCAGTGAGTAGGGCACCAGCCCCATATACCAAGGGTGGGGGGTTCAAACCCAGCCCCGGCCAAACTGCAACAACAACAACAACAAAAATAGCCAGGCATTGTGATGAGCGCCTGTGGTCCCAGCTACTCAGGAGGCTGAGGCAAGAGAATCACCTAACTCCAAGAGCTGGAGTTTGCTGTGAGCTGTGATGCCATAGCACTTTACCGAGGACAAGAAAGTGAGAGTCTGTCTCTTAAACAAACAAACAAAAAAGTATGATGTATGGCTAACTAACCTCAAAATTCTGCTTCTGTACAATGCTTGCTTACTACCCTACCTGGATACACCCGAACAGCCTGCATGCCAACCAGGATACAGACCAAGGCTTAAATTTCTGACCCCTTAAGCACTCGGGGCTGCTGTCAGATACCCCATGTTGGGACACTGAGGCAATCAACAGCCAGCTCTTCAATAAAAGGACTCTGCTGTAAATTTGACTTATCTAAATTAGTCTGAGCAATATGATATCCTATAACACCATAATAGGGGACTTTAACACTCCTCTTACAGAGCTGGACAGATCCTCTAAACAGAAATTAAAGATATAAAGGGCTTAAATGAGACCTTAGAAAAGTGTATGTACAACACTCCATCCCAAAGCTACAGAATATACATTCTTCTCATTGGCCCATGGAACGTTCTCTAAAATTGATTGATCACATCCTAGGACACAAAACAAACCTGAACAGAAACAAAATATTTGAAAATTTACCTTATATCCTCTCAGACCACAAGGCACTAAAGGTGGAACTCAACTCCAACAAAAACGTTCAACTACACACAAAGGCATGGAAACTAAATAATCTTATGCTGAATCAGAGTTGGCTGCAGGAGGAAATAACAGAGGAAATCATTAACTTCCTTGAGCATAACAACAGTGAAGACACAAGCTACCAAAACCTGTGGGATACAGCAAAAGCAGTCCTGAGTGGAAAATTTATCGCTTTAGATGCCTACATTCGACAAACAGAGAGCACATCAACAAACTCACGTGTCATCTTATGGAACTGAAAAAAGAAGAACAATCTAAGCCTAAACCCAGCAGAAGAAAAGAAATATCCAAAATTAAATCAGAGATTAATGAAATTAAAAACAAAAGAATCATTCAGAAAATTGATGAAACAAGGAGTTGGTTTTCTGAGAAAATAAATAAAATAGATAAACCTTTGGACAGACTCACTAGAAATAGAAAAGTAACATCTCTAGTAACCTCAATCAGTAATGATAAAGGGGAAGAAACAACTGATGTCACAGAAATACCAGAGATTATCTCTGAATACTACCAGAAAGTCTATGCCCAGAAATTTGACAAGGTGAAGGAAATGGATCAATATTTGGAATCATACCCTCTTCCTTGACTTAGCCAGGAAGAAATAGACCAGTTTCAAGCCCTGAGATCAAAGAAACAATAAAAAATCTTCCAACAACAACAAAAAAATCCCTTGGTCCAGATGGATTCACACCAGAATTCTATCAAACCTTCAAAGAAGAGCTTATTCCCATACTGCAGAAATTATTCCAAAAAATTGAGGAGGAAGGAATCTTTACCAATACATTCTACAAAGAAAACATCACCCTGATACCAAAACCAGGAAAAGACCCAACTGAAAAGAACTTCAGACCAATTTCACTAATGAATATAGATGCAAAAATTCTCAAAAAGATCCCAGCCAATTGAATACAGCTTATCATAAAAAGTCAAAGATCATGATTGAGTAGGTCTCATCCCGGAGATTCAAGGCTGGTTTAATATACACATGTCCATGAACATTATTCACCATATCAACAGAAGGAAAAACAAAGACCATATGATCCTCTCAATAGATGCAGAAGTATTCGATAAAATCCAGCATACTTTTCTAATTAGAACACTGAAGAGTGTAGGCATAACTGGCACATTTCTTAAACTGATCGAAGCTATCTATGACAAAACCACAGCTAATATTTTAGAATGGAGTAAAACTGAAAGATTTTCCACTTAGGACTGGAACCAGACAAGGTTGTCCTTTGTCACCATTACTATTCAACATAGTGCCGGAAGTTCTAGCCAATACAGTTTGGCAAAAGAGGAAATAAAGGGCATCCAAATGGTAGCACAGGAGGTCAAACTCTCCCTCTTTGCTGACAATATAATCTTGCACTTAGAGAACCCCAAAGACTCAACCACAAGACTCCTGAAAGTCATCAAAAAAATACAGTAATGTATCAGGATATAAAGTCAATGTCCACAAGTCAGTAGCCTTTGTATACACCAGTAACAGTCAAGATGAGAGGCTATTTAAGGACACAACTCCCTTCGCCATAGCTTCAAAGAAAATGAAATACCCCAGAATATACCTAACAAAAGAGGTAAAGGACCTCTATAAAGAAAATTATTGACCCCCCAAGAAAGAAAATAGCAGAAGATATTAATAAATGGAAGAACATGCCACGTTCATGGCTGGGAAGAATCAACATTGTTAAAGTGTCTATACTTCCCAAAGTAATTTGCCATTTCAATGCCATCCCTATTAAAATACCAACATCATACTTTCAAGATGGGGAAAAAAATGATTCTGCATTTTGTATGGAACCAGAAAAAAACCTTTATAGCTAAGGCAGTTCTGAGTAATAAAAATAAAGCTGGGGGCATCTGCATACCAGAATTTAGGCTGTACTACAAGGCCACAGTGGTCAAGACACCATGGTACTGGCACAAAAATAGAGACATTTGGAATCAAATAGAAAACCAGGAAATGAAACTGACATCTTACAACCAAACATTGATAAACCAAAGAAGAACATACACTGAGGGAAAGACTTCCTATTCAATAAATGGTGCTAGGAGAACTGGATATCCACATGTAAAAGACTGAAACTGGACCCACACCTTTCTCCACACACAAAAATTGATTCAAGATGGATAAAGGACTTAAATTTAAGGCATGAAACAATAAAAATCATCAAAGGAAGCATAGGAAAAACACTGGAAGATATCGGCCTGGGGAAAGACTTCATGAAGAGGACCGCCGTGGCAATTGCAACAACAACAAAAATAAACAAATAGGTCTTAAATAAACTGAAAAGCTTCTGTAAAGCCAAGGAGACAACAACCAAAGCAAATAGACAACCTACACAGTGAGAAAGAATATTTGCATATTTTGAATCAGACAAAAGCTTGATAACTAGGATCTATAGAGAACTCAAATTAATCTACATGAAGAAAGCCAACAATCTCATATATCAATGGGCAAGAGAGATGAATAGAAACTTCTGTAAAGAAGACAGATGAATGGCTAGCAAATATATGAAAAAAATGCTCATTGTCCCTAATTATTAGAGAAATGCAAATCAAAACCACCCTGAGATACCATCTAATCCCAGTGAGATAAAATCCCAAAACTGCAGATGCTGTCGTGGATGTGGAGAGAAAGGAACACTTTTACACTGCTGGTGGGACTGCAAAGTAATACAACCTTTTTGGAAGGAAGTATGTAGAACCCTAAAGAACTTAAGCTAGTCCTCACATTTGATCCTGCAATCCCATTATTGGGCATCTACCCAGAAGGAAAAAAAAATCCTTTTATCATAAGGACACTTGCACTAGGCTGTTTATTGTAGCACAATTTACCATCACCAAAATGTGGAAACAGCCTAAATGCCCACCAATCCAGGAATGGATTAACAATCTGTGGTATATGTATACCATGGAATACTATTCAGCCATTAAAAATGATGGAGGAGGGAGGAGGAAATGGCTGCCTGGAGCCAGCTTTCCATAGAAGCTCCCATCCAGAGGGAAGGATAATGACTAAAAGTACCCAATAAAGATGAAGATTGGGAGCTGAGCTGAGAGAGAAGAGTGATAACTGCTTGTCACCTCTGCTGAGGTAAGCTGTGACTCCAAGGAAGCAAATTTCAGCTACAAAGCTCATCCCAAAGAAAGAGTGTTCATCCCCTAGCCCAAGAGATTTTTTTTTTGTTCACTATGGGATCTCTATAAGCAAGTGTGGATCTGAAGACCTCTTGTTTCACCCAACAGGAGAGTTGCTTGAAGCTTGGAGTACTTCTCCAGAGGGACCCTGCTGTGAGCCTGGGCATTCTCTTGCCAGGCATGAAAGTTGAATAAATGTTTTCCCTTCTCCTCTCATCTGGTGGCCCAGAAGCCTAACCCATGCAGAGAACAGAATGTCTGCGGTTTATTGCTAGGACTGGGCATTGCAAGGGCCGTGGTATTGAAGCTATGCTGTAACAGTGAGGCCAGCAGTAGTGCAGACAGGCAAAGAGGGAAGGCTGTCGGGCTTGGCTCTGCAAAAGTGCAAATCAGAGGCAGGTGGAGGCTTGAGAGCTGAGTGAGCTGCTACACCACACTGCCCAAGCTGACCGTTGCGTGACCCATGCTGCCCGAGCTGTGACCCGGTCATCATGGGAGCTGCCTCGGAGCCATGTAGAGACACCTCCCATGAAGCTTCAGCGAGAGTACAGCCATCCTGTTGGGGTTTAATTTTGGAGAGATGCCTCCCCAACTGTGAGGACTGCCTGAGGGAGCCAGACCTTGCCCTACAGGGATACCAGAACTGTAGAGCGGCTGGGGCAATGGCCTGGTGGCTGAGGGAGAAAAACATTTGCTGAGTTGTTATCCTCAGGTTTGGACTGAGCTGAAGTGGGACACTCTCCAGTTGCCATTGAGTACCTGAGGCAGGCAGGCTTCAGCTCGCCCTGCTGGCTGGTGGCAGAGGATGGTGGCTGGGCCAAGGAAGCATTGACTTTCATTTAACTCTGGCAGGTGCAAATCACTGGCACATTTGCTTATTGGAGGGAACTGGGCCACAGCCCTGTGGGGTTACTAGTGACTGGGGGTGAAGGAGGTGCAAGATGGAAAAAGAGGCATCAGGTCCTCTGGTATAACTCTTCTGATTCCACAGACTACTGGAGTGATTCACACCTGAGCTGCCAGTATACCCCTGCTATCGAGTTGCTGGAGACCTTTGGAACTCTCCCACTTGAGTGCTGGTGTTGACTGGGACAATTGGTTTGGAACTCTTGACCTGGGCCAATCACCCAAGGACCCTCCAAGGTGGTATCCTGGTTGTGTTGTAGTGGGAAGATTTGATTTTTCTCTTGCAATTGTTGCCCATGGTGGGGTGGGGTGTCTTAGGTACTTGAATTTCTCCACACCTGAGACTTCAACCTAGAGTCACTGATTCACTACAATTGGACAGAGACCAGCTGAATACAAGACAGAGCCACCTAGCCCCACCACACCAAGCAGGTCCCCGGAGTCTCAGGCTGTAGTACTGCATGGTTCCTTTGCAAAGCTTTGGGGAAAAGCTGAAGTCACCAGTCCCAGTTCTTCGGCAAAGGGCTGGTCATTCACAACTCCAGGAGCTCCCAATCCAATTTCACCTTACCTTCTCATCTAGCCAAATGGTGAAAAACAATCATGGAGTGGAATCAGCTGAAAAGCTCTGGCAACATGAATAATCAGAGTACATCAACTCCCCCAAGGAATGACAAAGCAGACACACTAGAAGATCCCATTCATAAACAAATGGCTGAGATGTCAGAAATTGAGTTTAGAATTTGGATGGCAAATAAGATTAACAGAATGGAAGTAAAGTTGGAATTAGAAATTCTGGGAATAATTAAAAAGTTGTCTCATGAATTCAATGAATTCAAAGACAAAATCACTAACGGTTTTGAGAAATTGAGAAAAGAATTTGCAGCCCTTCAAGATAGGAAAAATATAGTAGAATCTCTCAGTAACAGAATGGAGCAGGCAGAAGAAAAGATTTCTGACTTTGAAGACAAAGCTTTTGAACGCTCCAAAATGCTCAAAGAGGAAGAGAAGTGGAGAGCAAAATGGATCATTCTCTGAGAGAGCTGTGGGACAATGCCAAAAAAAAAGCAAATATTCACCTTATAGGAATTGCTGAAGGTGAAGAGTTTTTTCCAAAAGGCACAGATGCTCTACTCCAAGAGATAATCGAGGAAAACTTCCCAAGCATGGCAAGAGATCCTGAAATTCAGATAGCAGGGAGTTTCAGAACCCCAGCATGACTCAATCCAAATGAAGAATCTCCCAGACACATTATAACTAACTTTGCCAAAGTTAATATGAAGGAAAAAATTCTGCAAGTAGCCAGACATAAGAAAACCATAACCTACAAGGGGAAGAATATTAGAATGACTGCAGATATCTCTGCTGAAAACTTTCAAGTCAGAAGAGGATGGTCATTGACCTTCAACCTCCTAAAACAAAACAACTTTCAACCCAGGATACTTTATCCAGCTAAATTGAGTTTCATTTATGATGGAGAAATTAAATACTTCAATGACATTCACATGTTGAAGAAATTTGCCATAACTAAACCAGCTCTCCAGGATATTCTCAGATTCATCCTCCACAATGACCAGCACAACACTTTACCACTAAAGTAAACTCACTCAGAAACTTTTGATCAAATCTCAACTTCCACAGTGACAAAAGGATTAAAAATGTCCATTGGATTTTTGAAAAACTCGATGCCCAAAATACTACCAGGCTTATCAATACTCTCAATTAATGTGAATGGCTTCAATTGTCCTCTAAAGAGGCGAAGGTTGGCTGACTGGATACAAAAACTCAGGTTAGATATCTGCTGCACAAAAGAATCTCATCTTATAGGGTGGCACTTGTGGTTCAGTGGGTAGGACTCTAGCCGCCTATTCTGAGGGTGGTGGGTTTGAACCTGGCCCTGGCCAAACTGCAACAATTGCCTGTACCTGTATTCTGGCAGCTACTTGGGAGGCTGAGGCAAGAGAATCACTTAAGCCCAGGAGTTGGAGGTTGCTGTAAGCTGTGATACCATGTCACTCTACTGAGGATGATAAACTGAGACTCTGTCTCTAGGAAAAAAAAAAAGAAAAGAATCTCATATTACCTTAAAAGATAAATTTAGACTCGGGGTGAAGGGATGCACATGTATAACTCAAGCAAATGGAAATCAGTAAAAAGCAGGTGTGGCATTTTTTTTTTTTTTTTTGTAGAGACAGAGTCTCACTTTATCATCCTTGGTAGAGTGCTGTGGCATCACACAGCTCACAGCAAACTCCTGTGCTTAGGCGATTCTCTTGCCTCAGCCTCCTGAGTAACTGGGACTACAGGTGCCTGCCACAATGCCTGGCTATTTTTTGTTGCAGTTTGGCCAGGGCCAGGTTTGAACGCACCAGGCTTGGTATATGTGGTCAGTGCCCTACTCACTGAACCACAGGCACCACCAATAGTTGAGGATTTTTTTTTTTTTTTTTTTTTTTGTAGAGACAGAGTTTCACTTTATGGCCCTCGGTAGAGTGCCATGGCATCACACAGCTCACAGCAACCTCCATCTCCTGGGCTTAAGCAATTCTCTTGCCTCAGCCTTCCGAGTAGCTAGGACTACAGGCACCCGCCACAACGCCTGTAGTCCTAGCTACTCGGACTAGGACCGAGTCCGAGTTGTTGTTGCAGTTTGGCTGGGGCCGGGTTTGAACCCACCACCCTCGGTATATGAGGCCGGTGCCCTACTGCCTGAGCCACAGGTGCCGCCCAATAGTTGAGGATTTTAACACCACTTTGGCAGTGTTAGATAGATCTTCCAATAAGTAACTAAGCAAAGAAATTTTAGACTTAAACTTAACCATTCTACAATTGGATGTAACAGACATCTATAGAACATTTTATCCTAATAAAACTGATCACATATTCTTCTCATCAGCCCATGGAATATCCTCCAAAACTGGTCATATCTTAGGTCACAAGTCTAACTTCAGCAAATTTAAAAGAATAGAAATTATTCCTTGTATGTTCTCGAACCATCATGGAATAAAAGTTGAACCCAGTAACAACAGGAATCTGCATACTCATAAAAAAACGTGGAAACTAAATAACCTTATCTTGAATGATGGCTGGTTCATACATGAGATTAAGAAGGAAATTATGAAATTTTTGAAACAAAATGATAATGAAGACATGAATTACCAGAACCTCTGGGATAGCGCAAAGTCAGTTCAAAGAGGGAAATTTATAGTGTTGCAAGCCTTACTCAAAAGAATGGAAACAGTGGAATTCAACAATTTAATGGGACATCTCAAGCAACTGGAAAATGAAGAGCATTCCACCCCCAAACCCAGCAGAAGAAAGGAAATAACAAAAATTAGAGTAGAATTAAATGAAATTAAAAACAAAAGAATCGTGCAACAGATCAATGAATCAAGAAGGTGGTTTTTTGAAAAGGTCAACAAAATAGATAAACCTTTGACTAACCTAACCAGAAATAAAAGAGTGAAATCCCTAATTTCATCAATCAGAAATGACAGAGGTGAAATAATAACAGACTCATCAGAAATTCAAAAAATCCTTAATGAACATTGCAAAAAAACTCTACTCTCAGAAATATCAAAATCTGAAGGAAATAGACCAATACTTGGAAACACCCCACCTTCCTAGACTTAGCCAGAAAGAAGTGGAAATGTTGAACAGGCCTATATCAAGTTCTGAAATAGCATCAACTATACAAAATCTCCCTAAAAAGAACAGGGACCAAACGGATTCACATCAGAATTCTACCAAACCTTTAAAGAGGAACTAGTACCTATATTACTTAACCTTTTCCAAAGCAGCAAAAGAAGAAGTACTTCCCAACAAATATAAAGCAAATATCACCTTGATCCCCAAACTAGGAAAAGACCCAAGAAGAAAAGAATATTATAGACCAATAACTTTAATGAATATTCATGCAAAAATGTTCAATAAGATCCTAGCAAATAGAATCTAGCAACATATCAAACAAATTATGCCCCACAACCAAGTGGGTTTTAACCCAGGGTCTCAAGGCTGGTTCAATATACATAAATCTATAAATATAATACATCACATAAACAAAATAAAAAACAAAGACTATATGATTCTCTCAATTAATGCAGAAAAAGCTTTTGATAATACCCAGCATCCTTTCATGATCAGAACACTAAAGAAAATACAGATAGAAGGGACATTTCTTAAACTGATAAGGCCATCTACAGCAAATCCACAGTCAATATTGTATTAAATGGAGTAAAATTGAAATGATTTCCATTCAGATCAGGAACTAGGCAAGGATGCCCACTGTCTTCACTGCTTTTTAACATTGTAATGGGAGTCTTAGCCATTGCAATTAGGCAAGAGAAGGTAATCAAGGGTATACATAGAGGATCAGAGGAGATCAAACTTTCGCTCTTTGCAGATGATATGATTTTCTACCTGGAAAACCCCAGAGACTCAACTACAGAACTCTCAGATGTGATCAAGGAATACAGCAGCATCTTAGGATACAAAATCAATACTCACAAATCAGTAGCATTTACATTTACCAACCTTAGTCAAGCTGAAAAAAACAGTCAAGAACTCTATTCCTTTTACAGTAGTGCCAAAGAAGATGAGATGAAATATCTGGGAGTGCTAAGAAAGGACGTGCAAGATGTCTATAAAGAGAACTATGAAACTCTAAGAAAAGAAATAGCTGAAGATGTTAGCAAATGGAAAAACATACCATGCTCATGGCTGGGAAGAATCAACATTGTTAAAATGTCCATACTATCCAAAGCAATCTACAGATTTAATGCAATCCCTATTAAAGCACCTCTGTCATACTTTAAAGATCTGGAAAAATTAGTACTTTCTTTTATATGGAAACAGAAAAAACTTGAAAAGCCAAGACATTACTCAGAAATGAAAACAAATCAGGAGGAATCATGCTACCAGACTTCAGACTATACTATAAATCTATAGTGATCAAAATAGCACGGTACTAGCACAAAAATAGAGAGGTAGATGTGTAGAACAGAATTGAGAACCAAGAGATGAACCCAGACACACACAGTCATTTGATCTTTGATAAGCCTATCAAAAATATAAATTTTGGGATAGATTCTCTGTTTAACAAATGGTGCTGTGTAAGAAGATTGAAGAAGGTGCTGTGTAAGAAGGTGACTTGCAGAAGATTGAAACTAGACTTACACCTTTCATCTCTAAAAATTCACTCTCACTGAATAAAAGACTTAAACTTAAGACAGCAAACTATAAAGATTCTTGTAGAGAGCACAGGGGAAACACTTGAAGAAATTGGCCTGGGACAATACTTTATGAGGAGGACTCTCCTGGTAATTGAAGCAATACCAAAAATACATGACTGGGATCTGATCAAAGTAAAATGCTTCTGCACACTAAGAGATGGCAGCTGGGAAACTGCAATAAAAGCTCAATCCTCCCTCCCTCTCTAGATTTAAAAATTCTTTTTTATTCTACGATAAATCGTTTTTTAGTGGGAATGGGAGTTCAGACAAGCTGCATTTCAGAAATGCTGTCATAATGGTTTTTAACACCTTTTACTCTTCTTACTGGTGCTATTTTGTAACAACATCTGACAAGTTTTGTGGGGCTTTTTATACACTTTTTAAAAAAGTCTCAAGGTTCTATTTTTATGTTGTTTAACATTTTCATTAAAGTTTTTTTTTTTTTTTTTTTTGTAACTGGAGCCACCATATAACAAGTATGGGGGGAAAACCGTGCCTTGTTTCAACAGTTTTTGCTAATTTTTAGGCCGAAAGATGACAGACATCTAGAGTTTACCTTCTGTTTAATTAAAATCAGTATTTCTCTAAAAATAAAATAAAATAAAATAAAATGCTTCTGCACAGCCAAGAACACAGTAAGTAAAGCAAACAATCCTCAGAATGGGAGAGAATTTTTTTAGGTTATGTTTCTGACAAAGGTCTGATAACCAGAATCCACAGAAAACTCATACTTATTAATAAGAAAAGAACAAGTGGCTTGGTGCCCATAGCACAGTGGTTACAGTGCCAGCCACATACACCAAGTGTGGTGGGTTTGAACCTGGCCTGGGCCAGCTAAACAACTGCAACAAAAAATAGCTGGGTGTTGTGGCAGGTGCCTGTAGTTCCAGCCACTTGGGAGGCTGAGGCAAGAGAATTGCTTCAGCCCAAGAGTTTGAGGTTGCTGTGAGCTGTAATGCCATGGCACTTTACCAAGGTCGACACAGTGAGACTGTGTCTCAAAACAAAACAAAACAAACAAAAACAAAAACAAGTGATCCCATTTTATTGTGGGCAAGAGACTTGAATAGAAGTGTCTTTGAAGAAGACAGGTGAATGGTCTACGGACACATGAAAAAATGCTCATCTTTAATCATCAGAGAAATGCAAATCAAAACCACTTTGAGATATCATCTAACTCCAGTAAGTGTACCCCACATAACAAAATCCCCAAACAACAGATGTTGGTGTGGTTGTGGTGAAAAGGGAACACTTCTGCACTGCTGGCGGGAATGCAAGCTAATACATTCCTTTTGGAAAGAAATTAGGAGAACACTCAGGAATCTAAAAGTAGACCTGACTTTTGATCCTGCAATTCCTCTACTAGGTGTATATCCAAAAGACCAAAAATCACTTTGCAACAAAGGTATTTGCACCAGATTGTTCATTGCAGCTCAATTCATAATTGCCAAGTCATGGAAGACGTCCAAGTGCCCATCAACCCATGAATGGATTAATAAATTGTGTATATGTATACCATGGAATACTACCCAGCATTAAAAAAAGATGGAGACTTTACCCGTTTATGTTTACATGGATAAAGCTGAAGGAGCACAGTCCACTGCACCCTTGTAGGTGAATCAGTCTCATTTGTGCTCCTTGAAGTTACAAGACCCTGAGAAGGGACATTTCCAGTACTTGGGCTAGATGTGAATTTTGGGGGATATTCTTCCCCAGCTCACATAAGCGGCTTTGCTGAAAAATGCAAGCAGTCACACCTTAAAGGAAAGAATATCCTGGAGGGCTCTCACCAGGTTGTAGCTGGAGACAGAACATCTGCCTCGGGCAATGGACTGTTGCACTTAATCCCCTATTTCTATTTACACAAAAACTTACAGTTAATCACATATAGAAGTAAGCATACAGAACAGACAACCCAGCCCTTTGTGGTTCATCTCCATTGTTTATCTCTAAACAGGATATTTTTGGTTTAGAAAGGTGTGCATGCACTTTATTGGATTAACTCTGATAAGGCATCTTTACCTTTTGTCTTCCTTATTCTTGGATTATTTCTATCTGATGATTTTGGGTAAATAAGAATGTGAATGATGGGAGCAGCACCAGTGGCTCAACGGAGTAGGGCACTGGCCCCATATGCCAGAGATGGCAGGTTCAAACCCAGCCCCGGCCAAAAACTGCACACACACACACAAAAAAAATGTAAATGAGAACGGCCATTTGCTGCTGTGCCTGAGCGAGCACCAGCCATCCCTTAATAAATCATTCATTTCATCTGCAGTGTCTGCCTCTGTGTCTCTGACTAGCCAGTGGACAGCAACAGGAGCTGGAACATATTCTTTTTAGTAAAGTATCTCAAGAATGGAAGAAAAAGTATACAATGTACTCAGTACTTTTATGAAACCAATGTATAATTACTCACACTTTCTTATGAAACATAGATTGCAACTATAGCCCAGGATTAAGAGGAGAAGTGGAGGAGGAAGGGGCGGAGGGGGGAGGCTTGACAGAGGGAGGGTAAATGGTGGGACCACACCTATGGAGCATATTGCAAGTGTACAAGTCAAATCTATCAAGTATAGAACATAAATGTCTTAACACAATAATTGAGTAAATGAGGTGAAATCTATATTAATTAGTTTGATGTAAGCACTCCAAATTGTATAAAAAATCAACACATTGTACCCCACAAATGCATAAATGTATTCATGATCTATGTGTATATGAGTAAATAAAAGGAAAATAAAGATGGAGACTTTACATCCTTTTATTAACCTGGATGGAAGTGGAAAACATTATTCCTAGTAAAGCATCACAAGAATGGAGAAACATGAATCCTATGTACTCAATTTTGATATAAGGACAATTAATGACCAGTACATGATGGCGGGTGGGGGAAGGGGAGAACAGAAGGAGAGAGAAGGAGGGAGGGAGGTGGGGACTGGAAGAGCAGAGAGTGGGAAGAAAGGGGGGATGAGGATCTCAGTGTGTGACACAACTTACATCTTTTGGTGACAAGACACAAGTATAAGAGGGACTTTACCTAACAAATGTAATCAGTGTAACCTGGTTTCTTGTACCCTCAATAAATCCCCAACAACAACAAAAAAGTGATTAGGCTTTGGGTTCATTTTCTAAAAAAAATTAATCAGGAACATGATAGATATGCTAAAGAAAAGTAAACAGATAGGTGTTCTCCACATTCATCTTGGATTTCAAAAGTGAAATTGTTTTAAATGACAATGAGTAAAATAGAAATGCCTACCTCTCTGTGAAAGTGAAGTTGTTGCTTGATGAAGAAAACAGTGATCTGGGTGGCGCCTGTGGCTCAAGGAGTAGGGCGCTGGTCCCATGTGCCGGAGGTGGCGGGTTCAAACCCAGCTCCGGCCAAAAACCACAAAAAAAAAAAAAAATGACTCTGACCTATGTCAGGTCTACAAAAAAAAAAAAAAAAAGAAAAGAAAACAGTGATCTTTATTCTGAGAAGCAAATGATGATGCTGAAAGGGTCAATGTCAAAGCCAATGGTAGAATGGGACAGTATATTTTTAATGCAACACTTAATTGTCTTTCTACCATTATACTACAAGTATTTGTCATGTTGTTCAGTTAGTCCTGTAATTTAGGAACTACACAGTTGTGAAGACAGTTCAGGTGAAAGTACATACAATCAGTTTCTTTTTTTTTTTTTTTTTTGAGACAGAATCTCACTATTTCACCCTGGGTAGAGTCCTGTGGTGTCACAGCTCACAGCAACCTCAAACTCTTGGGCTTAAGCGATTCTCTTGCCTCAACCTCCCAAGTAGCTGGGACTACAGGTGCCCGCCACAATGCCCAGTTATTTTTTGTTGCAGTTGTCATTGTTGTTTACCTGGCTGGGGCTGGGTTTGAACCCACCAGCCTCGGTGTATGTGGCTGGTGACGTAACCGCTGTGTTATGGGTGATGAGCTTATAATCAATTTCTTATGACGATAAGTGATCTGACTTGATAAGTTTGAACACACACTCGTAGAATATTAGTTAATAAAAATATTCATTTATTCCATACACATGTAGGTACAGGTGTGCCTACACTTGTGTGTCCTCTAGTTTAGCCATCTTAAAGTTTCAGCATCCACTCATATAAGGATATATATAAAACACATGTAAGAAATAATGCATGCTAAGTAATCAACATTGCAATGTTTCACTATAAAAAATTGAACTTCCTGCCACAGCACCTGTAGCACAGTGGTTACGGTGCCAGCCACATACATGGAGGCTGGCAGGTTCAAATGTAGCCCAGGCCAGCTAAAATCAACAATGGCAATTGCAACCAAGAAATAGCTGAATGTTGTGGTGGGCACCTGTAGCCCCAGCTACTTGGGAGGCTAAGGCAAGAGAATCACCTAAGCCCTTGAGATGGAGGTTGCTGTGAGCTATGACAGCACAGCACTCTACCAAGGGTGACATAGTGAAACTTTATCTCTAAAAAATAAAAAAAAGAACTTTTACAAAATAGCTCTTCAGTGTAAAATAATGAGTGCAGTGGCTCACACCTGTCATTTTGGCATGTGTGAAGGGCAAAGCAGAAGTATCATTAGTGGCTGGGGAGTTAAGCCTGGGCAACACAGCAAGTCCTCACCTCTACAAAAAATAAAAAAAAAAAATGGTATAAGTATTAGTATTCTGCCCATAGTCACAGGTCCTCAAGAGGCTGAGGAAGGGCTGTCTATAGCCTAGAATTTCAAGGTTGCAAGGATATGTGATGAAGCCACTATGCAGGGGAAAATCTGGACTGAAGATCCCATTTTTAGCAAGGGAAAACACCTCCAGAAAAAGGAAAAAATAGATAAATAAACTGAGCAAGTTGAAATAAAAACAGGTCAGCTAAATCAGCTGCTAAATTTCTTATCTGAGCAGTTTCCTACTTTTCCTAGAAGCCTGGCCTGTAGAGAATAGAGCTTGCAAACACCCTGCTGGGCCTGTGAACACTTTTTTTTTTTTTTTTTGGCAGTTTTTTTTTTTGACCGGGGTCCAGGTTTGAACCCACCACCTCCAGTATATGGGCTGGTGCCCTACTCCTTTGAGCCATAGGCACTGCCCTCCTGTGAACACTCTTAAGTAACAATGCCTACAGAGAAAGTTGCCTGCAAGGGCTGAATGGAAAGATTAACCAGGACATCCTCTGCCCAGCCAACAGTTAAAGCAAATACCCTTTGTGGAGATTTGTAATTGGCTAGGACAGAGATCAAGGGAACAGCTCAAGCTCTGAAGTATGGGCAGGAGGGCTTATGCACCCTTATCACAGAGGAAGATGCCTCTGGGTGGAAGAAAATCCTTCTGTCCCACTGATTCTTCAGAGGAGACTGACACCACCCCCAGTGGCATTTTGCTCCACAGTGAACTAGTGGGGATTAACCTGACCTCAAGGAACCTGTTTATGTGACCACAGACAGGAGGCTGCCCCCACACAGGCTCAGGTTTCAGATTTCTTCTTCTTTTTTTTTTTTTTTGTAGAGGCAGAGTCTCACTGTACTGCCCTGGGGTAGAGTGCCGTGGCATCACACGGCTCACAGCAACCTCTAACCCTTGGGCTTACGCGATTCTCTTGCCTCAGCCTCCAGAGCAGCTGAGACTACAGGCGCCTGCCACAACGCCCGGCTATTTTTTTTGTTGTTGTTGCAGTTTGGTCAGGGCTGGGTTTGAACCCGTCACCCTCAGCATATGGGGCCGGCACCCTACTCACTGAGCCACAGGCGTCACCCAGGTTTCAGACTTCTTAAGACTGCTCAGACCCTTAAAGTTAAAGATTGTAGAAACAATAGGAGCTGACATGCTTACTCAAAACTGCTGATGTTTTTATTCCCTTCTTCAGCTTACCCTCTGGACCAGGTGTCCTCAAATTGTGGCCCACAGGCCACATGAAGTGGTATGAATTGTATTTGTTTCCATTTTCTTTTTTACTTCAAAATAAGATATGTGCAGTGTGCATAGGAATTTGTTCATAGTTTTTGTTTTTTTTTAAACTATAGTCCTGCCCTCCAACAGTCTGAGGGACAGTGAATTGGCCCCCTGTTTAAAAAGTTTGAGGACCCCTGCTGTGGGCTAATGAGCAAGTAGTCTTCAATAAAAGCTGAGTGAAACTGACAGGGCCATTCTCTGGAACCCCACTAACAGGTGATGGCCCCCCAAGTTTCCCACCATTGAAATTCCATTCTGTGTGTCCTGTCTTTTTGTCTCTTGCTGCTTCTAACTTTACTTTTGTTCAGTTGATGGCCACCAGCTCCACAGGTCTTAAAGGACCCTGCCCCTGGGATGGGACCCTGGCATTTGGCATCCAATGGGTTCCTATGGATCCTGAAGTTTGCCTGAGCAACATTTGGGAGGGGGGATTTTTTTTTCTAGTGATTGTTTCTGAAGATGAGCCTTCTCAGCTTTGGTAAGTCCCCAGATGTCCGAAAACATTACAAGGTAACAATGGGAAATTCCAGATCTCATTACCCCCCAAATTTGGAACTACTATGCTTGCTTTTAAAGAAAGGAGGGGTTCTGTCAGTTCGGAGATTCTGTGTTCCCTGTTTGATGTGCTCTCAAATCTCTGTCCCTGGTTTACAATAGCGGAAGTTTAAACATTAATGATTGGGAAAGGGTAGGCAGAGAGCTTGTTTAAGCTCAGGAATTGGGTCATTCCCTGTTTCAACTTGGTCAGTTTGGGCTGCTATTCATGCAGTACTTATGCCACTGCCTTGTGCTGAGGAATTGCTCACCTTGCAGAATCTGTAAATAGCCCTCATGAAAATCTGGGAGCTTCAGAAGATTCTTTTAGTAAGGTTTCAGTTGAAGATGTTGAGGGAATGTTACATGAGTCATTTCCCTTGTCTTCATCCCTGTGCAGAGTCACTCGTAGATTTTGATACTGAAGGAGTTGCACCTCCCCCGCCCTCAGGGCCATCTGCTCCTTCCTTTCAGAAAATGGCCCTGATGCTGCTGTGGCCACCACAGCTGCTGCCTGCAAAGCCCCCCACCTCCAGAGCTTACCATGACCCTAAGGGACCTGTCTCTAGGCATTCATTATGATAAAGCTGAGATGGTGCTTTCTAGGAGACCATCCTTGGTTTCTCACCCACTTGTTTTGGATGGAGCGCTGGCTGCAGAGCTGCACAGTGCTTCAGCTGAACGCCCCATAAAATATCTGATTAAATAATATAATAAGCCCAGAAAAGACCCTCAGGCTCCTCAACAACTTTCTCAGCCCAAGTTGAGAAACCACCCACTTGTGGATTCTTTTTTTTTTTTTCCTTAGTGCATAAAACCGGAAGCCTGTAAGGGAATACACTGTTTCATGTGCCTGGTGGCAGCATGAGAACAATGCAGCACCTGTCCTGTTTCCTGGAGTCTTTTAATTTGGTACATAACAGAGTATAAATGCAAGAATGCACAGTAGTCAGTAGTCAGCACTCAAGAGTAAGAATGAGAGAAGGGCTGGACATGGAGGGCCAGGCATGATGGCTCATGCCTGTAATCACAGCACTCTGGGAGGCTGAGGGCGGGTGGATTGCCTGACCAGCCTAAGCAAGAGGGAGACCCCCCATCCCACCCCATCATTAAAAATAGCTGGGCATTGTGGTGGGTGCCTGTAGTCCCAGATACTCTGGGGGCTGAGGCAAGAGAATCGCCCGAGCCCAAGGGTCTTGAGGTTGCTGTGAGCTTTGACACAACGGCACACCACCAAGGGTGACAAAGTGAGACTCTGTCCCCCCCAAAAAAAAAAAAGAAGAAGGAGAGGGTGGATTACAGCCCCCAGGAAGGTTGAGTAAAGGGTAGGCAAGGACATAGGTTAATGGAACATCTGAAGTGCCCAGATAACAATGCAACTGGGAGAGATAGGGGGGAGAGCAAATCTCATCTCCTCAGACAGACATCTCAGCTTCTCTAGCCTAAGCTACTAGTTGATGGTCACATCTGCCTGCACTGCTGATTTCCCCATGCAGGGATACTCACACAGACATTCCCCTGACTGGGCATCTTACCCACTTGTGGATTCTTGTGTCAACTGTGGCATCATGAGAGAGGGCTTTAGAGGAGGAGAAAGAGTGGGATCGTCTGGTTATCTTAATCTATCTTGACCCATTGCCTGATGATCAGGTGGGACCAGAAGGCTCCCCTACTCCTGTGGGGCACAGTGGGAAGACTTTTCCTTTAAATTTCTTTCTTTCTTTCTTTCTTTCTTTCTTTCTTTCTTTCTTTCTTTCTTTCTTTCTTTCTTTCTTTCTTTCTTTCTTCCTTCCTTCCTTCCTTCCTTCCTTCCTTCCTTCCTTCCTTCCTTCCTTCCTTTCTTTCTTTCTTTCTTTCTTTCTTTGACAGAGTCCTCCTATATCACCCTTGGTAGAGTGCCATGGCATCACAGCTCACAGCAGCCTCAAACTCTTGGGCTTAAGCAATTCTCTTGCCTCAACCTCTCAAGTAGCTGGATTACAGGCACCTGCCACAACACCTGGCTATATTTTGTAGCAGTTGTCATTGTTTTTTAGCTGGCCTGGGCTGGATTAGAACCCACCAACTTTGGTATATGTGGCTGGCACCGTAACCACTGTGCTATGAGTGCCAAGCCCTCTTTTAAATTTCTTAAAGATCTTGAACCTGCAGTATTACCATATGGTCTCAATTCCACTTTCATTCAGAATTCTTTAAGATCTATAACCAAAGATCAAAGACCAGTGCCTTATGATTGGGAACCTGAAAAGAACTAGCTTGAGCAAATCCCAGTTTCTGCAATTCTGCACTTGGTGGTCAGATGCTGTGCAAATTATAGTGCATAATAATAGACAAATATCCTGATCACTGAGGATGAACTATTGGGGACTTGAGAATTTAATAATGTTAGCCACCAAGCTGAAATGACTTCTTAGGCCATTGAACAATTATGCCAACGTTGCTTAGATGCCTGCAGCAAGATCCAAAATGAGAGAGAAACCTGTCTTTCCTTTACGGAAGTAAGACAGAAAGTCACTATCCAGGGCCCTATCCAGGTTTCATAATATGCCTACAAGATGTGGCCAAAAAGTCCATGCCTGATGAGGCAGGCAGAAAAATGATTGTGGAATTCATGGCATATGGACAAGCAAATGCTGAATGCCAGGCAGCCATTTAGCCAGTAAAAAATAAAGTTCCTCCAGGAAGAGACAGAATTTCTGTGTATATAGAAGCATGTGCTGATATAGGAAGTCCTCTTTACAATGCAAAACTTACTGCCCAAGCCTTAGCTGGCTTGAAGGTGGGAGGCCCTTTGAAGTAAAGTGCTACTCTTGTGGCCAAATGGGACATACGATAAAGCAGTGTCAATGATCCTCTTTCAAAGAAAAAAATGAGTTAATTCTGCTACACAGAACCACCCAGAATGTGTCCTAAATGTAACAAGGGATGCTCAATAGCCCTGCTGTTTGTCAACTATATGTGTATCAAATTCTTGCCCCTATCAGACAGTAGCATACTCAGTGTTGTGTTAGTCACTATATGCATGACATCCTTTGTAGTGCACCTACTCGCTCTAAATTAATTGCATGTTTTGAGGACTTACAAACAGCTATTACCCAGGTAGGGTTGATTATTGCTAGTGATAAAATTCAGACTGCCTCTCTGTATCAGTATCTTGGAATGAGGCTTGAAGATCATTCTGTAAGACCTCAAAAGGTAGAAATTTGAAAATCAAACTTAACACTCTTACTGATTTTCAAAAATTATTAGGTGAAAAAAACCAAAAAAACAAAAATTGGGTGGCGCCTGTGGCTCAGTGAGTAGGGCGGTGGCCCCATATACCAAAGGTGCCCAGCTCGAACCTGGCCCTTGTCAAACTGCAAAAACCAAAAAAAAAAAAAAAAAAAAACCTGTGTGTTGTGGCGGGTGCCTGTAGTCCCAGCTACTCAGGAGGCTGAGGCAAGAGAATCGCCTAAGCCCAGGAGTTGGACGTTGCTGTGAGCAGGGTGATGAGATGGCACTCTACCAAGGGCAATAAAGTGAGACTGTCTCTACCAAAAAAATAAAAAATTATTAGGTGATATAAATTGGATTCGTCCAGCCTTAGGTATTCCAACCAATTCTTTGACTCATTTAAATGCTATCTTAAGGGGACCTCCTGATTTGAAAAGTCCTTGTAAATTAACTCGAGAAGCTGCTAATGAACTATTAACTCATGGAAAAAAGAATTCATGGAGGTGAAGAAAGATGGTGGCCGAGTAAATGCTTCCCTGCAACTGGGCATGGTGAGTCTGGGGAAATAAGAATCCAGGCATCACTGGCTGGTGGGATCTTCCCATAATCATCCCTTTGAGGATATAGGCAGTCAGCAAGGTACTTCTGGACCACAAGAGGAGGACAAAACCAGTGGAAAACTGGCAAGTGGTTGTGTGTGTTCGATCGACCTAATCCCGCCGGCAGCCATAAGTACAAGCAGCAGTGAGACTGCAAACTGGAAAGGCCTTACCTGTGAACTGTTTTGGTGTTTTTGGACTTGGCCCTCAGTTGAGCTGCCTTGGGAAGAGCTTGAGCATGAGCAAGGAGAACTTTGGGCATTGTCTAGGGCCCCAGACTGAGCCACTGAGCCGGATGGAGCTAATAGTGTTCGGCTGTGGGCCACAGGGTGCCATTGTGAGAGGACTGCCTCAGGGTCACAGAGGAAAAATTGGGCAGGAGCTAGTAACCTAGTGACTGAGCAGCCTAAAGGTGGGGACTGAACTGCCTTACAGCCTTAACCCTCAGGGGCAGAGTTAGACTGGTTTGGGCACACTGGAGCCTTGGGCTATTGCCCTAGGTAGAGTGCCATGGCATCACAGCTCATAGCAACCTGAAACTCCTGGGCCTGGTGCTGCCCAGACCTCCATAAGAGCTGCGACACAACCCCCGTCCTGCTAGTCTGGCCAGGGACTCTGGTAGCCACGTGCCCTCCAGAGCCCTCCCTGCCTCTGTGCAGAGCCCTTCTCCTGGCCAGAGACTGCTGTAGCCTTGGGCTTTCTGTGCCAAAGTCACTGGGTGCCAGGCACTCCCAGAACCGTGCGCACCACCTCCCGCCCTGTTGCTGGATCCGGGTGTGTCACACTCCAGAGCTGCTTCCACAACCAGAACTCCCTGGCTGGGGAAGTCCCAGAGGAACTACACAGGGTCACTCCCTACAAAGATCCAGCAACAATAGAGTGATCCCGCTGGGGTCTAATCTTGGAGAGACACCTCCCCAACTTTGAGAAAGGCCAGTGGCAATGGTGAAAAACAATCATGAGGTGAAATGAAAAACTCTGGCAATATGAATAATCAGAGTAGATCAACTCCCCCAAGGATCAATGGGGAAGACACAGCACAAGATCCCATGCACAAACAAATAGCTGAGATGTCAGAAATCAAATTCAGAATCGGGATAGCAAATAAGATCAAATCAGAATTCTAAGCAGTAACCCAAAAGATATCTCAAGAATTCAATGAATTCAAAGAACAAATGACCAAAGATTTTGACACATTGAGACAAGAAGTTTCAGCCCTCAAAGATCTGAGAAACACAGTAGAATCCCTTAGTAACAGAAGGGAGCAAGCAGAAGAAAGGATTTGTGACATTGAAGAAAAAGCTTTTGAATGCTCCCAAACTCTCAAAGAGGAAGACAAATGGAAGGCAAAAACAGATCACTCTCTCGGAGAGCTCTGGGATAATTTGAAAAAAAACTAATATTCATCTTATAGGGATCCCCGAAAGTGATGAAGTGGCTTCACAAGGCACAGAGTCTCTTCTCCATGAGATTATGAAAGAGAACTTTCCAGACATGCCAAGAGATTCTGAAATTCAGATAGCAGACAGTTTCAGAACCCCAGCATGAATCAACCCAAATAAGACATCCCCCAGACACATCATAATCAATTTCACTAAAGTTAATATGAAGGAGAAAATTCCAAAAGCTGCCAGACGAAAGAAAACCATCACCTACAAGGGAGAGAATATTAGAATAACTGCAGATCTCTCTGCTGAAATCTTTCAAGCTAGAAAAGGATGGTCATCAACTGTTAATCTTCTAAAACAAAATAACTTTCAACCCAGGATCCTGAACCCAGCTAAACTGAGTTTCATTTATGACAGAGTAATTAAATACTTCAATGACATTCACACGTTGAAGAAATTTGCCATAACTAAACCAGCTGTCCAGGATATTCTCAGATCTATCCACCATAAAGACTAGCGTAATCCTTCACCACAAAAGGAAACCCACCCAGAAAATTTTGATCAAATTCCAACTTCCACAGTTGCAAAAGGATTAAAAATGTCCACCGGAGTCTTGAAAGCCTTATCAATATTCTTAATTAATGTGAATGGTTTACATTGTCCTCTGAAGAGGCACAGATTGACTGACTGAATACAAAAACTCAAGCCAGATATCTGCTGCATACAAGAATCACATCTTACATTAAAAGACAAATATAGACTCAGGGTGAAGAGATGGTCATCTATACTCCAGGCAAATGGAAAGCAGAAAACAGCAGGCATTGCAATCCTATTCACAGATGCAATAGGCTTTAAACCAACCAAAATAAGGAAGGATAAGGATGGACACTTCATATTTGTTAAAGGTAATACTCAATATGATGAGATTTCAATTATTAATATTTATGCACCCAACCAGGATGCAACTCAATTTATAAGAGAAACTGTAACAGACATGAGCAACTTGATTTCCTCCAGTTCCATAGTAGTTGGAAATTTTAACGCCCCTTTAGCAGTCCTGGATAGATCCTCCAAAAAGAAGCTAAGCAAAGAAATCTTAGATTTAAACTTAACCATTTAACATCTGGACTTAACAGACACGTACAGAACATTTCATCCCAACAAAACTGAATACACATTGTTCTCATCAGCCCACGGAACACACTCCAAAATCGACCACATCCTAGGCCACAAATCTAACCTCAGCAAATTGAAAAAAATAGAAATTATTCCTTGCATCTTCTCAGACCATCATGGAATGAAAGTTGAACTCAATAACAATAGGAACCTGCATACCCATACAAAAACTTGGAAGCTAAACATGCTGAAGGATAGATGGGTTATAGACGAGATTAAGAGGGAAATCACCAAATTTTTGGAACAAAACAACAATCAAGACACAAATTACCAGAACCTCTGGGATACTGCAAAGGCAGTCCTAAGAGGGAAATTTATAGCACTACAAGCCTTCCTCAAGAAAACGGAAAGAGAGGAAGTTAATAACTTAATGGGAAATCTCAAGCAACTAGAGAAGGAAGACTCCGACCCCAAACCCAGCAGAAGAAAAGAAATAACGAAAATCAGAGCAGAATTAAATGCAATTGAAAACAAAAGAATTATACAACGGATCAATAAATCCAAATGTTGGTTTTTTTGAAAAGATCAATAAAATAGATAAACTTTTGGCCAACCTAACCAGGAAAAAAAGAGTAAAATCTCTAATTTCATCAATCAGAAATGGTAAAGATGAAATAACAACAAACCCCTCAGAAATTCAAAAAATCCTTAACGAATATTGCAAGAAACTTTACTCTTGGAAATATGAAAATCTGAAAGAAATTGACCAATAACTGGAAATACGCCACCTACCAAGACTTAGCCAGAATGAAGTGGAAATGTTGAACAGGCCTATATCAAGTTCTGAGATAGCATCAACTATACAAAATCTCCCTAAAAAGAAAAGCCCAGGACCAGATGGCTATACATCAGAATTCTACCAAACCTTTGAAGAACTAGTACCTATATTACTAAACCTCTTCCAAAATATAGAAAAAGAAGGAATATTACCCAACACATTCTATGAAGCAAACATCACATTGATCCCCAAACCAGGGAATGACCCAACAAGAAGAGAAAATTATAGACCAATATCTCTAATGAATATTGATGCTAAAATACTCAATGAGATCCTAACAAACAGAATCCAACAACACATCAGAAAAATTATACACCACGAGCAAGTAAATCTATAAATGTAATTCAGTGCATAAACAAACTAAAAAATAAGGACCATATGATTCTTTCAATTGATGCAGAAAAAGCTTTTGATAATATCCAGCATCCCTTCATGATCAGAACACTTAAGAAAATTGTTATAGAAGGGACATTTCTTTTTTTGGAGAGACAGAGTCTCACTTTATGGCCCTCAGTAGAGTGCCATGGCATCACACAACTCACAGCAACCTCCAACTCCTGGGCTTAAGCGATTCTCTTGCCTCAGCCTCCCAAGTCGCTGGGACTATGCCCAGCTATTTTTTGGTTGCAGTTCAGCTGGGGCCGGGTTTGAACCCGCCACCCTTGGTATATGGGGCCAGCACCTTACCAATTGAGCCACAGGCGCTGCCCAGAAGGGACATATCTTAAACTAATAGAGGCCATCTACAGCAATCCCACAGCCAATATCGTATTGAATGGAGTTAAATTGAAATCATTTCCACTTAGATCAGGAACCTGCAAGGTTGCCCATTGTCTCCATTGCTCTTTAACATTGTAATGGAAGTTTTAGCCATTGCAATTAGGGAAGAAAAAGCGATAAAGGATATCCACATAGGGTCAGTAGAGATAAAAATTTCACTCTTCGCAGATGATATGACCGTATATCTGGAAAACAATAGGGATTCTACCACAGAACTTTTAGAAGTGATCAAGGAATACAGCAATGTCTCAGGCTACAAAATCAACACCCATAAATCTGTAGCCTTTATATATACCAACAATAATCAAGCTGAAAAAACAGTCAAGGACTCTTCCTTTCACAGTAGTGCTGAAGAAGATGAAATATTTGGGAGTATACCTAACAAAGGATGTGAAAGATCTCTACAAAGAGAACTGTGAAACTTTAAGAAAAGAAATAGCTGAAGATGTTAAAAAATGGAAAAACATACCATGCTCACGGCTGGGAAGAATCAACATTGTTAAAATGTCCATACTACCCAAAGCAACGTATTATTTTAATGCAATTCCTATTAAAGATCCATTGTCATATTTTAAAGATCTTGAAAAAATTATACTTCATTTTATATGGAACCAGAAAAAACCTCGAATAGCCAAAACATTGCTCAGCAATAAAAACACAGCATGAGTAATCATGCTACCAGACCTGAGACTGTACTATAAATCAATAGTGATCAAAACAGCATAGTACTGGCACAAAAGCAGAGAAGTAGATGTCTGGAACAGAATAAAGAACCACGATATGGATCCAGCTACTTACCATTATTTGATCTTTGACAAGCCAATTAAAAACATGCAGTGGGGAAAAGATTCCCTATTTAACAAATGGTGCTGGGTAAACTGGCTGACAACCTGTAGAAGATTGAAACTGGACCCACACTGTTCACTATTAACTAAGATAGACCCTCACTGGATAAAAGATTTAAACTTATGACATGAAACTGTAAAAGTACTTGAAGAAAGTGCAGGGAAAACTCTTGAAGGAATCAGCCTGGGTGAATGTTTTTTGAGGAGCATTCCCCAGGCAATCGAAGCAGTATCAAAAATACACTACTGGGACCTGATCAAACTAAAAAGCTTCTGCACAGCCAAGAACAGAGTAAGTAAAGCAACCAGACAGCCCTCAGAATGGGAGAAAATATTTGCAGGTTATACCTCCGATAAAGGTCTAAGAACCAGAATCCACAGAGAACTCAAAAGTATTAGCCAGAAAAGAACACGTGATCCCATCTCAGGGTGGGCAAGGGACTTGAAGAGAAACTTCTCTAAAGAAGACAGACGCACAATCTACACACACATGAAAAAAAGCTCATCATCAGAAAAATGCAAATCAAAACTACTTTGAGATATCACCTAACCCCAGTAAGAGTAGCCCACATAACAAAATCCCAAAACCAGAGATGTTGGCGTGGATGTGGAGAAAAGGGCACACCTCTACACTGCTGGTGGGAATGCACACTAATACGTTCCTTCTGGAAGGATGTTTGGAGAACACTTAGAGACTGGAAAATAGACCTGCCATTCGATCATATAATTCATTTACTAGGTTTATACCCAGAAGACCCAAAATCACAATGTAACAAAGACATCTGTACCAGAATGTTTATTGCAGCCCAATTCATAATCGCTAAGTCATGGAAGAAGCCCAAGTGCCCATTGACCCATGAATGGACTAGCAAATTGTGGTACATGTATACCATGGAATATTATGCAGCCTTAAAGAAAGATGGAGACTTTACCTCTTTCATGTTTACATGGATGGAGCTGGAACATATTCTTCTTAGCAAATTATCTCAGGAATGGAAGAAAAAGTACCCAATGTACTCAGCCCTACTATGAAGCTAAATTATAACTTTCACATGAAGGCTATAACCTAACTATAGCACAAAACTATGAGGAAAGGGCCAAGGAAGGGAAAGGGAGGGGTGAGGTTAAGGTGGAGGGAGGGTAATGGGTGGGGCCACACTTACAGTGCATCTTAGAATGGGGACAGGCGAAACCTATTAAAGGCAGAATACAAATGTCTACATACAATAACTAAGAAAATGCCATGAAGGCTACATTGAACAGTTTGATGAGAATATTTCAGATTGTATATGAAACCAGCACATTGTACCCCTTGATTGCACTAATGTACACAGCTATGATTTAACAAAAAAAAAAAAAAAGAAAAAAAGAAAAATAAATTCATGAAGCTGAGTTTAGTGGAATAAATTTAAATGAACCTGTAATAGTTCTTATTTTTCCTACTTCCCATTTTCCTATAGGAATAATTGTGCAGGATACCCACAGTTTAGAATGGCTTTTTCTTCCAAATAATGCCTCAAAAACTCTTGCTATTTAATTGGACCTCATTTCCCAACGTCAAGCCAGAACACGGGTTGTTAAGCTTACTGAATTTGATCCCAATTATATAATTGTCCCCTCACCTGTGATGAAGTCAAAAAGCTTTTTATGAATTCAGTCAAGTGGCAGATAAATTTAGCTGACCTTGTGGGCACAATTGATAGTCATCATCCATAAAACAACCTATTTAAATTCTTTTTTTTTTTTTTTTTTTTTGAGACAGAGTCTCAAGCTGTCACCCTGGATGGAGTGCTGCAGGGTCATAGCTTACAGCAACCTCTAATTCTTGGGTTCAAGTGATATTCTTGCCTCTGTTTTTCTATTTTTAGAAGAGACAGGGTCTCTTTTTGGCTCAGGCTGGTCTCAAACCGGTGAGCTCAAGCAATCCACCTGACTCAGCCTCCCAGAGTGCTAGGATTACAGGCATGAGCCACCACACAGGTGTCTATTTCAATTCTTTTTTTTTTTTTTTAATTAAATCATAGCTGTGTACATTAGTATGATCATGGGGCACCATATGCCTATTTCAATTCTTAAAGTTCACTAATGGGCAGCACCTGTAGCTCAATGGGTAGGGTGCAGCCACGTACACCGAGGCTGGTGGGTTGGAACCCAGCCCAGGCCAGCTAAAATCAACAATGTCAACTGCAACCAAAAAATAGCCAGGCATTGTGGCAGGAGCCTGGGTGTCCCCAGCTACTTGGGACAATGAGGCAAGAGAGTCGCTTAAGCCCAAGAGTTTGAGGTTGCTGTGAGCTGTGATGCCACAGCACTCTACTGAGGGCGGTATTGTGAGAATCTGCCTCAAAATTAATAAATAAATAAAAATAAAAATAAAATAAAATTTATTTTATTTTATTTATTTATTTATTTATTGCATTTTTTTTGGCTGGGTCTCGGTTTGAACACGCTACCTCTGGCATATGGGGCCGGCTCCCTACTCCTTTGAGTCAAGGTGCCGCCCAATAAAATAAAAATTAACTTTCATGTGAAGGTCCTACATTAGTTTCATAATAAGGGTGAGTACATTGGGTACTTTTTCTTCCATTCTTGAGATACTTTACTAAGAAGAATATGTTCCAGCTCCATCCATGTAAACATGAAAGAGGTAAAGTCTCCATCTTTTTTTAGGGCTGCATAATATTCCATGGTATACATACCACAATTTATTAATCCATTCGTGGATCGATGGGCACTTGGGCTTTTTCCATGACTTAGCAATTATGAATAGGGCTGCAATAAATATTCTAATACAAATATCTTTGTTATGATGTGATTTTTGGTCTTCTGGGTATATGCCCAGTAGAGGAATTATAGGATTGAATGGCAGATCTATTTTTAGATCTCTAAGTGTTCTCCATATCTCTTTCCAAAAGGAATGTATTAATTTGCATTCCCACCAGCAGTGCAAAAGTGTTCCCTTTTCTCCACATCCATGCCAACATCTCTGGTCTTGGGATTTTGTGATGTGGTTACAACCTAAGAATAGGGAGAAGGGGGAAAGGGAGGGGAGGGAGGGGGAGGTAGGTGGAGGGAGGGGGATTAATGGGATTACACCTGCGGTGCATTTTACAAGGGAATATGTGAATCCTAGTAAATGTGGAATGTAAAGGTCTTAGCAAAATAACTAAGAAAATGCCACGAAAGCTATGTTAACTAGTGTGATGAAAATGTGTCAAACGGTCTATGAACCAAGTGTATGGTGCCCCCCTGATCATACTAATGTACACAGCTATGATTTAATAAAAAAAAAAATTAAAAAAAAGCTCACTCACTGGATTCTGCTGCTAGAGGGAGCCATTATGTTATTTACTAATGCTTCTAGCAAGGGGAAAGCGTAATACACAGGTCCTAGGGAAAAGGTAATTAATACTCCTTATACTTCTGTCCAAAGAGGCAAATTGGCTGCCATAATGGAAGTTTTTAAAGATTATTCTGGACTTCTAAACATAATTTCTGGTCCTACCTATGCAGTTTTTGTGATAGACATATTGAAACAGCCTTAATAGCTATCTGATTTTCAATTATATTATCTCTTCAGTACCTTACAGTCCTTAATTAGACCTAGAGATCAGCCATTTTATATTACCCATTTTCGAGCTCATACAAATCTACCTGCTCCTTTAGTAGAGGTCAATAGCAGAGTTGATACCTTAGTGGCCTCTGCCTTCACAGAAGCCAAACAGCTACATTCCTTGACTTATGTTAATGCTAAAGGCTTAAAGAATAAATTCTAATTAACCTGGAGAGAAACAAAAAGCATTGCTCATCAATGCCCCCAATGTCAAATGATTGTCATGCCTACTCAACTAGTAGGAGTCAATCCTCAAGGACTGAATGCTGATCAAATGTGACAGATGGTTGCAATGCATGTACCTAGTTTTGGTAAACTTTATGTTCATGTGATAATAGATACATTCTCTCACTTCATTTAGGCTACATGCCAATCTGGAGAGAGTGCCACTTATGTTAAAAGGCACTTCTTTTCCTGTTTTGCGATAATGGAAAAACCTTTGCAGATTAAAACAGATAATGGACCAGGCTACTGTAACAAAACTATGGCTAAATTCTTTTAAGAATGGAATATTATCCACATTACTGGAATCCCATATAATTCTCAAGGATAGGCTATTATTGAAAGAGCTAATAGAACCTTAAAAGATCAGTTACAAAAACAAAAACAAATAAAAAAGGGGGAGATAGGAATGAAGAATTACATGACTCCCCACAAATACAATTAAGCCCTTTTAACTTTAAATTTCTTAAATTACCCTGAAAACTAGCCAGTTACAGCTGAAGAGCAGCATTTTTCAGGGAAACAATTGAGGCCAAAGGAAAAATCTTTGGTGTGGTCGAAAGATGTTAGAACTTAGAAATGGAAGAAAGGTGAAAGAAATTGTTCTATGAGGAAGGGGCTTTGCTTGTATTTCCACAGGAGATGACCCTGACCTGACTGGGTTCCATCAAGATTTATTAAGCTCAATCAGGAAACCAGATCAGAAAGAGCAGAAGACTGCCAGGAAAAAAAGAGGTTGGCATATGGAGGGGTACCGGCCCCCCAACCAAAGCAAGTGACATGGCCTCATGTGCTCCCTGAGGAACACTGGCCTAAGATGGAAAATCTTCTTTTTTTTTTTTATTGTTGGGGATTCATTGAGGGTACAATAAGTCAGTTACACTGATTGCAATTGTTAGGTAAAGTCCCTCTTGCAATCATGTCTTGCCCCCATAAAGTGTGACACACACTAAGGCCCCACCTCCCTCCCGGAAAATCTTCTTTTTCTGTGGACATGCTGGGCTAGTAAGAATAATCAGTTAAATGTTCACAAAAAGAAAAGTTACCTGAGGGCTTTGCACGGTTGCAGCTGGGGGCTGGGCATCTGCGGAGGTTACGGGAAGAAGTGTTCTGTTCTATTCTTCTTTTAGCAAATTATCCTTTCTTAAGTTATAGGGAACTAATCAAACAGAACAGACAGCAAGGCACCTTTGTGGTTAAGCCTTGTGCAAAGTGTTGAGCAAAGTGTTCTGGATTTAGATTAACTATGTAATGTGTCCAGCAGCATATGTGCTGAACAAAGAATTTTTTGGCAGTCTCTATGATTTCACCATTATTTGTTCCCTTTTCTATTTATATACCTTTTTTTTTTTTACTAGTGTTGTGTATAAAAAACACCCAATAAATGTGGGTAGTCACTGAGTGCCCAAGCAAGCCTCAGGCTCCCTTTCATAATATTCATTTTGTCTGCAGTGCTTTCCTTTGAGTCTCCAAGCATCTAGTTCCGAGGGCAACAACAGGCATACTCTCCAAGGCAGCTCAAAAAACTGCACACAATGATGGCCACTCCCCTGAAGAAGATCTGTGGTTCCCAGTGACCAACATGGGGACAAATCAAGGCTTTGGCCGACCAGACCCAGATGTACCTGTGCAAGACCCAGCTCCAGTTGACTCCAGAAAATTATATTCTGGGGTTCCTGGTGGTACTGGAGGTAGTGGTGAGTAGTCCTGTAGTCACGGTTCTCACCACCGCTACTAGTCTGACAAATTTCACTTATTTGGCTTATGTCCCTTTTTCCACCATTAGTGAGATCTATTTCTTGGGTAGAGTCAGATGTTTAAGTTAATTTAAATAACAGTGCTTGGATGCTCGGCCCTATTGATGACCAATACCCCACACAGGCATCAGAAGAGGGTATGAAAATTAACTTAACCCTAGGTTATAAGTACCCTCATATTTGCCTTGGAACTGTTAAAGGCTTCATACCCATGGGCACTCAGGCATGGAGAACTGAAAACACTGCTTACTCTAATGACACTTATAAAAGTTCCTATGTTGTCTCTGGTCTTACTTTAAATTACCTAAGTGATCAATATAACCTTGTTACAGAGAAATATATTTATCCTTCAAAGAATTTTAGTAATAGAACTAAGGGACTAAGACCCTGTCCTGCTAAAATGCCTGATGGTCCTAGTCACTTGCATAATATGGAATGGTAGGATTGTAATGTTTATGGGTAGTGGTAATCACCAAGGATAAATCTGATTTTACCATAGACTGGGCCCCCAGAAGTTATCTATAAAATAACTGTTCTAGGCAGGAAATGTGTGAGAACCAGGTGGGAGGAAATTGATTTTGCTCTGGGGGTATTTGCCAATCTAGGAAAACACGAATTTTATTATGACAGCCTTGTAGGATAAAGAGGAATAAAATCAAAGTTTAGGGTCTTTCTTTTTTTTTTATTATTATTAAATCATAGCTGTGTACAGTAATGCAATCATGGGGCACCAAACACCGGTTTTATAGACCGTTTGACACATTTTCATCACACTGGTTTACATACCCTTTCTGGCATTTTCTTAGTTATTGTGTTAAGACGTTTATATTCTACATTTACTAAGTTTCACATGTACCCTTGTAAGATGCACCGCAGGTGTAATCCCACCAATCATCCTCCCCCCTCCCTCACCTCCATCTCCCCCTTCCCCATATTCTTAGGTTATAACTGGGTTATAGCTTTCATGTGAAAGCCATAAATTAGTTTCATAGTAGGGCTGAATACATTGGATACTTTTTCTTCCATTCTTGAGATACTTTACTAAGAAGAATATGTTCCAGCTCCATCCATGTAAACATGAAAGAGGTAAAGTCTCCATCTTTCTTTAAGGCTGCATAATATTCCATGGTGTACATATACCACAATTTATTAATCCATTTGTGGATCGATGGGCACTTGGGCTTTTTCCATGACTTAGCAATTATGAATTGGGCTGCAATAAACATTCTGGTGCAAATATTTTTGTTATGATGTGATTTTTGGTCTTCTGGGTATATGCCTAGTAAAGGAATTACAGGATTGAATGGCAGGTCTATTTTTAGATCTCTAAGTGTTCTCCAAACATCTTTCCAAAAGGAATGTATTAATTTGCATTCCCACCAGCAGTGCAAAAGTGTTCCCTTTTCTCCACATCCACGCCAACATCTCTGGTCTTGGGATTTTGTGATATGGGCTAGTCTCATTGGAGTTAGATGATATCTCAAAGTAGTTTTGATTTGCATTTCTCTGATGATTGAAGATGATGAGCATTTTTTCATATGTCTGTAGGCCATGCACCTGTCTTCTTCATAGAAGTTTCTCTTCAAGTCCCTTGCCCAGCCTGAGATGGGATCACTTGTTCTTTTCTTACTTATATGTTTGAGTTCTCTGTGGATTCTGGTTATTAAACCTTTGTCGGAGACATAACCTGCAAATATCTTCTCCCATTCTGAGGGCTGTTTGCTTGCTTTACTTATTGTGTTCTTGGCTGTGCAGAAGCTTTTTAGTTTGATCAGATCCCAGTAGTGTATTTTTGAAGCTGCTTCAATTGCCTGGGGGTTCTTCCTCATAAAATACTCGCCCAGACTGATTTCTTCAAGGGTTTTCCCTGCACTCTCTTCTAGTATTTTTATAGTTTCATGTCTTAAGTTTAAATCTTTTATCCAGTGAGAGTCTATCTTAGTTAATGGTGAAAGGTGTGGGTCTAGTTTCAGTCTTCTACAGGTTGCCAGTCAGTTCACCCAGCACCATTTGTTAAATAGGGAATCTTTTCCCCACTGAATGTTTTTAATTGGTTTGTCAAAGATCAAATAACGGTAAGTAGCTGGATTCATCTCTTGATTCTCTATTCTGTTCCAGACATCTACTTCTGTTTTTGTGCCAGTACCATGCTGTTTTGATCACTATCAATTTATAGTATAGTCTGAGGAGTTTAGAGTCTTTCAAGGTGGGTAGTCTATTAGGGTGGCATCCTGTCTTAATCATGGATCCCTAAAAGGCTATGATTGTGTAATGATGAATCGCAAGTAAACCTGTCCCAACATCTTTCTGCCAGGGGACTCTAAAGAAAGTTGACTTAGTACTAACTACACTGAGTAAATAGGGAGAAAACTCTCTTTGAGACATTGCAACCACAGTTAGCTTTTTTTTGTGTGTGTGTGAATTTATACCTCAAATTACACGAAGTATTAAAAAAACTTTATGTCATAAATCTCATTTAGTGAGTCTTAAATAGAAGTGTCTCTAAGTGCCTGGCAGAAGCAAAAAACAAATCTCTGGAGGATTGAACCTTTATGCTGATCCTCACCCTAAAAGTATCTCCATCAGCAATTTTTCAGGGACAATGACCAGAACTTAGTAAAAAAATAACCCAGCACATAAGGAATAAGGCAGTATGAGAACTGTCTGAAACAATACATAGCAGAAACAGAACTGCAGTAATATCTGATTATAGAACAATTATGATTATTATAGTTTTTGCATTATTTAAATTTATATCTATTAATTGTGGTATAATACACGTAACATAAAACATTAATTGTGGTTTAATACACATAACATAAAACATTTATTTAAATTTATATCTTTTAATTGTGGTATAATACACATAACATAAAACATTAATTGTGGTGTAATACCCATAACATAAAACATTAATTGTGGTGTAATACACATAACCACTTTTTTTTTTTTTTTTTGAGGTGGTCTCTTACTCTGTTGCCTGGGCTAGAGTACAGTGATGTTAGCTTAGCTCTCTGCGACCTCAAACTCCTGGGCTCAAGTGATCCTCCTGCCTCAGCCTTCTGGGTGGCTGGGACTACAGACATGTGCCACCACACCTGCCTAGTTTTCCTATTTTTTTGTGGAGGTGGGGGTCTGTCTCTTGCTCAGGGTGGTCTCAGACTCCTGGCCTTGGGCAACACTCCTGCCTTGGCATCCCAATATGCTAGGCTTATAGACATGAGCCACTGAGCCCAGCCCATCTTAACCACTTTTTTTTTTTTTTTTTGGAGACAGAGTCTTACTATGTTACCCTGGGTAGAATGCATCACAGCTCACAGCAACCTCAAACTCTTTGGCTTAAGTGCTTCTTTTGCCTAAGCCTCCAAAGTAGATGGGACTACAGGCACCCACCACAACACCCAGCTATTTTTTGTTGAAATTTTTTTTTCTTTTTTTTTTTATTAAATCATAACTATACAATGATATGATTATGGGGCATCATACACTCACTTCATAAACCATTTGACACATTTTTATCACAGTGGTTAACATAGCCTTTCCGGCGTTATCTCAGTTACTGTGCCAAAACATTTACATTCTACATTTACCAAGTTTCGCAAATACCCCTGTAATATGCACCACAGGTGTGATCCCACCGATTCCCCTCCCTCTACCCACCCCCCCCTTTCCCACTTCTCCCTATTAAGTTGTAGCTGGGTTATAGCTTTCATGTGAGAGTCCCAAATTAGTTTCATAGTAGGGCTGTGTACATTGGGTATTTTTTCTTCCATTCTTGGGATACTTTACTAAGAAGAATATGTTCCAGCTCCATCCATGTAAACATGAAAGAGGTAAAGTCTCCATCTTTCTTTAAGGCTGCATAATATTCCATGGTGTACATATACCACAATTTCTTAATCCATTCGTGGATCGATGGGCACTTGGGCTTTTTCCATGACTTAGCTATTATGAATTGGGCTGCAATAAACATTCTGGTACAAATATCTTTATTATGTTGTGATTTTTGGTCTTCTGGGTATATGCCCAGTAGAGGAATTACAGGATTGAATGGCAGATCTATTTTTAGATCTCTGAGTGTTCTCCATATATCTTTCCAAAAGGAATGAATTAATTTGCATTCCCACCAGCAGTGCAGAAGTGTTCCCTTTTCTCCGCATCCACGCCAACATCTCTGGTCTTGAGATTTTGTGATATAGGCTAGTCTCATTGGAGTTAGATGATATCTCAAAGTAGTTTTGATTTGCATTTCTCTGATGATTAAAGATGATGAGCATTTTTTCATATGTCTGAAGGCCGTGCGCCTGTCTTCTTCAGAGAAGTTTCTCTTCAAATCCCTTGCCCAGCCTGCGATGGGATCCCTTGTTTTTTTCTTGCTGATGCGTTTGAGTTCTCTGTGGATTCTGGTTATTAAACCTTTGTCAGAGATATACCCTGCAAATATCTTCTCCCATTCTGAGGGCTGTCTGCTTGCTCTGCTTACTGTGTTCTTAGCTGTGCAGAAGCTTTTTAGTTTGATCAAGTCCCAGTAGTGTATTTTTGAAGCTGCTTCAATTGCCCGGGGGGTTCTCCTCATGAAATACTCACCCAGACCAATTTCTTCAAGGGTTTTCCCTGCATTCTCCTCTAGTATTTTTATAGTTTCATGTCTTAAGTTTAAATCTTTAATCCAATGAGAGTCTATCTTCGTTAATGGTGAAAGGTGTGGGTCCAATTTCAGTCTTCTGCAGGTTGCCAGCCAGTTCACCCAGCACCATTTGTTAAATAGGGAATCTTTTCCCCACTGAATGTTTTTAATTGGCTTGTCAAAAATCAAATAGCGGTAAGTAGCTGGATTCATCTCTTGGTTCTCTATTCTGTTCCAGATATCTACTTCTCTGTTTTTGTGCCAATACCATGCTGTTTTGATCACTATCGATTTGTAGTAAAGTCTGAGGTCTGGTAGTGTGATTCCTCCTGTTTTGTTTTTATTTCTGAGTAATGTCTTGGCTATTCGAGGTTTTTTCTGATTCCATATAAAACGAAGTAATGTTTTTTCAAGATCTTTAAAATATGACAGTGGAGCTTTAATAGGGAGTGCGTTGAAATTATATATTGCTTTGGGTAGTATGGACATTTTGATAATGTTGATTCTTCCTAGCCATGAGCATGGTATGTTTTTCCATTTGTTAACATTTTCAGCTATTTCTTTTCTTAGAGTTTCATAGTTCTCTTTATAGAGATCTTTCACGTCTTTTGTTAGGTAAATTCCCAAATATTTCATCTTCTTTGGCGCTACTGTGAATGGGATAGAGTCCTTAACTGCTTTTTCAATTTGACTGTTGTTGGTGTATATAAAGGCTACCGATTTATGAATGTTGATTTTGTAACCTGAGACGCTGCTGTATTCCTTGATCACTTCTAGGAGTTTTGTAGTAGAGTCCCTAGTGTTTTCCAGATACACAATCATATCATCTGCGAAGAGCGAGAGTTTGATCTCTTCTGACCCTATATGGATACCCTTGATCGCCTTTTCTTCCCTAATTGCGGTGGCTAAAACTTCCATTACAATGTTGAAAAGCAATGGAGACAATGGGCAGCCTTGTCTGGTTCCTGATCTGAGTGGAAATGATTCCAATTTAACTCCATTCAATATGATATTGGCTGTGGGTTTGCTGTAGATAGCCTCTATCAGTTTAAGAAAAGTCCCTTCTAGACCAATTTTGTTGAGTGTTCTGATCATGAAGGGATGCTGGATATTATCAAAAGCTTTTTCTGCATCAATTGAGAGAATCATATGGTCTTTGTTTTTTAATTTGTTTATGTGCTGAATTACATTTATAGATTTACGTATATTGAACCAGCCTTGAGACCCTGGGATAAAACCAACTTGGTCATGATGTATAATTTGTTTGATGTGTTGCTGGATTCTGTAAATCCTTAATGAATATTACAAGAAACTTTATTCTCAGAAATATGAAAATCTGAAGGAAATAGACCGATACTTGGAAGCACTCCACCTTCCAAGACTTAACCAGAATCAAGTGGAAATGTTGAACAGACCCATATCAAGTTCAGAAATAGCATCAACTATACAAAACCTCCCTAAAAAGAAAAGCCCGGGACCAGATGGTTTCACGTCAGAATTCTACCAAACCTTTAAAGAGGAATTAGTACCTATATTACTCAACCTGTTCCAAAATGTAGAAAAAGAAGGAAGACTGCCCAACACATTCTATGAAGCAAACATCACCCTGATCCCCAAACCAGGAAAAGACCCAACAAGAAAAGAAAATTATAGACCAATATCACTAATGAATATAGATGCAAAAATATTCAACAAGATCCTAATTTTTGTTGAAATTGTCATTGTTGTTTAGCTGGCCTGGGCCAGGTTTGAACCCGCCACCCTTGGTGCATGTGGCCGGCACTGTAACTGCTGTGTTCTGGTGATGCTTCGAGCCCCATCTTAACCACTTTTGAATGTATGGTTTAGTTCAGTTTGTTTTGTTGGACAACCAATCTCTAGAACTTTTTCATCTTGCAAAATTGAAACTCTATACCCATTAAACAACAAATTCATGTTTTCCTCTCCCCCATCTCCTAGAAACCATCATTCTACTTTTTGTCTCTATGAATTTGACTACTCTGGATGTCAATAGGTGGAATGATACTGTATTTGTTCTTTTGTGACTGGCTTATTTCACTTAGAATAGGGTTCTCGAGATTCATGTATGTTGTAGCATGTGTTAGAATTTCATTTGTTTACTACATTTAAATAAATAAGGGCGGCACCTGTGGCTCAGTGGGTATGGTGCTGGCCCCATATACCGAGGATGGCAAAAAAAAAAAAATAATGTGTGAGGAGAAACCAATAATTATGACTTATAGGCCTCATGCCTCTCCTCACCCATGGTTCCTTAAATGCACCTTTTCCTTCCCAACAAAGTGGAATAACCCAGGTCCAGCCACCCTAAGACCAAAAATGTTGCATCCTCATCTGGGGCCAGAACATCCTGAGTTATGGAAGTTAGTAATGACAATTTCTGGATTGAGAGTATGGCAAGGCCATAATACTAAGATCTCTTCTAAATATTGCTTTCACTCTGTTTACTATGAAGAATATATCAAAGTTGATTATGAAATTGCCTTATAAACTTGTGTTGAGCATCTTTACATGCTTGTTGTTGGGAAATTAATTATTCTTCCTGACTCTCAGACCATAAGCTGTAAAGGTTGCCAATTGTTTACTTGTACAGTCTCCACTTTCAATTCAAATATTCATAATTTATTAGTCAGGGGCTGGGTGCTGTGGCTCACGCCTGTAGTCCTAGCACTCTGGGAAGCCAAGGTGGGTGGATTGCCTGAGCTCACAGGTTCAAGACCAGCCTGAGCCAGAGCAAGACCTCATCTCTAAAATAGCTTGGCATTGTGGCGGCTACTCAGGAGAATGAGGCAAGAGGATTGCTTGAGCCCAAGAGTTTGAGATTGCTGTGAGCTATGATGCCACAGCACTCTACCAAGGGTAACAAAGTGAAACTTTGTCTCATATATATATATATATATATATATATATATATATATATATCAGTCATATCTTGGGAAGGTATTTTGGTCCCTAGGTACCCGCAACACCCCTGGGAAGCTTCCTCTCCTACTCGTATTATTACTGATGTGCTCAAAACTATTTTGAAAAGGTCTAAAAGATTTATTTTTACCTTAATAGCAGTCATCATGGGATTGATAGCAGTCAAAGCTACTGTGGCCATTGCTGAAATTGCCATTCATAAATCCCTTCAAACAGCATACTTTGTCAATAACTGGCAAAAGAATTCCACTCAGTTATGGAATTCACAGTCTGAAATTATTCAAAAAGTGGTTAATCAAATCAATGATCTCAGACAAAGCACAATTTGGCTTGGAGATAGAGTAATGAGTTTGGAACACCATACCCAGCTACAATGTGATTGGAACACTACAGATTTCTGTATTATTCCATTTGAATTTAATTGCATTGAACATAACTGGGATAAAATAAAAAGACATTTAATAGGATTGGACAATAATTTATTTCTTGATATTTCAAAACTAAAAGAACAAATCTTTGAAGCCTGAAGGGCACATTTGAACTTGCTTCCAGGATCTAATACCTTAGAAAGTTTAACAATGAATTTAGCACACTTTAACCCATTGAAGTGGGTTAAAACTCTTGGAGGGTCATTAGTGGGAATGGTTGCATTGCTTTTGGTATTACTGTGCTGCTTGTTCTTAGACTGCAGATGCATCTGAAGCCTCTGAAGAGAAGCCAATCCCTGTGAAGAAGTGATGATGGCCCTTGCCATTTTGCAGAATAAAAATAAAGGGGGAGATGCAGGGAAAATGGGGACCAAAGACCCCATTTTTGGCAAGGGAAAACATCTTCAGAAAAAGGGATAAACAGAGAAATAAGCTGAGCAAGGCAGAATAAAAACAGGTCAGCTAAACCAGCTGGTAAATTTCTTTTTCTTTTCTTTGCTTTTTTTTTTTTTTTGAGACAGAGCCTCAAGCTGTGGGCTTGGCATCACAGCTCACAGCAACCTCCAACTCCTGGGCTCAAGCGATTCTCCTGCCTCCACCTCCCAAGTAGCTGGGACCACAGGCGCCCCCCACAATGCCTGGCTATTTTCTTGGTTGCAGCCATTATTGTTGTTTGGTGGCCCAGGCTGCATTCGAACCCGCCAGCTCACGTGTATGTGGCTAGCGCCTTAGCTGCTTGAGCCACAGGCGCTGAGCCCCTGCTAAATTTCTTATCTGAGCAGTTTCCTGCTTTTCCGAAGCAAACACCCCTGCTGGGCCTGCAAACACACTAAAGAGACAATGGCCACAGAGGAAGCTGCTTGCAAAGCCTGAGTAGAAAGATTAACCCAGCTGTCTCCTGCCCAGTCAAAGCAAATACCACCCATTGCGGAGATTTGTAATTGGCCAGGGCAGAGATCAAGGGAATTTTTTTTTTGGCTCAAGCACTGAAATATGGGCAGGAGGGTTGTGTACCCTTATCACAGAGGAAGATGCCTCTGGGTAGAAGATAATCCTTCTGTCCCACTGATTCTTCAGTGGAGACTGACACCACCCCCAGTGGCATTTTGCTCCACAGTGAACTAGTGGGGATTAACCTGACCTCAAGGAATCTGTGTGACCACAGACAGGAAGCTGCCCCCACATAGGCTCATGTTTCAGATTTCTCAAGACTGCTCAGACCCTTAAAGTTAATGGTTGTAGAAACAATAGGAGCTGACATGTTTACTCAAAGAAACTACTGACATCTTTGTTCCCTTCTTCAGCTTACCCTCTGGGTTAATGAGCAAATAGTCTTCAATAAAAGCTGAGTGGAACTAACACTCAGGGCCATTGGCTGGAACCCCACTAACAGGTGGTGGCCCCCTGTGTTTCCCACCATTGATATTCCATTCTATGTTCTCTTTGTCTCTTGCTGCTTCTAACTTTACTTTTGTTCAGTCGATGGCAACCAGCTCCACAGGCCTTAAAGGACATCAGGGCAGGAACCCAGCACCACTATGCTCCAGCCTGCTAAACAGAAACAGATCCTGTCTCTAATTAAATTAATCAATCAATTAAACAACAGCTTCTTGTGTCAATATGGATAGATCTCAGTCATATAATGCTGAGCAAACAGGGTGGCTCCTGTGGCTCAGTGGGCAAGGCGTCAGCCCCATATACCAAGGGTGGCGGGTTTAAACCCAGCGCCGGCCAAACTGCAACAAAAAAATAGCCAGGTGTTGTGGCGGGCGCCTGTAGTCCCAGCTACTCAGGAGTCTGAGGCAAGGGAATCGCCTAAGCCTGGGAGTTGGAGGTTGCTGTGAGCTGTGTGACGCCATGGCACTCTACCATGGGAGATAAAGTGTAACTCTGTCTCTACAAAACAAAAAACAAAGAAACAAACAAACAACAAAAAACGAACAAACAAACAATGCTGAGTAAACAAAACAAATTATATGAAGTTATGGACACTACACTACCACTTATAGAAAAAATTATGACAGAAAAACAAATCCTACATGATATTTATAACCATACATATATGTAGTAAAAAGTATTGAAAGTAACTGAAAATGAACACCTAATCTGAATGTTGGTTATGTCTATGGAAAAATTGTAATAGTAGAAAAGGACACAAAAGCCAAAACATTTCAAAATAACTCTTTTGACTGTGTCCACAAAGTGTTATTATGGTATGAAGATTAGTTACTTTCCTCAATTTTAATCAATTAAATTAAATTAAATACTTTCCTGAAATTTAATAATTTATTTCCTCAAAATAAACACACACACACACACACACACACCCTCCTAATCAAAATATCTGATTGGAGTAAAGTCATCAGCATAGGAACACTATGATGAAATAATGAAAGTTAAAACACAGTTGTTAAAATAATGAAAGTTAAAACAATATAATAATGCTATGATGAAACAAAGAAAGTTAAAACACATTAAATGTAGGAGACGGAGCCCCAGCTTTGTAGAAGCGGTCACTGGTTCTTGAGGGAGGTGCTGGGAGTGGGACTGTTTTGGAGCCACGAAGGAGATGTTTTGCAGCCTGGAGACAAGCCCTCAAGCAACTGCAGGCATTAATGAGTTAAGATCACTCATTAGCGAGCAAGTGTGGAACTCATTAGCGAGCAAGTGTGGAACCTCGGACATTTGTGGTGCAATAGGGTGGGAGTCAAGCCCATGGGGAAAGAGCACTTAGTGATCATTAAGCATGTGATCCTAGTATGTGGGCCCCCCACACCTGTTGTATAATGTTTCAATAAAAGGCCAAGGCAGAGTTTACGCAAGGCTTCCCCGAATCTATATTCCTGCAAGCATGTAGAGAGTGTTCCAGTTGTTATTATTTGTGCAGTGACGGGGTGCCACAGTGGGCACCTGACAATTAAAGCTTTCCTGTAGGAAAGATCAGAATTCCAAAAAGCATTAGAAACCCTGGAAAAATTGCAAAGTCTCATATTTTACTCTGTGACTTTGTAGCAAATAGTAGAGAGACTCCAAAATGGGAAGTTTCAAGAGTTAGTACGTAAAAGTAGAAGATATGGATGAAAACTTAGGATTTTAAAATTTCTTTTTCTCATGCTTATCAATAATTCATTTCAAATGTATATACTAACAATAACATTTGTGGGAATCAGCAGAGAAGGATCCTTTGTGTCAAATGGGATTAAGTTTGGGAAAGAAGAATTAGGATTAAGAAGACTGAGAGCATTTTAAATATTTTAAAGTAATTCTTTACTTACTGAAGTTTGTATTGAAAAATTTACCAGTTCTGTGCCCAGAACCATGGCTTATGTTTGCAATACCAGCACTTGGGGAGGCCACTAAGGAAGGATTTCTTGAATGCAGGAATTTCTCATCAGCCTGGGTAACATAGCAAGAGCAGGTCTTTCCAGAAGAAATTGAAAAAAAAAAATTAAAAATTAGCTCATTGAGGAACATGAGACTCTAGTCTCAGCTCCTTGGCAGGGTGAAGTACCAAGGTCATTGAGCATAGGACTTTGAAGTTGCAGTGAGGTATGACCACACAATTGCACTTCAGCATTGATAAAAAATGAGATCTTTTCCCTTAAAAACATTACTTATTATGGATGTCCATATATTCTTCATTCTTACTGACTTCTCTGGAACAGATTCTTTCATATCACTGGCTGGCTGAATGGGTTTAGAAATAAGATATTTCATAAATATTGTATATTTCACACAATATACAGTGAATAATTGCAGACAAATAGAGAAATGTTATTACCTTAAAGAAAGGTTCCCAAGAAGACACTAGAAAGCAAAAAGGGCAATGAATACTGAAAATTACGTAAATGTAAATATGGCAAAAACAACCTTATATTCATGGAGAGCGAGTCTCAACATGAACCTTCATGTGGGGCATTCAAATGATTAGACTTTTATATAAGGACGCAACATGACGGAAATATGCTGAAGAAAAATAAGAACACAGCTAAGATTTGAAAATTGAGATCATAATCCAAATAACTATAATAGCCAAAATAGAAGTGTACACCTCTGATGATCTGAACACTCTGATTGATGAAGAGAACAGTCATCTCTATTCTGACGGGACACATGACCCTGAGGGTTAAATGGCAAAACCAAAGGCAGAAAGACACAGCATATCTTATGCAACACATCAGAACCATTTTATTATTATGTTAGTAATGTTTGTCATTTTCTTCAGTTAGAACTGTAATTTAGGATGTACACACTTGTGAAGGCAGCTCAGGTGAATGTATTAATCAATTCATACTGAAAGAAAGTGGCCTGACTTGAGCAGTTATGACATACATGACTACATTGTTAGTTAATAATACCAAAGTGGGGTACTGGTATGCCTACATTTTGTATCTTCTCGTTTAGCCATCTTGAAATGTCTTCATCTACTTATATAAGGACATATGTAAAACATATATAAAAGTAATGTATACTAAGCTCTGAATATTGAATTCTTTATCACAAATGATGAAGAATCATGAAGGCTCACACATCTCCTCCTGGCATATGTGGTGGGCCAAGGCAGGCATTGCATTTACAACCAGATGGAGACAAGCCTTGGCAACATAGCAACATCCCACCTATACAAAAAATAAAAAAAAATTAGTGTGGCATGGACGTGTCCAACAACAGTCAGAGGTCCTCAAGTGGCTGAGCTTCACAGAAGGACCACTATAGCCTAGAATTTCAAGGTTGCAAGGATTTCTCGTTGAAGCCACTGCACCTCAACCTGGCAAACACAGCCAGACTCACTCTCTAATTAATTGATTTATTAAGCTAGATTTTTTTTTTGTGAATATGGATAGATTTTAGTCATAGAACACCAAAGAAACCAAAAAATTATACAATGGGCGGGGTGCGGTGGCTTATGCCTGTAATTCTAGTACTCTGGGAGACTGAGGTGGGTGGATTGCTTGAGCTCATGAATTTGAGACCAGTCTGAGCAAAAGTGAGACCTGTACAAAAAAGTGAGTCTGTACGAAAAACTGAGGAAAGAGGATTGCTTGAGCCCAAGAGTTGGAGGTTGCTGTGAGCTATGATACCATGATAGTCTACCCAGGGCAACAGCTTGAGACTCTGTCTCAAAAAAAGCAAAAAACAAACAAACCTAAAAAGATAATGAAAAAATTGACAGGTTCTCTTAAATACTAAACTACTAGGCACTCTGGCCTTAGATAATGGCCACCAGTTTCTCAAACAGAAATATTTACTGTGCCAATACAACAGACTTCAGTCTCCCATGCTTTTCATCATCAAGATGCCAAAACATTAACATATCAATTCAATTACCTAAAACAGACAGTGGCTTGTGTTATACAAGTAATACTTTTTAAAACTTTCTTCTCATTAACAAATTCAACACATTTCAAAAATACCCCACAACCCAACAAAACAAGCCATTGTCAAATGTGCTAATCACACCTTAAAAAAAAACAAAAAGGAGATATGACCCCGTATTGCTCACCCCAAAGATGTTATCAACAAAGTCCTTATAACTATCAATCTTTTCAATTGGAATTGATAATTTTTCTGCATTTCAACAGCACTTTCAAAATGCCTCAATCCAACATGGCCAAAGGATCAGCGCGTGTTCCTGGATCCTTAGACTTGACTCAATAGGAAGGACTATATTTGGTCTTAACATAGCGAAGAGAGTATGTATGTGTTTGTGCACCAGCAGGACCTGCGTAGTTCCCAAGGAAAAGGACGAAACAAGGCTGGAAGGAGCACTTCAACCCACAGCCAATCCAGGATCTCTTTCAATGGATGAGTCTTCAGCAGAATCTCCAAGTACCCCTGCCCCGAAGACAAGGGGCACCCTGGTGACATGGGGGTCACTTAAATTATTTCAAGATGCCAACTCTCTTATGAGACAGCTCAGCTCCTCCTACTCCTGTGAACAAGTTCTTGACTTACCTCACGGTGGTAACTCAGAACGCGGTCAAAATGTCCTTTTCCTTTTTATTGTGTTTTTCCCTACCACTAAAACAGAACACATTTATTGGGCTCACTTAATAGAACCACCTTTAGTCCAGCCTGTATTTGGGGGAGATTCTGAATCTTGGACTAGAGGACTTTTTATCCTCTTAGGGTGATCCTTGCTAAACCAGACTGACTGGCTTTATTACCCCAGGGTCTCTTTCTTTATTGATAAAACTTCTCCGTGTTTTTCCTTCCACTCATTTCAACCCTACGCTACGGTTGTGCCTCAACTTTACTCCTCCTCTCCTCCTGACAACACTTGTTGGGACCCTTGCCCTGTACAACACAACAACCTTACAGGGCTAATCTTGTTAGGCTGTAACCCTGTAAGGCTAACAAGTTTGCCTTCTTAACTGGTGACCCATGGCCATTTAACTGCAAGAGGTAAACCACTGAAGTTTGCAAAACAAACCTGTCTGGAATGACATGTCCCTTTGAGGTCCTGTGCTTCAAAACCTTCAGAATGATCAATGTTCCTCTGTTATTCTAAACTCTGGTGAGTTACCCTCCCCCTTTTTACCCCAAATTTAAAAATATGGTGTTATCCGTACCAGGGCTATAGGCACGTTTACAGTAAATTTAACAACCTCTCTGTCTGATGAAATCTTCGTATATAATACTAGCCCATATGTATTGGTTTTTTTTAATTTTTTTTTTGCCCATATGTATTCTCATTAGCTCCTTCTTTTTCATTTCATAACACAATTTATTCTTCTGCCCTCTCATTCTCTACTGCTTGGTTTAGTACTTGCTTTTCCCATCACAATGTTCTAGTTTGAACATCACCATTGTAATATGAAAAGTGGATGCCTGGGTTCCAGTTTATCTTATAAATGACTCTGACAAGCAGATTCCACTTTACATATTTTAACTGGTGTATTAGAAGAATTAAGACCAAAAAGGTTCCTTGTGAGCCTTATTGCTTTTCCAGTTTTGTTATTTTGCATCGGTGGCTGTAGCTGCCTTAGCTGAGTCTGTTCAAACTGCTCATTTTGTTGATAATATGATGGTTGACAACACACAAGAGCTCATAAAACAAGCTAAGATTGACAATCAAGTTATGCAAAGACTTGATGCCCTCAAGGCTGCTGTGAATGGCTTGGTAAAAAACAACAAGCTTTACAAAGAAGAACTGCTCTTCAGTGTGACTTTAATAGCACCAACATTTATGTTACAGCAGTTCCTTATAACAGTTCCCTTTATCCGTGGTAACAAGTTAAGAATTATTTACATAGTGCCTTGGATGACACTGTGGCTCAAGATACAGCTGACTTATCCAGCCAGCTACATGAGCAAGCATCCAAAAGGCCAGCCAATACTCTGTTTTTGACACTTTAGAAAAAGATTGTCAATGGTTTTCTCCTTCTCATTGGTTTTCAGAATTAAATTTACGAATGTGGGTTTTTGATCTGATCCTCCTCTTCATCATCATCAGGTTTGGATGATAGATGTGTCATCTGACCCTAAGACAGAAGAAACAGGCAAAATATTTGCTTATGTTCACTTAATGATGTTAAAATAACAAAATAGGGGGATATATAGGGAAAACTGAGTCCTGATCTTTAGCATAAGACTCACTTTCTGCTTGAGAGATCTGGAGAGTCCCAAGAATGGCATGTGAGTCGTGTACATGCAAGAGATAAGAAAACAGGCTTCCAAAAGAGAATGTATATGTGAGTTGTGGCAATGCCAGGCCTAACGGTTATGGTAAAGATTGTCTGGATTCCAAAGGTCTCTTGACACTAGAGGCAGAGCTCTTGCTTATGGTCTGAGGTTTTGCAAAAACAAATTGAAGAAATTCTGTCTGACACTTTCCATGTTCCCCCCTTTTAGTGCTGATGTCTGATAAATAACTTTTAACTACTTTTTCCTGCTTTGTGATAATAAATATAGACCCAAGGTTAGCTCAGGAGGGCTCCTCCCAGAGTTCCTCAGTCCCCACACACAGAGTTTGTGTCAAGCCTCTTCCCTCTTCATGCCAAGACCCCCTCATCTGGTGACCCCAAACCTCTTCAGGAATGAAAAGATCACTTCAACTATTTTAATATAATTATTTCCAGACTAAATTTTGTATTGAAAAATTTATCTGATTGAGGCCCAGCACCCTGACTCAGGCCTCCCAGCACCATGGGAGTCAGTAGGGAACAATCCCCTTGAGTTCAGGAGTTTGTTACCATCCTTACAAACACAGTGAGACCAGGTCGCTACAGAAGAAAATAAATAAAAAGTAGCTTGGTTTGGTGGCAAGAGCCTGTATTGTCTCTCAATTACTCAGCAGGCAGAGAGGATAATCATTTGGGGACAGGACTTCATAGTTGCATTGAGCTACGGTCACACAACTGCACTTCAGCTTGGGTAAAAGAGGAGGATTCTATCTGTAAAAAAAAAAAAAAAATTACCTGATGTGGATGACTGTATATTCTTACTGCCTTCTCTGGAATGGATCCTTTTATTTCAATGGTTGGCTGGGTGGTCTTGGAAACAAAATATTTCACAAATCATGTGTATTTCATACAATATGCAGTGAATAATTCAAAACAAAAAGAGAAACATTATTACCTTCAAGGGAGGATGTTTTCCAGGAGACCCTAAAAAAGCAAGAGAGACACAAATTGATGTTAATGATTATATAAACATCAATAGGACAAACTCAAACCTGTATTGATGGGGGTGTGAGTCTCAAGGTAAATCCTGAAGCTTGGCTTTTAAAATGATTTTATTATTTTGAAAATAGGAGAGCAACATTTAGAAAAATAGGAATTTCGGTGTTCTAAAATATGCAGTTATGATTTCCAAATTGAGGTTGTGTTACAAATGATTATAGTGACTAAAAGAGAAATGTGCACCTCCTCCAATCTGCAGATGCTGACTGATGAGGAGTACAGTGTTCCTCATTCTGAGAAGCAAATCATGACGGAGAGGATCAATGTTAAAGCCAATGGCAGAATGCTACAGCACATCAGAATCAGTTTACTGTTGTACTACCATATTTGTCATTTTTTTTCAGTTAGTCCTCTAATTTGGGGTGTACACATTTGTGAAGACAGTTTTGGTGCATGTGTAATCAATTTATTATGAAAGAAAGTGGTCTGAATCCATCTGTTTGCACACATACTTGTAGAGTATTAAGTTAATAAAAATATTCATGTTTTTTCCATACCTACTTGAGCTACTGGAATTCCTATAATTTTGTATCCTATAGTTTAGCCATATTAAAGTTTCTTCATCCACTCATTCAAGAACGTATATAATATTCACCTAAGAAATAATGTTTGCTAAGCTGTCAGTATTTAAATATTTATCAAAACAGAAAACCCTGTGATACCTGTAGGTAATGGAGAGAAAAAATCGGGGTGGTTTGCCCCAATTTTAGCTCTTTTTTCTCCCGGTAATGTCTAGGCAGGCAATAATCTAATTTTCCGCATGGGTGCAAAAATACTGAAGTGTATTTGACATGATCACAGTAACTTCTCTCCAGTTTCCTATCATCACCTGCAGAATTACCTCACCGATTTCTTTTCTGTTCTGTTCTACTCCACTCATAGTATGTCTTCTTTTGCAAAACCCATGTTGAGATCATGGTTATTACTTCAGCATTCTTTTGATAAATAATTTCTAAGAATTGTTTCTTCTTTATTTAGCAATAATATACCTGTAATTTTGATTTCTTTTTCTCTTTGCTTGTCCCTCTCTAGCTAGAAACATGTGGCATCTTTGAACTAATCCCAAGGCTCGTCTTCCAGCTTTCCCTGCAGGGCAGTCTGTCCCCTTGCTCCTCAGTGTGTGTTCCAGGGACCGGCAGCACAGGCATCCCCTGATTGTTTCATAGCAGTGCAACTCCCTAGATGTGTTGAGTTACAATGTGCACTTTTAACAAGCTTCCCTGCAGATTTCTTACCATCCGAGAAGCTCTGCTTTATACCGAGGGTGCTTCCACATTCCCTTACCTAAACTTCCCCTTCTGACATATAGTCTCAAGATCCTCCCTTTCACATATTTGAATTTGAAATTGCATTGCCGATCACAAAGTTTCTTTTGGACTTTTTTTTTTTTTGTAGAGACAGAGTCTCACTTTATGGCCCTCTGTAGAGTGCTGTGAACTCACACAGCTCACAGCAATCTCCAACTCCTGGGCTTAAGCGATTCTCTTGCCTCAGCCTCCCGAGCAGCTGGGACTACAGGCGCCCGCTACAACGCCCGGCTATTTTTTGGTTGCAGTTTGGCCAGGGCTGGGTTTGAACCCGCCACCCTCGGTATATGGGGCCGGCGCCTTACTGACTGAGCCACAGGCGCTGCCCTCTTTTGGACTTTTTATCAGGCTATAGCTTGTCTCATCTCTTTATAACTAACCTACTCTCTTCACTCTGTTTCCCTTATTCAGGCCTTTATGCGACTGTCCTTTGAAGTGACATCATTTTAGATGATACTGAATTTTATCTGTGTATGTCTCGCCCTGTATGTGCACATTCCTCCATGGTAGATAGCTCTGCAGGATTAGGGACCTCAATCCTCAGTGCCGCCCCAGCAGTGAGGAGGACAGGAAGAGAAGAGAAATTCTGCTCTACTTCTCCGACATGTTTCTGCACTGAAAGCTCACTTCACGTTCTTCCCACCGTGCTGACACCCTGATCTTCCTTTTATTAAGGACGTATCTCACTGGACCACCCTGCATCACAGACACCTGCTTCCTGTCCCTTCACGTCATCCTCCCGGTATTCTCTGCCCCACTCATTCTGCAGCTTCTCTTTACTCCTTTCCTTTTCCTAATTTCCTAACTTTCCTCAGGTCACACAATACTTGAAATGGAATTAAAAGGTCAGCTCCTTCGATTTAATCTCCATTTAATCTGTTGCTCGTATCTAATAAGTTGTACAACTTATCACCATTTCACTTCTGTTTTTTCTTTTTTTTGCAGATTTTTGGCTGGGGCCGGGTTTGAACCTGCCACCTCTGGTATATGGGGCTGGCGCCCTACTCCTTGAGCCACAGGCACCGCCCCTTCACTTCTCTTTTTTATTATACATTTTGTAAGTGACGTTCCTTGGCTACTAGGATTTATTGGTAATCATGTTTTAAAATAAATATTGGGCAAATGACTTTTTTTTTTTTTTTTTGTAGAGACAGGGTCTCACTTTATGGCCCTTGGTAGAGGGCCATGGCCTCACACAGCTCACAGCAACCTCCAACTCCTGGGCTTAAGCGATTCTCCTGCCTCAACCTCCCGAGTAGCTGGGACTACAGGCACCCGCCACAACGCCCGGCTATTTTTTGTTTGCAGTTTGGCCGGGGCCGGGTTTGAACCCACCACCCTCGGTATATGGGGCCGGCGCCCTACTCACTGAGCCACAGGCGCTGCCCAGCAAATGACTTTTTAAATAAAATCAAGTTCTCACCTTCTCCTTGTTCATTGACGGCACTTTCTCCTTCTGGATCTGCAGCTCTAGCTGGGTCATCAAAATCCTCAGAGGAACTCTGTTAATATTCATATCAATGATGAGTTTCAGTTAAAAATAATGTTACATCAATATTTCCTAATCACCTTCTTTAAAAATGTCTGCATTTCCTTTTAAAACAATTATAATTGTATCTATATATAAGAGAAGCATGCCTTGAAAATAAAAATATTTCAAAAGATGATTTCATATATTTGCATGATACCAAGTTTATCTTTTATCTGCATGTAGCTACTGATTTTTTAAACTGAGCAGGGAAGGCCAAAGAATTACACTCACAGACATAACATGACCTTATAGGCATAGTTCAACAAAAAGTAACTTTAAAATACCTCTGTCTTGTATTTCCCACTAAAAACAACAGAACATTTAAAAAATATACAATATAGGTGGTGCAAATCCTAAAGTATTAAACATCTAAAGTTTAATTATTAATTAATTTAATTGTTCTATTAATGATCACAGAAATAATTACAGAAATCTTTAAAATGCTATACCTGGCACAATAAGAAACTTTGGGGGTACATCACGCTGACTGTAGACTGAAAACTGCCACAGCTGCTTTATTTAGGTAAACAAGGGCTTGATGATATTAAATATTTTTGATAAAATTTCCACTGATAGGAAAGTGGTGAAATAAAATGGCATAGTAGTAAAAAAAAAAAACTTTCCTTTGGCTATGTTTAAATAATAGCAAGCAAATATTAGACATAGTATTCAACTCTTTCACCATTAAGAAATCAGTTCAGGCTCGGCACCTGTGGCTCAAGTGGCTAAGGCGCCAGCCACATAAACCTGAGCTGGCAGGTTCGAATCCAGCCTGGGCCTGCCAAACAACAATGCCGGCTGTGACAAAAAAATAGTGGGGCTTTGTGGCAGTCGCCTATAGTCCCAGCTACTCAGGAGGTGGAGGCAGAAGAATCACTTGAGCCCAGGAGTTGGAGGTTGCTGTGAGCTGTGATGCCACCGCACTCTACCCAGGGTGATAGCTTGAGGCTCTGTCTCAAAAAACAAACAAACAACAACAACAAAAAAAAACAGTTCAATCAAGTATAGCAAGGCTTCATGAAAAGGGAAGAATCAGAACATTTATTTTTGAAGCATTTAACCAGGCCAGGCCCTTTTAAATACATTTTCTATACATTGTAACAATAAAAATGTAAATGATGCTGAAGATGGCTACCCACTTCCTGTTTTCTGGTCTTTCCAGGATGTTCAGAGTGAGATGAAGAACAGACTCGATCCGTTGCTCTCTCTCCAGAAGGTCCTTCTCCTGGACGCTCACGTGCTGCTGCTTCTCATCCTTCAGGTGGCAGCTTGATGTCACCCTCAGAAACATCTCCCAGCCCCACAACCATCCTAACTCAAACGTCCTCCGTACTGTCTTCCCACCGAGCCTTCTTTTCCTTTTCTGTTCCTGCCGCTATGGCGTAGCCCTTCCGCTTGTATATTCACTATCACGCACTTAGCCCACAGTACTCACTAACAAGGATTGATTTCAGGCCATAGCTCCTAGTTAGGGACAGAGCCAGGCCACTAACACGTCTTTTGCCCCCACCCGCTGCTGGTGCCTCTGTGCTGCAGGGGCTGCTAAGGGGTCAGGCACTTGGTGCTTCTTTCCACGGTTTTCAGTGCAGATACGTCCTGGTCCTTCCTTGCTGTGTTACCGCTGCACTGAGGCTGCACCCAGGCTGCACTGAGGCGCTGGATGTGTCCGACCGTGATTGCTGCGGACTGAAACACCACTGCACCAAACCATTGCTGTTACGGTCCCAGAGTCACTATTCCCCGTGATTTTTCGTCCTGAAACGTTCCTTGCAGGTCTATACTGACAGTTCATCTATGGTAATAGTTTCCAGTCTCAGGCATTATCCTTTCAAATTCCAAGGTATTAAAAAAGTATAGTCCAAAATGCTTCTCTCCAAATCTCATTAGGACTTTTACACATTCATTCCAAATATATTTATACCACAGAATCATACATTTGGCTCTAGATTGACCTAAAAGAATTCTTTAGTTTTTAGATAAACTTAACTTCATAACTCAAACTGATTTCTTACCAGTTAAAGGAAGTTATGAAGCCTTATTATTTTGTACTATACTATTGTGGCTTCTTAAATGAAACTTGAAAATTGGCAGAATTGTACTATGCAGCCGTAACATACTTCACACATAATTACTTTAAATTAATTATGTTCTGAAAAATGCAAGAAAATAATTCCTATGGGCATAATCAAGAGATGATAAAGTCAAAACAGCTACTTTTATGTTTTAACACCCCTCAGTGTTTATGTTTTTTTTATTTATTTCTTTTTTTATTATTAAATCATAGCTGTGTACATTAATACAATCATGGGGTACCAGGCGCTGATTTTATACACAATTTTAAATATTTTCATCACACTGATTAACATAACCTTCCTGGCATTTTCTCAGTTATTGTGTTAAGACATTTATATTCTACATTTAGTAAGTTTCAACATTTATGTTTTAAAATAACAAGAGATGATACCTGCAAATGCAAACTTGGTTCTCTAGCTATCACTTGTTCTGATTCCCACACAGACACCACATCTATAAAATGTTATTTACAGATATATCGGTAAGAACATTTTTTACTATGAAATTTAAATACATATACAACTCTATTTCCATTTATAAATATTTCAGTGCAATAAAAATAATAGCTTAAACCAATCTCAGAGGGTTTAAATATTTTCAGGAAGATGTTGGTAGCATAAAAAAAGATAGCAAAAAGAAGATTTAAAAGAAATGGATACATTTGTGTCTAAACCTGCTAATTTTTTACAATAGCATTTTAGCATTAAACATTTTTCAGAGTTATTTTCTAACTTACCACCTCTACTATTTTTATACACAAAAATAAAATTGTCATTACTTGTTTGCTTGTGTGAGGCACATTCAACAATACCAATACTAGTTTGCTTTTTTCCCGTGACTTGTTTTCTCGTTCCCTCCTATTCGAAAAAAATAAATAAATAAAACTTCAGAAAATGTATTTATTCAGTCAAACACTGATTCGGTCTTTGAGACAACAAACATTCACTGTGTTTATGCAACCCTGGCACTATCCTGGGAGAATCTGAAAAAAGAAATAGAAGGCAGCTGTGCTCTGTGGGCAGAGAGACACACAGGACAGGTAAGGAGGGTCTGAGTCACTGTCCTACAGTCATGGTGAGTGAGCAGAGCAAAGGCACAAGGAGAGCACAGTCAGCTCTGCTGGGGAAGCTCAGGAAAGATGGGGCCAAAGCGTGACAGACACACGTGCAGCATGAGAGCCGGAGGGTGTCTAGACGGGAGCGTGAGCAGAAGGCACAAAACAGCACCCCAACAAAGTAATGCGGTCACACCAGGACAGTGACAGGACAGGAGACAAAGAGAGAAACTAGGAGAACCAGGCCAAATGACAAACTGCATGTGTCAAGCTAGAATGTGAGCTTTCTCCTTCATGTAATGGGGTGTACTCAACAAGCAGATGCGTTAGACCATCACTAACATATTACAGAAATGTCACCCTGGCAGCAAATTAAACACAGACAAACACAGAAGGGGCAAAACTAGAACAGAAGACTTCAGAGACTAAATTACAGTAACAAGACATGAAAATTGAAGGCGGGTGGAAAAACACAGAACTCGGCGAGTGACTGGAGTGGTGACTTGAGGGAGGGCTGGAGTGTAGGGTTCTTCACGCTTCAGCGCGTCAGTGCTCTCTGTGGGGTGTTACTCGGATGGGGAACCCAGACGACAGGAAGGAGGCAGGGAAGGGACAAGGGCAGTGTCTTTTGTTTGGCACTTATTAAATTTGAGGTGCACAGAGTACTAAGAAGACATATCTGGATAATTACATGTGGAATAGAAGCAGATGACCTTACTCTGGAAAAGCATATGCTGTGAAGAAGGTAAATATTTGAAAGATCAATTGAATTGGCGGAATTAAAAAATGCTCTGTCACTATGACATTTTCAGCCCATTCATTTGTTCCATCTCAACCTTCTCAAAGTATCAATCATTTGTTATGTAAACAAATAGAAAAAAAAATTCAACCAGTCATATTTCTACTAGATGGTTTTCTGTAATCAACATTTCATGGCAAACATAAAATAAGAGTTAGACTGTTTTCTGTAATCAACATTTCATGGCAAACATAAAATAACACTTAAAATTAAGTGTTCCACTTAAATTTTAACAGAAAATACTACACAAAAGTAGATTCAGAGTGAGAAAATTAGTATTATAAGAGACAAGTCTACCTTGGTGTCAGAGTCAAAGTCTTCATGCTCTGGAGTATGCCGTAAGTCGTCATCAACATCCAGAATGCCAGAAATGCTTTAGAGCAGAAACAGACCACAAAAGTGAATGAGATCATTTCTTTAAAAACAAAAATCTTCCAGTTCTTATATGGATGCTCCCTCAAAAACAAAACAAAACACAAAAACCAAACACACAGGGGAAAGGCCACCTGTACACATTGAATCTGTCTCTGAATACAGTTAAAGGTGGCTTTTTGTTTCATAAAAAATATTTCAGTTATCTATTTCTGCCTCTATCTCTCCCAATCTATGAAATATTCAAAGAGACACCCTGAGTTCCACAACCCAAAGTGACAGGCAATATATTGGCAGCACCTGAGTATACTCTGTCTGCACAAATCCTGTCTTAAAAACTAAACTGAAAACCCAATAACGACTGACATAATTTTTGTTATCTGATCAGGAAACAAATCTGATGAGCTCAGATAAGGTAGAAAGATACAGTGTTCCTCCTTTATTATCTATCTCTGGTTCAAAGACTAATCTGTGCCACTTGAAAATGGCAGGGATGGTTCTTCAGCATGGAAACCACTTAAGAAAGCCCCACTGCTTCCCCTTGGCCTAAAATAGTGCAAGGAATCCTGTGAAACATTTGAGAGGTCTGAAAGCTACATGTACGAAACTCAAAGAGCAAATGTATACGTTGTTGTTAGGGATACTCCTCCCAGAAAGATCAAAACATTAAAAATTTAAAAATCCACCACAACAATAAAAAAAATTAAAAATCCAATTATTTTCCCTAGGTAAGTCCTGCGTTATTCAGGTCACTATGCACCAGAAAGCCCCTAAAAGTCTTCACAGGCACTCAGAGTCAGAAGAACACAGACTGATGGAGACCAGAGTCTCAGCAGCTGCACCTCTACTTCCCTACATACTATGTAATCATCTTCTTTCCTAGGGGCTCCCACTTCCAGGTACCTCATATGTAGGTCTCCAGGACAATGTCCAACCTTTAAATATTCAGCCTGGAAAGCACAGCCCCTGAGGTGTGGGCCCAACTGACTCAGAGTAGGAGCTATCTGCTCTGCTGCTCCAGGAAACAAGCTACGTGGGGTCTTGGCCATCCACCCCCAGCACAGGTGTGTCACCAGCATCCCGCCTGAACCTCCGTGACTGACTCAGCAGCCAGTCCTAACCCTGAACTATACTCCATGTACGTGCCAAGGACATCAGTCAATTGGAAAAGAGTAGAGGTGAGGGGACACCTGCTCAGGGCCATGGATCCATGTCGTTCAGCAGCGTCCAGTCCCCTAGAAGTCAAGGGGCTCTAAGCCACCCCTCTGTAAGCTGGGATACAAGTAGCTGGCATCACAATTCTATCTGCTGTAGAGACTCTTCCCAGTGGCTCACATTCTTTTACCATCTTTCAACAGCAACCAAGTTTGTCTGTCTCTCCAATTAACCAAACAAAAAAAGCAGCAACCTATTCAGGGCTCCCTTGAACCTCTTATTTGCTATATAAGCTCCCAACATACTGTGTCCTTCATTCCTGTGATTTATCTTTACCAGACTTGTCATAAGCCCCAATATGATCTCTTTCCTAAAACCCTCATTCCTGAACAACCCACTGCTGCTTCTTTTCCAGCCCGGCACTCCCTCGCTAATCCCATGGGTGTCCACTTCCACAGGGGTCTCCAACTGATTCCGTTCTTCTCTTATTCCATTGGCTTCACTAGACCACTCCCCTTTCCTAAAACACTCATAGCCAGGATGACGGAAGAAGAGCACTGGGCTATGAATTACGGAACCTGAGTTCAAATTTTATTTCTGCCAATAATTACTATATCCAAATAAGTCACTATAATCTCTTTGAGTTTCAGGTTCTCCATTGAACAAGCACTTGACTAGTATGTCAAACACAGATGAAGCACTAGAGGGGACTTTCATTAGTCTCCAAGATTTCTTAAAACACTGAAATTCTATAAGCTTTTGATTGTGTCTATAGAGAAATGGGGCCCACTCAGTGAGCAGAAATGGGAAAAATAATAGAACGAAGGAAACATCCCATAAAGCAGAGAAGAAAGTTGAAAAAGAGAGAACAATTATAGAGAACTCATGGAGGAAGAAGAAAGACCTCATGAAAAAGAAAAGGCTTCATGGAAGTAGGAAAAGGAAAAAGTCTAAAGAGAAAACCGAACTGGAAGTCAGTAAGTAGTGAAATCAATTAGAAACAGCCTCTCATTAAGGAACTAAAGGTATACCTACCGTTCAATCCTGCAATTCCTCTACTAGGTATGTACCCAGATGATCAAAAATTATTTTACAACAAAGACATTTGCACCAGAAGGTTTATTGCAGCCCAATTCATAATAGCCAAGACATGGAAACAGCCCAAGTGCCCATCGACCCATGAATGGATTAACAAATTGTGGCATATGTACACCATGGAATACTATGCAGCCATAAAAAAAGGAGACTTCACACCTTTTATGTTTACCTGGATGGAGCTGGAACACATTCTTCTTAGTAAACTATCTCAAGAATGGAAAAAAAAGTATCCAATGTACTCAATACTACTATGAAATCAATTTATAACTACCTACATACTCATATGAATGGCAAAACATAACTATAGTCCAGAAAGTAGAAGGAAAGAGGAGAGAGAGGGGGGATATGGGAGGAGTCAGAGTATTCCGGGGGACCTCACCTAACGTGCATGATGCAATGGTACATTTCAAAACTATTAAGAAATGAGTATAATTGTGATGGAAGTGTTACTTAGTTCAATGTAAGCATTTCACATTGTATATTGAATTAGTATCCTGAACCCCATAAATACATCATTGTACAAAGTTATGATTTAATAAAATAAATAAAAAAAAAGAAACAGCCTCTCAATGGATGCTGAATGTTAATTAGCATAACATGATTTATACACAGATATCCTTTGTTTGCAGTAATAATAATTCCTCTCTAGAACCTGCCTGGTCTTGCTTATGTAAAACCTATAGTGCTGTGGGCACAGCTAGGTGAGATCTGCTCTAAAACTTTTGAGGATAAAAGCAAGGTACTGATCACCACTGCCACTGTCAGACACATGAAGACAAACTTGGACTAACCAGACTTCTGAGGAGAAGTCTGAGAATTAACATGGAACCAAGTGTGATTGTTTGACCTGATCAGACCCGGGCCTGGTTCCTCACTCAGGACAGGGCAGGGTGTAGTGACCTGGGCTGCCGGGCAACACCAGGGATTCGGGAGCCACACAGGTTACTGGTCAAATCGTGAGTCAGCTACTTATTAACTGTGAGATCTTGGGCCAATTAATCAACCTCTCTGAACCACACTCACCCAGTTAGTAAAAAAGTAAGTTATAATAGTGCAGACACATTACAGAGCTGTTAGCATGACCACAGGAGGTGACAGATGCTCAGCACACAACACACAGTCTAGCCCAGAGGAGAGCACTCAACAAACACCAGTTTCTTTGCTCTGTATTCTCTTGATTAATATATAATTTTTTAAACCTATAAAATCCTACCTGGTTACAGAGTGTTCAGTAGTCTCACCCACTATTAAAGAAAAAAAGCAAAACATTTTAAATCAACAATAGAAAAATATAGGGTTATTAGAAGTAATCGAAAACCAATAGAAAACTATTCAGTATTAGAAGAGGGCATGGTGGCATGTGCCTTAATCCTAGCTACTCAGGAGAATGAAGAGGGAAGATCACTTGAGGAGCTGGAAGTTTGAGATGAACTTAAACAACATAGCTTCCACATTCAGAAAAACAAATCATGCACAGTTTTGTGCATCTTTAAACCAGTGGTTCGCAACCTTCCTAATGCCACAATGTATTTTCATTGTTTTTTTTTTTTTTTTTTGTAGAGACAGAGTCTCACTTTACTGCCTTCAGTAGAGTGCCATGATGTCACAGGGCTCACAGCAACCTCCAGCTCTTGGGCTTACGCGATTCTCTTGCCTCAGCCTCCCGAGCAGCTGGAACTACAGGTGTCCGCCACAACGCCCGGCTATTTTTTTGTTGTAGTTTGGCTGGGGCTGGGTTTGAACCCGCCACCCTCGGTATATGGGGCCGGCCGGCACCCTACTCGCTGAGCCACAGGCACCGCCCCTAAAAGGGGTTGCAACCCACAGGTTGAGAACTCCTGCTTTAAACCTTGTCAAAAAAATAAGACTCTGAGGCTTTGTTACAAAGTATCCTTTTGGGGCCATACGTGGATAGTACGTATACTAGAATTAATTATTAATGCATTATAATTATTAAAATTAATGCATCAAGAACTTTTACTTCCCTTCCTTTGTATTTATCAATACAAGAAAGAACAGGATTCATCATATTTTGATATGTATAAGTGAACTTTTGTGTACTATAATCACAATTCTAACCAAACTCTACTAGACAGACAGAAAATGATGTCATGAGCAGATTCAGCATCACTTTAGGACAGAATCAAACTTAAAGAGCATGATTTCTGTAGGAATGGAGCAGTTAGCACAGAGTATACAGCAATCCTTTCTCATCTGGTGCAGGTGTGAAAGATAGCTTCGTGTGTTTTTTCTCTCCTCTCAATCAACACAAAAGGCTTATGTGACTAAATGTCGGGGAGTTTTTCCCTCCAACAAGCAGGCAGCCAGTTCTGCAGTAGACTTCAGCTGGCTGTCCTCCCTGGAGACAGCATCAGATCCAAAAGACGTCCCTCCCACACTTCTGGTTGGAGGTTCTGACCAACCAGCTTCCCACAACCCACTGTTTGGGTTCAGTTAACTTGCTACAGGATCTCACAGAACTCTGGCAAACACTTCTGCTAACTGGCTTATTATGAAGGATATTACATATGATACAGACGGGGAGAGGCACATGGCACAGTATAGGGAAGGGGTGCAGAGCTCCAGGAACCTCCTCATATTCAGCTACCTGGAGGCTCTCTGAATCCTGTCCTTTGGGTTTGGTAACTTAATTACTGGGCATGACTGATTAAATCATTCACCACTGGTGTTCAACCAAACCTATGGAGTCTCTTTCCTCTCTGGAGGATCTTGCCTTGGTTTTTCCTGGTGACCATCCCCAATCCTGAAGCTACCTAGGGTTTGCCAGCCATCAGCCAATGATTACCACACAAAAAGACATCGCTTTGGAGAGTCAAAGGAGTTTAGGAGTTGCATGACAGGAAGCGAGGCCAAAGAGCAAGTACCTTTGGTTTTGTTTTCTGGGATCTTGGTTACCTAGGGTCAATCAAGGACCAAAACTACTAAATAGAAAACTTCAGAAATAAACAATTCCTAACTTTTAAATTCCGCATGTTCTGAACGGTGTGATAAAACCTTGAGCCTCACGTCACCTAGCATGTGAACCCTGCCCTTGCAGGTGTACCCACACCATCTGTGCTACTCCCCCTAGGCATCAACATGGTCTGCCATCATGTCCAGCCCTCAACATCATCATGGCTCAGTGACACAGAGCAGCTGAAGGAGATGATCTCCTATCAACTGCAGTGAGAAGGCCAACAGTAGCCTAACGCAACACCACAATGCCTACATCCTTCCTGTCACTTCTCACCCAGAAGCCTGTGTCATCTCACAACATCATAAGAAGTAGTGTGAGAACAGCACACTGAGATGTTTTGAGAGACAATATTCACATAACATTTTTTACAGTATAGTGTTATAATCATTCTCTTTTACTATGTGCCTCATTTATAAATCAAACTCAATCACAGATATTTGTACATAGAAAACCCTTGTACACACAGGGCTTTGTTAGACCTGCAGGTTCAGGGATTCACTGGGGGTATTGGAATGTCTCCCCCTCAGATGAGGGGGGCAGCTGTACTTACGTTGCTGTGACACAACTCAGCTTCCACAGCTCTTAAGTTAAGAGTGTCCAGTTTAGTACAAAACTCCCCATCACCGGAAGCTAGGCACTGCTCTCTGTTTTCAGGGCAAACATAAGGAACAGGCCAAGGGCAAGGATCTTTGAGAGACACTGTGGCTGCCAGTGGAGAAGAGCTCTCAAGAGACAAGTGCACTTCCTCTCACTGATCCTCTTCAGGAGAAGATGCTGGTGTGTTTACTTAGTTACAGCTATTGTCTCTGCACTATCTATGGTGCTAAAAAGGTTCAATTTCCCCTGCCATTTTACCTCCCACAGAGATAAATGGTATATGGGGCCGGCACCCTCCTCCTTGAGCCACAGGCCCTGCCCTGATGTGTCAATGTAGTTCATCAGCCATAGCAATTGTCCCACTCTGGTGGGGATGTTGATAATGGGGGAGGCTGTGCCTATGTCGGGGGAGGGTCAGGGAGTATATTTATGGGGACTCTCTGTACCTTCTTCTCAGTTTTGCTGTGAACCTGGCTTGGCACCCGTAGCTCAGTGAGTAAGGGAGCCAGCCACATACACCGAGGATGGGGGGTTCAAGCCTAGCTGGGGCTTGCTAAACAACAATGACAACTGCAACCAAAAAATAGCCAGGCATTATAGTGGGGGCCTGTAGTCCCAGTTACTTGGGAGGCTGAGGCAAGAGAATCTTGTAAGCCCAAGAGTTTTAGGTTGCTGTGAGCCATGACACCATAGCACTCTACTGAGGGTAACATAGTGAGTCTGTCTCAAAGAAAAAAAAAAAACACAACATTTTGCTGTGAACTTAAAATTATTCTAAAATATAAAGTTATTAATTTAAAAAATATATTCACTGAACATGCTATTATACTATATTATAGCAGACTATAGTCACCTTAAAAATTGAAGATAATTAAATATGAAGTAATAGATTATGGGTATTTTCTCATAGATTTAAACACAAAGTGAAATTTCATTGCATACTTAGGCAATAAAGCAAATGATAACAATGACTGAGCATTTAAATTTCTTTCATGATTATGAACAGGGGTTTAACACAATGTGAATAAAACCTGGGCATTCTTTTTACCCCCCAAATATTAAGAGGGTATAATGTTTTTGTTACATGAATGATTTTATAACTCTTGAGTCAGGATTATCAGTGTATCCATCACCCAACTAGTGATCACTGTACCTATTAGGTAGGTCTCTGTCCTTCCTATCCTCCCCTCACCTCCTTCCTGGTTTCCAAAGAGATTCCTCTGACCATAATTATGTAAGTAAACATTTTTTAAGACACTAATATTTGAGATTACAAATCACCTACAAGTAACTTTATATATGTACTTCATATATATATATTTTATATATATAAATAATTCTGAGTTGTAGACTACTAAAAAAGAAATTAAGAAAAAATACACAATTTGCACATTGACTTTTACGTGTTCATCTGTGACAAAAAACTTCCTTATCTTTACCTTTTTCTCTATGGTACAAATACCACAAGTAATTCACTGTCAGCAATCTTACCTGGATTGATATTTTGAGAAGGATCTTTCTTTTTTTGTTTATATTCAGAAAGTAATTGGTGAATGCTATGTATAAAAAAAGTAATAAATAAAATTAATGTTTTAATATTGACATGAGAAACACTTAGGAAATATCTGAAATTCTTAGAGTATTGCAGACAATATCAGAGCTAACATCACAACTTTAATTATAATGTACACTGCAAAACTGTAAGCTCTTCAAACTTATTAAACTTCTTATTAAAAAAGAAAGAAAAGTGAAGTAGCCATGAATATAGGGCAGTATAGTTCAGTAAATTAACTAGCCCCGGCTTGACATAATGGGAAGTGTCTTGAACTTAAAAGAAGTGTTGGCCCTGCAACCAACAGCTATTTGATTGACATGTGTATATTGATATGGTATGGATGAGGCTTAGGTCTGTTAAATCCAACTAACCTACTTTACATTCAGAGAATTCTGTGGAGTGGCTTCCTGGTGAGGTATAACGTGGAAATATTTTAAAACTTGAGGTGGAAATGCAAGTAACTTGGGAGATTTCCATTATTAACAACACAGTTCACTTGAGGACTCAAACCCAAGTTCCTTCCCACTACCCTGGGGAAGAACAATACAGGACCTTCCACCAAGTAAAGAAAGACCTTCCACCACGTGATACACAGATTATAAAGAGTCCTCAGGCTACAGATCTGCTAGCAAAGAAGAAAGGAAACTCTCATCTCTTCTTGCGACATTAATTGACCCTCTCTGATGGTGAACAATTCCAGTTAATAGTCACTTGAGAAAGGAAAAACAGGGGCCTCAAAGGATAATTTATCATGAACATCAAGGCAAAGTCTAAGCTACCAAGCAGGGTCCTCATAAGGTGTTCAATGTAGAGAAGAGCAACTTTCCTCACACTGTGTGTGGCTGAACCTAGGAGGCCCAGCTGCCAGAGCAGGGGGACGGTGCCTTGGTGTAGAGAATGAACCCCCAACTGCTTCTCCTCGATTCTGAAACAGCTATTTTCTTTTCTTCATTCTCCCTCTGCCAGAAGTCACGTGGTCCGTTCTTTGTTTAGTTAACTATGTAGAGATCCTTGAGATCTCTCCCTTCTTTCTCCTTGTCATGTGCTAATGAAGTTGAGCAGAAACCATTAACAAGATGGTTTTTCTTTGTTAAAGTCATTTACATTTTCCTATTGTACCTTAAGACCAAAACTGTGTCTTTTGTTTATGCTGTTTCCCCATTTTGTGTATGCTACTCCCCCCTGGACAACCCCGTACAGATACTATAAAATAAAGCTGATTTGTGCTTTGGGGCCGGCTGTAGACATCAGCTCAGTCAGTCCTCCGGGTCCCATCCTTTGTTTCCGTGTCTTCTCTTGTGCTGTATTTCCCTCATTCCCCACCAATTCTACTCTGGTTCACTCCCCTTTGCCGTGCTGGTTCGTGACACCTTGGGAACAATGGCTGAGCAAATAAGCATGTGGACTCAAAACAAACAAACAAATACTTTGAAATCTAAGAATGGGCCCATGACCACTGGCGGATCTGGTTCAGCACAAGGGCATCCTGGTAGCAAAGGTCAGTCATTACCACATTGCAGGACCACTTTCAATAGCAACACTTACCAGTGGAAACCACAGAGTGAGTAGAATGTCCTTTTTCCTCCTCTTCTGACTTGTAAAAGAGGACCCTATCTATGCCTTGCACTTTGGAACCCCTTACCATCTTGAAAAATTCAAAGAGGAGCTTATAAAAGATAGCCCCCAGGGGACATTGTAGATTTTTCTGCTTAAGTGAGCATTTCAGAACCAAAAAATGTAATTAGAAAAATCAAAGATGTGACACTACTTTTATCTCCTGCATAAAGGTTATACACAGATTGAAATGAACAGCATAGGCAGCTCTAAGGATAAAGCTATTAAAGGTCCTGAGACAAAGAATCCTGTACTCATTGCTCTTTCTAACTATTCTAGCCTTATCTTGATTTCTGGCTGATGAAATGGACTAATTCACAACCATTCCTAAATACCATAAAGCAAACTATGAAATCTCACCTGATGTGTAAGAAAGATGAGATACATACATTTATTTTAAACCTCAATATAGGATTAACTAATCTTTTTTTTTTTTTTAACATCTTTTCTTTTTTTTTGGCCCGGGCTGGGTTTGAACCCACCACCTCCGGCATATGGGACCAGCTCCCTACTCCTTGAGCCACAGGCGTCGCCCAGGATTAACTAATCTTTTAATGTAAGCACTTACGCTTTATAACCACTATTAATGGCATAGTCTTCTGCAGTCAATCGAAAGAGATCTTGATAAAAGACATCAATACTTTGCTGAAGAAGAAACTGGACTATAACCTCTGACTGAGAACGTACTGCAACTATGAGGGAACTTCTAAAATAACAAAGAGATAACATCAGTATTATGAACTTTAAAAAATTTATTTAAACAATTAATTTGATATACTTTACCAACATAACATTTTCTGTGTGTGGAATTAACCACGTCCTGTACTAACAACCATAAGCTTCGTGTATACTCAAGTGTTCATCTTTGCAAATTGCTACCAGAGCTATAAGGAAGGAGCCCCAGAAGGAGTCCTCCCATCCCACTGGGGTATTACAAAGTACCAGTTGCTAATTTAAAGTTCTTTGATTGGCAAGAAACTATGCTAAGGTCACTTATCTAAAGTACACAAAGATTTAAGTGAGGAATTCTCTGTTTCTTCCCTAATATCATATATGTTGTAAATTCCAAGTCAGCTATAGGTCAGATAAGTAAGCGCTATCCATAGGCTTAAAACAATAATAGCAAAAATAGTAATAACAATAGTCATAGCAGTTTCAGTTAATGATGCTGATGATCATGTGATAAGAAATTAAATGTTACATACATAATCTTACTTACACAAAATGATCCCTAAAGGACCTATTGTTATCCTACTTTTCATGTCAGAACACATACTTGGTGGCAAGGAGTATTCCCAAGTCACACACCTACCAAGCGGGGAAGCTCTGAATTCAACAGTCTTGCAAGCATCTAATGTTATTCCTTTTTCTCTTTATTACCCATCTATGGCTTGTCTTAAATAAAGGAAACATTAATCTCATTAAAGCTATCTTTCTTTGCTCTGCCCACACCAAATAAAAATTAAAATATCAAAATACAGTAGAAATGAAACAGGAAAATAACCTGATTAACCCATGGTATCTGGTAATACCAATTAAAAAGTACTCAGAAGTAACCTAATATTAATATTCTTCTTCTTTTTTTTTTAAAGTTTATTTATTTATTTATTTATTTTGGCCGGGGCTGGGTTTGAACCCGCCACCTCTGGCATATGGGACCGGCGCCCTACTCCTTGAGCCACAGGTGCCGCCCAATATTAATATTCTTTAAAGAAAGCAGCTGAAAGCAAAGAGTCATCCAAAAGTCAAAATGATATTCTGCTCCTAGGTGTGTTTGATATATTATTTTAAAAGAAAAACCAGGGTGGGTGCAGTGGCTCATGCCTGTAATTGTAGCATTCTGAGAAGCCGAAGTGGGTAGATCACTTGAGTTCAAAAGTTCGAGACCAGCAGGATCAAGAGAGACCCTGTCTCCAGCAAAAATGGAAAAAGCAGCTCGGTGTGGTAGTGGGTGCCTATAGTCCCAGCTGCTTGAGAGGCTGAGGAAGAGGATCACTTGAGCCCAGGAGTTTGATTTTGCTGTGAGCTATGATGCTCTGACACTACCCAGGGCTACAGAGTGAGACTCTGTTTCAAAAAAATAAAAAAAAGAAAAGAAAAACCATAATGTAGGCAGAGGTTAGACAAAACACTATTACAGAATGGTTAAGAAATGCAATATTGAGTCAAAAGTCAACTAAAAGTTTAAGTCCACACATTACAAAACTAACAAAATGAATATGAACCCAACCTTTAGCTAACACAAGGTCCTATGACCAAAAACATCAGATTACAAAAAGTAAACATGGGTCAATGTTATAAGGAAAGATGACTTATACTGCTGTTTGTGACTTTTTCAAATCTATCTGATCATTAGTGTTGATATTTTCATTATATCCCCAATATTATAAGTTAATCTTCTTATTAATGTAATACTTTTTATTTCAATGACTGTTACCACTCTTGAATAACACTCATGTTTAAACCCCGCCCCACCAAAAGGAGAAGGCGGAATATGACAGGCAAGAAGCAGGCTCCTGACAGCGTCTCCAAGGAAAAGCAGGGAGAAGTGCAGGCAGAAGACACCATTCTGACTCTTTGCTCAGAAACAGAATTGTGAAATCACAGAGAGACAACGTGGGACACCAGAAGCAGCAAAGAAAAAAATACAAAAAAAGAAACAGGTGACAGGGAGATACAGTTACAAAAGTAAAGATTGTGTGCAGGCATCACTGTGTGATTGGAGCTGCCAGGTGGCCAGTACCATCCCCCAGCCTCCTACTGGAACCCAACCTGGATTCTGTCCAGAGCTATCTCACTAGGGCACAGAGAGTAATAGGCAGCAGCTGAGGCCATCCGGTGATATTGGATGCACTACGTCAAGCCTGCAGTGGGATGGGGAGGGAGCAAACTGTCTCATGGATCCTCCAAGCCATAGACCGTGACTTAAAATTAAGAGCTTCCCCCACGGAGCTCAAAAGAATCTGGGCATGTGAACTGATGGGGGTGGGGCCTAGTGGGCTACCAATGATCGGAGAGACAAAAAGCCACCGCTCCAATTCAGTGGGACAGTGCAGATGCCTTCATGACACTGGAGCTACAAGTACCCAGGTCAGCCTCACTTGACATGGCAGCATCCCTAAAATCGTACAGTACATCCCAATATGTGGCCAGCTAAAAGTCTGCCCTCTAGGCCTTAACAGCCACCTCCAAGCTGGTTCCTGGCTCAGTGCTCCAGATCAGAGGCCCACCCACCCATGCACATGGATCTAATTCTGGATTATAGGTTCTGTTTAGTCACTTTGTCTCAGTCCCCTTCACAGCCCAGGCCCCAAGGCTTTCACTGTAGAACTTGTGCCACCCCTAGGTATTCAGCCCTCTCCCCAACACTCCCCCAAACCTGGGACAACACCCCCAAATCTCCAGGGCTGCATCCAGAAATTGTAGTGTGTATCTTCACACACTATTCTGGAATAAAATTATAAATCAATTCTTTTTTATATATATATATATATATATATTTTATAAATCAATTCTAACAGAAACACTCATCCCCACAAAATATCTTGGAAACTGAAACAATATTTGCTGAGTGATCATTAGGTCAAGGAATATATATATAGAAAAATCAGAAGATTCTTTGAACTAAATGGCTATGGGGCCAAAAGCTATCAAAATCTAGGGGATACTGCAAAAGCAGTCTTGTGTAGCCTCAATGTAACTTCAAGTGCCATTAACTTATGTTTGAAGAAGCTTTCTAAGAGTCCATATGAAGGGATGTTTCTTTAAGACCCTCAGAACTGATTAGCAAGCTAGTCTTATGGGGAGGCAGACTCTGCAGGCAGAGTCTGGCTGTCTGTGGAAGGGACCTTAGAAGTGGAAAACAAGATAAGTTAATGTACATCTCAGTTACATGTTGCACCTGCTTTCTCAAACAGCTGAATAAGTTTTTGTGGTTGCTCTGTATGGTTTCTTTGTACTCTTATAATATAAACCATTGGCTGCCAATTAGTTTTATTATTAGAATGTGTACGTGCAGAACTTAGTGTTTTTAAGAGTATATAAGCCTGCAAGAAATAAAGTTAGGGGCTGTCTGCCTGGGCAAGTGGCAGTCTCCCCTCTTACAGACATTTAGGGGCTGTCTGCCTGGGCAAGCGGCAGTCTCCCCTCTTACAGACATTTCAGTGCAGACTTTTCCTCTGCGGCACTGATTCGTGCAACCGTCTTGAGAGGGAAACTCATTGACTTAAACACCCACATCCAAAGATCAGAAAGATAATAAATTAAAACATCTAATAGAACATCTCAAGGAACGTGAAAATTAAGATGAAACCAATCCCAAACACAGCAGAAGAAATAACCCAGATCAGACCAGAACTAAATGAAAATAAGAACAAAGGAACCATTATACAGTTGGTGCAATGAACCAAAAAGTTGGTTCTTTATCTGACAAGGTTTTGGTCAGATTAATCAGGCACAAAAAAGTAAGGTGTCTAATAATCTCAATCAAAAATGAAAAAGATGAAAAACAACAGATTTTTACAAAAATACAAAACATCATCATTGAGTAAAACATCTCTATGCCTATAAATTTGAAAATGTGAAGAAAATGGACAAATTCTTAGAATCACACTACTTTCTTAGACTTAACCAGAAAGAAACACAACTTCTCAGCTGACCAATATCAAGCAATGAAATTGAAGCAACAAAAAATATTCCAACAAAAAAGTCCCAGACCATAGGGTTTCATATCAGAATTCTACCAAATCTTCAAGGAAGAACTAGTACCTATATTGCAGAAATTATTACAACATTGAGAAGAAAGGAATCCCCCTCAACTCATTGTATGAACAAAGGCTAACACCTGGTACCAAAGCTAGAAAAAGACATAACAAAAATAGAAAATTATACACTATCTCTAATGAATATAGAGGCCAAAGTTCTCAATAAAATTTTATTTATTTATTTATTTTTGAGACAGAGTCTCACTTTGTCATCCTATGTAGAGTGCTGTGGTGTCATAGCTCATAGAAACCTCAAAGTCTTGGGCTCAAGCAATCCTCTTGCTTCAGCCTCCCAAGTAGCTGTAGTAGGAACTATAGGTATCTGCCATGATGTTCAGCTATTTTTTGAGATGGGGTCTCCCTCTTGCTCAGGCTAGTCTCAAATGCCTGAGCTCAAGCAATTCACCCACCTCAGCCTCCCGGAGTGCTGGGATTACAGGCATCAGCCACTGCACATGGCCCTCTCAACAAAATTTTAGCAAACAGAATTCATCTGCAGATCAAAACAAACAAATAAAAATCATCACAACTCAGTAGGCCTCATCCTAGGGATGCAAGGTTGGTTCAAATATGCAAATATATAAATGATTTTACCACATGGAAGTAAAAACAAAGACCCTATGATCATTGCAATAAATGTAGAAAAGATATCTGGCAAAGTTCAACACCCTTTAAAAATAAGAACATTAAGAAAATTGGCATAGATGGGACATTACTCAAAATAGTAGAGTCTGTCTATGACAATATCACTGCTAACATCATATTAAATGGAAAACAAAATGGAAGCATTCCTGCTTAGAACTGGAACCAGACATGGATACCCACTATTGCCACTACTACTCAACATAGTGCTGAAAGTCCTGGCCAGACCAATCAGACAGAAGATCAAGGGTATCCAAATGGAAAAGAAAAAGAAGTCAAACTATTGCTCTTTGCTGATGAAATGATCTTATACCTAGAACCTCCCAAAGACTCAACCAAGAGACTTCTGGAATTAATAAATAAATACAGCACTATCTCAGGTAAAAAAATCAATGTACACAAAACGGTTGCTTTCATATATGCCAACGAGAGTGAACCATTGAATCAAATCAAAGACACAATAGTATCAAATAAAATGAAATACTTTAGAATATATTTTTTTAAAAAGGTGAAGTTTCTCTATAGGGATAACTATGAAACACCGAGAAAAGAAATCACAGAGGATTTATTTACTTATTTATTTTGAGACAGAGCCTCAAGTTGTCACCCTCAGTAAAGTGCCATGGCATCACAGCTCACAGCAACCTCAAACTCCTGGGCTCAAGTGATTCTCCTGCCTCCGCCTCCCAAGTAGCTGGGACTACAGGCACCCGCCACAATGCCCAGCTATTTTTTTGTTGCAGTCATCATTGTTGTTTGGTGGGCCAGGCTGGATTTGAACCCGCCAGCTCAGGTGTATGTGGCTGGCACCTTAGCCACTTGAGCCACAGGCACCAAGCCATCCCAGAGGATTTAAAGAGATAGAAAAGCACTTTATGTTCGTGGATTGGCAGAATCAACATTGTTAAAATGTCTATACTACCCAAAGTGATTTATGGACTCAATGCAATTCCCATTAAAAATACCAATGCCATATTTTGAAGTACTAAAATAATAGTTCTACACTTCATATGGAAGTCAGAAAATATATGAATAGCCAATGCAATCTTATGTAATAAGAACAAATATGGATGCATCACTTTATCAGAACTCAGGCAATATTACAAGGCTATAATAATCAAAACATCATAGTATTATCATAAGAATATAAAGATATAGACCTATGGATCAGAACAAAGGATCCAGCTGTGAAACCATCCTTATCTTTCCACCTGATCTTTGAACAGCAAACAAAAGTATACACTGGGGAAAAGAATCTCTATTCAATACATGGTACTGGGAGAAGTGTATAGACACATGTAAGAGATGGAAACAGGACCCACACCTCTCACCTTCCTCAAAAATTAGCTCTGATAAAACTAAAAAAGCTTCTGCACAGCCAAGAACACAGTAAGTAAAGCAAGCAAACAGCTCTCAGAATGGGAGGAGATATTTGCAGGTTATGTCTCCAACAAAGGTTTAATAACCAAAATCCATAGAAAACTAAAAAGTATTAGCAAGAAAAGAACAAGTGATCCCATCAGGGTGGACAAGGGACTTGAAGAGAAACTTCTCTGAAGAAGACAAGTGCAAGGCCTACAGACAGATGAAAAATTGCTCATCATCCTTAATCATCAGAGAAATGCAAATCAAGACCACTTTGAGATATCATCTAAGCCCAATAAGATTAGCCCACATCACAAAATCACCAAACCAGAGATGTTGGCATGGATGTGGAGAAAAGGAAACACTTCTGCACTGCTGGTAGGAATGCAAACTAATACGTTCCTTTTGGAAAAATGTTGGGAGATCACTTAGGGATCTAAAAAATAGACCTGCCATTCGACCCTTCAATTCCTCTTCTAGGTATATATCTAGAAGACAAAAAATAACTTTATTTATTTTTATTTTTTTTTATTAAATCATAGCTGTGTACATTGATATATTCATGGGGCATCATTCACTAGCTTCACAGACCGTTTACCAAGTTTCACATATACCCTTGTAAGATTCACTGCTGGTGTAATCCCACCAATCCCCTAAAAAATAACTTTATAACAAAGATATTTGCACCAGAATGTTTATTGCAGCCCAATTTATAATTGCTAAGTCATGGAAGAAACCCAAGTGCCCAACAACCCATGAATGGATTAATAAATTGTGGTATATGTACACCATGGACTATTATGCAGCCTTAAGAAAGATGGAGATTTGGAGGGTGGAGGCAAGATGGCTGATTGAAGCCAGCTTTCCACAGAGGCTCCCATCCAGAAGGAGAGTTTAAGGACAGAAGTTTAGCAAGTAAGCTGATGGTTTGGAGCTGAGCCAAGAGAGAAGTTGAAGAATGCACATCAACTCTGCTGAGGTGAGCTGCAACCCCAAGGAAACAAACAAACAATAGGTACAAAATCTATCACCAAGCAGATGGGGGTCCCCTCCCCCATAAAAGTGGCTCACAGTATACTTTCTACAAACAAGTGAGCAGAGTTCTGATATCCTCCTATTTTATCCCATGGGAGAGACCCTCTAAAAACCAGAACTCCTACCCCAGAGAGGACCCACTAACACTAGTGGCACTCTCCCACCAGGCATAAAATTGTATAAATTCTCTACCTGCAGTTCTGAACTCCCAGCATTCCCCTCCACTCTCACCACCCTCAAGGTCTGGAAGTCTGTCCCCCATGGAGTCCAGATTCTGGGGCATTTTCTCAAGAGGTGTGGACAAGACATGGGCTGTTGCAGGTCTGTGCTGATTCCGTGACATGGGGGTAAATTGAGGACTAGGCACTGAGAGGGAGAGTGACAAGTGGTGCCCTGTGGCACAGAGCAGCAGTGGCAGCTGCAGGAAAAATACCCCTGGGGACATTTTGGAGAGACACTCCCTGCCTTTCTTGGCAACCAGTGGCAGCCACTGGTAGAACAGATCTAAGATGGAAACACAGGCCCCATAAGTAAAGGGTATGCCTGTGGAGGTACCTGCCCAGGTTGGGCATGGCATGGATGGAGACTAGAATATGCATGTGCAGAGATGGCATACTCCCAGGGTGGAGCTGAGTCAGAAGTGCTGCTTTAGTGACCCTAAAAAGCACCCAGCCCTCAGGGGAATATAGCTGAGACAAAAGCAGGTGCGGCAACTTCACAAGTCCAGGGAGAGGCAAGAATTGAGAGCTGAGTGTGAGCTCTAATCACACCTGCCCCAACACAGAGTGCAGCCAACACAGAGATGCCAGCTCCATGAGAATTGGCACAATGGCACCAGCACAGGATGGGGCTGAGCCACAGTTTCTGTGAACTCAAACAGAGCCTGGCCCACAGGGGAATGTAGCTGGGACAGAATTGCTAATTCTGGCAGAATATAAGTGGCAGCAACATCAATCTGGGGTGAGGCTGGAACTGAGTGAACTACCCCAGCTTCCATTAAGCACCCAAGGTTGTCAGGTTTCAGCTCCCCCTGCTGGCTGGTGGTAGAGTGTGGTGGTCTGGCTGAGGAGACATAGATTTCCCTGTGACTCAGGCAGGCACAAACCCCTCAAGCATCTGCTCATTGGGGGGAACTGGGTTACAGCCATGAGGGGTTACCAGTGACTGGGTGTGACAGAGATGTAAGGTGGGAAAGGAGGCATCAACCTTCCTGGACTAATTCATTTGCTGGGTGGGTCTTTCTGACTCCATGGAACACTGGAGTGAGTCATACTCAAGTTGCCAGTGGATTCCTGCTTTCCAATTGCTGGAGACCTTTTGAACTCTCCCACTTGAGACTGGGTGCTGACTGGGACAATTGATCTGGAATTCTTGACCTCGGCCAATCACCCGAGGACTATCCAAAGTGATACCCTAGGTGTGTGGTTGTGGGAAGGTTTGATTTTCCTTTTCTAATTGCTGCCCATGGGGGCTGGGGGGAATTAATTGCTGGTATTTCTCCACAGCTGAGATTCAACCCAGAGTTACTGATTCACTAGGAGTGGACAGAGACCAGCTGAAACAAGACAGAGCCACTTAGCCCCACCACATCAAGCAGGTCCCCAGTGTCTCAGGCCATAGCACTATATGGGTCCTTTAAAAAGCTCTAGGGGAAAAGGTACAGACACCAGTCCTAGATCTTGGGCAAAAGGGTGGTTAATACCTACTCCAAGAGCACCCAACCCAACTTCACCTTATCTACTCATCTAGCCAATGGTGTAAAATAATCATGGGGCAGAATCAGCGGAAAAACTCCGGCAACATGAATAATCAGAGTAGATCAACTCCCAGAAGGAACAACATGGTGGATACACAGAAGATCCCATTCATAAAAAAATGGCTGAGATGTCAGAAATTGAATTCATAATTTGGATTGCAAATAAGATTAATAGAATGGAGGTAAAGTTGGAATTAGAAATTCAAGGAACAATTCAAAAGTTGTCTCAAGAATTCAATGAATTCAAAGACAAAATCACCAAAGATTTTGACACATTGAGACAAGAATTTGAAGCCCTCAAATATCTGAGAAATACAGTAGAATCCCTCAGTAATAGAATGGAGCAGGCAGAAGAAAGGATTTCTGACACTGAAGACAAAGCTTTTGAAGGTTCCCAAATGCTCAAAGAGGAAGAGATGTGGAGAGCAAAAACAGATCATTCTCTCAGAGAGCTCTGGGATAATTCGAAGAAAACTGATATTTGCCTTAGAGGAATTTCTGAAGGAGACAAGGTGGCTTGGAAAGGCTCAGATGCTCTACTCCATGGAATAATCAAAGAGAACTTTCCAGAAAAACCAAGAGAATCTGAAATTCAGATAGCAGACAGTTTCAGAACCCCAGCACAACTCAATCTGAGTAAGACATCTCCTAGACACATTATAATTAACTTCGCTAAAGTTAATATGAAGGAGAAAATTCTGCAAGCAGCCAGATGTAAGAAAACCATAACCTACAAAGGGAAGAATATTAGAATGACTACAGATCTCTCTGCTGAAAACTTTCAAGCTAGAAGAGGGTGGTCATCAACCTTTAATCTCCTAAAACAAAATAATTTTCAACCCAGGATTCTGTATCCAGCTAAACGGAGTTTCATTTATGATGGAGAAATTAAATACTTTAATGACATACACATGGTGAAGAAATTTGCCATAACTAAACCTGCTCTTCAGGATATTCTCAGACCTATCCCCCATAATGAACAGTGCAATCCTTTACCACCAAAGGAAACTCCCTCAGAAATTTTTGATCAAATTTCAACTTCCACAGTGGTGAAAAGATTAAAAATATCCACTGGACTTTTGTAAAACTCAATACACAAAATTCTACCAGGCTTATCAATATTTTCAATTAATGTGAATGGTTTAAATTGTCCTCTAAAGAGGCAGAGGTTAGCTGACTGGATACAAAAACTCAGGCCAGATGTCTGCTGCTTACAAGAATTTCATCTTACCTTAAATGATAAATATAGACTCAGGGTAAAGGAATGGTCATCTATATTTCAGGCAAATGGAAATCAGAAAAAGCAGGTGTTGCAATTTTATTCACAGGTACAATAAACTTTAAACCAACACAAGTAAGGAAAGATACCCATATTTGTTAAGGGTAACACTCAACATTTATGCACCCAACCAGAATGTGCCTCAATTTATAAGAGAGACTCTAGCAGACACGAGCAACTTGATTTCCTCCAGCACCATTATAGTTGGAGATTTTAACACTTCTCTGGCAGTGTTAAATAGATCCTCCAATAAGAAACTGAGCAGAGAAATTTTAGATTTAAACTTAACAATTCAACAATCGGATTTAACAGACATCAATAGAACATTTCATCTTAACAAAATTGAATACACATTCTTCTCATCAGCCCATGGAACATCCTCCAAAATTGATCACATCTTAGGTCACAAGCCTAACCTCAGCAAATTTAAAAGAATAGAAACTATTCCTTGCATCTTCTCAGATCATCATGGAATAAAAGTTGAACTCAGTAACAACAGGAATCTGCATACTCATACAAAAACATGGAAATTAAATAACCTTATGCTGAACAATAGCTGGGTCATAGACAAGATTAAGAAGAAAATTACCAAATTTTTGGAAAAAAATGATAATGAAGACACGAATTACCAGAACGTCTGGGATACCACAAAGACAATCCTATGAGGAAATTTTATAGCACTGCAAGCCTTCCTCAAGAGAATGGAAAGAGAGGAAGTTAACAACTTAATGGGACATCTCAAGCAACTGGAAAAGGAAGAACATTCCAACCCCAAACCCAGTAGAAGAAAAGAGATAATCAAAATTAGAGCAGAATTAAATGAAATTTAAAACAAAAGAATCATACAACAAATCAATGAATCAAAAAGTTTGTTTTTTGAAGATGTCAAAAAAAATAGTTAAATGTTTGGCTAGCCTAACCAGAAAAAGAAAATTAAAATCTCTAATTTCATGGATCAGAAATGGCAAAGATGAAATAACAACAGACTCCTCAGGAATTCAAAAAATCCTTAATGAATATTACAAAAAACTCTATTCTTAGAAATATGGCAATTTGAAGGAAATAGACCAATACTTGGAAGCATGCCATCTTTCTAGACTTATCCAGAAAGAAGTGGAAATGTTGAACAGGCCTATATCAAGTTCTGAAATAGCACCAACCATACAAAATCTCCCTAAACACAAAAGCCTGGGACCAGTTGGACTCACATCAGAATTCTACCAAAACTTTAAAGAGGTACTAGGACCTATATTACTCAACCTTTTCCAAAATACAGAAAAAGTAGGAATACTACCCAACACATTCTATTCTAAGCAAACATCACCTTGATCCCCAAACCAGGAAAAGACCCAACAAGAAAAGAACATTATAGACCAATATCACTAATGAATATTGATGCAAAAATATTCAACAAGATCATAGCAAACAGAATCCAGCAACACATGAAATAAATTATACACCATGACTAAGTGGGTTTTATCCCAGGATCTCAAGGCTGGTTCAATATACATAAATCTATAAATATAATTCATTACGTAAACAAAATAAAAAACAAAGACCATATGATTCTCTCAATTGATGCAGAAAAAGCTTTTGATAATATCCAGCATCCTTTCATGATCAGAACACTTAAGAAAATTGGCATAGAAGGAACATTTCTTTTTTTTTTTTTTTTTTTTGTAGAGACAGAGTTTCACTTTATTGCCCTTGGTAGAGTGCCATGGCATCACACAGCTCACGCAACATCCAACTCCTGGGCTTAGGCGATTCTACTGCCTCAGCCTCCTGAGTAGCTGGGACTACAGGGGCCTGCCACAACGCCCGGCTATTTTTTTGTTGTTGTTGCAGTTTGGCCGGGGCTGGGTTTGAACCCACCACCCTTGGCATATGGGGCCGGCGCCCTACTCACTAAGCCACAGGCGCCGCCCAGAAGGAACATTTCTTAAACTGATAGAGGCCATGTACAGCAAATCCACAGCCAAAATCATATTGAATGGCGTTAAATTGAACTCATCCACTCAGATCAGGAACCAGGCAAGGTTCCCCATTGTCTCCACTGCTTTTCAACTTTGTAATGGAAGTCTTAGCCATTGCAATTGGGGAAGAAAAGGTGATCAAGGGTATCCATATAGGGACAGAAGAGATCAAACTTTCACTCTTTGCAGATGATATGTTTGTGTATCTGCAAACACCAGGGACTCTACTACAAAACTCTTAGAAGTGATCAAGGAATACAACAGCATCTCAGGTTATAAAATCAACAGTCATAATTCTGTAGTCTTTATATATACCAACAACAGTCAAGCTGAAAAAACAGCTTTTACAGTAGTGCCAAAGAAGATGAAATATTTTGGAGTTTACCTAACAAAGGACATGAAAGATCTCTATAAAGAGAACTATAAAACTCTAAGAAAAGAAATAGCTGAAGATGTTAACAATTGGAAAAACATACCAAGCTCATGGCAGGGAAGAATCAACATTGTTAAAATGTCCATATTACCAAAGCAATATACAGTTTTAATGCAAACCCTATTAAAGCTCCACTGTCATACTTTAAAGATCTCAAGAAAAGAAAAATACTTCATTTTATATGGAAGTAAAAAACCTCGAATAGACAAGACATTACTCAGAAATAAAAACAAAGCAGGAGGAGTCATGCTACCAGACCTGACCTCAGATTATACTATAAATCGATAGTGATCAAAACTGCCTGGTACTGGCACAAAAACAGAGAGGTAGATGTGGGGAACAGAATGCAGAACCACAGGATGAACCCAGCTACTTACCGTTATTTGATCTCTGATAAGCCAATTAAAAACATTCAGTGGGGAAAAGAGTCCCTATTTAACAAATGGTGCTGAGTGAACTGGCTGGCAACCTGTAGAAGACTGAAACTGGACCCACACCTTTCACCATTAAGTAAGATAGACTCTCACTGTATTAAAGATGTAATCTTAAAACATGAAACTATAAAAATACTAGAAGTAAGTGCAGGGAAAACACTAGAATAAATCAGCCTGGGTGAATATTTTATGAGGAAGACCCCCTGGGCAATTGAAGCAACACCAAAAATACATTACTGGGATCTGATCAAACTAAAAACTTCTGCACAGCCAAAAACACAGTAAGTAAAGCAAACAGCCAGCTCTCAGAATGGGAGAAGATATTTGCAGGATATGTCTCCAACAAAGGTTTAATAACCAAAATCCATAGAGAACTCAAACGTATTAGCAAGAAAAGAACAAGTGATCCCATCTCAGGGTGGGCAAGGGATTTGAAGAGAAACTTCTCTGTAGAAGACAGACATAAGGCCTACAGACACATGAAAAAATGCTCATCATCTTTAATCATCAGAGAAATGCAAATCAAAACTGCTTTGAGATATCATCTAAGCCCAGTAAGATTAGCCCACATCACAAAATCCCAAGACCAGAGATGTTGGCGTGGATGTGGAGAAAAGGGAACACTTCTGCACTGCTGGTGGGAATGCAAACTATATTCCTTTTGGAAAGATGTTGGGAGATCACTTAGGGATCTAAAAATAGACCTGCTATTCGATCCTACAATTCCTCTATTAGGTATATATCCAGAAGACCAAAAATAACTTTATAACAAAGACCTTTGTACCAGAATGTTTATTGCAGCCCAGTTCATAATTGCTAAGTCATGGAAGAAGGCCAAGTGCCCACTGACACATGAATGGATCAATAAAAATGTGGTATATGTACACTATGGAATATTATTCAGCCTTAAAAAAGATGGAGACTTTACCTCTTTCATGATTACATGGATGGAGCTGGAACATATTCTTCTTAGCAAAGTATCTCAAGAATGGAAGAAAAAGTATCCAATGTTCTCAGCCCTACTATGAAACCAATTTATATATAGCCAGCTATAATCCAACTATAGCCCAAGAAGAAAGGAAAGAGGAGTGGGAGGGGAGGGGGAAAGGCTAGTGGAGGGAGGGTAATTGGTTGGAACACAACTACAGTGAATTTTACAAGGGTACATGTTAAATTTACTAATTGTAGAGTATAAATGTCTTAACGCAATAACTAAGAAAATTCAGTGAAAGCTATACTAACCAGTTTAATGAAAATAATTCCAATGGTATATAAAACAAGCACATTGTACCCCATAATTGCATTAAAAAAAAAAGGACAGAGTCTTTACCTCTTTTATGTTTACATGGATGGTGCTGGAACATATTCTTAGTAAAGTATCTCAAGAATGGAAGAAAAAGTATCCAATGTACTCAGCTCTACTGTGAAACCAATTTATAAATACCCACACTTCCATATGAAAGCTATAACCCAACTACAGCCCAAGATGAAGGGGGTAGAGGATGGGGAGGGAAGGCTAGGGGGGAGGATGAGTGGAGGGAGGGTAATTGGTGGGACCACACCTATGGTGCATTTTACAAGGGTACACGTTAAATCTACTAAGTGTAGAATATAAATGTCTTAACACAATAACTAAAAAAATGTGGTGAAGACTATGTTAACCAGTTTGATTAAAGTATTTCAAGTTGTATATAAAACCAGCACATTGGGGCAGCGCCTGTGGCTCAAGGAGTAGGGCGCCGGTCCCATATGCCAGAGGTGGCAGGTTCAAACCCAGCCCCAGCCAAAAAAAACACAAAAAGAAAACAAAAAACCCAGCACATTGTACCCCATAATTACATTAATGTACACAGCTATGATTTAATAAAAAAATTAACTCATGATAGATGAAAGATTTAAATTTTATTTTAGATCCCTAAATAAAAAATAATTAACTCACGATAGATAAAATATTTAAACTTAATTTCTAAACTACAAGAAATCTATAAGAAAGTGTTGGAAAAACTCTTATAGATATCAGCCTAGGGAAATAAGACCCCTATGGCAAAAATAAGTAAATGGAACCTGGTCAAGTTTAACAGTTTCTGCACAGCCAAGGACATAATCCACAAAGTAAATGGATAACCCACAGATTTGAAGAAGACATTTGCATACTACACATCTAATAAAGTGCTGATAATGAGAATCTACAAAGAACTCAAGTACATTAACAAGAAAAGATCAAACAATATCAATGAAAGTTGGGAAAGAGATATGAACAAACTTTTCTCATGAAGATAGACTAATGGCTAACAAACACATGAAAAAATGCTGAACATCCCTAATCATCAGGGAAATGCAAATCAAAATGATATTGAAAATATCAATTAGCCCTTAGGGAGAATGGCTCACATCATAAAATCCCAAAGCAGCAGATGCTGGCATGCATGTGGAGAGAAAGGAATAGTCCTACACTCTTGGTGGGACAGCAGACTAGTCCAACCTCTATGAAAAATGCAGATATTACTTAGAAAACCTAAAGTAGACCTGCCATCTGATCTTACAATCCCTCTACTAGGAATTTACCCAAAGGAAAAAAAAAGACATTTTATAACAAAGACACTTTCACTTGAGTCTTGATAGCAGCACAATTCACAATTGCAAAGACATGGAAACAACCCAGTGACCATCAACACATGGATGGATTAATAAAATGTGATATATATTTTATGTGTGTGTACCTAAACATACATATGTACACCATTGGATACTATTCAGCCACAAAAAAGATGGTGGTCGAACATCTTTTGTAACAACATGGATGGAATTGGAGATTATTCTAAGTGAGTATCACAAGAATGGAAAAACAAATACCACATGTACTCAATACCAAACTGGAACTAGATCAACATCTATGTGCTCATATGAAAGCAAAAATCAACAAACTTAAGTGGGGGGGGAGAGAAAGAGATGTGTAGATTCCCACCCCGTGGGTACATTGTACCCCAGGGGTACATTGCACATTTTCTGGGTGAAGGGTACACATATAACTTTGACTTAAAATGTATAAAAGCAAAATATGTAACCAAATCGTATGTACCCTTGTTATATTCTGGAATAAAAAAACCTACTGTACCTTTCATATTTATCAACTGCATTTATATCTGCTTTATTCTTTACCAAGAATTCCACCATTTTAAGATTTTTTCCATTTATGGCAAGTAACAGTGGGGTAAGTTGCTTCTGTAAAACAGGAAAAACAATTTATAATTCACAAAATCACATGTTCCTCAACTCAAGTGAAAACCTCACATAAGATTTCATGAACGTACACATGTAATGTAGAAAGTAATAGAAAGCACTTCCTTCCTTCTGTGCTTTCCAGGCACTGCTCCTTCACCTTGAATCACCCCTCCTCTGCCTCACCACATTAACTTTGGCCATCTCTAAAGCTCACTTAACACATTTACCACTTTGAAGACTCTGCTTCTATCATGGAATTTATCATGGTGTAGTATAATTACTTTATTGTCTCCCATTGAAATCAGGAGCTCCTTGAGGGCAAGGGCTGTCTCTCTCTCTTTTTTTGAGACAGAGTCTCTCACTACGTTGCCCTCAGTACAGTGCTGTAGCATCACAGCTCACAACAACCTCAAACTCTTGGGCTTAAGCGATTCCCTTGCCTCAGCCTCCCAAGTAGCTGGGACTACAGGCACCTGCCACAATGCCCAGCTATTTGTTGTTGTTGTTATTGTTGTTGCAATTGTCATTGTTGTTTAGCTGGCCTAGGCAGGGTTCAAACGGGGCAGCCTTGGTGCATGTGGCTGGTGCCATAATGCCATAACCACTGTGCCACCAGCACTGTGCCGGGGGCTGTCTCTTTTATCCCTATATTCTGAAACAGTAAGACACAGTAGTAAATGCTTTAAATATTTTTATTGAATTAATGATCTAAATCATTTTCTCTAGAGTAGTGTTTATAAACTCTATCCCAAGGAATATTTACACCACCGTAAGTTGAAGATTATAAGATGCAGGGTGCATGTGGGAATACTTAAGGGAAGAGTCATATCTTGATGTGCTTGCATTACTAGTAATAATGATTTTATAAGTTTAAAACCAATATTCAGTTATTAGTTGTAAGTAGATTAGGAATTAAGTTAGGAATATGATTACAGAGGATGGACAAAAGGAAAACAGAAAAAGGAGGTAAGTGATTGGAGAGGAACCTTGATTTCAGTACAAAGCACTGTGGAGACCTGACCCTTTAAAATTCTGAAGGCTGGGGTGGCTCTTGTGGCTCAGTGAGTAGGGTGCCAGCCCCATATACTGAGGGCGGCGTGTTCGAACCCGCCCCTGCCAAAATGCAACAACAACAACAAAAATAGCTGGGCGTTGTGGTGGGAGCCTGTAGCCCCAGCTACTCTGGACGCTGAGGCAAGAGAATCACCTAAGCCCAAGAGCTGGAGGTTGCTGTGAGCTGTGATGTCACAGTAATCTGCTGCGGGTGACAAAGTGAGACTCTTGTCTCAAAAAAAAAAAAAAAAAAAAAAACAACAACCAAAGATTCTGAAGGCTGTCTTGCTGGAACTTCCCCCTACCCCTACAGCACTGCACTGCAAGCTGCTGCAGAGGTTTTCTGCCAGGGCAGAGCTGCTCACTCTGGGAGAGTGATTTTAAGGAGTTGGGAATGTAGGATGTTTAAACTTTGTTGAACACAGCAAGAATTGCTCTGGAGCAGAGACGGATATGAAATATCTCTTTTTTTCTGTCACCTTGGTTTGGCTAGAGGAGTCTGTCTGTTTGGACGTAAGGATTTGAGGGTATTAAAAAATCACTTTTGTGATTTGCAAACTTGGTCTAATTAGGATATTTCTATGACATCTGCTCCTGGACTGTTTCACTATCCAAACTCTGTATTAGGATTATAAATACCTTAAAACAATAAAAGTAACAAGTAAATCCATACAATTAACATAGTTCAAGAAATAGTATAGTTAAAGAAATGCAAGTGCAGCAAGAACCATGACGGGACTGTTTGTCTTGCTTTCATGAAATTTATGATTGAAACATCATTATAATTTCAAACACTTGTGTACGAAGTAAGTACAGAACTAGCCTGGTATTCGGGGTGGCATACTGGAAGCCTCACGAAAATAGGTATGCGATCTCCCGAATCCCCGCTGCTTTAAAAACTATTTATTTATCTCTTGCTTGTCTATTTCTTCCTATTTTCCAATTTTGCGATGGCCTTCTGCCCCACCAAGCCTTCACTGGAAGGGAACCCATAGCGTGTTGGGGCCGGTACCGGCGAATACCCCATGAGAAAGATTGGATAATCCATATTTGAGAAAGATTACAAAACTGTGCAATATATATCCAGCATCAAGAAATCTCTTAAACTTTGCCTGATCCCTGTTTTACAACACCTTTTTATAACAGATGTTAGCATGTGAGGAATTCAAGTTTGAGAAATAAAGTTTTGAGAGCTTTCCAACAAAGGGGGAGCTTTCTTCCTGGTTTCACTAACTTGCTTGGATTTCTTCTGTCAGTGGCATCAGGATCCTAGATCCCAAAGTCAGGCACTCCTGCTCCAGACAGATGACTAAGGAAATGGACTCTGAATTAGAAGAGCTGGGCTTGAAACAAACTTTTTATTTTATTTTATTTTATTTTTGGCTTTTTAATTTTATTTCGTTGCTTATTTTTATTTCTTTACTTTTTTTGTTGTTGTTGAGACAGGGTCCCACCCTATGCCCCTGTGCAGGGTGCAGTTGGCATGGTAGCTCACCACAACCTCAGACTCGGGCTGCGGGCACCCGGCTGCCTCAGCCTCCTGAAGCCGCTGGGATTACAGGCGCTCGTTGCGGCACCCGGCTGGGTTTTTCCATTTTTTTTTTTCAGGAGTGGGGTCTCACTGTCGCTCAGGCGAGTCTCGAACTCCTGAGCTCAAGCGATTCTCCCTCCTCAGCCTCCCACAGTGCTGGGATTACAGGCGTGAGCCACAGTGCCCGGCTGAAACAAACTTTAATTACCAATTAAAGTAGTGCTTGCATTAATGATTACTAGCCAATTATTAAATGGTCTATGGGGTTTCTCTTGTTATAAACGATAGTTTATCTTAGCTGTTAGAAAGCCTGGGATGAAATTTTATTTGCAATTGTAATGATAATACTGGGACCCTGATATATATATTTCCTTTTTAAAATTCATTTACAAACTGCTTTTTATTTTAGGTAAAATAAAAATTAGAAATAAAAATAAAATGCCTTATCAACAAAAATTCTAGTACAGATCCATAGGGATTTCTTTTCAGCATAATGAAAGCCACTACATATGACTGGTATTTCTCTAAGGAGAAAGATCTAGTGTTGTCTACAGTATGCATAACCTATGCAACTATAACCATAAGGGACCTAAAAAGACATTCTAATGTGAAGGTAACTATTTCTGGCATATGTAAAGAAAACAAGGGCAGGTGCAGTGGCTCACACCTGTAATCCCAGCACCCTGGAGGCTGAGAGAAGAGGATTGCTTGAGGTCAGGAGTTTGAGACCAGCCCAAAGAAGAGGCAGATCCCATCTTTACCAAAAATAGAAAAAATTTACCCAGGCTTGGGGGCACATGCCTGTAGTCCCAGTTACTGAGCAAGCTGGGGCAAGAGGATTGCTTGAGCCCAGGAGTTTGAGGTTACAGTGAACTACAATGATGCCACCATGCTCTACAGCTGGGGTGACAGAGTGACACTTTCTCCCCCCCCCCCAATAAAAAAGAAGAAAAAAAGAAAGGAAGGAAGGAAGGGAGGGAGGGAAGGAGAAAAGAAAAAAAGAAAAGAATGGAAAGAAGGGAGGGAGAGGAGAGAAGGGTGGGAAAGGAAGGAAGAAAGAAAGAAAGAAGGGAAGAAAGAAAGGAAGAAAGGAGAGAAAGAGAAAGAATTGTTAAAAAATAAATTTTACATTCTACAACTCAACTCTATTAATAAAGGATTTATATAAAATATAGATAATCCATTGTAAAGAAATGTAAACTGTCCTGAAACTTTCAAATCTTTATCAAAATACACCCTAAAGTAGGAGTTGTAAACTAAAATACTTACAGAGACAAAGTAGGTGATCTGGTACGTACCCAGGTACGCACAGCATTAAAGTGGGGAACCTGTGCTTCACATAAAGGGGCAATCTCTGCACAGCACACCCAACAGTATTATGGCTCAGGGATAGCAGGTTTCATTCTGAAGAGAAGCCTGAATTCAAGACTTCTGCATGAGTCTCCTAAGGTCACATGTTGGCTCACTTTATGGACACAGACTAAACCTACCTATGGGCCACACTTAGCCCTTGCATTTTCCTATTCGCTATGGATGTACCATGATTTCCAATTGGTCACTATGTGTGAAGCAAGTATTTATTTCTATGTAAAATCTTTCCTTTCTTTGGTATCATATGTTTTACTAAAACAAAAAAAATCAAGCCCCAACATGTAATAAATATTTCTATTAAAACTCATAATAAACACTTCAAGAATTATTCCAACATTCATTTATAAGCTATTGGTATTGAATTTTCCCTCATTGTTAACCAAATTGATGGTTAGTTCATTGTACTGCTGGAACTAAGTTGTTCTTGAAATTCCTATCTGTATTCTTACTAAATTCATAGTTTTCAATGCTTAAAATTGCCATCCTGATTGTGCCAAAGCTGTATGAACGTAACATACTAAGTTAGTCCATAATTCAGCTTTGACTAACAAACTTGTTCAATATTTGCTACTTATTCCAGTTGAGGTAACCCTACTTGTAATAAACATTTGTTAACCTAAGTACCTGAATAACAGAGAGAAGACCCTTAAAAATGCAACCTCTACTACTGAAAGACTGAACATAATCTAATTTCAAATCAAGCACTTCATGGTAGTGAATGATTGGTAGTTGGAAGGAACACAGTGTTATCTGTAAACTGACAGACATTATCAATAATATTCCTTTTAGCTTCTCAACCACAGAGGTAGAGAAAGACAGATAAAAGACAGGCTAATGGCTCAGCACCTGTAACTCAGTGGCCACGGTGCCAGCCACATACACTGGAGCTGGCAGGTGTGAATCCAGCCCGGGCCTGCCAAACAACAATGATAAGTACAAAAAAAAAAAAATTAGCTGGGCATTGTGATGGGCACATGTAGTCCCAGCTTCCTGGGAGGCTGAGGCAAGAGAATCGCCTAAGCCCAGGAGTTGGAGGTTGCTGTGAGCTGTGTGCTGCCACGACACTCTACTAAGGGTGATAAAGTGAGACTCTGTCTCTAACAAAAAAAAAAAAGAAAAAGAAAAGAAAAAGCAGGCTAATGTTATTGGAAAGGAGAGATTTTAAGCAAGTGCCACCTATTAAACTCCAACTCTTCTAGAGTCTTCTTAAGTTTTTGAGATATGGGAATTCATATAGTGCATTTATGTATTTAGTGGTTATTAACCGGGGTGTAGCAGAATCTCAAGGAAGTTTTTTTATTATTGTTGTTAGAGGCAGGTCTTGCTTGTCACTCAGCCCCAGATTGAGTTCAGATTCCTATGCTTAAGCAATCTAGTGGAGCTGACCATCACTTCAGTCTCATCTCTCATCCATATAGACGATTCCCTTTATTATTGGGGAATCTGGCCAGAAAGAATAACAGGTGGAGTAATTTACTGAAAATTACATTTAATTTTCCAGATAGGCAGAGAGCAGTGATTAGCAAACTCAAAATGCAATCTGATTTTCCTTTTTATAAGCTCCTTTTCTCCCATCTTCCTACCCAGACATTTCAGATTTGAAAGCAGTGTCCAGACTTATGTGAGTAGCCGTTTCTGCTGGGATAAGAGAAGTTGTTTAAGTGTTTCTTCTTCTCTCTTGCTTCCTAATTGATCACCACTGACTTGCTGCCAATCTAGGTTCATCAGAGTCCTCTTACAACTGATCTCTAGGCAAGTTTAGTGCTCATTAACTCTCTTTCCAAACTAGAGAATGATAATCCCCCAAACTGAAGAGAACCTGGTTTAAACGTATAAGCTGGAAAAACAATAGAAAAAATAATATAGACAATAAATGACATCTTGGTATTTTTCCTCAATTACCTAATTTCCAAATGACTTGCATATTTCTTTTTTCTTTTCTTCTTCTTCTTCTTCTTCTTCTTTTTTTTTTTTTTTTTGGTAGAGACAGAGTTTCACTTTATAGCCCTCGGTAGAGTGCCGGGGCGTCACACCGCTCACAGCAACCTCCAACTTCTGGGGTTAGGCGATTCTCTTGCCTCAACCTCCCAAGTAGCTGGGACTATAGGGGCTGGCCACAACGCCTGGCTATTTTTTTTGTTGCAGTTTGGCCAGGGCGGGGTTTGAATCCACCACCCTCAGTATATGGGGTCAGCACTTTGCCTGGCTATTTTTTTGTTGCAGTTCGGCCGGGCTGAGTTTGAACATGCCACCCTCAGTATATGGGGTAGGTGCCCTACCCACTGAGCCACAAGCGCCACCCGACCTGCATATTTCTAATCGCTTTCCTTTTTCTTTCCATTTTTCACTCTTAAGCCTTGCCACTGAGATAAGTCTCTTTCTCATGGAGATTTATGTTTTAGGAATTTGTGAACAGTAAGATTTCCAATTATTGTATTGATAGAATAAATTTGTTTCAGAAAAGTTCTATGATAAAGCCTATTTAGAGAGTAAATTTTGCTTTCTTGTGGTGTTTTACACTAATTAAAAAAAAAACACCTTGGGTGAGAAAAATATTTGATAAGGAAAAAGTTTTAAATTTAACAAATTTAGTTTACCATAAATCCTTATAACAAAGCTGTATCCCCTACTGCTTCTTTAAAAGTATCAATAGTTAAAGTTTAATGATAGGTAATTATTTAAAAATGTAGAATGTACCCCAAAATGTATGCACACATTTTAAGAAAGGGAAATACTGGCTCAGTACTTATTGCTCAAGTGGCTAGGTGGCCAGCCACATACAACGGAGCTGGCGGGTTCGAATCCAGCCCAGGTCTGCCAAACAACCATGACAACTACAACCAGAAAATAGCCAGGTATTGTGGTGGGGGCCTGTTGTCCCAGTTACTTGGGAGGATGAAGCAAGAGAATTGCTTAATCCCAAGAGTTGGAGGTTGCTGTGAGCTATGACGCCATGGTACTCTACCCAGGACGACAGCTTGAGACGCTGTCTCAAAAAAAAAAAAGAAAGAAAGGGAAAAACTGTATTAAAATTGTAATAGTCAATGTACACACATATACTGATAATATTTGTTATCTTATACAGGGTGACCACAAAGTTCATGTGCAATTTACAATAGCTGTACACAAACTTTATGGACACCCTGTATTTTGTATCTTGTGTCTCTTATAATTCCAGAAGTCAAATGTGACTTGAGTATTACACTTTTTTTACCTATGTATATTTTATTTTTTCTCTTAACATTTTTATTTATTTTTATTTTTTTATTGTTAAATCATAGCTGTGTACATTAGTGCAATCGCCTGTACCTATTCTAAGATGCACCATAGATGTGGCCCCACCGATTACCCTCTCTCCACCAAAACCTCCCCCCTCCCTTCCCCTTCCTTGGCACTTTCCCCATAGTCTTGGGCTATAGTTGGGTTATAGTCTTCATGTGGAAGCTGTAATTTAGCTTCATTAGTAGGGCTGAGTACATTGGATACTTTTTCTTCCATTCCTGAGATACTTTGCTAAGAAGAATATGTTCCAGCTCCATCCATGTAAACTTGAGAGAGGTAAAGTCTCCATCTTCCTTTAAGGCTGCATAGTATTCCATGGTATACATGCACCACAATTTACTAGTCCATTCGTGGGTCGATGGCCACTTGGGCTTCTTCCATGACTTAGCAATTATGAATTGGGCTGCAATAAACATTCTGGTACAGATGTCTTTGTTATATTGTGACTTTTGGTCTTCTGGGTATAAACCTAGTAAAGGAATTATAGGATCGAATGGCAGGTCTATTTTTAGGTCTCTAAGTATTCTCCAAACATCCTTCCAGAAGGAACGTACTAGTGGGCATTCCCACTAGCAATGTAGAAATGTGCCCTTTCCTCCACATCCACGCCAACATTTCTGGTTTTGGGATTTTGTTATGTGGGCTACTCTTACTGGGGTTAGGTGATATCTGAGAGTAGTTTTGATTTGCATTTCTCTGATGATTAAGGATGATGAGCTTTTTTTCATGTGTTTGTAGATTTTGCGTCGGTCTTCTTTAGAGAAGTTTCTCTTTAAGTCCCTTGCCCACCCTGAAATGGGGTCACGTGTTCTTTTCTTGCTAATGAATTTGAGTTCTCTGTGGATTCTGGTTATTAGACCTTTATCGGAGGTGTAACCTGCAAATATTTTCTCCCATTCTGAGGGCTGTCTGCTTGCTTTACTTACTATGTTCTTGGCTGTGCAGAAGCTTTTTAGTTTGATCAGGTCCCAGGAGTGTATTTTTGATACTACTTCAATTGCCTGGGGAGTCCTCCTCATAAAATATTCACCCAGGCCGATTCCTTCAAGAGTTTTCCCTGCACTTTCTTCAAGTATTTTTATAGTTTCATGTCATAAATTTAAATCTTTTATCCAGTGAGAGTCTATCTTAGTTAATGGTGAAAAGTGTGAGTCCAGTTTCAATCTTCTACAGGTTGCCAGCCAGTTTACCCAGCACCATTTGTTAAATAGGGAATCTTTTCCCCACTGAATGTTTTCACTTGGCTTGTCAAAGATCAAATAATGGTAAGTAGCTGGATCCATATCGTGGTTCTTTATTCTGTTCCAGACATCTACTTCTCTGCTTTTGTGCCAGTACTATGCTGTTTTGATCACTATTGATTTATAGTACAGTCTCAGGTCTGGTAGCGTGATTCCTCCTGCTGTGTTTTTATTGCTCAGTAATGTTTTGGCTATTCGAGGCTTTTTCTGATTCCATATAAAACGAAGTATTATTTTCTCAAGATCTTTAAAGTATGACAATGGAGCTTTAATAGGAATTGCATTAAAGTTATATATTGCTTTGGGCAGTATGGACATTTTAACAATGTTGATTCTTCCCAGCCATGAGCATGGTATGTTTTTCCATCTGTTAACATCTTTGGCTATTTCTTTTCTTAGAGTTTCATACTTCTCTTTGTAGAGATCTTTCACATCCTTTGTTAGGTATACTCCCAAATATTTCATCTTCTTTGGCACTACTGTGAAAGGAATAGAGTCCTTGACTGTTTGTTTGGCTTGGCTATTGTTGGTATATATAAAGGCTACAGATTTATGGGTGTTGATTTTGTAGCCTGAGACATTGCTATATTCTTTGATCACTTCTAAAAGTTTTGTAGTAGAATCCCTAGTGTTTTATAGATATACGATCATATCATCTGCGAAGAGTGAAAGTTTGATCTCTTCTGACCCTATGTGGATACACTTGATCGCCTTTTCTTCCCTAATTGCAATGGCTAAAACTTCCATTACAATGTTAAAGAGCAATGGAGACAATGGGCAACCTTGCCTGGTTCCTGATCTAAGTGGAAATGATTTCAATTTAACTCCATTCAATACGATATTGGCTGTGGGATTGCTGTAGATGGCCTCTATTAGTTTAAGAAATGTCCCTTCTATACCAATTTTCTTAAGTGCTCTGATCATGAAGGGATGCTAGATATTATCAAAAGCTTTTTCTGCATCAATTGAAACAATCATATGGTCTTTATTTTTAAGTTTGTTTATGTGTTGAATTACAGTTATAGATTTACATGTATTGAACCAGCCTTGAGATCTGGGTTAAATCCGACTTGGTCATGGTGTATAATTTTTTTGATGTGTTGTTGGATTCTGTTTGTTAGGATCTTATTGAGTATTTTAGCATCTGTATTCATTAGTGATATTGGTCTATAATTTTCTTTTCTTGTTGGGTCTTTCCCTGGTTTGGGGATCAAGGTGATGATTGCTTCGTAGAATGTGCTGGGTAATGTTCCTTCTTTTTCTATATTTGGGAAGAGGTTTAGTAGTATAGGAACTAGTTCTTCTTTAAATGTTTGGTAGAATTCTGACGTAAAGCCATCTGGTCCTGGGCTTTTCTTTTTAGGGAGATTTTGTATAGTTGATGCTATTTCAGAACTTGATAGAGGCCTGTTCAACATTTCCACTTCGTTCTGGCTAAGTCTTGGTAGGTGTCATGCTTCCAGGTATTGGTTGATTTCTTTCAGATTTTCATATTTGTGAGAGTAGAGTTTCTTGTAGTATTCGTTGAGGATTTTTTGAATTTCTGTGGGGTCTGTTGTTATTTCATCATTACCATTTCATTCTGATTGATGAAATTAGAGATTTTACTCTTTTTTTCCTGGTTAGGTTGGCCGAAGGTTTATCTATTTTATTGATCTTTTCAAAAAACCAGCTTTTGGATTTATTGATCTTTTGTATAATTCTTTTGTTTTCAATTTCATTTAATTCTGCTCTGATTTTGGTTATTTCTTTTCTTCTGCTACATTTGGGGTTGAAGTGTCCTTCTTTCTCCATTTGCTTGAGATGTTCCATTAAGTTATTGACGTCCTCTCTTTCCGTTTTCTTGAGGAAGGCTTACAGTGCTATAAATTTCCCTCTTAGGATTGCCTTTGCAGTATCCCAGAGGTTCTGGTAATTCATGTCTTGATTGTTGTTTTGTTCCAGAAATACAGTGATTTCCTTCTTAATCTCATCTATAACCCGTGTATCCTTCAGGATAAGGTTGTTTAGCTTCCATGTTTTTGTATGGGTATGCAGGTTCCTGTTGTTATTTAGTTCAACTTTTATTCCATGATGGTCTGAGAAGATGCAAGGAATAATTTCTATTTTTTTAAATTTGCTGAAGTTAGATTTGTGGCCTAGGATGTGGTTGATTTTGGAGTACGTTCTGTGGGCTGATGAGAAGAATGTGTATTCAGTTTTTTTGGGATGAAATGTTCTGTAGATGTCTGTTAAGTCCAGATGTTGAATGGTTGAGTTTAAATCTAAAATTTCTTTGCTTAGCTTCTTTTTGGAGGATCTATCCAGGACTGCTAAAGGGGTGTTAAAATCTCCAACTACTATGGAACTGGAGGAAATTGAGTTGCTCATGTCTGTTAGAGTTTCTCTTATAAATTGCGGTGCAATTCTGGTTGGGTGGATAAATATTAATAATTGAGATCTCATCATATTGAGTATTACCTTTAACAAATATGAAGTGTCCATCCTTATCCTTCCTTATTTTGGTTGGTTTAAAGCCTATTGCGTCTGTGAACAGCATTGCAATGCCTGCTTTTTTCTGCTTTCCATTTAGCTGGAATATAGATGACCATCCCTTCACCTTGATTCCAAATCTGTCTTTTAATGTAAGATTCGATTCTTGGATGCAGCAGTTATCTGGCTTGAGTTTTTGTATCCAGTCTGCCAACCTATGCCTCTTTAGAGGACAATTTAAACCATTCACATTAATTGAGAGTATTGATAAGCCTTTTGAGAGACCAGTGGACATTTTTAATCCTTTTGCGACTGTGGAAGTTGGAATTCGATCAAAAAATTTTTGGGTGAGTTTACTTTTGTGGTGGAGAATTACGCTGGTCTTTATGGAGGATAGGTCTAAGAATGTCCTGGAGAGCTGGTTTAGTTGTGGCAAATTTCTTCAACGTGTGAATGTCGTTGAAGTATTTACTTTCTCTGTCATAAATGAAGCTCAGTTTAGCTGAGTGCAGCGTCCTGGGTTGAAAGTTATTTTGTTTTAGGAGATTAAAAGTCAATGACCATCCTCTTCTAGCTTGAAAGGTTTCAGCAGAGAGATCTGCAGTTATTCTGATATTCTTACCCTTGTAGGTAATGGTTTTCTTTCATCTGGCAGCTTTCAGAATTTTCTCCTTCATATTAATTTTAGTGAAATTGATTATGATGTGTCTGGGGGATGTTTTATTTGGGTTGAGTCATGCTGGAGTTCTGAAACTGTCTGCTATCTGAATTTCAGAATCTCTTGGCAGGTCTGGAAAGTTCTCCTTCATAATGTCATGGAGAAGAGACTCTGTCCTTGTGAAGCCACTTTGTCACTTTCAGGGATCCCTGTAATACAAATATTGGTTTTCCTCGAATTATCCCAGAGCTCTCTGAGAGAGTGATCTGTTTTTGCCTTCCATTTCTCTTCCTCTTTGAGAGTTTAGGAGCATTCGAAAGCTTTGTCTTCAATGTCAAAAATCCTTTCTTCTGCTTGCTCCATTCTGTTACTGAGGGATTCTACTGTGTTTCTCAGATCTCTGAGGGCTGCAACTTCTTGTCTCGATGTTTCAAAATCTTTGGTCATTTGTTCTTTGAATTCATTGAATTCTTGAGATACCTTTTGGGTTACTGCTTGGAATTCTAATTTGATCTTATTTGCTATCCAGATTCTGAATTCGATTTCTGACATCTCAGCTATTTGTTTGTGCATGGGATCTTGTGCTGTGTCTGCCCCATTGATCCTTGGGGTAGTTGATCTACTCTGATTATTAATATTGCCAGAGCTTTTCTGTTGATTTCGCCTCATGATTGTTTTTCACTGTTGCCTCTGGCCGTCCTAAGTTGGGGAGGTGTCTCTCCAAGATTAGACCCCTGTGGGATCACTCTATTTTTGCTGGATCTGTGTAGTGAGTGACCCTGTGTAGTTCCTCTGGGGCTGACCCTGCTAGCGAGTTCTGTTTGTGGAAGCACCTCTGGCGAGTGACACACCTGGATTCAGCAACAGAGCGGGAGGTGATGGGCACGGTTCTGGGAGTGCCTGGCACTCAGTGACTTTGGCACAGAGTGCCCAATGCTCCAGCAGTCTCTGGCCAGGAGAAGGGCTCTGCGCAGGGGCAGGGAGGGCTCCAGAAGGTACGTGGCTACCAGTATCCCTGGCCAGACAGGTGGGCCAGTGTGGTGGCAGGGAGGATAAAGGAGGGAGGACATGGGGTTGCACGGTCAGCTGTGCGGAAGCCCTGACATCACAGGTCAGGGGTCGCGGTACAGCTTTTATGGAGGTCCAGGTGGCACCTAGCCCAGGAGTTTGAGGTTGCTATGAGCTGTGACGCCATGGCACTCTACCCAGGGCAGCAGCCCGAGGCTGTAGTGTGCCAAAACCAGTCTCACTCTGCCCCAAGGCTTAAGGCTGTAAGGCAGCTCAGTCAACACAATTATGCTGCTCAGTTACTAGGTTACTACCTTCCGCCTGATCCTTGCTCTGGGACCCCGAGGGCAGAGCTTGCTGGGGCAGTTCTCTGACAATGGCTCCCTGTGGCCCAGCTCATTGGCTCAGTGTGGGGCCCTAGACAATGCCCAAAGTTCTCCACACTCCTGCTCAAGCTCTCCCCAAGGCAGCTCAACTGAGTGCCAAGTCCAAAAACAGCAAAACAGTTCACAGGTAAGGCCTTTCTGGTTTGTAGTCTCAATGCTGCCTGTATTCACGGTTGCTGGCAGGATTAGGTCGATCGAACACACGCAACCACTTGCCAGTTTTCCATTGTTTTTGTCCTCCTCTTGTGATCCAGAAGTCCCTTGGTGACTTCCTATATCCTCAGGGGATTATTATAGGCAGATCCCACCAGCCAGAGATGCCTGGAGTCTTATCTCCCCAGACTCACTGTGCCCAGTTGCAGGGACGATGTTACTCAGCTGCCATCTTGCTCCACCCTCCCCTAATTCCTCTTTGAAGGTTTGGTAGAATTCTGATGTGAAGCCATCTGTCCTGGACTTTTCTTTTGGGGGAGATTTCTTATGTTTGATGCTATTTCAGTACTTTATATAGGTCTCTTCAACACTTCTAATTCTTTGTGGCTGAGTCTAGCAAGGTGGCATGCTTGCAGGTATTGGTCTATTTCCTCCAGATTTTCATATTTCTGAGAATAGAGGTTTTGATAGTGTTCATTAAGGATTTTTTGATTTTCTGACATGTCTGTTGTTGTTTCACCTTTATCATTTTTGATTGATGAATTAGGGATTTTACTTTTCTTTTTCTGGTTAGGTTAGCTAAAGTTTTGTCAATTTTATTAATCTTTTCAAAAAATAAAGTTTTTGATTTTTCAATCTTCTGAATGGTTCGTTTTTAATTTCATTTAATTCTGCTCTAATTTTGGTTATTTCTTTTCTTCTTCTGGGTTTGGGGTTGGAATGTTCTTCTTTTTCCAGTTGCTTGAGATGTCCCATTAAGTTGTTGACTTCTTCTCTTTCCATTCTTTTGAGGAAGGCTTGCAATGCTATAAATTTCCCTCTTAGGACTGCCTTTGTCATATGCCGCAGGTTTTGATAATTTGTGTCTTCATTATCATTTTCTTCCAGAAATTTGGTAATTTCCTTCTTAATCTCATCTATGACCCAGCTATCATTCAGCATAAGGTTATTAAGTTTCTATGACTTTGTTTGAGTATGAAGATTCCTGTTGTTGTTGAGTTCAACTTTTATTCCATGGTGGTTTGAGAAAATACAAAGAACAATTTCTATTCTTTTAAATTTGGTGAGGTTAGACTTGTAACCTAAGATGTGATCAATTCTGGAGGATGTTCCATGAGCTGATACAAACAATGTGCATTCAGTTTTATTAGGATGAAACGTTCTGTTGATATCTGTTAAGTCCATTGTTGTAGGGTCAAGTTTAAGTCCAATATTTTTTTGTTTAGTTTCTTCTTGTAGGATCTATCCAACACTGCCAAAGTGGTGATAAAATCTCCAACTATTACAGTGCAGGAAGATATCAAATTTTTTATGTCTGGGCCAGTGCCTGTGGCTCAGTGGGTAAGGCGCCAGCCCCATATACTGAGGGTAGCAAGTTCAAACTTGGCTCTGGCCAACTGCAAGAACAACAACAACAAAAATTGCCAGACACTGTGGCAAGTGCCTGTAGTCCCAGCTACTTGGGAGGCTGAGGCAAGAGAATCACCTAGGCTCAGGAATTGGAAGTTGCTGTGAGCTGTGACACCATGGCATCCTACCAAGGGTGATAAAGTGAGACTCTGTCTCTAAAAATAAATAAATAAATAAATAATAATAATATATGTATTAAATATAAAATAAATAACTAAAAAAATAAAAAATAAATTGTTCATGTCTATCACGGTTCCTTTTATAAATTGAGGAGCCTTCTGGTTGGACACATGTTAATAATTAAAGTCTATTCATTTTGAATGTTTCCCTTGACAGATATGAAGTGACCATCCTTATCGTTTCTTTATTGGTTTAAACCTTTAAACCTTTATTGGTTTAAAGCCTATTATATCTGCTTTTTTCTGATTTCTACTTGCCTGAATTACGGATGTCCATCCCTTCACCCTCAGTCTATTTTTATGCTTTAAGGTAAGATGAGTTTTTTGTATGCAACAATGAGTATCTGGCCTGAGTTTTTGTATCCAGTCAGCCAACCTGTGCCTCTTTAGGGGACAATTTAAGCCATTCACATTAATTGAGAGTATTGATAAGCCTGGTAGTGTTTTGGTTGTCATGTTTTTCAAGTTTCCAGGGGATATTTTTAATCCTTTCACCATTATAGATGTTAGGTTTTGTTCACGGGTTTCTGGGTGAGTTTACTTTGGTGGTAGACCATTAAGCTGGTCATTATGGAGGATGGGTCTGAGAGTATTCTGGAAAGCTGGTTTAGTTATGGCAAATTTCTTCAACATGTGTAATTCATAAAGTATTTGATTTCTTCATCACAAATGAAACTCAGCTTAGCTGGATACAGGATCCTGGGCTGGAAGTTTTTTTGTTATAGGAGCTTGAAGGTTGATGACTATCTTCTTCTGGCTTGAAAAGTTTCAGCTGAGAGATCTGCAATCATTCCAATATTCTTCCTCTTGTAGGTTATGATTTTCTTCTGTCTGGCTGCTTGCAGAATTTTCTCCTTCATATTAACTTTGGCAAAATTAATTACATGTGTCTAGGAAATGTTTTATTTGTATTGAGTCATGCTGTGGTTCTGAAACTGTCCTCTATCTGAATTTCTGTATCTCTTGCCATGCTTGGGAGATTCTCCTCCATTGCATTTTGGAGTAGAGTATCAGTGCCTTTAGGACCATCCTCTTGTCCTTCATGAATTCCCATAAGGTGAATGTTTACTATTTTGGAGTTGCCCCATAACTCTTACAGGGAGTGATCCATTTTTGCTTTCCACTTCTCTGCCTCTTTGAGCATTTGGGAGCATCCAAAAGTTTTGTCTTCAGACTGGGCAAGGTGGCTCATGCCTGTAATCCTAGCACTCTGGGAGGCTGAGGCAAGTGGATTTCCTGAAATCACAGGTTCGAGATCAGCCTTAGCCACAGCGAGACCCTGTCTCTAAAAAAATATAGCTGGGTGTTGTGGCAGACGTTTGTAGTCTCTGCTACTTGGGAGGCTGAGGCAAGAGAATCGCTTGAGCCCAAGAGTTTGAGGTTGCTGTGAGCTATGATGCCATGGCCCTCTACCAAGTGTGCAAAGTGAGACTCTTGTCTCAAAAAGAAAAAAAAAAAGTTTTGTCTTCGACGTCAAGAGATCCTCTCTTCTACCTGCTTGATTCTATTACTGAGGGATTCTACTCTATTTCTCAATTCTTTGAGGTCTGCAATTTATTTTTGCATTTGTCTAAATCCTTGGAGATTTATTTTTGCATTTGTCTAAATCCCTCAGAGACTGCTCCTCTGCCCTGGAGGCACTCATCCTCTGGTACCCCTGCAGGGCAAGGTCTGTGAATTCATTGATTTTTTGAGACAACTTTTGAACTACTCCTTGAATTTCTAATTCAAACTTTACTTCCATTGTATTAATCTTATTTGACATCCATATTCTGAACTCTATTTCTGACATTTCAGCCATTTTTTTTAATGAATAGTATCTTCTGTTGTGTCTTCTTTGTCATTCTTTGGGGAGTTGGTCTACTCTGATTATTCATGTTGCCATAGTTTTTCTTTGGTTCCACCCTTTGGCTAGAGAAGCTGGTAAGGTAAAATTGTATTGAGGACTCCCAGAGTTGTAGTCAATCAGCACTTTACCAAAGAGCTGAGACTGGTGACTGTGGCTTTTCTCCTACCACTTTACAAAGATACCTTTCAATCCTGCAGCCTGAGACTCTGGCGACCTGTTTGGTGTGATGGGGCTAGGTGGTTCCATCTTGTATTCAGCCAGCCTCTGTCCAATCCTAGTGAATCAGTGGCTTAGGGTGAAATCTCAGCTGGGGAGAGATACAAGCAACTAAAACACCCTGCTCGCCATTGGCAACAACTGGAAGAGGAGGATCAGTCTCTATCACTACAACACAACCAAGGCTCAACCTTGTAGGGTCCACAGGTGGCCAGCCCAGGTCCAGAGTTCCAAACCCATTGTCCTTGGCAGCATAATTGCTGTTCAAGTGGAAGAGTACAAAAGGTCTCCAGCAATGAGACAGTAGGGGTCCACTGGCAGCTGAAGTGTGACTTGCTCCAGCAAAAGAGTTAGTCCAGGAGGATTGGCACCTTCTTCCCCACCTTGCACCTCCACCATGCCCAGTCACTGATAACTCCATGGGGCTGTGGCCCAGTTCCCTCCAATGATGAAATGCATCAGGAATTTGTGCCTGCCAGAGTCAAAGGGGAGTCAATTCTTCTTTGGCCAGGCCACTGCACTCTTCCACCAGCAGGCAGGTGGAGCTGAAGCCTGACTCCTTCCACTGCTCTTTGGAAACTGGTGAGTGTGCCACCTGAGTCTGTTCCAAGTTGGGGGTGAATGTTGCTGCTCATGATTCTTTCCCTCAGAGACTGCTCCTCTGCCCTGGAGGCACTCATCCTCTGGTACCCCTGCAGGGCAAGGTCTGGCTCCCTCCAGTGGTCCACAGAATTGGGGAGGTGTCTGTCCCAAATTTGACCCCAGCAGGAGTGCACCACCATGTTGAAGATGCCACCAAAGACTCCATGGATAGGGGTGCCTCCATAGTTGGGGGTGCCTCCATGGTTGGAGGTGCTACCTCATGTGACCCCACTATGCATTTCATAGCTCCAGGCCAGTCCCCCTCCCCTTGTGTCTCTCTGCTTCTACTTGAGTCATAGTTTGAGCACAGCTGTCCTGTGGCCCATACAATGCCCAGCCCTAGCAAGGAACTGCCAGATACTCTGGGCTCTGCAGGGGGTAAGCTTCCAACTGCCAGGAGAGGGGGGGAAGGGTGGAATAGGAGTTCAGAAAGGCAGGGAAAATATTTTTTCAACTATTATGCTGGACAAGAGAATGCCACAGCTCACAACAAGATGTCTCTGGAGAAGAAGTCCTGGCCTTCAGCAGCTGTCTCCCCTGTGATGAAATACGAGGTCTTCTGCTCACTGCTTGCTTGTACAGAGCACACAGCAAGCCACTCTCTTGGGGGCAGAGACAGACTTTTTTCCTCTTTGGGATGGTTTTGTACCTGAAATTTGCTTCCTTGGGGTCGCAACTTGCCTCAGGAGGGATGACATGCACTTAACAATCTTCTCTCTCATGGGTGGTGCCCATACCTCAGTGGGTAGGGTGCCGTCCACATACACTGAGGCTGGCAGGTTCCAGCCCGGCCCAGGGCCTGCTAAACAACAATGACAACTGCATCAAAAAAAATAGCTGGGCATTGTGGTGGGCACCTGTAGTCCCAGCTACTTGGGAGGCTGAGGCAGGAGAATCACTTGGGTGCAAGAGTTTGAGGTTGCTGTGAGCTGTGATACCATGGCACTCTAACCAGGGCAACAGCTTGAGACTCTGTTTCACAAAAACAAAACAAAACAAGACAAAAATCTCTCTCAGCTCAGTTCCTGACCTTCAGCTTTATTAGGTTTATTTTGGCTGTTATCTCTCCCTCTGGATTGGAGCTTCTGTTGAAAGCTGGCTCCAGTTCGTCATTTTACCTCACCTGAGCATTACAATTTTAATACAGTATTTTCCTTTCTTAAAATACATATCCATTTTTGGGATACCTTCTTTATTTTCATTCAGGGAATGCCTGAACTTCCAATTATGGAAAACTGACCGTTACATATGACAATATTAAAACAAATGCCTTTACATATTAACAGATTTTGAAAATAAAGGCAGTTGAGCTATACCTTGTTTTTGGTTTCGATATTTGCACCACATGAAAGCAGTTTTGTTATTAAAACTATATTCCCACTGTACACAGCATAGTGGAGAGCAGTGTTGCCGTAGTCATCCGTTATATTTGGATCTGCTCCATAGTCTAGCAGATTAAATGCACATTCCGTTTCCTGGTGTTGTATAGCCTGTAAGTATTAGATCAAGAAATAGATGGTAGCTTTTAAGAATTCAAAGTAAGTATTCCACAGGTTTCACCAAGTCATTATATTTAAAGGAGATAACTTCAATTTTATTCTATGTATTTTATGCATTTAAGTCAGATCCAGCTCATGCTGAACTAGTCGGCTACTATATACCTTCATCAAAGGTGTCCTGTCTTCATTATCACCCATGTCAACTTCACATTTTCTGCTCAGCAGGAACTTTACCACTTCTATATGGCCATTGGCACAGGCCAAATGCAGAGCAGTCCTGTGGAAGGAAGAGGATTTTTGAGAAAATTGTGGTGCACTATCTCAAAACATACACTTATTTAATTGTACATATTACATAGTAAGTTATTCCTCTGCTTTTGAATGCATATTTCATATTCTTGTAAAGAAAGTACAGTATTGATTAGCACGTATCACCCCCTTCCATTAATAAAAGAGCAGCCTATTTGAATAGAGTGCGTATGGCCTTGGATTCGGTTCAACTTGGGTTTGGATCCTACTTTAAGCTCTATCCCTTATTAGCTATTGCTTAGACCTCAATTTCCTTATCAATAAAATAGGCATAAAAGTAGTAGCTGTCTCACAGGTCACCACTTTGATGCTCCAATGAGAATCTATGCAAAGTATTCCTAACACAGATAACATATTGATAATATTAGATATCGTAATTATTAGCTACTACTATGTAACAAAGACAACATTTAAATCAAGTAAAATGATACAATGATACTTACCTGTGGTATGTTTGAATAATCAGAGATAGCATTGTATATCAATAATTCTGAGATGCTTATTTTCTCACATTTTAACATGTCTGATAGTGGAATTCCACTTGTAATTCACAAATTATTACAACTATAAGCAGTATTTTAAAAAAATCTCTTATCAATACTTAATATAATGGAGCATCACACAATCCATTGTGCCTTCTGTTCAGTGGAATACAGTATGTAAAATAGGTCTATGGCAGTCTAGCTGTATGATTCACATTTAAACAAACTTTAGTTCTTAACAGTACTATGAGGAAAGAGGGAGGAAGTAATAAAAGGTTTTAAAACAGGGCCGTGCCTGTGGCTCAGTGAGTAGGGCGCCGGCCCCATATACTGAGGGTGGCGGGTTCAAACCCAGCCCCTGCCAAACTGCAACAAAAAAATAGCTGGGCGTTGTGGTGGGTGCCTGTAGTCCCAGCTGCTCAGGAGGCTGAGGCAAGAGAATCACGTAAGCCCAAGAGCTGGAGGTTGCTGTGAGCCGTGTGATGCCACGGCACTCTACCGAGGGCAGTAAAGTGAGACTCTGTCTCTACAAAAAAAAAAAAAAAAAAGTTTTAAAACAAACTAATTCTTACTTTAAGTCAAAAGAAACTCATGATTCAAATGAAGAAGTGTGGCTCATCTATTCAATATATTGATTTATCAAATGTAAACAAATCAAATATTTTGAATGATTAATATTTGACTGTTACATCTTTCAAAGGGGAGTTCAGGATAATCTTTTACAATTTTCTAGCTTCAGACATATTTTAGTTTGACAAGAGGGAGCAAAAGTTTCATTTGAGATTAACCCCTACTATTCCACGTTTTTTTGAGACATTTTCACTATGTTGCCCTCGGTAGAGTGCCATGGCATCACAGCTCACAGCAACCTCAAACTGTTGGGCTTAAGTGATTCTCTTGCCTCAGCCTCCAAGTAGCTGGGACTACAGGCACCTGCCACAATGCCTGGCTATTTTGCCTTGTTGTTGTTGTAGTTTGGCAGGCCTGGGCCGGGTTTGAACCCGCCAGCTCTGGTGTATGTGGCTGGTGCCCTAGCCTCTGAGCTATAGGTGCTGAGCCTAATATTCCACTTTTAAATCTCTGAATTTTCTCTAGCTGGTCAAGGAAACATGAACTTTTTAAGGATGAAAGGATCACTAAAAAAATAAAATATGTCTGCTATATGATAGGTATTCAGGGAAGCTCGATGTATAAACAGATTAAAAGAATGGACAAATATAGTTGGCAAGTTCCAGATTCTTAAAACACTCAAAGAAAAGCCTAGTAATGGGATTGCAGAATCAAATGAGAGGTCTAGTTTGAGTTCTTTGAGGGTTCCTTCCAAAAATGTTATACAAGTTTTAGAGAAATGCAAATCAAAACCACTTTGAGATATCATCTAACCCCAGTGAGAACGACCCAGATCACAAAATCTCAAAACTGCAGATGCTGGTGTGGATATGGAGAGAAGGGAACACTTTTACAGTAGGCTTTAATTTTAATTTTGCTAAATAAACCAGGAGAATGCTTGCTTGTGAGGTCATTCTAAGGAAGGTCTTCGTCACCATAAAAATGTATCTGTATAAATAGGCATTTGTGTGTATTTCTAATATGTTTCTCATTTTGTATACTTAAAAATTTTAATCTATATTCAATTAGGACCTTGTTTTGTGACATAAAAATCGAGGTAGTTTTCTACAAAGTATAATAGTTTATCTTTTCCAACTAATACAAAGTGTTGCCATTATTCAAAATTCTTACATATATTTGAATGTCTGGATTTTCTATTCTGTTCCATTCATACATCTTTTTTCAGCTATTAATAAATGATGAATTTGTAAAAATTAATACCACATGTTGATATTTAGAAGGGAAAATCTTTTTTCACTCCATTACAAATATTTTCTTAATTTAATATTATCACAGTAGTAAGAGATAGTATATACAACTTTAAAATTGGAAAATTGTTAATGTTTATTTGGTTTATGTAAAATCAATAAACATAGGAAGACTTCACATTTTGAGAAAAATGGTTATCCCCATTCTGGCTCTGAGGCTTTCATGCCAGAGACAGAGCCTCTGCCCCTCTGGCTCCAGAGCTCCTTCTGGGCACAGGACATCACCACTGAGATTCTAGTACTGCACCTGGGCCCATGACCCACCCATGAGTCTCCACCACTGCTGTTCAGCTGGTGCATCTTTCAAGGTATAGCCCCTCACAGGGAACCCTAGACTTGAGCCACTAATACACCAGGACCCAGTTTGAGCAAATACCCACACTCTGGGAACTCATGACCTCTGCCTAAATATAAATAGCCCTTCCTAGGTGAGACTGCCAACTCTGTGGGGAGAGCCAGGGAGAGCAATCCCCACAGTGCTATCCTCCATGGAGAGTATCTCACAAAACTAAGAACCACAGACAAGATGGATTCACAGCCAAACTATACCCAACCTACCAAGAGGAGCTGTCACCCATACTGCAGAAATTATTCCATAACATCAAGAAGGAGGGACTTGTCACTAACTCATTCTATGAAGCCAATATCATCTTGATGTCAAAGCCAGGAAAGAGACACTCTTGGACCTCTGGAAGAGTTGTGCCAGGACCCACAATCAGCACCCTCCCGGACCCCAGTAAGAGCTGTGCCAGCACCCTCCCAGACCCTGGTAAGAGCTGCACAGGGACTTGCTACCCCACCCACCAGGCCTCTCCACGTCCTGACCAGGAAGTCCAGGAGCCGCACAAACCCACATCTTCTCTCTTGTTCCTTCCCTGCCTCCACACCTCCCACTCATCTGGCCAGGGACTCTGGTACCATGTGCCCTCCAGAGCCCTCCCTGCCTCTGTATGGAGCCCTTCTTCTGGCCAGAGACTGCTGGAGCCTTGGGCCCTCTGTGCCAAAGTCACTGGGTGCCAGAAATTCCCAGAACCGTGTGCGTCACCTCCTGCCCTGTTGCTGGATCCGGGGGTGTCACACTCTGGAGCTGCTCCAACAACCAGAACTCCCTGGCTGGGGCAGCCCCAGAAGAGCTACACAGGGTCACTCCCTACAAAGATCCAGCAACAATAGAGTGATCCCCACGTCTAATCTCGGAGAGACACCACCCCAACTCTGAGGACGGCCAGAGGCAACAGTGAAAAACAATCATCAGATGAAATCAAAGGAAAAACCCTGGCAATATGAATAATCAGAGTAGATCAACTCCCCCAAGGATCAATGGGGCAGATACAGCACAAGATCCCACGCACAAACAAATAGCTGAGATGTCAGAAATCGAATTCAGAATCTGGATAGCAAATAAGATCAAATTAGAATTCCAAGCAGTAACCCAAAAGATGTCTCAGGGATTGAACAAATTCAAAGACCAAATGACCAAATAACCAAAAGACCAAATGATTTTGACACATTGAGACAAGAAGTTGCAGCCCTCAGAGATCTGAGAAACACAGTAGAATTCCTCAGTAACAGAATGGAGCAAGCAGAAGAAAGGATTCCTGACATTGAAGACAAATCTTTCGAATGCTTCCAAACTCGCAGAGAGTTAGAGAAATGGAGGGCAAAAACAGATCACTCTCTCAGAGAGCTCTGGGATAATTAAAAAAAAACAATATTCGTCTTATAGGGATCCACGAAAGTGATGAAGTGGCTTCACATGACACAGAGTCTCTTCTCCATGAGATTATGAATGAGAACTTTCCAGATATGCCAAGAGATTCTGAAATTCAGATAGCAGACAGTTTCAGAACTCCAGCACAACTCAACCCAAATAAGACGTCTCCCAGACACATCATAATCAATTTCACTAAAGTTAATATGAAGGAGAAAATTTTGAAAGCAGCCAGATGAAAGAAAACCATCACCTACAAGGGGAAGAATGTTAGAATAACTGTAGATCTCTCTGCTGCAACCTTTAAAGCTAGAAAAGGATGGCCATCGACTTTTAATCTTCTAAAACAAAATAACTTTAACCCAGGATCCTGCACCCAGCTAAAATGAGTTTCATTTATGATGGAGAAATTAAATACTTTAACGACATTCACATGTTGAAGAAATTTGCCACAACTAAACAAGCTCTGGATGATATTCTCAGACCTATCCTCCATAAAGAGCAGTGTAATCCTCACAAAAGTAAACCCACCCAGAAAATTTGATAAAATTCCAACTTCCACAGTTGCAAAAGGATTAAAAATGTCCACCGGACTCTCAAAAGGCTTATCAATATTCTCAAGTAATGTGAATGGTTTAAATTGTCCTCTAAAGAGGCACGGGTTGGCTGACTGGATACAAAAACTCAAGCCAGATATCTGCTGCATGCAACAATCTCATCTTACATTAAAAGACAAATATAGACTCAAGGTGAAGGGGCGGTCATCTATACTCCAGGCAAATGGAAAGCAGAAAAAAGCAGGTGTTGCAATCCTATTTGCAGATGCAATAGTCTTTTAACCAACTAAAATAAGGAAGGATAAGGATGGACACTTCATATTTGTTAAAGGTAATACTCAATATGATGAGATTTCAATTATTAATATTTATGCACCCAACCAGAACGCACCTCAATTTCTAAGAGAAATTCTAACAGACATGAGCAACTTGATTTCCTCCAGTTCCATAGTAGTTGGAGATTTTAACACCCCTTTAGCAGTGCTGGATAGATCCTCCAAAAAGAAGCTAAGCAAAGAAATTTTAGATTTAAACTTAACCATTCAACATCTGGACTTAAAAGACAGCTACAGAACATTTCATCCCAACAAAACTGAATACGCATTCTTCTCATCGGCCCACGGAAAATACTCCAAAATCGACCACATCCTGGGCCACAAGTTTAACCTCAGCAAATTAAAAAAAAAAACAGAAATTATCCCTTGCGTCTTCTTGGACCACCATGGAATAAAAGTTGAACTCAATAACAACAGGAATCTGCATACCCATACAAGAACATGGAAGCTAAATAATCTTATGCTGAAGCATAGATGTATTATAGACAAGATTAAGAAGGAAATCACGAAATTTTTGGAACAAAGCAGCAATCAAGACATGAATTATCAGAACCCCTTGGATACTGCAAAGGCAGTCCTAAGAGGGAAATTTATAGCACTGCAAGCATTCCTCAAGAAAAGAGAAAGAGACGAAGTTAGTAACTTAATGAGACATCTCAAGGAACTGGAGAAGGAAGAACATTCCAACCCCAAACCCAGCAGAAGAAAAGAAATAACCAAAATCAGAGCACAATTAAATGCAATTGAAAAGAAAAGAATTATACAACAGATCAATAAATCCAAAAGTTGGTTTTTTGAAAAGGTCAATAAAATAGATAAACCTTTGGTCAACCTAAGGTATATAAGAAAAAAAGAGTAAAATCTCTAATTTCATCAATCAGAAATGGTAACGATGAAATAACAACAGACCCCTCAGAAATTCAAAAAATCCTTAACGAATATTACAAGAAACTTTACTCTCAGAAATATGAAAATCTGAAAGAAATCGACCAATACTTGGAAGTACCCACCTACCAAAACTTAGCCAGAACGAAGTGGAAATGTTGAACAGGCCTATATCAAGTTCTGAAGTAGCATCAACTACATCAAATGTAGGAAAAGGCTCCTTTAAATGTTGGTCTAGGGAAATAATTTATGACCAACACCCCAAAGACAGTAATGACAACAACAAAAACGAATAAAGAAGACTTCATTAAATTAAAGCTGTTTTTTGTATGGCATGTAAAAACATGCACCCACAAGAATGAATGCCACTCAGCAAGACACTGCCACACATAGACCTGAACACAGCTGGGACACACTGATATACCAAAGTTATGAAATTTTGATGAGTTGTTTGGATGGTGCTGCCAACGTAAGTGCATGGCGGCAAGTTTGTGAACTTAATTGTCAGACTCTTGTATGAGGACATCTCTGATGGTGATTCCAGAAGAAGAGCTCCACAATTCTTTTGAAGTGTGGTGGTGTCACTGCATAGCTTCTCAAGAGTACTTTGAAGGTGAACAGAGTGATATTCAGCAATGAGGTATGTAGCACTTTTTCTAGGGCAAGCCCATGAAATTAGTTGTCAGATCTTATATACAAAGGGTGCCCAAAAATGTTTATGCATTTTAAGAAAGGAAAAAACTATTAAAATTGCAATACCCAATATGTACTGATAACAAAAGATGAATAAAAATCACATTTGAGGCCTTCTTGTAATTGCAGAAGTCTAATGTGACTTGAGTATTACAATTTAATACAGATTTTTCCTTTCTTAAAATGTGTACACATTTTTTGCATCCTCTGTATAATGATGGCATCTACTCAGCCTTATATAGAAGGGAAATAATGTCTTTTTCAGCATCTTAAATGAAACTCAAGACTATTATCCTGGGTGAAGTATCTCAGGAAGGGAAAAACAAACACCACCTCATCTTGCAGGAGGGAGTTAAACAGGGGGTACATATGGTCATAAAGTGGTGTAATGGACACTACAATCACAGAATGTGGTGGGGGTGATAGACAAACCTCTACCTACAGGTACAGTGTACACATTCTGGCCACAGGTACAGTGAAAGTTTTGTCTTCAGCATTATACAATTCATCCACGTACCAGAAAACACTTGTATCCCTAGAGCTATTGAAATTAAAAAAAAAAAAAAGCTGTATATATTCAATTTTGTTACTTAAATCACTTGAAAATTGTCACCAAAGTGCTCTGTAAGAGGAATTGTACATGGATGGAAAGCCAGCTAGAGATGTGCATGGCTGCTCCCAGGTGGCCTGGGGGCTCCTCACCAACGTTTTCACTGCCAGGAGCTGGGGGCCTGTGCAGGGAAGAAAGCCGGGAGCCCTCGGTGACAGGAGGGTTGGGGGTCCCCTGGCCTGCCCAGGCGGTGGCTCCCCTGCCACAGCTCCCAGCCCGCCCCACCTCTGGGCACTGTCCCATCACCTTCTCTTCTTGTCTCTCTCGTTCACGTCGCTTTTCCCGAGGAAGAGGAGCTGCTGGACTTTGCCCACTTGACCCCGGCTGGCAGCTTTGTGGATCTTGCCCAGATCTTGGGCTCGGATGTGGTACCTGGGCTGCGTGAAGGTCTCATCAATGCTGCCAGTGTCACAGGCGACGCTGCCCCTGATCTTCCGCAGGCTGGTGACAAAGCCTGGGGCCGGCTGCCGCTGCTTACTCCAGGGGCTGAAGATCTTCTTCATGGAGGGGGCTATGTGCTCACACACACCTCGACTCCCCGCTGGGCTTCACCTCCCCTCCACCCCCCAGAGCCCAGCCAGCTCGCTTTGTCCGCAATCGCAATCGCCAGCATCTACACTCCGCGCCCTCCAAGGTCCCAGACGGTACAGGCCGAGCAAACCCGTTGGGTTCCTGTGCACGCGCCCCAGACAGCGTCTCCGCCTGTGCGCATAATGGCCGCTGCTCTTCCAGCCAGTCCAGGCGCTGCGCTTGCAGGTGGGCGCAGTGGGGCTCTCCCGGGGCCAGCGCTTCTCCCGCCGGCTCCTCTTTGGCTGCTGGCTGCTGGCCGCTGGCAGACAGAGGCCTCACATTTGTCTCCCACGCACCCCTCTCCAGACTGTGTGCACTGACTGGATTTAAACAGGGCCAGGGCTGGGGACCAACCAAACTTCCCTACCCCGACCTGCCCACTGAGAGTAATGCGCCATCGCCTGCCCCGGGTCTGCACCTTTTCCTGGCTGATGCTGACATGTATTTCACCACCTGCTTCAAAGGCACTGCCATGCCCCCCCTTCCCTCTTTCAGGGCATTCCTGGAGCTGCCCCACACGCACCCCCGCCACCAATGCACCTGGGCGGCTGTCTTGTTCCCAGGAGCCCAGCTCAGAGGCCGGGTGATCCCTGGATGGCTGGAGCCAGTGCTGGGTACGTCCAGCGCGGGAAGTCTTGGGCACGCAGTGCCATGGGCAGCCCTGCCCCTCAAGCCCCTGACCTGCAGTTCCTGGTCACTTCCACCTGAGACCCAACTACGGCAGGCGCTGGTGAGCTTCTTTTTCTTCCCTGTATGGGGAGCGCGACTTCCTATGCTGTGAGCCTCAGGTAGTCCGCCAGCACATGCAGGATACTAGCTGCGACCCCCCTCACCCCCAACACCTTCTGCGACAGGGGCGTAGGCGCCTGGACCACCTCTCAGTGTATCCTCCGTGCACGGCCTGGGAGGTGAGCACCGTTTTGCCACCTTCTGTCCACCAGGGTCCTGGCCCCGCTGCTTCTGAGCCCTCAGTAGCTCTGAGCCAGGCGCTGGGCATCCCTGGTCTGCTCCCCTGGCAGTCCCTGTGTCCTCTGTGCACCCCGTGGTGCCTGCACCGCCCCCAGTACCTTCCCTCTTACACTAGCTCCGACCCCTCAGAACTGGTGGAGGTGCTGCCCCAGCCGCCAGCCCAGACCCTCTGCTCCCCCCAGAGCCGCCTCTGCCGACCTCCGGGTCAGCCGTGGGCTGAGGCGGGGAGAGGGGAGATGATCTCGACTGCAGGAGTCTGCGGGAGGCGGTGTCCTGCCTCAAGGTCAGCCGGCATCAGGGAGCAGTCCTGACTCCGATCCTCTGCACGTGGAGAAGGGTGTGTGTCCTAGGGGCTGGGGGCCCCTAGGGGATGTGGAGACCAGGCGGTTCCTGGACCAGGCCAGGGAGGCCCAGGCAGCTCCCAGCTGCGGGGGACGCCGCCCTACGCTCTGGTCTTCCCACGCTATGGGCCCTGGAGCCTCCCACGGCCTCCGCTAAGGCTGGCGGTGGGCGCATAGGCGCTGGGGTAGCCCACTCAGCCCCTGTCCGGAGCCCGAGTGCAGCTACAGTGGGCACGGGGAGGCCTGTGAGGGCCGCTGTCCCCGAGTGCCTGGACACCGCTTCACAACCCCCACAGGCGTGAGCCTGTTTCCGCGGGCTCAGGTTGTTCACTTGCGAAGGCTCACCCCTTCTCTCGCTGCCCAGGGCCGAGAGATGCCCAGTGGATGCAGGTGCCAGCTGGGATTGTACTGACAGCAGTCCTGGGGAGCCAGGAGGTGAGGCAGGTTCTTGGAGCCACACCCCCCAGGGAAGTCCAACGGAAAGAGCAGGGAGGCCACTGAGACTGGGAGAGCTGCCCCCGAAGGAGGTGAGAGGAGACCCGGCCTCGCTCCCTGTGAGCCTGGGTCCCTGCGGAGAGGGAGTTAAGGAATGAGCTGGGTCATCAGGTACAAGCCCCATGGTCCTTCTGGGCCCATGGCCCTGTTTGCCTAAGTGGGGTCTGAAACCTCCATGGGGGTCCTGTCTCCTGAGATCCTGTTCTTGGTATGTGAACAACTGAATTTTGAAATAGTTTCAAGTGTAGTCTTGTGTTTTGCATGTTTATCAATCTGCAATTAGTTTGATCTTAACTTTTACTTTCCAAGCTAGGTGACTTTTTTCTTTCTTGTTTAATTGTTCTGGTTAGGACTTCCATAACTATCTTGAGTAGAATTTGGAAGCGTGGACTACATCATGGTGCTCCTGATTTTAGATTTAATACTTTCAGTATTTCAAGACTGACTGACATTAGTGCTGGGCTTTTCATTTATGGCCATTGCTGTGTCAAGGTAAATTCCTCCTGTACCTAGTCTGTTGAACATTTTTATCATGAAAAGAATTGCATTTCTTCTGTTGCTTTTCCCACATCTTTTGAGGTGAATCCTCATTTTTTTTCCATCTGTTAATATGTGATATCAAATCTAATGATTTGTATTTTTTGAACCATCTTTGGCTCCTAGGGATGAATGTTGCATGGTTATGGCAACATTTATTGGGTTGCTAACTTTGGTTTATTGATGTTTTGTTAAGATCTCTTTTTTATTTTTTTTAACTTTATTCAAATTAATATGAGGGTACAATATTTAGGTTACATTGTTGTCACTTCCAGGATAAAGTTCCATTTGTAGAAGAGCCCATCACCCAGGTGGTGTGTTATGTACCCTCACAATGTGCACATTAGCTGAGATCCCACCAGATGCCCTCCCTCCTTCCGCCATACATCCTCCCCTCTCCCACTTCCCTCTACCCCTGAACTGGACTATAATAGTGTTTTATTGTTCTTAGGAACATGCAATTGTTTATATATTGATTTCATATTAGTATGGAATCCATTGGATATTTATTTTTCTATTCTTGCGATACTGTACTAAGAAGAATGTATTTCAACTCCATCCAGGTAAATGTAAAAGATGTAAAGTCTCCATCTTTTCTCATGGCTCAATAACATTCCATGGTGTACATATACCACAGTTTGTTGATCATTCATGGGTTGATGGGCACTTAGGTTGCTTCCACGACTTGGCAATTATGAATTGAGCTGCAATAAACATGCTAGTGTAAATGTCTTTGTGGTAAAATGATTTTTGTTCTTCTGGGTAGATACCTAGTACTGGGATGGTAGGGTCAAATGGAAGGTCTACTTTTAGATCTTTGAGGATTCTCCATACTTCTCTCCAAAGGGGCTGTATTAGTTTGCAGTCCCATGAGCAGTATTCCCTTCTTTCCACATCTACACCAGCATCTGATGTTTTGTGACTTTGTGACGTGGGCTAATCTCGCTGGGGTTAGGTGATATAATAGAGTGGTTTTGATTAGCATTTCTCTGATGATTAAAGACAATGAGCATTTTTTCATGTGTTTGTTGGTTATTTGTCTGTTATGCTCAGAGAGGTTTCTATTCACATCTCTTGCCTGCTTATAGAGCTGGTTGTTTGCACTATTCTTATTGTTCATTTTGAGTTCTCTGTAGATTCTAGTTATCAGGCCTTAGTCAGATTCGTAGCCTGCAAAAATCTTCTCCCATTCTGAGGGCTATCTGTTTGCTCTGTGGTACTCTTAGCTGTGCAAAAGCTCTTTAGCTTGATCAAGTCCCAGTTATTTATTTTTGGTGTTGCTGCAATTGCAGGGGGTGGGTGGGTGGTAGGTGGTCTTCTTCATAAAGTTTTTCCCCAGGCCAATATCTTCAAGTGTTTTCCCCACACTCTCTTCTAGAATTTTTATTTGTGTATTAAATTTAAATCTTTTATCCAGTCCCGCTGGGCTGTCCTGGCTCAGGTGCTCTGAAGTAACTGAGGAGGCCGTGTGGTGGGCCTGGGCAGCTGAAGAGGCTGGCAGGTGGTGCTAGTAGTGTGGGGAGACCAGCACCGTGGAGTGGGTGCACCTGGTGAAAGGAGTCCACTCCAAGCGTGTGGGCAGCAGACATGAAGAAAGACCTGCGGATCCTGCTGGTGCCAGAACCTAGAGTTGGGAAGACATCACTGATTATGTCTCTGGTCAGTGAAGAATTCCCAGAAGAGGTTCTTCCTTGAGCTGAAGAAATCACCATTACAGCTGATGTCACCCCTGAGAGAGTTCCAACACATGTTGTAGATTACTCAGAAGCAGAACAAAGTCATGAACAACTTCATCAAGAAATATCACAGGCTAATGTCATTTGCATAGTGTATGCTGTTAACAATAAGCATTCTATTGATAAGGTATCGAGTTGATGAATTCCTCTCATAAATGAGAGAATAGACAAAGATAGCAGCAGGCTGCCTTTAATGTTAGTTGGGAAAAAATCTGATCTTGTGGAATATAGTAGTATGGAGACCATCCTTCCTATTATGATCCAGTATACAGAAATAGAAACCTGTGTGGAGTGTTCAGCAAAAAACCTGAAGAACATATCAGAGCTCTTTTATCATGCACAGAAAGCTGTTCTTCTTCCTACGGGACCCCTGTATTTCCCAGAGGAGAAGGAGATGAAACCAGCTTGTATAAAAGCCCTTATTCGTATATTTAAAATATCTGACCAAGATAATGATGGTACCCTCAATGATGCTGAGCTCAACCTCAACTTCTTTCAGAAAATTTGTTTCAACACTTCATTAGCTCCTCAAGCTTTGGAAGATGTCAAGAATGTAGTAAGGAAGCATATAAGTGATGGTGTGGCTGATAGTGGATTGACACTGAAAGGTTTTCTCTTTTTACACACACTTTTTATCCAGAGAGGGAGACACAGAACTACTTGGACTGTGCTTCGATAATTCGGTTAGGATGATAATCTGAATTTGATGCCTGAATGTTTATTTCCCCTGCTAAAAATACCTCCTGATTGCCCTACTGAATTAAATCATCATGCATATTTGTTTCTCCAGAGCACCTTTGACAAGCATGATTTGGATAGAAACTATGCCTTGTCACCTGATGAGCTTAAAAATTTATTCAAAGTTTTCCCTTATATACCTTGGGGGCCAGATGTGAATAACACAGTTTGTACCAAGAAAGAAGCTGGATAACCTACCAGGGATTCCTTTCCCAGTGGATCCTCACAACCTATTTAGATGTACAGCCATGCCTGTAGTATTTGGGCTACCTAGGCTATTCAATATTGACTGAACAAGAGTCTCAAGCTTTAGGCATTATGGTAACAAGAGATAAAAAGGTCGACCTAAAGAAAAAAACAGACTCAAAGGAGTGTGTTAATCTTTTCCATATTTACACTAGTGAATTTAATTATAATATGCCTGGGGGATGTCTTATTTGGATTGAGTTGTGCTGGCATTCTGAAACTGTCTGCTATCCAAGTTTCAGAATCTCTTGGCATGTCTGGAAAATTCTCTTTCATAATTTCATGGAGAAGGGTCTCTGTGCCTTGCAAGGCCACTTCATCACTTTCAGGGATTCCAATGAGGTGGATATTAGCCTTCTTTGAATTATCCCAAAGCTCTCTGAGGGAATGATCTGTTTTTGCTCTCCATTTCTCTTCCTCTTTACAAGGGTACATGTGAAACTTAGTGAATGCAGAATATGATTGTCTTAACACAATTACTAAGAAAACGCCAGAAATGCTATGTTAACCAGTGTGATGAAAATGTGCCAAACTGTTTATAAAACCAGTGCATGGTGCCCATGATCACATTAATGTACACAGCTATGATCTAATACTAATAAAAGAAAAAGAAGTGTGTTCAGATGTAACTTAATTGGAATGAAAAACTGTGGGAAAAGTGGAGTTCTTCAGGCTCTTCTTGGAAGAAACTTAATGAGGCAGAAGAAAATTCATGATGATCATAAATCCTACTATGCAATTAACACTGTTTATGTATATGGACAAGAGAAATACTTGTTGTTGCATGATATCTCATAATTGGAATTTCTAACTGAGGCTGAGATCATTTGTGGTGTTGTGTGCCTGGTATATGATGTCAGTAATCCCAAATCCTTTGAATACTGTGCCAGGTTTTTTAAGCAACACTTTATGGACAGCAGAATGCCCTGCTTAATCGTAGCTGCAAAGTCAGACCTACATGAAGTTAAGCAAGAATATAGTATTTCACCTACTGATTTCTGCAGGAAACACAAAATGCCTCCACCACAAGCCTTCACTTGCAATACTGCTGATGCATCCAGTAAGGATATCTTTGTTAAATTGACAACAATGGCCATGTACCCGCACCTGACACAACCTCAAGAGCTCTACATTTTGGCTTTGAGCAAGTTTTGGTGCTACTGTTTTTGCAGTTTGGGGCTTTGCTATGTACAGAGCACTTTTGAAACAATGATAATTAAAACAAAATACCATCGGTACCAAAAAAACCCACTTTTAGGTACATTCTGAATGCTGAGTCTAGAAATATTGAGATATTTATACATGCAGAGTTACATTATTAATATTTGTAATTCATGTGTAAGAGTATTTTAATATTAGATATAACTGCAGTATTGGCTAGCATTTGGAAAGAAGCAGCTAACAGCCAAAATAAATGGCTAAATTTCAGAGGCCAAAAGGGAATATTTTGTAAATAATGAACATATTCAGGCAAGATATGGTCTACTAAACTGAGTACTAAAAAATGACGTTTCTAGGCATTTCTATGTGGCATTGTTAGTGCTCACAGACTCACTCTCCTAGTTTTAAGTCAGCCAAGAGATTGTATTTACTCAAGGATCAGTTATTTCTTTCACATTTACTCAGAATGATCCTTTGGATTCTGTAAGTACATGTGGCACATTTTTTTTCTTTTTTTGTTAATTATTAAATCATAGCTGTGTACATTAATGAGATCATGCGGTACCATACACTGGTTCTATAGACCGTTTGACACAGTTTCATCACACTGGTCAACACAGCCCTCCTGGCACCCTCCTAGTTATGTGTTAAGACATCTATACTCCACACTTACGAAGTTTCACATGTACCCTTGTAAGATGCACCACAGGTGTAATCCCACCAATCACCCTCCCTCTGCCCATTCTCCCTTATCCATCCTCACCCTCTCCTCCTTCCCCCTATTCTTAGGTTATATCTGGGTTATAGCTTTCATGTGAAAGCCATAAATTAGTTTCATTGGATACTTTTTCTTCCATTCTTGAGATACTTTACTAAGAAGAATATGTTCTAGCTCCATCCATGTAAATATGAAAGAGGTAAAATCTCCATCTTTTGTTAAGACTGCATAATATTCCATCGTGTACATATACCACAATTTATTAATCCATTGATGGATCGATGGGGACTTGGGCTTTTTCCATGGCTTACCACTTATGAATTGGGCTGCAATAAACATTCTGGTACAAATATCTTTGTTATAATGTGATTTTTGGTCTTCTGGGTATATACCTAGTAGAGGAATTATAGGATTGAATGGCAGGTCTATTTTTAGATCTCTAAGTGTTCTCCAAACATCTTTCCAAAAGGAATATATTAATTTGCATTCCCACCAGCAGTGTAGAAGTGTTCCCTTTTCTCCACATCCACACCAACATCTCTGGTCTTGGGATTTTGTGATATGGGCTAATCTTACTGGAGTTAGATGATATCTCAAAGTAGTTTTGATTTGCATTTCTCGGATGATTAAAGATGATGAGCATTTTTCATATGTCTGTAGGTAGTGCGCCTGTCTTCTTCAGAGAAGTTTCTCTTCAAGTCCCTTGCCCAGCCTGTGATGGGATCACTTGTTCTTTTCTTGCTTGTACGTTTGAGTTCTCTGTGGATTCTGGTTATTAAACCTTTGTCGGAGACATAACCTGCAAATATCTTCTCCCATTCTGAGGGCTGTTTGCTTGCTTCACTTACTGTGTTCTTGGATGTGCAGAAGCTTTTTAGTTTGATGTATATTGGAAGCTGCTTCAATTGCCTGGAGGGTCCTCCTCATAAAATACTCACCCAGATGGATTTTTTCAAGGTTTTTCCCTGCACTCATGAAACTAAAGTTTCATGTCTTAAGTTTAAATCTTTTATCCAGTGAGAGTGTATCTTAGTTAATGGTGAAAGGTGTGGGTCCAGTTTCAGTTCTGCAGGTTGCCAGCCAGTTCACCCAGCACCATTTGTTAAATAGGGAATCTTTTCCACACTGAATGTTTTTACTTGGCTTGTCAAAGATCAAATAATGGTAAGTAGCTGGATTCATCTCTTGGTTCTCTATTCTGTTCCAGATAAATACTTCTCTGTTTTTGTGCCAGTACCATGCTGTTTTGATCACTATCGATTTATAGTATAGTCTGAGGTCTGGTAGCGTGGTTCCTCCTCTTTGTTTTTATTTCTGAGTAATGTCTTGGTTATTCGAGGTTTTTTCTGATTCCATATAACGCGAAGTATTATTTTTTCAAGATCTTCAAAGTATGACAGTAGAGCTTTAATAGGGATTGCATTAAAATTGTATATTGCTTTGGGTAGTATGGACATTTTAACAATGTTGATTCTTCCCAGCCACGAGCATGGTATGTTTTTTCATTTGTTAACATTTTCAGCTATTTTTGTCTTATAGTTTCATAGTTCTCTTTATAGAGATCTTTCACGTCCTTTGTTAGATAAACTCCCAAATATTTCATCTTCTTTGGCACTACTGTGAATGGAATAGAGTCCTTAACTGTTTTTCCAGCTTACTATTGTTGATATTTATAAAGGCTACTGATTTATGAATGTTGATTTTGTCACCTGAGGTGCTGCTGCATTCCTTGTTCACTTCTCAGAGTTTTGTAGTAGAATCCCTGGTCTTTTCCAGATATACGATCATATCATCTGCGAAGAGTGAAAGTTTGATCTCTTCTGACCCTATATGGATACCCTTGATCACCTATTCTTCCCTAATTGTGGTGGCTAAAACTTCCATTACAATGTCAAAGAGCAGTGGAGACAATGGGCAGCCTTGTCTGGTTCCTGATCTGAGTGGAAATGATTTCAATTTAACTCTATTCCATATGATATTGCCTGTGGGTTTACTGTAGATGGCCTCTATCAGTTTTAAGAAATTTCCCTTCTATACCAATTTTCTTAAGTGTTCTGATCATGAAGGGATACTGGATATTATCAAAAGCTTTTTCTGCATCAGTTGAGAGAATCATATGGTCTTTGTTTTTAATTTGTTTATGTGCTGAATTATACTTATAGATTTACATATATTGAACCAGCCTTGAGATCCTGGGATAAAACCCACTAGGTCATGATGTATAATTTGTTTGATGCGTTGCTGATTCTGTTTGTTAGGATCTTGTTGAATATTTTTGCATCTTTATTCATTAGTGATATTGGTCTATAATTTTCTTTATTTGTTGGGGCTTTTCGTGGTTTGGGATCAGGGTGGTGTTTGCTTCATAGAACGTGTTTGGTAGTCTTCCTTCTTTTTCTACATTTTGGAACAGGTTGAGTAATATAGCTACTAGTTGCTCTTTAAAGGTTTGGTAGAATTCTGATGTGAAGCCATCTGGTCCTGGGCTTTTCTTTTTAGGGAGATTTTATATGGTTGATGCTATTTTAGAACTTGATATTGGCCTGATTAAAATTTCCACTTGATTCTGGCTAAGTCTTGCAAGGTTACGTTCCAATTATTGGTAGATTTCCTTCAGATCTTCATATTTCTGAGAACAAAGTTTCTTGTAATATTCATTAAGGATTTTTTGAATTTCTGAGGAGTCTGTTATTTCATCTTTGTCATTTCTGATTGATGAGATTAGAGATTTTACTTTTTTTTTTTCCTGGTTAGGTTAGCCAAAGTTTTATCTATTTTTTGACCTTTCCAAAAAACCAACTTTTTGATTTATTGATCTGCTGTATAATTCTTTTGTTTTCAATTTCATTTAATTCTGCTCCAATTTTGGTTATTTTTTTTCTTCTACTGGGTTTTGGGTTGGAATGTTTTCCCTTTTCCAGTTGCTTGAGATGTCCCATTAAGTTATTAACTTTGTCTCTTTCTGTTCTCTTGAGGAAGGCTTGTAGTGCTATAAATTTCTCTCTTAGGACTGCTTTTGCGGTATCCCTGAGGCTCTTATAATTTGTGTCTTCATTGTGGTTTTGTTCCAAAAATTTGGCAATTTCCTTCTTAATCTCATCTCTAACCCAGCTATCATTCAGCACAAGGTTATTTAACTTCCATGTTTTTGTATGAATATGCAGATTCCTGTTGTTACTGAGTTCAACTTTTATTCCATGGTGGTCCGAGAAGATGCAAGGAATAATTTCTATTCCTTTTAATTTGCTGAGGTTAGACTTGTGACCTAAGATGTGATCAATTTTGGAATATGTTCCATGGGCTTATGAGAAGTATGTGTATTCAGTTTTCTTGGGATGAAATGTTCTGTAGATGTCTGCTAAATCCAAACGTTGGATGGTTAGGTATAAATCTAAAATTTCTTTGCTCAGATTCTTATTGGAGGATCTATCCAACACTGCCAAAGGAGTGTTGAAATCTCCGACTATTATGGAGCTGGAGGAAATAAAGTTGCTCATGTCTGTTAGAATTTCTCTTATAAATTGAGGTGCATTCTGGTTGAGTGCATAAACATTAATAATTGAGATCTCATCATATTGAGTATTACCCTTAACAAATATGAAGTGACCATTCATATCCTTCCTTACTTTTGTTGGTTTAAAGCCTACTGCCTGGAAATAGTTTGCAACACCTGCTTTTTTTCTGATTACCATTTGCCTGAAATATGGATGACCATCCTTTCACCCTGAGTCTATATTATCTTTTAAGGTAAGATGTGACTCTTGTATGCAGCAAATATCTCCTGAGTTTTTGTATCCAGTTACCTAATCTGTGCCTCCTTAGAGGACAGTTTAAGCCGTTCACATTAATGAATAATATTGATAAGTGTGGTAAAATTTTGAGTATTGAGTTTTTCAAAAGTCCAGTGGACATTTTTAATCCTTTTGCCACTGTGGAAGTTGGAATTTGATCAAAAGTTTCTGAGTGAGTTTACTTTTGTGGTAGAGGATTGGGCTGGTCATTGTGGAGGATGTGTCTGAGAATATTCTGAAGAGCTGGTTTGGTTATGGCAAATTTCTTCAACATATGAATGTCATAAAAGTATTTAATTTCTCTATCATAAATGAAACTCAGTTTAGCTGGATACTGGGTCTGGGGTTGAAAGTTATTTTGCTTTAGGAGATTAAACATTGATGACCACCCTCGTCTGGCTTGAAAAGTTTCAGCAGAGAGATCTGCAGTCATTCTAATATTCTTCCCTTTGTAGGTAATGGATTTCTTGTGTCTGGCTGCTTTGAGAATTTTCTCCTTCATATTAACTTTAGTGAAGTTAATTACGATATGCCTGGGGGATGTTTATTTGGATTGAGTCATTCTGGGGTACTGAAACTGTCTGGTATCTGAATTTCAGAATCTCTTGGCATGTCTGGAAAATTCTCTTGCAAGGCCACTTCATCACTTCAGGGATTCCAATGAGGTGGCTATTAGCCTTCTTTGAATTATCCCAGAGCTCTTGGAGAGAATGATCCATTTTTGCTCTCCATTTCTCTTCCTCTTTGAGTGTTTGGGAGCATTCAAAGGCTTTGTCTTCAGTATCAGAAATCCTTTCTTCTCCTTGCTCCACTCTATTACTGAGGGATTCTCCTGTATTTTTCAGATGGTTGAGGGCTGCAACTTCTTGCTTCAGTATGTCAAAATCTTTGGTGGTTTTGTCTTTAAATTTGTTAAATTTTTGAGACAACTTTTGAATTGCTCCTCAAATTTCTAATTCCAAATTTTCCACCATTCTATTAATCTTGTTTTCAATCCAAATTCTGAATTTGATTTCTGATATCTCAGCCAGCTGTTTATGAATGGGATCTTCAGTTACATCTGCCGTATCTGTTCTTGGGGTGGTTGATCTATTCTGGTTATTCTTGCTACCAGAATTTTTCCGCTGATTCCACCCTTTGATTATTTTACACCATTTGATTTTTCCCCTGGAGCTTTGTCGATGACCTGTACAGTGCTATAGCCTGAGAAACTGGGGACCTGTTTGGTGTGGTGGGGCTAAGTGGTTCTGTCTTGTTTTTAGCTGGTCTCTGTTCAACCCTAGTGAAGGAGTTACTCTGGGTTGAAGTCTCAGCTATGGAGAAATACCAGCAATTTAGTCACACCGCTCCCCTCAGGCAACAATTGGAAAAGGAAAATCAAACCGTTCTAAAACCGCACACCCAGGGCACCACTTGAATAGTCCTCAGGCGACTGGCTCAGTTCAAAATGTCCAAATCATTTGTCTCAGTCAGTACCTGTCTCAGGTGGGAGAGTTTAAAAGGTCTGTGGCAACTGCATCACAGGGTTCTGGTGACAACTCAGATATGACTTGCTCCAGTGCTCTGTAAATTCATGAGGATCCACCCAGCAAATAGATTAGTCTGGGAAGGTTGATGCCTCCTTCCCCACCTTGCACCTCTGTCACACCCAGTCACTGTAGCTCCAGAGGGCTGTGACCCCGTTGCCTCTAGTGAACAGATACTCCAGGGGTTTGAACCTGCCTGAATCACAAGGAAATCTATATCGGCTCAGCCAGGCCACTGCACTCTGCCTCTGTCCAGCAGGGGGAGGTAAGGCCGACAACCTTGGGCACTTGATGGAGGCTGGGGGATGTTCACTCAGTTCCAGCCCCACCCCTGATTGATATTACTGACAGAACAGAACAACTTTGTGGGAATTTGTTTCTGTCGCTGCTAAATTCCACTGCAGAAGAGAAGGTGTTATGAGTTCCCAGAGCCTGCGCCTAGGGCCCTGTTTTGCTCTTGCAGGTTTGTATTCAGTTAGCTGTCAGTTCTAGCCTCCTGCCTTCCTTTGTCTATAGGCTGACGATCCTTGGAGGGCCGGGTCCATCTTAGGCTCAGTAAAGCAGTCCTCTGAGTCAGCCCCGCCCTGGGAATTTCCTGGCTGTGCACGTCCGTTTTCTAGTCCCCGGGATCCACCCAGGCTGGTCCCACCTCAGGCAAACCCTTTACTCATGGACATGAGTTTCCATCCCAGATCTGTTCTGTGGTGGTTGCCACCTGATAAGATGCCCGGCCTACACTGGTTGCCCAGGGAGACAGGGGGTGTGGCTTCAGAATATCTGGGAGTGAGCCTCAGGGCACTGCAGTTCCGGTGTGATTTCCTCTCAGCCGACTGTCCTCTCCTCACTCCCATGCCACAGAATCAGCACTGACTAGCTGCAGTCTAGGCCATGTCCACACCCCTCGAGAAATCACCCAAGAAGCTGGACTCCTCGGGGACAGGCCTCCAGACCTCAGGGAGTGCTGGGAGGTCAGAATTGCGGGTAGAGAATATATACAGTTTTATACAGTTTTATGCCTGGCAGAAGAATGCCGTGCCACCCTAGTAGGGGAGGTAGGTCCTGTTTTTAGAGGGTCTGTCCCGTGGAGTGTAGTGAGACAACCTTTGAACTCTGCTCATTTGTTTGTGGGGCACTCCCAGCTGTTCTCATGGAGGGGACTCCCATCCACTTGGTGATGGATTTTGTACCTTTCGTTTGTATCCTTGGGGTCGCAGCTCACCTCAGCGGGGTTGAGGTGTGTTCTTCAACCTTCTCTCTTCTTGCAGCTCTAATCCACCAGGTTACTTGCTAAATTTCTGTCCTTTAACTCTCCTTCTGGATGGAAGCCTCTGTGGAAAGCTGGCTTCAGTCAGCCATCTTGTCTCCACCCCCCTCCATGTGGCACAATTTGCCACTTTCTCTCCGTTTTTAAAAATACACAAGCCAGTGTCAGCTTACCAACGTGACTTTCTTTCAGTCACTTATGGTAAGCCAGCCTCAAAGCCATCATGCAGTCTAGAAAATTGAATAGTTAAATATGCAGGTCTTTTAAGGAAGAAGTAAGGTTAAAAGCAATTAGCAGAGGTATTATCTATGTGATTATGTTGCTTCCTTTGTCAGTATGTTGAATTTTATAGCCCTTTCAATCAAATGAGTAAGACAATTTGTATATTATTGTTTTTAGTTTAAATAGTTACCCTTAAAAAATCTTTTATCCAACAAAAATCAATTTTTATCAGTGGTGAGAGGTGTGGGTCCAGTTGCAGTCTTCTGCATGTGGATAACCTGTTATCCCAGCACCATTTATTAAATAAGGATTCTTTTCCTCATTGCACATTTCTGTTAGGCTTATCAAAGATTAAATGATGATATGTGGCTGGATTCATCTCTAGTTTCTATATTCCATAGACCTGTATCTTTATTTTTGTGCCCGTACTATGCAGTTTTGATCACAATACCTTTGTCATATAGCCTAAAGTCTGGCAACATGATACCTACAGATTCGTTTTTATTTCTAAGAACTGTATTTTCTATTCAGTTTTTTTTCTAGTTCTGTATAAATAAAAGTACTATTTTTTCAAGATCTTTAAAGTATGACAGTGTTGCTTTGATGGGGATTTTATTAAATTTAGGGTAGTATGGACATTTTAGTGATGTTACTTCTTCCCAGCCATGAGCATGGTATGTTCTTCCATTTGTTGACATTTTCTGCTATTTCCTGTCTCATAGTTTAATAATTCTCTTTATAGAGATCTTTCACGTCTTTTTAAAGATATATTCTCAGATATTTCATCTTCTTTGGTGCCATTATAAAGGGAATAGAGTCTTTGATTTAGTTCTTGGCTTGACATTGTTGGCATATATGAAGGCTACTGATTTGTGGGTATTGATTTTGCAACCTGAGATGCTGCTATATTCCTTGATCTGTTGGAAGAATGGGGACTGAAGACCTCATTCTTGGCAAGAGAAAACACCCCCAGAGAAAGGGAAAAATTAAAAAGTAAACTTAGTGAGGGCAGTGCCTTTGGCTCAGTGAGTAGGTTGCTGGCCCCATATACTGAGAGTGAAGGGTTCAAACCCAGCCCTGGCCAAACTGCAACAAAAAAATAGCCAGGTGTTGTGGTGGGTGCCTGTAGTCCCAGCTACTGGGGAGGCTGAGGCAAGGGAATTGCCTAAACCCAACAGCTGGAGATTGCTGTGAGTTGTGATGCTATGGCACTCTACCAAGGGTGATAAAGTGAGACTCTGTCTCTAAAAAAAAAAAAAAAGTAAGATTAGTGAATCAGAACAAAGAAAAGTCAGTTAATTTGCCTTTAAACCAGCTATTGTTATTTATTTATTTATTTTTTTGGAGACAGAGCCTCAAGCTTTTACCCTGGGTAGCGTGCCGTGGCATCACAGCTCACAGCAACCTCCAACTCCTGAGCTCAAGAAATTCTCCTGCCTCCACTGGCCAAGTAGCTGGGACTACAGGTGCCCAACACAACACTGGGCTATTTTTTGGGTACAGCTGTCAATATTGTTTGTGCTGAGCAGGCTGGGTTCAAATCCGCCAGCTGAGGTGTATGTGGCTGGTGCCCTAGCCGCTTGAGCCACAGGCACTGAGCCTAAACATTTTTTTTTTTTTTTGTAGAGACAGAGTCTTACTGTACCGCCCTCTGGTAGAGTGCCGTGGCATCACACGGCTCACAGCAACCTCTAACTCTTGGGATAACGCGATTCTCTTGCCTCAGCCTCCCGAGCTGCTGGGACTACAGACGCCCGCCACAACGCCCGGCTATTTTTTTGTTGCAGTTTGGCCGGGGCTGGGTTTGAACCCACCACCCTCGGCATATGGGGCTGGCGCCCTACTCACTGAGCCACAGGCGCCGCCCAAGCCTAAACATTTTATCTGAACTAGTTTCCTACCTTTCCTACAACTTTGGCCTATTAAGGATACAGCTTTCAAACACCCTTGCTGGATCTGTAAACACTGGAGAAAATAATGGCCACAGAAGATGCTGTAGCAAGATACATTAACTAGGCCATTTTCACCCAATAAACAGTCAAAGCAAATACCCATTGTGGAGATTTGTATTAGATTGAGGCAGAGATCAAGATAACATCTCGAGCCCTGAAATATAGGTAGGAGGACTTATATCCCTTATTGCAGAGGAAGACCCTCTGTGGTGGTGATGAGAGGATAATTCTTCTCTCCTTCTGATTCTTCAGAGGAGATTGACACCAGTGGCATTTTACTCCACAGTGAACTAGTTTTATTAACACCCCCCTAAAATATGCATGTGTGACTTCAGACAAGAGGCTGTTCTCACACAAGACTCAGGTTCCAGATTTCTCAAGACTACTCAAACCCTTAAAGTTAATGATTATTCAAACAATAGGAGCTAATGTGTTCACTCAAAGAAACTGCTGACATCTTTGTTCCCTTCTTCAGCTTACCCTTTAGGCTAATGAGCAAATAGCCTTCAATAAAAGCTGAGTGGAACTGACACTTCGGACCACCATCAGAACCCCACACGAGGGTGGTGGTACCCTCAGTTCCCACCTCTGAAAATTCTATTCTGTGTGTCTTGTTTCTTTCTTTCTCATTTTTTTTTTTTTTTGGTAACTTTATATTTCTTCAGTCAGTTGCCACCAAATCCACAGGTCTTGACAGACCCTACCCCAGGGGAGCACCCTGGCATTGATCACTTCTAAGAGCTTTGTAGTTGAGTTCCTGGGGTTTTCCAGATATAAGATCATGTCATCTGCAAAGAGGGAGAGTTTGACCTCTTCTGCCTCTATTTGGATTCCTTTGATCTCCTTCTCTTGCCTAATTGCAATGGCTAGGACTTCCAAATATGTTAAATAGCAATGGAGACAGTGGGCATCTTTGTCTGGTTCCAGACTTGAGTAGGAATGCATTCAGTTTTACTCCATTCACTATGATACTGGCTGTGTGGGTTTGCTGTAGATATCCTCCATCAGCTTAAGGAATGTTCCTTCTAAGCCTATTTTCTTGAGCATTTTTATCATGAAAAGACGTTGGACATTGTCAAAAGCCTTTTCTGCATTCATTGAAAGGATCATATGGTCTTTGCTTTTGATTCTATTTATGTGCTGTATGATATTATATTTATAGATCTGTGTATGTTGAACAAACCTTGTGTCTCTGGAATAAAACCCAGTTGATCATGGTGTATAACTTTTTTTTTTTTTTTTTTTGCAGAGACAGAGTCTCACTGTACCACCCTTGGGTAGAGTGCCATGGCGTCACACGGCTCACAGCAACCTCTAACTCTTGGGCTTATGCAATTCTCTTGCTTCAGCCTCCCGAGTAGCTGGGACTACAGGCGCCCGCCACAGCGCCTGGCTATTTTTTTGTTGCAGTTTGGCCGGGGCTGGGTTTGAACCCGCCACCCTCAGCATATGGGGCCGGCGCCCTACTCACTCAGCCACAGGTGCTGCCCAAATAACCTTTTTAATGTATTATATTCTGTTTGCTAATGTCTTGTTGGATATTTTTGCATTGATATTTATTAATGATATTGGTCTATACCTTTAATTTTTGGGGGGTCCTTTTCTGATTTTGGGATCAGGGTGATATTTGCTTCATAGAATGCGTGGTGGAGGATTCCTTCTTTCTCTATATTTTGGAAAAGTTTATGCATTATAGGAATTACTTCCTTTGTGAAGGTTTAATAGAATTCTTGTGTGAAACCATCTGGTCTAGGGGTTTTTGTTTTTTGGAAGGCTTTGTACAACTGATGCTATTTCAGTCCTTGATATTGGTCTATTCAAGATTTCTAAACCTTTCTGGCTGAGTTTTGGAAGGTATGGTGCTTCCAGATTTGTTCCATCTCCTCCACATTTTCATATTGCTGAAAATAGGGTTTGTTTTTAATAATAATTGTTGAGAATTATTTATATTTCTGTGGCATCTGTTGTTATTTCCCCTTCATCATTTCTGATTGTAGTTATTAAAGATCTTGTTTTTCTATTGCTGGTTAGTCTAGCCAAGGCTTTATCAATTTTATTTATCTTTTCTTTTTTTTTTTTATTTTTTATTTTTTTTTAATTTTATTTATCTTTTCTTTTTTTTTTTTTAGAAGCATAGACATAATGACATATGTTTATTACAGAAATATACTTATGCATAATAAAAAATTTCCAAAACTTTTTTAATTTTTTTTATCTTTTATATTTATTTATTAATCTGAGACAGAGTCTCACTCTGCTGGCCAAGATGGAGGGCAGTGGAGTCATCAAATCCTGGGTTTGAGTGATCCTCCTGCCTCAGCTTCCAGAGAAGGCCTCACCATGCCAAGCCCTAAAATAGTTGTTTTTAATACAATAATTATTTTGACCAGTCTATTTCATTTTCAAATAGTGTATAGATCTATTTTGCTTGTAATATCAAATACTTGAAAACTTGCAGTAAAAATGTCTTTTTTACTGCAAGTTTTCTTGCAGTAATTCTGTGTAACTTTGTGCTATTTTAACTTATGGACCACAATTTCCCTTTGCTATTTGGAGAACAAAATAGTTAATACATAACTCCCTATGTACGATCATCAGCTTAAAACTTAGTATCTACCAATGAAGTCTGCCTTATTTTGGTAACAGGCTAGTGGTAGTTAACACTACCTGCCAGCAGAGGGCACTTTGAGGTTTTACTATATACTGGGTATGTTAGAATTTTACTGTATTGGTGGTCCAAGACTTTATTTAGACTATTTGTCTTCAAACTGTTTTCATAAGAGTAATGATATTTCTAACATTTCTAGATTATCCGTAACTTTCTGTCTCAATTTACAAACTCTGGGTTGTCCCGGAAGGAATAAGGTCATCTAAAAAAAAACCTAAGCAGTGGCAGTGACCAATTGTCACCACGAACAGGTATGAGAGGTGGTTCTGCGAGGGAGGCTGGAAACTCATCGGATTTTCATCTCCCAGGTCCTTTTCAGCTTCATCACTGTCAGCAATCCTCCCCTAGAGATCACAAAGTAACCCAGGAATAAAATCTTGTGGTTTTCAGATGGTCTAATTTAATCACCAAGAAAGTCAACACCAAATGGAAAAGACAAAGCCGCAGGAAGCCCCCCTTGCCTTCTGGACCGCCTAGGGCAGGGTTTTTCAGACTTTTTGACTGGGACATGTGGTCTAATACCTTTGAATGTTAACACACATACAAAGCACACATACCTAAAACAAAAGTGTCTTGAAACAATATTTGCCTTTAGGATGTATGATATTTATTTATCTTTTCAAAGAACCAACTTTTTGTTTCACTGATCTTCTGAATAAGTCTTTTGCTTTCAATTTCATTTAATTCTGCAGAAGTGATTGTGTTGATATGGTAACAGGATATTTCCTTACAAGTTAATTTCAGATAGGTAAAATGAGGTAATGGTAAAACTAACAGATGATAGATTAAGTGTGTACATGACTAGAAAGGTATAAAATCAAAACCCTGAAGAAAGAACTTTGCTACACGCCGTCCCATACTATGCAGTCTTTTTCTTGACTTAATAATTACAGGAGCGAGTTTATACCCATAGCAAAGCTGCTGTTTGTTCACGTCTTCGTCATGCAACATATTGGTGTAGTTGGCAGGATAAGGGGATCGCAAAGGAGCAGAAAGCCTTTCTGGACACTGGGCTGGAGGACGGCCATCTTCACCAGGACACCTCGGAGAGATCTTTGCTGAAGCCTCTTGAGGTAAGCTTGAGAACCCTGTAACTGGGATGGTGCAATTGCCATGCAGAGTATGTGGGACATCTCCAGCATAGCAAGAAACATGAGAAGAAATAATATGAGTCTTCAGCTCTCTTCCTCTTTGGAGGACCAGTATATTGCCATTTTTAAAACTCTGATTTCTACCACTAAAATTCCAGTAAAAACCAGTAATCCGTGGGAACTTTTCCATGTGGTTGTTTAGCATTGCCACTGGTTCATCCCTGACCAGAAACTCCAGGTTAATTTGAAAGTCTGGAATAAAGTGGGTCAGGCTCTACATTGTACCCACCAAAAAGGCAATTTTATATGCAGAGAAATATGGGCAACATATCAGCTGGTTCATATTGCATTGGAGCCATTTCAAACATGTTCTGAGGAAACCTCTGAGACCAAGGATATTGGTGCTGACTATTGCCACCCCTGCCTCCTTTTCCCGAGCTGGGTCAGTTAGACCAGCCAAAGCAGGCTGCAGAAAGTCCCAGAGAATCAGAGCATGAATATGATATGCCACAGTCCTATTCTGATCCCAAGCCTAATAAGCCTACAAAGAAATATGTGGGTGACTTAATTAGTCTAGAGAGTGATGCAGAGAGCTGTCCGGAATTAGTGGAAATGGCTGATGAATCAGCTCAAGAAGAGTCTGAGTTTGAACATCTTAAAAAGGTTATGGCTGAAAATTTTCAAACAATGAATCAAAGAATTGGCTTCTTAGAAAAGAAGGGAGCTGAGGGTGACGCCTGTGGCTCAAGGAGTAGGGTGCCGGTCCCATATGCTGGAGGTGGTGGGTTCAAACCCAGCCCCGGCCAAAAATCACACAAAAAAAAAAAAAGAAAGAAAGAAAAGAAGGGAGCTGAAATACTCTCCTCTAGAGCAACTCTAAAGCAGGTTCTTGTAAAGATGTACTTCCACCTTACAAGCCTTTAACTCCTTCTGCACCAGCAGGTCCTATGGTCTGGAGGGAAGGTCCCTTACATCATAATGCTCCACCAGGAATCTATCCTATGTGGTCTAATCCCCCAGATACTCGCTTCACTGCACGGTATCACTTTCCTTTAGATGTTTCTGAATTGGGTATATCTAATGAGAACTCAGTTCAAATTTCAGAACTGGGTAATAATAAAGAACCTGTTATACAAGCATATTCTGTTTTCTAGGAAATTCAAGAGAATGGTCAATTAGGAGCTGCTCAACATGCTCCTATAGAAGAAAAAATTTTAAGAACAATGAAAGATGCCATTTATGCTTGTGGACCTACTTTTCCTTTTGTGATTGGCATTTTAAATTCATATTGCACAATTCATATTTTTATTCCTGCTGACTGTGAAACTTTAACTCATTCTACCTTGAGCCCTGGTCAATTTTTACAATTTAAGGCTTGGTGGCTGGAAGAGGCAACTTTGCAAAACTGAGCTCGGGGAACTCCAGTTAACTCTATAATGGGTACTGGCCCTGCAGCTGACATTCAACAACAGCTGCAATTAACACAAGACTTATTAATGCAGGTTAAAGATGTTTGTATTAGAGCTTGGCAAAGACTAGAGGAAAAAGATGGGGTTAAACAGTTTTTCACAAGAATCATGCAAGCAAACAATGAACCATATTCTGAATTTGTAGCTAGACTTCAGACAGCTATTGAAAGATCTGTTCCTGGAGAACAGGCCAGACAGATGCTTTTATTACAATTAGCATTCGAGAATGCCAATTCAGATTGTAAGTTGGCCCTGACACCTGTCAAAAATCAGGACAATGTTTCCATTGAACAATATCTCCGCACTTGTCGGGATATTGGCTCTGGAACATTTCCGGCAAAGCTTAAGGCTGCAGCCTTGGCAGAGGTACTTAATGGGATTAAAAAGAAAGCAAAATGTTTTAATTGTGGAAAAATGGGGGCAGCTGCATTCTAAATGTTGCAAGGCTAAAACTTAAAGTGCTCCAGCTGCTGCAGCTCAGGATACCAAGGCACAAGCACCTGGCTTCTGCTGCCACTGCGGAAAAAGCAAACATTGGGCTAATGAATGTAGATCTGCTAAAGATAAAGATGGCAAACTCCTGCCCCCCAAAGTAGAATTTTGTTCCCAAAAAATGGGGTACAGGGCCCAGCTCGGGGCCTGATAATGAACAATAAAAGCACTCAAGGTCAATTTCCAGTGGACAATGGGGTAACACATGCACAGGTGAATCAGAACAACTAATGAAATAGAGCCTGTGAAATTACATATTCAGGATCTCTTTCATGCAACTCAAGGAAGTGCAGCTTTAGACATACCAATACTATCTGAGGAAGAAATCTTAGCTGGACAAAAGCCTAGAAAACTTCAGACTAGAATTTATGGCCCTATTCCACCAGACTCTGTGGGGCTTATTTTAGGTAGAAGCAGTTTAAAAATGGAAGGTTTAAACATACATCCTGAAGTTATTGATTCTGATTTTCAAGGGGAAAATTATGCTTATGGCTTCTCCTACCCAGAATATAAAATTAAAAGCTGGTCAAAGAATTTCACAAATTTTAATACTGCCTTATCATAAAGGACAGGCTGCTCCCATAAAGCAGGAGGATGGCTTTGGCAGCACTGGAAAACAGGTTTTTTGGCATACTTTCCTTAATGACTCTAGACCTCAGTATACAGTAACTTTTGCTGATAAAATGGCAATTACTGGACTAGTAGATTCAGGAGCCGATGTTTCGATAATTGCTTCTTTCATGTGGCCTAGGGGCTGGCCAAAAAAGAAAATTGAGGCCACATTTGTTGGTGGGAACCTGAACTGATACTGAACAAAGTGTTAATACTTTAGACTGTTCTGGCCCTGAGGGTCAGAAAACTCAACTGCGCCCCTATGTGGCTCCTATTGCATTATCTATATGGGGCAGAGATCTTTTAAAACAGTGGGGAGCCGTGATTACTCTTTCAACTATTTCCAAACCAGCCAAGACTATAATGATGAATATGGGTTATAATCCCATTGACCCCACTCCTACTTTAAAACCTGAAATTGTAAGAATAGGGAATGACAAAACTGGACTAGGCTTGCCTGCTCTTCACGAGGGTTTTATATAGAGGCTCCTGTTCAGCGCTTTGCCCTGCCGTTGAAACGGTTAACAGATAAACCAATATGGGTTGAACATTGGCAGCTCCCTTATGAAAAATTAGAAGCGCTTAATAATATAGTTCACGAACAGTCAAAAGCAGACCATATTGTACACAGTAACATCTTCTGGAAAAGTCCAGTACATTTAATAAAAAAGAAATATGGAAAATGGAGAATGATAACTGATTTAAGACGAATTAATACAGTTATTTCTCCGACAGGAACCTTACAATCAGGTATACCTAACCCATCTCTAATTCCTAAAACTTATTCTATTATCACAATTGATTTCAAGGATTGTTTCTTTACCATTCCTCTTCATCCTGAGGATGCTGAAAAATTTGCTTTTACTATTCCTGCTTTGAACTCAGAAAAACCTGCAAAACGTTTCCATTGGAGGTTCCTTCCTCAAGGAATGTTGAATAGCCCCACCTTGTGTCAACTTTTTGTAAATCAGCCTTTAGAAATAGTATGAACACTTTTCCCAGAGGGTATGTGCTTACATTATATGGATGACATCTTAATAGCACACCCTGATAAGGAAAAGTTACAACAGATGTTTAAAGCTGTAAAAGAAAATTGCCAACAGTTTGGACTCATAATTTCTGAGGACAAAACACAGTATACAGATCCTTGGGAGTATTTAGGATACAAAATAACTAGACAAAAAATAATTCCACAAAAAGTAACTATTAGAAGGGATACTTTAAAAACTCTGAATGATTTTCAAAAACTATTAGGAGATATAAATTGGATTAGACCTAGTTTGGGAATTCTCACGTATGCTCTAAAAAATTTCTTTGCAACTTTAGAAGGGCCAGCTGATTTAAAAAGCCCTAGAGTATTAACTGCTGGGGCATAAAAAGAATTACAATGGATAGAACAGCATATCCAGCAATCTCAAATAGATAGAATTGACGAAATTGGTCATTTTTATTTATATGTGTTTCCTTCCAGTCATTCCCCTACTGGACTGTTAACACAGGAAAATAATTTCATAGAATGGTGTTTTCTACCTAATAAGACAGTTAAGAAAAGGGAAACACATATATAGATATAGATATAGATATAGATATAATGGCCACAATAATTTTAAAAGGACATCAAAGATTTAGACAATTAATTGGTAAAGACCCTGAAAAAATATTTGTGCCTCTTACTAATTCTCAATTTAATAATTTATTTATCTTCAACATTGAATGGCAAATCGCTCTTTCTGATTACCTAGGACTTATAGGCAACCATTATACTAAAGATAAAAGAATTCAATTTCTTAAAAGAACTAATTAGATATTACCAAAAATTACTAAAGAACATCCTTTAGATAATGCTGTCACTTTTTATACTGATGCTAACAAAAAAGGAATATCAGGATATGTAGGAGAAGAAATACAAAAGGTCAAACAGTCTCCTTATCAATCTGTCCAGAAAGTTGAGTTATTTGCTATACTAATGCTATTAAGTGATTATCCAGATAGAGAGCTAAACATAATTAGTGATTCAATTTTTAGCACAATTGTAGTACAAATTATCGAGACTGTTACTTTAACTGAAAATAATTCAGAATTAAATTTGTTGTTTCAAAAAATACAAAATTTAAGAGCCTGAGTTAAAGGTATTTATATCACACATATTAGAGCCCATATAGGATTACCCGGACCTTTATCAGAAGGATAGATATCATCTGATAGATCAATTAATAGGGTCAGTACTTACTGCCCGGCAGGAACATAATATTCATCCTTCTAATCAAAGATCATTAAAACAGAGACATGGCATCACTTGGCACTCTGCCAGAGCCATAGTCCGATCTTGCCCCACTTGCCAACCTTTAGTAGCACATCCTTTACCCAAGGGAGTTAATCCTAGAGGATTGAAATCTAATCAACTATGGCAAATGGATGTGACTCAATTTCCAGAGTTTGGAAAAACAAAATATATACATCATACTGTGGATACTTATTCTCATTTTTCATGGGCAATAGCATTATCATCTGAAAAGGCAGATGCTGTTATCACATATCTTTTGGAATACTTTGCTATTATGAGTAAACCTGAAACTATAAAAACAGATAATGGATCAGCAAATATTTCAAATAAATGCAAAGAATTTTTAAATCTTCATCAAATAAATCATCTAACAGGTATTCTTCAGAACAGCCAGGGTCAGGCTATAATTGAAAGACGAAATAGAACATTAAAAGATATGCCAAAACAGAAAGGGGAGGGACAGTATACCTCCCCAAGAAACAGATTATCTTCAGCTCTATTTACTTTAAATTTTTTAAATTTGAATGATGAAAATGAAACTCCAGCATCTAAGCACTGGAGTGTGGTCACATCAACATCTACTGACCAACAAGTATATTACAAGGACAACCTAAATAATCAGTGGATCCCTGCCACTGTGGTAAAATGAGGAAGGGAATTTGCTTATATTTCTACAGGAGACCGTAACTCTTAGGTTCCAGATAAAAATATTAAACTCGGAAGTGTTACCATAAAGAAACAACAGCAGAGAACCCTGATGGAATTTCGAGTGAACAAATTAGCCACGAGATTCCAGCGCCTAACCTTGACCCACAAAAACGGGAAGTGCAAGAAGATGACGGCAGTGCACCCAGAAATGGTGACCATGCAACAAATACAGAAACTGGGGAAAGCAACTGTGACAAGCCTACGCAGACAAAAGCGTAAGGTAACACCTATGAATATTTTTTTAGCAATGTTTGCTTTCCTTATGTCAATTGTAGAAGGAAAGGAATTTCATTATTGGACTTATGTCCCTAATTCACCACTGCTGCAAGGGGTTAGTTGGATGGAACCCACAGTCCCCATATTTACAAATGAATCTGTATGGCTCCCTGGACCCTATGATACCCGAGGACCATTTAAATCTGAAGAGGGAATGAAGCTTGCTAATTATACTTCTGGGGTCACCAGCCCTCCTATTTGTTTTGGGCAACAATATCAGTGTTTAAATATGACTGTACAGTACTGGCTAAGTCATTATGACCGGCCGGTATCTGGAATGACTTCAAACGTGAGATGTTTATGCTAAGTGCTAATTCCATCTCTCGTTTTATCCTGGGTTTAACTCATATAGATGTAGACGCTCCTTCTTGTAAGGAACACAGTTTTACATTACAAAAAGAATGGGTGCATTGAACTCGATGTAAAGGAGATCAAACTTTTTTCTTAACTTATACTTCTAAAGGTCCTATAGTGGACTGGAATCCAAAGGCAACTTTACTTGACAGTAATAAAAGACCTATTAACATTTAGTTGCCAAGAGATGAGACTATCTATCCTATAAATAAAAATAAAATTAATATTAATATGATAACACCTATGAGTTGGACAGATGTTGGGTTTACACTTCCCGCACCTGGAATTTATAGCTTTCCTAAACAAAATCATTTGTGGAAAGTAGCAGCAGCCCTAAAACCTATGAAAGGTTGGACTGGTGTATTGTTTTATCATCAAACCACCACACCCCATACTTATAGTATGGAATTTACATTCCATGATGAAAGATACATTCAAGCTTGTGTTCAATTACCCTTTGTGTGGCTTAAGGGCATCATAAAGTGGAATGAAAAAACAGGAGACTTGTTTTGTCCTGTGTGTCAACTGTTTACTTGTATTAATAGTTCTCTAAGTTTTGATCCTCAAAAGGAACAGCTATATTTGTTGAGAGCCAGGACAGGTGTGTGAATGCCAGTGAATTTAACCAAGCCGTGGCAAGAATCTCCTGCCCTGACAGTCCTTCAACTTCTGGCTGATTGAGTCTTGAAAAGAACCAAGAGATTTATTGGACTTTTGATGCTGCCATTCTAGGAATTATTGCAGTGACAGCTTCTGCTGCCACTTCTGGGGTGACTTTAACTCAAGGAATCAGAACACATAATATTGTGGCTGACTGACATAAGGACTCTGAACAATTATGGACTACTCAAAAACAGACTGACACTGAATATATAATGAAATTGATAATTTAGAACAATCTGTTGTTACGTTGGGGGATGAGTTAGTTTAAAGAAATAAATGAAGTTAAAATGTGATTGGAATGTAACTACTTTTTGTATAACCCCTGTTAAATATAATGAGAGTAAATTTCCTTGGGAGAATGTTAAAAAGCATTTGTTAAACCATGATAATTAGACTAAGGAAATTGCAAATTTACAACATGAGGTATATTCTACTTTTGAAAATAAGTTACAAAAAATAGATGGAGATCAGATTTTACAAGGCATAGCTGATGGAATTGAACAAATGAATCCTATTCCAAAAATACAGGGACTTGTAGGAAGTTCAGTAGGATCATTAGCATTATTTTTAATTATTGGATTCATTTTGTATTTAATTTGTAAGAAAATGAAGCATGCCCAAAGAGAAAATGAACATTACACGCAAGTGTTTGCTTTAATGATGACGGATATGAATAATATATGTCAAAAAACAGAAAGGGGAAATGTAGGATAATATTTAGAAATAAACATATCCTACATCAAGCACACAAAGTGAACTCAGTGTGAGTTTAAAATGACTTTCTATTCTTCCAGAGGCTTAAGGGACCTGGGCCCCCCTGGGACACATGCAGAGTGAGGTTGCCTGGAGTTAAAAATTCCACAAGCCACTTCTCTGAAGCTGTGCATCCCATGAAGCCTGAGATCAAAGGACATGCCGCCCTTCCTCAGAGGCATGGGCCAGAGGGTTGACGTATGTTAACAACATATTGTGAGAGGTCTATATCTGCTCTGTCCTGAGGAAAGATACAGTCATTACTTCATACTGAGTAAACTGAGTGAATGCTTGTTGCTTGAAGATACTCTTCCATTAACTCTGTTCTCCTGTGACTACTTTCTTCTTTGTGATCTTTATTTAGATACCTGCCCAGAGATTAGTCAGTGTCTAGAAGAGAATGTTTACTGCAGAAGTGATTGTGTTGATATGGTAACAGGATATTTCCTTACAAGTTAATTGCAGATAGGTAAAATGAGGTAATGTTGAAACTAACAGATGATAGATTAAGTGTGTACATGACTAAAAAGGTATAAAATCAAAACCCTGAAGAAAGAACTTTGCTACATGCCATCCCATACTGTGTAGTCTGTTTCTTGACTTAATAATTACAGGAGCGAGTTTATACCCACGGCAAAGCTGCTATTTGTTCGCGTCTCTGGTCATGCAACAATTACCATAGATTGTTCTCATATAATGCTCTTTGCTGCATCTCCCAAATGTCAATTTGCACAATGTTCCTTATCAGTAAGTATTGACTACTTTTCATTACCATTTTTATAGACATTTAACTTTAGAAGTATACTTTAAATCTCTGATGTTGTACCAAATGGCCTTGTGGGGGAGCCTTTCCATAGTTTGCAGTCTACCTTTGGGATGGATTTGGACCTGTTGGGTTGCGAGTCAAAGTGCCTCTTCAGTATTTTAAGTATTGCCCAGTTTGTCCTCATAACATTTGAGTCACACTTTGTTAGCAACACTGAGCACAAACACAAGCAGTTAGATGTGAAACTTCTGATATTTTGTCACTGATATGGTATCTCAGTAGAGTTAATTTAAATTTTTCTTTTTTGAATGAGATGAAGAGCTGTTTGTCTTTTTTTTTTTTTTTTTTCTCTTTTAACTGTTGGTTTATGTCTCTAACAAGCTTCCACGGGCTTATTGGTAGTTTCTTTCTTCTGTGTTTTTAGAGACTTAAGTATATTAAAAATCTTTGTAATATAAGGCATATAATTACTTTTTTCTTTTTAATAAACTTTTTGTTTTCAAATGATTTTAGAATTACAGGAAAAATTGCTGTGATAATACAGAGAGCTTCCCTGAACCCCTCACCTGGTTTCCCTACTACCATCATCTCACTTTACTATTGTATATTTGTCACAACTAAGAAACATCACTGGGTACGTTTATAATTAACTAAACTCCAGGCTTGATTCAGATTTTACCATACATTCTATTAATGTTAATTGATTTCCTTTGGCTAGGTCCAACCCAGTGCACCAGATTGCATAAATTGTCAGGCCTGCAAGGTCTCCTCTGATCTGAGACAGTTTTCCCTATTCCTTGTTTTTTCAGACCTTAGCAGTTTTGAAGGGTACTTACTGATCAGGTAAGCTGTAAAATGTGCCTCCGTGTGGGTTTTTCTTGTAAGTAGACTGGGGTTATGAACTTTTGAAAGAACAGCCTGGAGGTGAAGTGGCAGGAGGGTGTAAAGGGAGAAAAGACAAACTTTTGGGAGTCACAGGTGAGGAGTCAATAATAGTGGAATTACAGATTTTATATGGGCAATAGCTGGCCCTGAGACACTGAAAACAGGACTACAGGTCCCTGTGTGGGACGTCTGGAATAGGGTGGGGTTTTGCAGGACCAGTGGGTACTTTCTGAGGAGCGGGTGGAGACCCAGAGCCTGATTTAAGGGCTTGGATGGACAGTGGGCGGGGCTCAGAGGAGCTGGGGTTGGAGTTTTGAGGGGTTCTAACAAATTCTGGAGGAATCCTTGTGAAGCTGGAGAGCTTGCTCCTGCAGAGCCTAGTGGTTCAGTGGGCAGTGCTCTAAGAACTTTGCCAAATTATTGGAGTTGGTGTGGCTCTATCCCTCCCCGGCCCCCAGAGTGCCCCTTCAACCAGACCCACAACCTGAGAGTGCAGCACGTACTTGAGCACCGTCTACTTCCCCCCCTCACCTGCATAGCTCAGCACTTCCAGAGGGCGCCACTGTGGGTGGTGCTGGGGGTAGGCAGGGAGCTGCCAAGGGGTGCACTGTGGGCAGGGCTCGGAGGTAGGCGGGGTGCCGCCAGCCTCTGGAGAGTGAGTGTGTTCACCTCTCACCGTCTGGCCCTGTTGGGGACGGGGTGATGGCTTCCAAAGCATTCTTTCCTGTGGCGGCAGTTTGGAGGCGCCTGCAGTATTCTTGGCATGATTTTCCATGGCCTTAGGTTGCCTCCTCAGACACCTTCACATAGTGAGGAGGTGGTTCCTAGGGATGTTGGCCAGAGGTAAGGTGTGCCAAGGAGTGAACCAGACGCTTCTTGTTCCTCATCCTTTGATGCACTGACTGGACAGCGTCACTGCTTGCCTCTTTCCTGGAGGAGGACATGTCCATGTGAGAGAGAGACAGAGAGGGAGAGACCTCCGCTATGTAGAGACTGATATATAGTAGAACCTCTGTAAGCTGACCCCCCCAACGGACTGTAACAAACTGCTCAGAATAAAGAGGTGGTCAACAGAAGGAACGAGGCTCTCTGTACTGATACATACATGGGGTGCATGTCTGGTCTGTGAAAATTAAGTCAACTTAAGGAGGTGGTCAACTACGGAGGTTCTATTGCACATTGTGATATATATTTGTGATTTATAGAGATGGTGATATATATTGTGATATCTAGTAATATCTAATGGCATAGATTGTGATATATAGCAAGGTATATAGTAATGTATTTGTATATATACAGAGGGTGCCCAAAAATGTATGCACATTTTAAGAAAGAAAAACTGTATTAAGATTGTAATGCTTAATATACTCATAACACAAGATGAATACAAGTCACATTTGTCTTCTGCAGTTACTAGAGGCGCTGCAAACCTCATATTATGCCTTGCTGTGGGAATTGAATTCAACTTCAAGAAGTAATAGGTAGGCTCTGCGTCTGTAGCTCAAGTGGCTGGGGCACCAGACACATACACCAAAGCTGGTGGGTTCGAATCCAGCCCAGGCCCACCAAACAACAATGACAACTACAAACGAAAAATAGCCAGGCATTGTGGTGAGTGCCTATAGTCCCAGCTACTTTGGGAGGCTGAGGCAAGAGAATTGCTTAAGCCCAAGAGTGTGAGGTTGCTGTGAGCTGTGACACCACGCACTCTACCCAGGGCAACAGCTTGAGACTCTGTCTCAAAAAAAAAAAAAAGTAATACATAGATAACAGCTCCTAATATGTGTATACATATATTTTGCACCCTCTGAGTATAGTGTTTATGCATGTTCTTTAATATTGTTCTCTTTAGGGACAATTGAGCACTTAGCCCTCTGCCTTAAGCCTGAGAGTTTTCAAACAAGTAAAGATTTGCTTTCTCTGGAATAACTAATTCTCTCCAATGTTTGTCTCAGCATTTTTGAATATTCACAACTAGTTCCTGCTTTAAAAAATGTTTTGCTTTCATTATTAACTTACATTTATAAAGTATAGGCAAATTCAATTATGTATTTAATAATTATGCAAACTGGCCAAGTGGACTCGTGTGCTGTTGAGTCAGCACCCCCATGGCAGAGCTCTGAGTACCGTTGGTTGATACAGGGAAGCTGAATTGTATGTATGATGTGGAATTTGTCATTTGAAAAGTATGAACGTTCAGGAAGCAGACTGTTGCACTGCCCTGCACATTGAGGTTGGAGGTTAGTGCATTTCTGTCAGTTGTTTATCTTTGTGGGAGTCAGATGATGTCTCCAGGCTGAAAAACCTGGCCTAGAATTGATGAGCTTGGGAACCCTTTCCACTCTAGGCTTCCATAAGGCCCAAGCCTGGATGCTTCCTGGTAGATCTCATTTGCATTTCCTCTTTATTCTAGATTATATATATATATATATATATATTTTGTAGAGACAGAGTCTCACTTTATGGCACTCGGTAGAGTGCCGTGGCCTCACACAGCTCACAGCAACCTCCAACTCCTGGGCTCAAGCCATTCTCTTGCCTCAGCCTCCCAAGTAGCTGGGACTACAGGTGCCTGCCACAACGCCCGGCTATTTTTTGGTTGCAGTTTGGCCAGGGCCAGGTATGAACCCGCCACCTTCCGTATATGGGGCTGGCGCCCTACCGACTGAGCGACAGGTGCTGCCCTATTCTAGAGATATTTTGAAACTAAATGATACTGGCTTATTGAAAGGAAACAAATTGCATTTTTTTATTGGTGTGCCTCATTTTTGGCATTTTACTTATTACCTGGATGAATAATGGGGTGAAACTACTTCAAAGGATATAATGCATATGAATTCTTTTTCTTACTCTTACCATCTTTGGTGTTCAGATAAATTTAACTAATATCTAGTGATGCCATAATTGCAGTCTGTTATTTCAATTAGTCAGCAAGTTTTCTAGAAAAAAATTTTTTTAACAGCACTCTAATTTCAGTGTATCCACAGCTGCTGTGTGTGAGGATGTTTGTTGTGTATATGACTTTCTGAATATGGTATTATTTTCTTCCTTTTAAATAGCTTCTATTCAAGTAAGTAAATCAGGTAGTCCCCTTTGTTGAAATGTCACATTTGTAAATCTGTTAGTTGAGGAAGAGGATGTGGTAAGAAATGTGTGATTTAAAAAAAATGAAATATAAGGGTATTACTGGTGGATTTTTCATTTAAGAAAATTAGAAAAAATTCAGCCATATCCTACCTTGAAATGATAAATACTTAATTTCTGTATTTAATCTGAGTAGTTTCCATATTTGCTTTGGGATCTACTTTGTTATGAAACTGCATTCTCAGCTGGGTGTGGTGCCTCATGCTGTAATCCAAACAATTTGGGAGGCTGAGGTGGGAGGATTGATTGAGGCCAGGAGTTTATAACCAACCTGAGCAAGAGAAAAAACTGGAAAAATTGGTGAATGCTGTCTATAGTCTCAGATAATTGGGAGGCTGAGGCAGGAGGATCCCTTGAGCCCAGTATTCTGAGGTTGCAGTGAGCTATGATGACACCATTGCACTGTAGCCAGTGCCATAGAACAAGACACTGTATCAAAAAAAAAAAAAATTGTATTCTATGTAGGTTTATGTTACATTTCCAACTGAAAACTTTTTTGTTGTTAAAATTGCCATTTATAGTTGATTGTAGGATTTTTGTCTCATCTATCTTACTTGCCTTTTTCTATTAAATAACCCATTTGATCTCCTTTACATTAAAAAGTGCCTGCCATAGAGCAGCAACTTAAATGGAACATGTCCTTTCTCTGGTGGGGCATTTGGAGTCTTCCTGTGGTGGCTGCAGGCTGAGGGAACATTTTTGGCCTACTGAGCCCTGGAGTAATTGGTGCTTCTGAATGATTTCAGCAAATGATTTCAGCAATCCCAAGTAGGATTTTGCTACTAGTGGGGGTTTTCCTGTAATGTGTTCCTAGCAGGATGGGCATATGTCCTTTTGTATGAACAAATTGAAGGTTATCTGCTGGAATCTTTAAAGAAATAACTTCTCTATATGCAGGAAAATGTAAAAATTATTGTCATTTTGTTTATAAGATTAATGGAAGTAGCCAGGTATTGGGCCTGGCAGTTCCACAAAGACCACACTGCCAAACAAGCCACATTTACAGCAGAGTCCTTTTATTGAAGTGCCAGCTGGCAACTGCTTCAGTGTCCCAACATGGGGTTTCTGAGAGCAGCCTGGGTGCTTTTAAGGGGTTGGGTTTTTAAGGATTGGTTTACATCCTGGTTGCAGGCCGTAGCAAGCAAACATTGTACAAAAGCAGACTTTTGTGGATAGTTAGCTATATGTCATACATTGTTGTTTTCAGTACTTTCTCTCATACATCTTAGTTCCAGTACCTTCCCTGCCTGGTATTGTTTAAAGGTCAGTCTGGGGATAAAGGCATTCCTGGTTCATTTCTCAGGGGAGTTAGTCAAGCAAGAAGTTAGTGAGTGCTTTCCCATCCATCTTGGGAGTGAACCAGACTTACTCCATTTTGTTAAGGGCCAGACATTTGGCAGGAGTTAACAGGTATTTTTCTACTTTCCCTTGGGCCCACTGGGCCTAACAACTACCCCCTTGTCTAGGATATAAATTAAATCATTAATTTTAACTTGAATGTGGGTTGCTTGTTATCTGTCTATTTTAGTGGTGTGGGTACATAGATTACTTTTTTTTTTTTAAGTAATTAAGACAAGTCCTGCAAGGAGTTTCCTCAGGCTTCAGCTGTGCGTGGACCAGCCAGCTTCCAGTGTGTGTCTGGAGCAGGGCATGTTGACCATTTTGCTTTCTACAGGGTAGTGAAGTTCTCTTTACTCAGTTGTGAGGAATTTAGGTTATTTACAAACATTTATAAGTTTTGGATTTTTAGAGATAAGTCTGGGTGTAGTGCCCAGGAGTTCCACAAAGACCACACTGCTAAACAAGCCAAATTTATAGGAGAGTCCTTTTATTGAAAAGCCAGCTGGCAATTGGCTCAGTGTCCCAACGTGGGGTTTCTGAGACCAGCCCCGAGTGCTTAAGGAGTCAGGTTTTTAAGGCTTGGTCTGCATCTTGGTTGGCATGCAGGCTGTCCAGTTGCATTTTGGGGGTGGGGTGGGGGGACAGCAAGTAAGCATTGTACAGAAGCAGAATTTTGCAGTTAGTTAGCCATACGTCATACATTTTTTGTTTTACTATTTTCCCATACATTTTAGTTCCAGTACTTTTCTCCATACATCTTTGTCTCAGTAGTCTCTCCACCTGGCATTGTTTAAAGGTCAGTCTGGGGATAGTCAGTTCATTTCCCAGGCCCAGGAGTTAGTCAAGCAAGAAGTTAGTGAGTACTTTCTCATCTACCTGGGGAGTGAACCAGACTTACCCCATTTTGTTGAGGGCTTGCAGCCTCAGAATTTGTCAGGAGTTAACTGGTATATTTCTACTTTAGCCTAGAACTAACAAGTCCCCCCTTTTCTTCTTAATTAGTCAAATCATTGACTGATGGGTGGGTATAAGGTTGGGCAAAAGGTCATATTGATTTCTTAATTATCATAAGTTTGACAATGCTTATTTGCTTTTCAACATAAGCAGTAAGTTGATGTAAAATGCAGGGGCCTACTGCCAGGAGGAGGAGGCAGTGGAGTGGTGTGGACTCATAGATTACATTTTTTCTCTTTTCTTAAAGTTTAAAATTTAATTAAGATAAGTCCCATGAGGAATTTACTCAGGGTTCAGCTGTGCATGGACCAGCCAGCTTCCAGTATGTGGCGGGAGCAGGGCATGTTGATTGTTTTAAGATTATGAAACTATTTAGTAGTTATTTACAAATATTTACAAGTTCTGGATTTCGAGGCTAAGGTTTACATAATGAGAATATTAGTAGTCTTATAAACTTAGCACAGTTTTTAAGATAATATATAGTTTTAAGAGTTTTTACATAATCGATAATATTTAATACTGCAGAAATTTTCTAGTGTGGCCTGTAGGTAATTTTTGTTGAGTTTCAGGGTTTCAGAGCAAATATGATTATTGTCTATAATTCTATACTTCTTGGCCAGTTTCCTAATTCCATTTAATAGATTAGTTTAGTAAAATAGTTATGTTTTATGAGTTGACATTACAAACAAGGCTGGAATTTAATACAGGTGAGCCACAGCCTTTTTTTTTTTTTAAATCATTTCTGTCTCCAATTTTTCTTGTTACTAAAGATAAATTATAGCAGAACTAACTTAGTTACCAAAATAAACTGTACTGCCAGTATACTGGGCCTAATTATTTGCATAAAGTGTAGTAAGAATGATTAATTATTAGTTATTTACACTCTTTTTTAAAAAAAATTGGCTTGCTGGAACTTTCTATAAGGAATTTTCAGGTTAGACTTAAGTTTAAGTCTAAGACTTAAGACTAAGTCTTTCATGAGCCCAAGTTTCATCTGTGCCATTAGGTACCTGTATGCATTGGACAAATTTCTCTCTTCCTGAGGTCCCCAAGCACATTTCAATTCCTAGACCTGTCAGAAAGCAACTTTTGTCACTTACAACAGATCAGGAAATATTATTGATGGGTACCTGGCCAGTTTTTCCAAAGGGATTTTTTATTGGCTTTATAAAGTCAACCTGAATTCCTTAACACAGTCTGGACACTTCTGGAAATGCTATTCCAGCTAAAGCCTTGGTAACATAACCAGTGCTTTTATCATGTCCAATAGACAAAACAGATTCTTATTGAACTTATGCAAATACCTGTGTTGTTAGAAATTAAGAATACTTACAAATGCCTTTCAAATTCTGGAGAGATCAAGGAGAAAAAAATACATATTTCAAATTCTGCTCATAAGTATATACATTGCTTGAAAAGCTACAAATAGTTTAAAAGATAGAAAATAATTTTCTTAATTTCTAGAAAACAGATCATAAGAAGAATTGGCAATATTTCAAACAAAAAGCCATAACAAATTAACTCATTTTCATGTCATTTACTTCTATTTTGCTTGAAATTAGGTTAGCAATACTCATAAACATGTTAATTTTTAAATTAAAGTTCTAGATGTTTGCTTCAGTTTTTCTTAATATACACTAAGACTAATATTTTATAAAGTTAATTATTTTTTTATATTTGATAATGTTTCCTATACCTTTAAATATACTAAATAAGCCTAATATGTCTTTAAAAAGACTGAATTTAGAATTTTGATCATGGAAGGTTTGTTAAATATCAAAGTTTCTTTCATTCTCAAAAACTCATTTTTTACAAAACAGGGGATTACAATGTATTATGAAGTTACTTATTTACTTGACCAGACCAACATTTTAAAAGTTTAAAAGGCATGATTTTCTTTTGGGTTGGGGGGTGGTGAGGTAAAGATTGAGTTTCTCAAACAAGTTAAACAATTAAACTACTACATTTTACAAATGAGAGACAGTTTATGGCATCAGGATTTTCTTGTTTAGGGCTAGACAGAGATCTTTCTCATTTTTAGGCTCAGGTGAACTCAGACATTTGACTCTTTGTTTCTTTTTAAGAATTTATTTTTAGTCACAAGTGGGCTGTACCCTGCAGACCATATTCTTTAGATAAGTTCACAGTTGAATCTAGTAACCTTAGAAATATTACAGAGGTGAAAGTTTTATAATCTTTAAACATTTGGATTTTAATAACAGGCTCAAAACTAATTTTATTTTAAAGGAAACTATAGTTGCTTGAACAATAAGTTTTTTGAGTTATTTCTGTTCAAAGTTTTCTATTTTTCTGGAGACACAGTTACAGCAGTTTCCTATAAGCTCTTCTCTAAAATGTTTTAGTACAGTTTCCCTGTGTCCTCTATTCTCTTTCCTCAGATAAATCACAGATAAGTTCTAGCTGGGATAAAAACTGAGATACAGACAGGCATCACTCAACACAATTGTTTCACCCTCTGTGAAGGGTGAGGGAGCAAAAGCCCACCTATTATTATTGTTTCAGTCAGTGTTTAAGTAATCACATGTACACAATTTCAACCTTCTCTCTCTTTTATTAATCAATTACTGGGAGGTTTTAAAGGGAAAGTAAGCTTATTCTTTAACACAGATTTTTCTATTGGTTTGGGATATTTCTTATGCTGCTCAATTGTCAGTCTGAACTTCTTTTTTATTAGAGAAAATATCTTTAAAATTTCTTAATAAATAACCCAGTGGGGTATTTGCTTTAGAAGAGGAGGAACTTATTTTTAAAAGGACAAAAATCATCTGTGAAGCACAGAGAAGCACAAAAAGGCACAATTACAACACCACAATGGACCAATAAAAGCTAAACTGATAATCAGAGAAATTAACCAGATTAACCAGAGGGACTCAAACCAGAAACTTAAACCAGAGGTACCCAGACCAGGGATTCAAACCAGAGCGACTTAAACCAGGGACCTAGACCAGGGGGACTGAAAGGCTGGAAGGATGGTACTAAAACTGTCGTTTCTAGATCAGGGGTCCTCAAACTTTTTAAAAAGGGGGCCAGTTCACTGTCCCTCAGACCGTTGGAGGGCCGGACTATAGTTAAAAAAAAAAAAGAAAAAAAAACTATGAACAAATTCCTATGCACACTGCACATATCTTATTTTGAAGTAAAAAAAAGGGGGGAATAAATACAATATTTAAAATGAAGAATAAATAAAGTTAAATTGACAAACTTACAAGTATTTCAATGGGAACTATGGGCCTGCTTTTGGCTAATGAGATGGTCAACGTCTGGTTCTGTATTTGTCACTGCTAGTTATAACAAGTGATGCAAATGTGTGTCAGTTAGTCTAGATTTGGTTGGAGATTTCAGATGTTTCATTCTGGAAAAAGTCTGTTCACAGACATAAATGCTGCCAAAGATGGTTGCCATTTTGAAAGCATGGTTCCTGAAATTAGGATATGTCTCAGAGAGGAGAGATGCATAGAAATTAGGAAGGCTGCTTGACTTGAATGCATCTTTCAGAGTCACAATTCTGCAGTTCAGCCAGTTTCACTTGGTAAATCATATCCACATTTTCAATGTCAATAGAAAATGGGTTATGGAAAAGCTGTATGTCCTGCTCATGGAGATGAAGCTCTTTAAATCTAAATTGTAACTCCTTTTGCAACTTTTCCAGTGAATCCACACGTTTTATTTGGGAATACAACCAATGGATTTTCTGCTAACAGATTTTGAGCTGTGGGGAGATGGCAGAAATTTTCCTCCTTCACTTGTTTGATGGGGAGGCCTAATTTTACTTCAAATGCTTTCATATGTGATTGCATATCACACATAAGCTTCCCCATTCAATGAATTTGCACATTGAAACTGTTGAGTAGCTCTGTTACCTCTGTCAGAAAGGCAAGGTGCCATTTCCATTCTGCATCATTGGGCTCTGGTACTTCTTTGTTTTTTGAAAGCAGAAAAACTGTAATCTATGGAAGTAAGTCGTAGAAATGTTTCAAAACTCTCCCTTGACTCAGGCAACAGACTTCTGTGTGGTATGGGACATCTTCACAGGTAACATTTAGCTCAGACAGAAATTTCTGAAATTGTCTGTGGTTTAGTGCATTACCTCTAATGAAATTAACACAAGATACCACAGTTTTCATAACAGAGTCCCACTTCAGTGATTTACTACACAGCGCTTGTTGGTGGATAAGGCAGTGTATGGCTATTGGATGAGAATGGTTATGTTTGTCCATCTCTTGGTTAATGCAAGCAACTACTCCTTTCTTAGACCCCACCATGCTCAGAGCACCATCAGTTGTCACACTGGCTAGTTTTGCCCAGTTCAGCTCCAAACTATTCATAGTTTGGCAAACCTTTTCATAGATATCCTCTCTTGTAGTTGTTCCTTTGATGCTTTGCAGTGCAGCAAGCTCTTCTGTGACTTCGAAATAGTCATTCGTCCCATGAATAAAAATTAGAAGTTATGCAGAATCACAAACATCATTACTTTCATTGCGTGCCAAGGAAAAATAGGAAAATTTTTTTGTGGAGTTTTGCAAATGCTGATGCAAATTGTCTCCCATTTCTTCAATCCTTCCTGTAATTGAGGGTCCTGAAAGACTCACTGTACTAAATAAATTGGCCTTCTCTGGACACATCTCTTTGGCAACAGAAAGAAGGCATTCTTTAACGAATTCTCCCTCCACGAATGTTCTGCCAGTGCATGCTATTAGCTTGGCAACTTGAAAACTTGCTCTCAGTGATGAAGTATTTAGCCATTTCTGCTTCACAAAAGTATTTTGCTGAGTTGTCAATGTATATTTCAGTTTTAATATTTTATCTTTTCTCACTTCTCTGACCAAACAATCATATTTATCTTTATGTTGAGTTTGATAGTGTGGACGCAAATTGTATTCTTTGAACACAGACACTATATTCTGGCATATCAAACACACAGCTCTTTCCTTGTACTGCATGAAAAAGTAATCATAAGTCCACTGTTCTTTGAATATCCTATACTCCGAGTCAATTTTTCTCTTTCTTGATATCATTGTTTCCTAGGGATTCCAAATTGCTATTAGTAAAATACCAATATATATATACAGCCCTGCAAAAACAATATACCACCAATAACTTTGCCCACACAGAGACATATAAACTGCACTGCCCATCAATGCAGTCTGATCAGTGTCCATCAATGCAGTCTTGCCAGTCCACATCATATCAGCCTTGCCAGTGCCCATATGGTGGAACTCCACTTTTAACTCAGGCTCACACTGGTGCAGTGTGGGAACAGGCATGATTACAGAGCCTGTTCCTCCACCACTTTTCCAGTTCACACTACTCTGTGCGAACTGCACTGCAATCTGTGAACTCTCACAGGAATCTGATCGTATGAGTGAGAATACTTCCTTTTTTTCAGAAGAAAAAAGGCATATGTGCCTTCCCTTTTCCTGCAGTGGAATCTGCATGGGTCTTCTCACCCATCTCTGAGCAGTACGAGTATGGCCATAGCTGAACTCACACTGCTCAGAGATCATAACAGTGTGAACTGGGGCTTACACAGCACACAACATACAACATCATACACAACTGAATAGCAATCAGAATATAAATGCACTTACTGTCAATTAAATTGGGTTTCCTACTCCTCAGCTGTCTGTAGGGCCTGATTAAGTTCCCATGGGGCCCCCATGCAATAACACTGACCACTCACCATTTGTGATAACACTGAGCACTGACCATTTGCATTAACACTGACTGCTGACCATTTGCGATAACACTGACTGCTGACAATTTGCTTTAACACTGAGTGCTTAGAATTATCATTACCTCTGAGCTCTGACCATTTGCATTACCTCTGAGCACTGACAATTTGCATTAGCACTGAGCGCTATTTGCATTATCACTGTGATGCAACTCCCCTAGAAACCATCCCCAACCAACTAACCAACTTAAAAAAAAGAAGGCTCTCCTAACTTCAAAAAAAGGCTCTTCTAACTTCAAAAAAAAAGGCGCCCCCTATCCACAAAAAAAGGGGACCTCCTAACTTCAGGAAAAAAAGGCCCCTCTTAACCACACACACACAAATAGAAAATTAAAAAAAAAAAAGAAATCCTAACTTGTTCTTACCTCGGTCCTTAGGCAGCAGCAAGCTTTGCAAGGCAACCTGGTGACTCCTCCGATTACATCAGAAACTGAGGGAGGAGTTGAGAGACATACCGAAGGAGGGGAGTGGGAGAGTTTGGGCATATTTCACACATATGCACTGCAGCCCAGGATGAATGGGCTGCTAAGCAGGGCAGCAAAAACACCCAGTGGGGAGAGACAGAGAGAAGGAGGGGCAGGGAGAGACAGAGAGAAGGAGCAGAGGTGGAGAGTTGGCACACATTCCACACATGCGCACTGCTGCCCTGATGAGTGGGACAGGCAGGGCGGCAAAAATACCCAGTGGGCCCGGACAAGTCGGCTGCTAAGCAGGACAGGCAGCTGTGGTAAAAACACCCAGCAGGCTGGATAAATGTCCTCGGCAGGCCGCATGTGGCCCGCAGGCCATAGTTTGAGGACCCCTGAACTAACCCTTCGCAGTAACAGTGGATTAGGGACACAGGTCCAGTAATGATACTCCTTCCCTCTGGCTGTGGTAACCAGAAGTGCAAACATTGCTAAAAACACTGAGACAGGTGTAACCTTACATTTCTTTTTTTGTATGTTTTTAACTGCCATCCTTCCCAGATTCTGCAGTTGTTTCATAGTGGGCATCTTGACGTGTGGAGTCACTTTCATCTTTCTCTTCCTCATCTTCTTTTTCGTCAGAGGCAGGCCGTGAAATCTGCTGGTTATGCTGTTCACTGATGCCTCCAGTAACCTCTACCATAGGGAATTGAGCTCAATTTCTTGAGATTCTATTTTCTCATCTGTAAAATGGGCAAAAGAGGAAGATACTGCAGTATCCGCAAAGTTCTTGTTTCATTGCAGTGTGAGGCTGACAAGTCCATTTAATCCAAAAGAGTGGTGGAGTCAGGTGGACCTGGGGTCAAATGCTGCCTCTTCCACCTGCTATCTGAGAAACCTTGGGTAAGGTTCAACACTTTGAGTCTCACTTTCCTTACAGTAGGATAATAATAGAAGCTGCTGTCCAGGGTGGTTGTTATAACTAAATTAGATAATGCACATAAAAATAAATTAGCATAGTGCACAGAACACAGTGTCAGCAAGAAGAGGGCATTATTTTATCAATCTTATTCTCACCCGTCCCAAGCTGGGCACAGAGAAGGCTGTTGGTGAACATTGACTCACATGCCTGCAGGGTTAATGTGTTCTTCAGAAAACAGATGACTATCCCAATTGGGTAATTTGAGAAGAGTTTAATAAAAAATTAATGATGCCAAGACATATTTAAATAGTAAAATAGCCACGAAAATTGAAGTTACATAAATTGCTTACAAATGTGTGGATGGGACATTGTATAACCAACATGGATGGTGCTGAATGTCAGAGCTATGTCAGAAGGGAGCCATTACCACGTGGAGTAGATATTTGTTTCAGCACTTTCTTTCTGAACCACATGACCTTGCAATGCCTCCCAGTAGAACAGGAAGAGTGAACATCTCCCATTCCCATCTCATTTGTCTGGGGCTTGACCATGTGACTTCCTTAGGTCAATAGGATATGAATTAGGAAATGATCCCAGCAGGGTTTAGAAATATGTTTGCATGGCTTGGCGCACCCTTTTGTACTTCTGTCATTTTTTCCATGCAAAAAACATTCCTAGTATCTGATGGCCCCAGAATGAGGAAACCTACAGGGTAGATCTGAACTCAGCTGGCAGCCCTGAACAAGATCACCTGAGACCAACAACACCAAACCCAGCTAGTGATCCTTGAGCAAAATACCAAATGTTTGCTCCTGTAGGCACTGAGATTTTGAGGTTGTAACATGGTGAAAACTAACACCTGCTAGATCCTAGGGCCACTTTTGAGAATTAAAAGAGGCAGATGGGAAGAGGTGGAGGGCTATGCAGTTACTGCATTGGGCTATTTGAAAGGAGGTGTGGCCTTCCATAGAGGGGAGTAAATAGCACCCCCATATTTCATTCCCTCCCTTCTCTGTGCTGTTGCTGCTTTTCACTAGCTGAAGGAGGGAGAGTCTGATAGTGTCCCTAAGATCAAAATGAACACAGCCCCTTGGGTCTCAGCACATGGTGGAGAAGGATGGAGAGTGGTTGCAGAAGGGTAAATGGGAATCAACCAGTTCAGTTAAGAAGGAAGGAGGGTACATGGGACCTTTGTATTAACAATTCGCTGCACTAAGAGCTTTGCACAGGGGCACCATCAATAGCCCTCCAGCATTTTTTGCCTGACTCTTGCCTTGAACTCCTGGTTCTCTTTAGTTCTCACTGGTCATTGGGAACATTATTTCAGGTCTGAATCTCAGTGGAGTTATCCAGCAGGACCTCCTTGAGTCACCCTATAATTATTTCAGAGTTTTGTCCCCTGGCCCCCATCCATCAGCCAAACAGGAGATCTTCTCAAAATAATCATGGCTGAGAGGGAGATTTAGGGAATACTCTCTTCAATCTGTTCCCTTTACTTTCTCCTCCTGTTGTTTCCCAGTGTCTTTAGCAAAGCCATATCTTCTAGAGTATTGTTCACAAGAACCCCAGCTCCATTCTTCGCTCACCTGTATATAATTAGTCAAGGGATCTGGAAAGGACCAGTTCAGCACAACGGTATAGAGCAAGAGTTTTGAAGCAAGACTGAAGTGAGTTGTAAAGCCCAACTTTTTCTCTTAGCAGCTGAATGACCTCGGGCAGATGACCTTATGTAATTCTTTAACCAGTGCACATAATCTTAGAACCAGATCCTGGGGCCACTTTTGAGAATTAAGTGGGGTATGCTTTAATGCCCTTAGCATGGTCCTTTGTTAATTTTCAATAAACTCATTATTTTACATTTCCCAAATGAGGTTAGGGGAAAGACTGAATCTAGAATGGTGCTGGAGTGGCTCAGAATGCTCTAACTGATGCCTCAGCAGCCTGGTATTGGGAAGGTTGTGCATCATTCTGTCAGTGGAATTCTTCTTCTCAGGCAGGCAGAAACTAAGCCATCCCTCAGCCTTCTAGGACACTGGATTATACTGGGGAGGGGATTTATCCTAAGATTAGCCTATTGGTGGTTTCTGCTCTGGTGTTATCAAACTATTAAATGGATACTCAGTTCACTCCCTTCTAGAGAAAATGATATTTTACAATCTCTGTAATAGCCTGAGATTTATGAATTCTTAAATCTGAATGTGCATTTGTGTGTATCAATTCAATGGTGAACTTAGAATGCCTGATTCTTGCAGATAAATGATGTGTACAATATATGATGATTGCAGAAGAAAAGTAGAGACTATCTAGGAAGGTATTCAAACAGAAGAGGACCTAGTGTTTGTTTCCACCCACTTTTCACACCCATCCCTATCCACCACCAAGCTAGCTACTCATTCATGCCTCCACCCACCACCTACCCTATTTGGCACCCCATTCTTCATCTATTTATTCTTCCATCCACCTCATTCCCCTTTGAAACCACCCACTAACCCCATCCATTCACTACCTACACATCAACTATGAAACCTCCATTCCATCCATTTCCATCCATCCAGCTACCTATCCCATATGCCAAATTTCCATTCACCATCTACCACTTAGTCTTCCAGACATCCACATGTTCCTTATACATCATCCATTCACTCTACCCATCCATCCACTAACCTTCAACCTCCAATCCCATCCACTCAGCATTCATTCACCATTCTCTACACAGGCACCCATCTACACATCCATTCATTCAAACATTCACCACCCATCTCCTCCATTCATCCATTAAGCAAACATGTACTAATTACTCATTACATTCCAGAGCTTGTGCAATGGACCTGGAACACACATGCCTAAGAAGTTCCTCCTTTTCCCAAGAGCCTTCATGTCCAGAGTGAATGAGTGATATACTCTGAAATAAAGACAAAATAAAACTCAACAAAGTTTTCATAAGACCTGACAAATGGGAAGCAGCATCTCATAGTGGTTACGCAGATGTGCTTTGAATCCAGACCTATTTAACTTTGATTTGGTCTCTGCAACTTGTTAGACAGAGGTCCTTGTACTGTTCACAATACTTCATTAAGCATCAGCTTCCCCATCTGCTAAGTTGCAATCATAATTGCATCTACTGCAGAAGATCATGGTGAACGCAAAAGTTAATGCTAAGTAAGTTAACATCTTGTGAGGGGGCACATTAACAAAGAACTCTGGGGCTCGGTGCCTGTAGCACATTGGTTATGGCGCCAGCCACATACACCTAGGGTGGCGGGTTCGAACCCAGCCTGGGTCAGCTAAAATACTGCAACAACAACAACAAAAAATAGCCAGGCATTGTGGCGGGTGCCTGTAGTCCCAGCTACTTGGAGGGACTGAGGAAAGATAATTGCTTAAGCCCAAGAATTTGAGGTTGCTTTGAGCTGTGATGCCACAGCACTCTAGCAAGGGCAACATAGTGAGACTCTGTCTCAAAAACAACAACAACAAAAGAAGAAAAACAGAAAACAAAAAACAAACAAAAAAACAAAAAATAAATAACTGTGGATGTTTGCTAGCATCCTAGAGCAATCCCAGCTGACAACCAACAAGACAATGGGAGCCTCGTTCCTACAACTGTAAGGAAGTGCAGTGTTAATAGCCTTGTGAGCATGAAAGGGGATCCTGAGGTCAGGAAGCAGCCCACTGACATCTTGGTTATGGTGTTATGTGACACTGAGAAGACACAGCAGAGCCATGCTTAGACTTGTGACTCATGGAAACCATGAGGTCATTATTATGTATTATTTTAAGCTATTAAGTTTGAGGTAACTTGTGTGGCAATAGATAACTATGACATTAAGTAGTTAGCCCAAGGCTGTATAACTCCTCAGTGATAGAGCTGGATTCATAACAAGAGGGAACCATTACACTCCCTGAAAGATAACCAACCAAAGGGATTAAGGAACCAAAGACTTTCTGATTAGAGTGTAATTGACTGGAAAATTCAATTCTTCAAAATCTCCAATTCCTTGACCTTAAGATTGATTAGTCAAGGATTTTTTGGATTAGAAAGGTCAAGTTTTCCATGGCAACTGGGGCAAGTGCCATGGCTTCCCTGATGCTGCTGAAGAAGTGAAGCAACCATAATTTACAGAAGAAAGTTGTGCTGTGTTGTTAAACCAAGGTCTGGTTCAGAACACTTAAGTATTTTCAATTTAAAAACGGGACAAGAGTTGCTTAGTGAGAAGCAGCCTCTGTATTTGTGCCCCTGCTGCACTTTCTCCATTGGCTCACATGGGCTGAAGAAATTGGATCTGTGGACACAGGACTTATTCCTTTTAAATACAGAGAAAGACTCGTGGGGGTGGGCAGACAGCCACCATCACTACTACTGAAGTAACAATAGCTGCTCACAGTTATTCAGACCTTGTCACAGGTAATCCTAGTGAGCCCACTGAGACCTGTGGGTTACCTGGGTAGGCTCATACTTTGGCATCCTTCATGTAATTATTCTTAAGTATTTACCTATCATCTATTTATTAGGAGTCAGAAAAGCAAAGTTTCTATTAATAGGATAATGATAGCATGCTTTTTAAAAATTGTGAATGTGAATCAGGTACTTCACTCAAACACAGTAGGAGTGAACTGCTCATTCACACTCCTGAGCCAGCATGGAATCGATGACCTCAAAACATTGGCAAAATATTTCTCCCTTTTCTCTCTTCCTCTTTCTGACTTTGTTTTTCTTTTCTAGCTGCTTGGGAGAGATATCAAGGGGATCAACATTTAGATCAACATTTAGATCAACATTATTAGATCAACAATAAATGTCCTTTTCAGTAAACAGCTCTGTGTTATGCATGAGTGCAGTGCAAAATTCTCAACAGACCAGAGTATGTGCCAATGACCAGAGTTTTAAGATTTTTCACTTGTGTGTGCTATCTGCTCCAGAGTGAGGGCTCTGACTTGCATTTTGCTGGTTATGAGGGTGTAAACCTAAGTTAACAGGTCCCACATTCCCATTTCAATAGACCCATTTCTTTTTATTGAGAGGTGAACTTATCAAGGTCTAGCCCCGGTATAGCCCATGTGAATGGAGAAGTGAGCTGCTTTGTTGAGGGAAGCAGAGCAGGGGAAAGGTGTGGGGTGGGGCACATTCAGCTGAGCCCTTGTCAAAGGTAATAGACTCACTGTGCAGCTGAAGATCCTCACCAGTGGCACCCCTCAGATTTGGTCAATATTCATTTGTTTTCATAGCAACCATTCATTCATTTTTTCATTCATTCATTTGGGATTTATTGAGAACCCACAATGAAAACCAATGTTGTAAGCCCAAGATGGTGAATTAGCCAATGTTCTTCCTCTGTGGTTTGCATTCTAATAGGGAAATAAAAGAAGTAAGGAGACCAATAAGAGAAATTATTTTTAGAAAATCGTAAGTAACATAAAGGAATCATGGGTGGTATGTCAGAGGGCAGCAGTGGGATCTGTGTAGAGAAAATAGTCAGGGAATACCTGTCTGAGGGGATGACCGCAGAGCTGAGTTGCTTGTAGTTAGGAGGATGTAGCAAGCACAGCACTCGGAAGAAGAGAATTCCAGGTGCTGACAGTGCTGGGGTGGGAATGTGCAAGGCATAGATGAAGAACAGAAACAATGCAGTTGAGGCAGAAGCAAAGTGCTTTTGAACACAGGGCAGGGGTTTGGGGGGGGCTGGTAGGGCAGAGAGGTTGGACAGGGCTTAGTAGAGAGTATTGTTAGGGCAAGAATAGGAACTTGAACTTTATCCTAATGGCAGCAGAGAACCATAAAATGGAGTCACAGCATCCAAGTATTTTTCAGTGATCTGTCTGAATGCCACAGGAAAATGAGAAGAGAGGTCCAAGAGCAGTAATAAGGAGACCACGTAGGAGACTACTGAAGAAGTCCAGTCCTACAACACTGGGATACTTACCTATTCTTCTAACTCACCAAGCACTTTCTTTCCCCAGGGCTTCTGATATGGTGTCCTCCCACCTGCAATACTCTTTCATCCACTTTATTTAGCTAACTCCAATTATTTTTTTAAAGCTCCCTATTCAATGCCTTTTCATCTTGGAAGCCTTCTATGACTCCACATCTAGGTCATTTTCCTTGTTATTCTCTCCCATGGCATCTAGGTCTTCCTCTTAGTAGCAGGCATTGAGCTTGCCACTTCTTGAGCCCAAGGAAGGCAAGAATATCATCAGAAATCACATACAACACTCTCAGAAAATATTTTACTAAATGGTGTTTTGTTGAAGTTAGTGGCAGCTTGAGATTTATGTTCCTGACCCTAAATTATTTTTAAACAATTAAGTAGGATTAGTTTTGCAAACAAATTTCTTTAAAAGCAATAAAGAAATTGCATTTCTGTGATTTTCTGCATGTCTTATATGTGTTGGGAATAGGATTAAGCAAATGAAACCCAATAACTCATTTAATCATCTCAATAACCATATAAAATCGGAATGAATCTTCACACCCACTTATCAGATGGGAAACTGAGGATGAACATTATAAGTAACTTGTCCCCAAAACATTCTGACTATGTGATGAAGATAACATTCTGACTGTGTGATGGAGATAATAGTTTGAATCCATGCTCATGTGGATGCAAAGCCCCTGCTGAAGGCAGGCACAATCATTCCTTCAGCAAGTATTTATTGAGTGTCAGCATTAGTGGTGGAGGAGGATATGATGTTGAATTTCCTACCCTCTGGGAGGTTAGCATCAGGTAGGAGAGATGACACCTGATAAAATGTGTCTACATAATGCTTATAGTAGGGGGAACCATTTTGCCCAGTCTAGAGAGCTGTGAAGATCATAACACAGCCTAATAATCCTGGCAATAATTTCAAAGTAACTCACACTCACTTGTAATTATTTCACACTATGAAGGGGATTAATAGTCCATAGAAATATTTCTTAAATCTCCTTTTTCCTTTGCCACATCTTCCCTCACATACCACAGCTTTTCCAAAATCCCTTGGTCCCAGGCTTGTGCCAAACCTTTTCCTATGTTCTTAATTCATACACCTTTTACTTTCTCCTTGCCTATTTCTCTTAAGATTCTACATGATGAAAGGTCCAAAGACTTGGCAAAACCCAAACTAGACTTTTGATAATCTGATGAAAGCTATGGACTTTTGCATGCAGACACACACACACACACACACACACACACACTTCACCGGTTTGCTTATAACTTCTAGGGGTCTAAAGATCTCTTGAATCTTAGAGAGATTCCCACAGTTCTATGGCTTGAATCTTTCTGTAGGGTCTCACAGTTGTTCTATGTGAGAACTCCTGCCATTGGCAATCTGAAAAGCCTTCAGCTCCTTGGCACTTGCCAAAACATAATAGCTTTTCTTTTTTCTATGTGCCTAAGAGAACGTTAGAAATTTGTGTAAAAATAGATGCACCCTCAACCAACCAAACCCCAAGCTTGCTGCTTCAGAAGATTGTCTGTCTGCAGTTTCCTGCTTAAAATGGCTTTATCTTCCAGGGAGCAGAGAACTCTGTAATTAGAGTAGCAGATGATGAAGGACTTAGCAACTTTCTAGCTGTTGGCATTGTAACTAAAAAGCTGGAGCCAACTTTTTTTTTTAAATATGGGTTCAGATTCTTGATATCCAGGGGTGTTTTAATTCACCCACATGGCATGGTTATGGAGACCATCAGCTCTCAGCCACTGCATTGTGTCCTTGCTGGGTGACCCTTAGTTATCAGGATATTGGAATATAATTGGAACTATTGGTTAAATTACAGAGTTGGAAAATTATTTGATTTAAAAATAAATTAAAGGAGACTTTCTATTCCAAAGTAGAAAGTAAGTTGTAGTGTAGAAGCAAGTGGCTTTGTTCCTCACCACTAAACCCAAAACTAATATATAGTGCCAAGATTATCACCAGCAATATCCCAGAACTGAAATGTGAGGGTGAGACTGTTCCTGGGGCCACAAAGAAATGAAAAACTCCAATCAGATGATACTTCCATATCCATGACATACCTCCCCTAATCTGTACCAAATGTATGTAAAATTCCTCCACCCAATGACTCACCGGAAAAGGTGAATCGAGTTGGACAACCAGCTTCCCCACCAATTTGAGTTCCTGGTAGGAGATCTGTCTCTGTCTCAACCCACTGGAAGCCTCAGGAATGCTTAAAGGAAGAAATATTCCTAAGTACAAGCAAGACAAAAGAGTAGGTGGGGGGTGTAGGATAACTGCAGCATTAGCATTTACATCAACAGGGGGCAGAAGTATCTTACCTAGATCTGGACACTCTGCTCTTTAATTTGGCTAAAGAAGGTGCAAAATCAGAGTGGCTGATTAGCAGCAACATACTGTAGGAAGTTTGTTCCACAGATCTCCTGGGCATGAACCCCTAGCCAGCCTTGCTACATTATCAGGATATCTCCTTTGGAACAGGCACATTTAGATTATTTATAAAACCAAGGTAAACCCAGGCTTAGGTACCAAGAAGAGGATAAAATAAGTAAATTTGAACATAGCCTATTTGAAAATACACAGTCAAAAGAGAAAAATAAGAATGAAAAGCAAGGTAACTGTTTCACTAGGGTCGGGGAGAGACCAGCTGAAAACAAGACAGAACCACTTAGCCCCACCACGCCAAACAGGTCCCGAGTTTCTCAGGCTGTAGCACTGTATGGTCCTTGACAAAGCTCCAGGGGAAAAAAGCAAACGGTATAAAATAATCATGGGGCGGAATCAGTGGGAAAACTCTGGTAACATGAATAACCAGAATAGATCAACCACCCCCAAGGAAAGATATGGCAGATGTAAATGAAGATCCCATTCATAAACAGCTGGACGAGATGACAGACATCGAATTCAGAATTTGGATTGCAAACAAGATTAATAGAATGGTGGAAAATTTGAAATTAGAAATTCGAGGAGCAATTCAAAAGTCAGAATTAGAAATTTGAGGAGAAATTCAAAAGTTGTCTCAAGAATTTAACGAATTTAAAGACAAAACCACCAAAGATTTTGATGCACTGAAGCAAGAATTTGCAGCCCTCAAAGATCTGAAAAATACAGTAGAATCCCTCAGTAACAGAGTGGAGCAAGCAGTAGAAAGGATTTCTGACATTGAAGACAAAGCTTTTGAACACTCCCAAACTCTCAAAGAGGAAGAGAAATGGAGAGCAAAAACAAATCATTCTCTAAGCGAGCTCTGGGACAATTCTAAGAAGGCTAATAGCCACCTCATTGGAATCCCTGAAAGTGATGAAGTGGTCTCGCAAGGCACAGAGGCCCTTCTCCATGAAATTATGAAAGAGAATTTTCCAGACATGCCAAGAGATTCTGAAATTCAGAAAGCAGACAGTTTCAGAACCCCAGCATGACTCAATCCCAATAAGACATCCCCCAGGCATATCATAATTAACTTCACTAAAGTTAAATGAAGGAGAAAATTCTGAGAGCATCCAGACATAACAAATATATTACCTACAAAGGGAAGAATATTGAATGACTACAGATCTCTCTGCTGAAACTTTTCAAGCCAGAAGAGGGTGGTCATCGACGTTTAATCTCCTAAAGTAAAATAACTTTCAAACCTAGATCCTTTATCCAGCTAAATGGAGTTTCATTTATGATGGAGAAATTAAATACTTTTATGACATTCATATGTTGAACAAATTTGCAATAACCAAACCAGCTCTTCAGGATAGTTTCAGACCTATCCTCCATAATGACCAGCCCAATCCTCTACCACAAAAGTAAACTCACTCAGAAACTTTTGATCAAACTCCAACTTCCACAGTGGCAAAAGGATTAAAAATGTCCACTGGACTATCAAAAAACTCAATACCCAAAATTTTACCAGATTTAGCAATATTCTCCATTAATGTGAATGGCTTAAACTGTCCTCTAAAGAGGCACAGGTTAGCTGATTGGATACAAAAACTCAGGCCAGATATTTGCTGCATACAAGAGTCATATCTTACCTTAAAAGATAAATATAGACTCAGGGTGAAAGGATGGTCATTCATATTTCAGGCAAATGGTAATCAGAAAAAAGCAAAAAAGGGGTTGCAATTCTATTTGCAGACACAGTAGGCTTGAAACCAACAAAAGTAAGGAAGGATAAGAATGGTCACTTCATATTTGTTAAGGGTAATACTCAATATGATGAGATCTCAATTATTAATATCTATGCACCCAACCAGAATGCACCTCAATTTATAAGAGAAACTCTAACAGACATGAGCAACTTGATTTCCTCCAGCTCCATAATAGATGGAGATTTCAACACTCCTTTGGCAGTGTTGGATAGACCCTCTAATAAGCAGCTGAGCAAAGAAATTTTAGATTTAAACCTAACCATTCAACATTTGGATTTAGCAGACATCTACAGAACATTTCATCCCCAACAAAACTGAATACACATACCCTGTTTCCCCGAAAATAAATCATCCTCTGAAAATAAGACCTACTTACAGGAAAGATAAGACATCCCCTGAAAATAAGACCTAGCGCATCTTTGGGAACACACCTTAAAATAAGACACTGTCTTATTTTTGGGGAAACAGGGTACTTCTCATCAGCCCACGGAACATACTCCAAAATCGATCACATCTTAGATCACAAATCTAACCTCAGTAAATTTAAAGGAATAGAAATTATTCCTTGCATCTTCTCAGATCACTATGAAATAAAATTTGAGCTCAGTAACAACAGGAATCTGCATACTCATACAAAAACATGGAAGTTAAACAACCTTATGCTGAATGGTAGCTGGATCAGAGATGATATCAAGAAGGAAATTGCCAAATTTTTGGAACAAAACAACAATGAAGACACGAATTGTTAGAACCTCTGGGATACCATGAAGGCAGTCCTAAGAGGGAAATTTATAGCACTGCAAGCCTTCTTCAAGAGAATGGAAAGAGAGGAAGTTAACAACTTAATGGGACATCTCAAGCAACTGGAAAAGGAAGAAAATTCCAACTCCAAACTCAGTAGAAGAAAAGAAATAACCAAAATTAGAGCAGAATTAAATGAAATTGAAAACAAAAGAATTATACAACAGATCAATAAATAAAAAAGTTGTTTTTTTGGCATTATCTCAGTTACTGTGAAGCGAGTGTATGATGCCCCATGATCATATCAATGTATACAGTTATGATTTAATAAAAAAAAAAAGTTGGTTTTTTGAAAAGGTCAATAAAATAGATAAACCTTTGGCTAACCAAACCAGGAAAAAAAGAAAAATAAATAAAGAATGAAAATCAAATAATATTGCCTATAATGTATAGAAAATTACATCAAAAGATAAAATCTAAGAATTATTGGTGTTCAGGAGGGAGTGAAGCAAGAGCAAAGGATGGAAACAACAGAAAACTTTCCAAAACTTGAAAAAGAGACAAATATTCAGGTACAGGAAGGTCAGAGAATACCAGAGAGATTCAAGCCAAAGAAGACTACCCCAAGGTGCATAAAATCACGATATCAAAAATCAAGGACAAAAAGAGGATTTTAAAAGGAGCAAGAGAAACAAAAAGCAAATAACATATAAATAAATGCTAATTCATCTGGCAACAGACTTTTCAACAGAAACCATTTAGGCCAGAAAGAAGTGAAATGACATTTTCAAAGTGTTGAAAGAAGAAAACTGCCATATGAGAATACTGCGTTCAGCAAAGCTATTCTTCAAATATAAAGGAAAAATAAAGTCTTCCTGAGACAAACAAAAGCTGAGAGAACTCATCACCACCAGACCTGCCTGTCTTACAAGAAATGCTAAGTGGAGCTTTTCAATCTGAAAGAAAAAAATAAAACATAATGTATGAAAACAAAAACATTTTAAGATATATAACCCATTGTTAAAATTAACTATATGGACAAACCCAGAACATTCTAATATTGTAATTGTGGTGTACAGTTTACTCATAATTTTTTATGTGAAGCCCAAAAGACAAATGTATCAAAAACAATAATAGCTATAGCAACCTGTTAAGAGATAGGCAATATAAAAATATGCAAATTGGGGAAAAATAAAAAAGTGAATGGATGAAGTTAAAGTGTAGAGTTTGTTTCCATTTTTCATTGTTTCTATCTTTATGATATAATGTTTGTGATATATAAGTTGTTATATGTATCTTTAAAATATATTTATATCTATAAGATTATTTTGTAAGTATCCTAGTAACCACATGCAAGAACTTATAAAAGATTCACTAAAAATAAAAAGCAATGAATTAAAACACACTACTAGAGAAAACCGCTAACCAGAAAGGGAGACAGTAAGAAAGGAAGGGAGGAATTACAAAACAAGTAGAAACCCAACAACAAAATGGCAGTAGCAGATCCTAGATCCAACTATATACTGCCTACAAGAAATACACTTCACCTATAAAAACACACATTGACTTAAAGTGAATGTGTTGAAAAATATATTCTATGCAACTGATGACCAAAAAAATAGCAGGAGTACCTGTATTTGTCAGATAAAATAGACTGAAAATTAAAGACTACAAAAAGAGGCAATAAGGTTACTATGTAATGATAAGGGGATTAATTCAGCAAGAGGATACATACATGTATATCATTTAAATATCTATGGAGCTTGCAAGCATATAAAGCAAACATTAATAGATGTAAAGGGATAGACAGATTGCAATACAATACCAGTAAGGAACTTCAGTGTTCCACTGTCTGTAATGAACAGATTATCCAGACATGAAATCAACACAAAGACATTGGTGTTAAATAGCCCTAACTGACATTCACAGGATATTTTGTCCAACTGTTGCAGAATATACATTTTTTCCATCACCACATGGGACCTTATCCAGAATAGACACATCTTAGGTCACAAAACAAGTTTCAACAAATTTAAAAAATCATCAATCATATCAAGTATCTTTTCTGACCACAATATAATAAAACTGGAAATCAGTAACAAGAAGAATCTTGGAAACTAGACCAACACATGGAAATTAAGCAAAATCCTCCTGAGTGACCAATGGGTCAATGAAGAAATTAAAAAGAAAATTTATCAAAATAAGCAAAAATGGAAATACTGTATAACATACCAAACGTGGACTATAGAAAAAGCAGTATTAAGAGGGAAGGAAGTTCATAGCAGTAAATGCTTATATCAAAAAAGTACAAATACTTCAAATAAACCATCTAATGAGGCACCTCAAGAAATTAGAAAAGGAAGAATTAACTAAATTCATAATTAGTAGAAGGAAAGAAGCTCAGATCAAGACTAAGAAAGAATACAAAAGATCAACAAAATAAAATGTTGGTTTTTAAAAAAGATAAAGAAAATCAGCAAGTCTACTCTAAGTAAAAAGAGAGAAGACTAAAATAAATAAAATGAAAAAGGAAAGATAATAATTGAGGCTACAAACATATGAAGAATAATTAGAAACTATTATGTACAACTATATGCCAACAAATTGGAAACTTATATATTCTGGTTATTAATCTCTTGTCAGATGAATAATTTGCAAATGTTTTGTGGGGTGTCTTTGTCACTTCATTGATTATTTACTTTGCTGTGTAGAGCTTTTTAGCAAATTATTCATCTGACAAGGAATTAATAACCAGAGTATATAAGGAGCCCAAACAACTCAACAGCAAAAAAACAAATAATGTGATTAAAAAGTGATCAAAAGATCTGAATAGATGTTTCTCAAAAGAAGACATACTGATGGGCAACAGGTACTGGAAAACATGCTTAACATCACTAATCATTAGAGAAATGCCAGTAAAAACAATAATGATGTATCATCTCACTCCAGTTAAAAATGGCTTTTATCAAAAAGAGAGTAATGGATGCTGGTGAGGATGTGGAGGAAGGGAAACCCTCAAAAGTAGTTGGTGGGATTTTAAATTAGCACAGCCACCATGGAAAATGGTATGGAGGTTCCTCAAGAAAATAAAAATCAAACTACCATATTATCCAGCAATCCCACTACTGGGTATCTATTCAAAAGAAAAATCAATATATGGAAGAGATACTTTCACTTCCATGTTCTTTGCAGCACTATTCCCAATACCCAAAATATGGAATCGATTGATGAATAGATGGATTGATAAAGGAAATGTGGCATATAAACACAATGGAATACTATCCAGCCATAAAAAACAACGAAATCTTGTTATTTGCAGCAACAAGCATGGAACTGAACATAATGATGTTCACTGAAATAGTCCAATCACAGAAAGACAAATATCACATGTTTTGCTTATAGGCAGAAGATATAAAAGTGGATCTTATGAAAATAGTGGGTAGATTGGTGGCTACCAGAGGGTAGAGGGAAGGGGTGTTTTTAAGAGAAGTTGATTAATGGGTACAAATATATAGTTTGATAGAAGAAATAAACCTAGTATTTGGTAGATCAGTAACATGATTATAGGTTATGATAATCTATTGTACATTACAAAATTGCTAGACAAGAATAATTCAAATGTTTATAGCATAAAAAAATACAATTTTTTTAGGCTTTTTAAAAATTTTTATTTTTACATATACTTGTGTTAATTAGGTTTCCATTTTTCTTTTGCCTTCACAAAATTAAAAAGACTTAAAATTTAATAAAAATAACAATGTTTAAGATAAGGATTAGAAACAAAAACCTTGTAAAGAACGAAGGAACATAAATACATTCAGAAAAGGAATCAGACAATTGCTTCATTGAAATATTGAGCAGTAATAATAATAATGCAAGGAAAGTAACATTCACATTGTCAAATAAGAGTATGTCTATTATAGAATGCTTTGACTCTGAGATTCAGTATGAGTCATCAGTTAACTTCTTATTTTTTGTATCAAAAATTAGACAACTAATATTTCTAAATAAAAGTAAAAAATAACTTCAAAAAACAGCTCATGCTAAATCTTACAGACAATAGAAAAAAGAAGAAATACATCAAAATCATTCTACTTGATATAGGTACACTGGATATTAAAGTTGGAGAAAATATATTATTATAAGGAGAAATTACAAACATATGTCACTTAAAAATGAGGATACAATATCCTAAACATATTAACATGTTGAGTTAAGAATTAATGTTTAAGTAATATACTTGGATCAAAATTAAAACCAATTTATGTGAAAATTAGTCACTATTTACTTTTCTTTTATTGTTCTTTTTTTTCTTTTCCTCTCCCTCAGCCCTTTCCTCCTTCTCTGTCTGCTCTCCCCTTCCCTCATGTCCCACCATTGTCATTAATTGTCTTCAAATCAAAATTGAGTACATAGGATTCATACTTCTCCACTCCTGTGATGCTTCACTAAGAATAATGTGTTCCACCTCCATCCAGGTTAGTACAAATGCTGAAAAATCTCCATTTTTTATGCCTGAATAATATTCAATTGTATACATATACCACAGCTTGCCAATCCATTCCTGGGTTGAAGGACATTTAGGTTGTTTCCACATTTTGGCGATTGTGAATTTGGCTGCGGTAAACAGCCTAGTACAAGTGTCTTTATAATAAAAGTTTTTTTTCCTTCTGGATAGATGCCCAGGAATGGGATTGCAAGATCAAACGAGAGGTCTAGGTTGAGTTCTTTGAGGTTTCTCCATACTTCCTTCCAAAAAGGTTGTATTAGTTTGCAGTCCCACCAGCAGTGTAAAAGTGTTCCTTTCTCTCGGCGACTGCACCAGCATCTGCAGTTTTGAGATTTTGTGATATAGGCCATTCTCGCTGGGGTTAAATGATATCTCAGGGTGGTTTTAATCTGCATTTCTCTAATAATTAGAGATGGTGAGCATTTTTTCATATGATTGCTGGCCATTCATCTGTCATCTTTGGAGAAGATTCTATTCATCTCTCTTCCCCATTGATGTATGGGATTGTTGGTTTTTTTCTTGTGAATTAACTGAAGTTCTGTAGAGCTCCAGGTTATTAAGTATTTGCCTGATTCAAAATATGCAAATATTCTTTCCCATTGGGTAGGTTGTCTATTTGCTTGGTTGTACAGAAACTCTCCTTGGCTGTACAGAAACTTTACAATTTAATTAAATTCCATTTGTTTATTATTGCAGTTGTTGCTATTGCCATGGCAGTCTTCCTCATAAAATCTTTCCCCAGGCCAATATCTTCCGGTGTTTTTCCTATTCTTTCTTTGAAGATTTTTATTGTTTCCTGCCTTAAATTTAAGTCCTTTCTCCATCTTGAGTCAATTTCTGTGAGTGGAGAAAGTGTGGGTCCAGTTTCAGTCTTTTACATGTGGATATCCGATTCTCCCAGCACCAATTATTGAATAGGGAGAATCTTTCCCCCCCGTGGACACTCTTCTTTGGTTTATTAAAGATTAGGTGGCTGTAAGTTGTTGATTTCAATGTTAATTAAAGACACAACTCCCTTCACCATAGCCCCAAAGAAAATGAAATACTTAGGAATATGCCTAACAAAAGAGGTGAAGGACCTCTATAAAGAAAATTATGTAAACTTAAGAAAGGAAATAGCAGAGGACCTTAACAAATGGAAGAACATACCATGTTCATGGCTGGGAAAAATAATCAACATTGTTAAAATGTCTATACTTCCCAGAGCAATTTACCAATTCAACGCCATCCCTATTAAAATACCAACATCTTATTTTCAAGACTTGCAAAAAATGATTCTGCATTTTGTATGGAACCAGAAAAAAACCTCATATAGCTAAGGCAGTTCTTAGTAATAAAAACAGCCGGGGGTATCACCGTACTGGATTTTAGGCTGTATTACAAGGCCATAGTGATCAAGACAACGTGGTACTGGCACAAAAATAGAGACATAGACATTTGGAATCAAATAGTAAACAAGGAAAAGTACAAATATTTAAGGTGATGGGTGTCTCAGTTATCTTCATTTTATCTTTACAAATTATATGAATGTGTAAAGCTACATGTGCCCTGGAAAATGCCCATCTATTATGTATCATTAAGAAAAGCAGAATTAAAAAAAATAAATTTGAGAACATTTAAATTTATCTCTGTAATGATTCTGTTTGTAATGACTTTTTTTCAAATGTGCTTTATTGTAAGTAGGGGATGGGAAGGACTGGGCCGTGGGCACCATCTATGAAATTCTCACTTGGGGCAATGTGACCCTTCAGGGTTCCTGATTTTACAAAAGTGTTTTAAAAGGCCTTTGCTAACTCCTAGATTTTTTTATGTCAAAATCTTTCTTTTTCTAGAATAGTGTTTCCTAAACTCTAGTTCAGGGGTCCTCAAACTGCCACCCGTGGGCCACATGAGGCAGTGTGATTGTATTTGTTCCCATTTTTTTTTTTTTTACTTCAAAATAAGATATGTGCAGTGTGCATAGGAATTTGTTCATAGTTTTTTTTTTTTTTTTAAACTATAGTCCGGCCATCTAACAGTCTGAGGGACAGTAAACTGGCCCCCTGTTTAAAAAGTTTGAGGACGCCTGGTCTATATTTATCTTTTAAGGTAAGGTGGGATTCTTGTATGCAGCAGATATCTGGCCTGAGTTTTTGTATCCAGTCAACTTGTGCCTCTTTAGAGGATAATTTAAACCCTTCACATTAATTGAGAATATTGATAAGCCTTGCAGAATTTGGGTACTGAGTTTTTCAAAAGTCCAGTGAACATTTTTAATCCTTTCGCCAGTGTGAAAGTTGGAAATTGATCAAAAATTTCTGAGTGAGTTTAGATTCCTTCATTTCTTTAAGCTTATCCATGTCTTTTCTATATTCTTCTTTTTTTTTTTTAATTGTTGGGGATTCATTGAGGGTATAAGAAACCAGGCTACATTGATTGCATTTGTTATGTAAAGTCCCTCTTACAATTGTGTCTTGCTCCCAAATGGTGTGTCACACACCAAGACCCCACCCCACCTCCTTCCCTCTCTCTGCTCTTACTTTCCCCCCCCTCCCTTTTCTATAGTCTACATATTTCTCGTCTGACTTTTGGTTCTGTACTTCCATTTTCTCTTCCAATCCCTTTATTATCTTAATCAATCTTATTTAAATTCTCTTTTTGTTGAATCCATGAATTCTTTACAGGAAGAGACTTCTTTATAAATTGCCTCATGTTCCCTTGGAGGAGTTGCTCTAATTTGGTTATTTGTGGTGCCTGAGTTTTTCTGTTGGTTCCTCCTCATGTGTGCTTTCTTCTTGTTCACTTCTTTGTGCACCTTTCTCCTTCACAATTCTTCCTTTGCTTCAAGTTACCTTGTCTCAGAGTTTAGGTGAGGAAGAGGCCTCTTGGTGTAGGGTAAGAAGGCAGAGAAGGGTACAGCAAGCAAAGAGAACTGAGAAAAAGAAGAAGAGAAAAAGAAATAAAAAATAAAAAGGGGTAAGTGTAGGAGAAAAGCAAAAGGAAGAAAAAGAAAGGTAAAAACAAGGGAGAAGGGGGGCTAATAGAAGAAAATTGAGGAGCAGGTGAGAACAGGAAGGGAGGATGAGAATGATGGAAGAGATGTTGTTGTTCAGCTCTGGCCTATGGCCACTCCTATAGCTTGAGGGTTGTGACGAGCTGAGCTGGTGGGTTTCTCAAAGATAGGCCCACCTTACTTTTCTGACCACAGTCAGACTCTTCCTTTCCTAAATAAATAAATAAAAAGAGAAGAAGAAAAGCAAACAAAAAACCCAAGAAGTAATAGATAAAAAAGAAAGTAAAGAAAAAAAAGAAAGAAAAAAGTAGAAAAGATCTGTAATGTGATCTTCCTACTACTTTATTCCTAGGCCAAGATTAGAAAGTTCTTCTGGCTTCTTTGAGCCAGGTTCCTGCTATGGTCAACCTCCTAGGCCACCACCGTGTCCCACTTGCTCTCAGCAAGGAAAGGGTGAAAAGAGAAAGAAGAAAGAAAAAAGAGAAGACTATATATATATATATGCATAGATCAAGGAAAATTAAATGGGCCATTGGATCAAATTAAGGGGAAGGAGGGAGGAGGGATAAGGAAAGAAAACAGAAAGGCAACAATCCAAGAAAAAGAGAAACACAAGACTAGAAACGGGGTGGGGGTTCATATCTTGGCTGATGCTGAAGTACTTTATGTGGGAGAGATGGAGTGAGTAGAAGGGACTCTATCAACTGGGAGAATGCTGTGGGGTGTACTTGGGTGAGGGAATAGTTCAAGCTAAAATTCTGCAACCAAAGCCAAAAACAAAAGAAAAAATTAAAAGAATATAGATGTCCTTGCTCTTGTTGAATGTAAAAAATGGGATCCAAGAGAAAAATTCAACCTTAAAAAGCAACATGCATTGAAACAAAATATTAGAAAAGAAAAAAAAACTAAAATTAAAAAAAACCTCAGATATCCTGATATAAGCACTCTCAGCAACCGATTGAGGAAGCTAAATTAAAGACAAAAGAGAAGAAAAAAAAAAGGAAAAAGAAAACAGCAACAGCAACCAAAAGAAAAAAAAATTATATACAAGACATAGGGATTAGATTTCGGTAGTATATCTATGCTGTAATACAGTTCCTGAACAACAAGTGGCGCTCTGAATTCGGGGGACAAACAACACAGGTATTAACCTCTCTCTGGTTCCCAGACTTAGAACAGTATGCCAGCTTATTTGTTCCTGGTGGTTTCCCGTCCATCTCAGCACTTAGCTCCCACAGATCTGGGATTCCACAGTTCTGAACAGTTCCTCGGCAACAGGCCTCTGCAATCCTCTACATGGGGAGCTGGGGTCCCTGTGCCTGTCCCGAGTGAAGGATCACTCCTGTAGGCAGGATGCTGTCCACCTTGCCCTATGTCCCCAGCAAGAAGCCCGCCAGCACCATGGCACAGTGTTTCCAACAATGGTATGACCCTGATAGGAAACTGTCTCCCCTTACAGATGTCTCCCCCACTGCCAAACCCCAGTGAGGCTGCACCAGGCAGCACCCCAAATTGGCCCCCAAATTCCACTCGGGAGTGCCTACTTCATTCCTTTCAGAATCCCGGAGCCTGATAAGGGCACATGTTCACCTCCAGATAGGCGCCCAGCAACATGTCAGCTCGCACTCGCTTCTGTGGCTCTCCTCTTTCTGGGAACCCCTCCCCTGAGTATGATCCACAGGTTGTGACCCTCCTCAGAGCGGATCAAGCCAGCAATCTAATCTGGCCACCAAATTCTGCTCTTAGAAGTAGTATTTAGTCTCACAAAAGGAACGCAGAAATTATCCTCTGGATCAGGCCACATCCTCCCTGCACCATCATAACCCCGGGTGTCTGCCCACCCAGAGCCACTGCAGCACGGGGGTAACCTGCCAAACCTTGCCCAGATGTGATAGTTCTCTACACCTCGGCCAAATCCTGCTGTCTGCTTCCACGCTGCACACTCCCAGCCACCACTGTTCTCGATATGCCACACTCGGACTGATCCAGCCCTCTCCTTTTGCCCCTTTGCTCTAGGACAGCTCCACTAAAGGTCCGTCCCACCCACCATCATGCACAGCCCCCCATGAAAGGCATTTGTAACACATTAACTACTGTGTGACTCGCATTTAGCATATGCTAGTTATGAGCCTGGGGCCTTGTGAAGCATATATAACTCACACATTTCTTCATCTAATAACACATCATGGCCCCAAGGAATTTTTTTTCCAAGTGTAGCAGTCAGTGTGTTCAAATGATATTTTCCTACTATGAACATTTCCCTTAAGAGGAAAACAGAGAATAATGCCCTGACACTCTGCCATAAAAATATTTTTGTACTGCTTCCACTTTTATTTTTCCCAGGTACAGAATGTCTTTGAATTCAAATTCTGTTGTGTGAATGATTGTTGCATGGGCGATGCCACAGAGATTAAGCTTGCAATTAAATGTTGGAGAATAAGAAAGCCTGAAAGCTCGCTCAGGCAAACAGCGATTTTATTTCTTCCAGCAAGGCTTATATAGGCACATAACTTAATCAATAAACATGTGGCTTAAAACTTGGCCCCAGGCCTCTTACTGCCTGACACCTAGTGGCCTACAGATTAACTGGATTAACTGATAAACACTTCACTAACATTATCTAAAGCTATTTTTATGCTAAGTAATCAAAAACAAAACCACAAAGCAAGGTTCTGCGGAAATAAGATGTTTGAATGCTGGACCTTTAATGGACCATCTGGAGGCAGTCAATCACCTTTAGGGAGTCTTCTGGAAACAGCTGAGCTATACAGGTCTCTGCCTGCAGGCCTGCCCCACGAAGCTCGGCCCTAAATCACTTCTACGTGATTAGGCCCTAAGCCACATGTGGAGTTCTATCCAGGTTCTTTCCCTTCCACTCACAAAAGACTTCAAACTTCCTTCACAAAATGGAACCATTGAAAGGTTTACTTATAGGATTTTTGTCTATAATTCCCTTTTGGAAACTTTGCAGTGTGATGTGTTCTCAGCCACCATCCTGTATTTTCATGGCTCTGTATTTCATAACTGTCTAGAATTAACCAAGATGCCTACAGCAGCCATCTAGCAGACGTGTCCCTGAGCCATCTGCTAGAGAACAGCCTGAGATGCTAGAGGTGAAGTCTCTCTTGAGAGTAGCTACGTGCCCTGGGGCAGAGAGTAGTCCTCTGGTATCCCTTCACCTAAAAAAGCTAACCTCTTTGCTTGTTAAGATGTTCATTCCCTCCCTTATTTGGATGCTAGTATTGAGGAGGAAAGGCAGAAATGAGTCTTGCCCTCTGGAATTCCTCACACTTGTAAAGGAAAAAAAAATACTTTCTAAAAGGACAAGGAAAACCCACCTAGAAGGTGGTGTAAAAACATACAATGCAAAAATGCACTTTAGGCACAGTGCAGTGTGTCCTGGGAGGGTAGTCACCCAGCACTTCACTGAGCAGAACAGGGGTGGAGAATGTTCCCAATGTTAGGATGCCCTTATTGACACTGGAGTCAGACATGTCTGTTTTCCAACCAGTCCTGCCCCTCCCTGGGTTTGCCACCTTAAAAAATTTTGTTTTCTTATTTGAGGCTCTGTCTTCCATTAAATATGAAAGCAGGCCTCATCATAATGTATGATAAGAGCAAACCTTCAGAATATTATGTTAACTGAAATACGCTGGCAACAAAATGATGCATATTACATTAATTTCACTTATATAAACTATCTTAAGTAGTCAAACTCATAGAAAGAGAAAATAGAATGGTGTTTGTCAAGGGTGTTACTCAAGGGTTGAAGAGAGGGTAAAAGGAGTTTCTACTTAGGGGGTATTGCGTGGTAGATCTGAATGATTTCAAAGTTCTAGAGAACTGTATAACAGTAAGTAACAAACATACTTAACACTACTGAAATCTAAACTTCAAAAGATTTTTAAGGTCAGGTGCGGTGGCTCACTCCTGTAATCCTAGCACTCTGGGAGGCCGAGGTGGGTGGATAGCCTGAGCTCACAGGTTTGAGACCAGTCTGAGTCAGAGCGAGACCTAATGTCTAAAAATAGCTGGTCATTGTGTTGTTTGCCTGTAGTCCCCGCTACTTGGGAGGATGAGGCAAGAAAACTGTTTGAGCTCAAGAGTATGAGGTTGCTGTGAACTATGATACCATAGCACTCTACTGAGCCAAGGTGGACAAAGTGAGACTGTCTCAAAAAAAAAAAAAAGGTATTTTTTTTATAAGATAAAAGTTCATTTTAATAAAGAAAAAATTCAACATTGAAAAAAAGTATTTTTAGGAATACTTTTGGCTGTGTTTTGTTGTGAGACACAGATTCACTCTGTAGGGTAGAGTGACACGGCATCATAATTGCCCACAGCAGCCTCAAACTCTTGGGGTCAAGAGATCCTCTTTGGAAGCGGGGATTAGTGTGCTCCCACTAAATGGGCACAATTTAATGGTAGAAGGCATGACTCCTTAGTGTGGGACACAATCACAATAAGGACTCTCTTGTGAGTCCTTATTGAAAATGCAAACATTGTAACCTAATTGTACCACACATTGATCAGAAATTAAAAAAAAAAAAAAAAAAGAAAGAAAGAAATCCTGTTGCCTGTCTTCTGAGTAGCTGGGACTCTAGGTGTGAACCACCACAGCTGGCTAGGGTCTCTCTCTCCCTCTTGCTCAGGCTGGTCTTGAACTCCTGAGCTCAAGCAATCCATCCACCTCAGCCTCCCAGAGTGCTAGGTAGGATTCCAGGTGTGAATCATCCAGCATGATAATACCTTTTGTTATGTGTTCTTTTAATAATACAATTTTAAACAGATAACAAAAAGAGACAGTCAATAAATCTTTTCAAAAATTACCTTCAAATAACAAGTGTTTCTCTCACACACATAAAAACATAGATCCATCATTGAGCACATGGCGAAATTAAGACTATTTTTATGATCATTCAACTAGATAAGATAAAACAAACATTAAAAACTAAGGAAGAGCTGGGGCTCAGTGGCTCATGCCTGTAATCCCAGTAGTCTGGGAGGCCTAGGCAGGTGGATTGCCTGAGCTCACAGGTTCAAGACCAGCCTGAGCAAGTGCAGGACCCCATCTCTAAAACATAGCTGGACATTGTAACGGGTGCCTGTAGTCCCGGCAACTGAGACAAGACAATAGCCTGAGCCCAAGACTTTGAAGTTGCTGTGAGCTATAAGTACACGACACTCTACCAAAGGTGACGATGTGAGACTCTGCCTCAGAAAAGAAAAAAAAAAAAAAAACTAAACAAGAAAATAAATATATAAGATAATCATAAAGAAAGTCTGTTAAGAAAAACACATACATATATTATTAGTGATATACATATGCCTAATATTTTGATTGAACCTCACCTTGACTTAAAGTGTATATATAGAGCTACAAACTCTTATCTAAGAATATAAGACGTAGACAAACCAAACACACAATAAACTGATGTTAAGGTAACTGGCCTACCAAGAAACAGTCATAGGGTGTTATAAAACAAGAATATTAGAAACTTTAGCTTGTGAAATTCTGTATGGAAATTAATATGACATTAAAAAAGAATGTTTTTCTAGATAACTAGAAGGTTCAACTATGACCTATGATCCCTATGTATCTATAGAGAGCAGATATTTTCAATCACTGGCACATGGTGTATGAAAATACAATTTCACAGAAAATACACTGTAATCAATAATAAAGAACCTCAGGTAAGAATTTTTTTTTTCTTTGCAGTTTTTGGCTGGGGCTGGTTTTGAACCCGCCACCTCCAGCATATGGGGCCGGCACCCTACCCTTTTGAGCCACGGGCGAGGCCTCAGGTGAGTATATTTTAATGCATAGCACTTAAAAGGCTTTACAAATAATAGGTTTTTCCTGGACGCTGTGGCTCATGCCTGTAATCTCAGCGCTCTGGAAGAATGAGGTGAGTGGACTGACTGACCTCAGGAGTTCAAGATCAGCCAGAGACAGAGTGAGACGCCCTCTCTACAAATGGCCAGGCATTGTGGAGGGCACCTGTAGTCCCAGCTACTTGGGAGGCTGAGGCAAGAGAATCACTTGAGCCCAAGAGTTTTACATTGCTGTGAGCTATGACACTACTGCACCCTACTGTGAGTGACAAAGGAAGACTGTCTCAAAAAAAAAGAAAAAAAGAAAAACCACAAAGTAGCTGGCAATACAGGCATGCATCCATTGAGACTTTTCACTCTCCAGAAGATGCTCTGGTGAACATATGGCCCCTCTCACCCCCACTAAATTACTCAATGAACACCCAGCTATTTACATACACTTGGAAAGGGAAATTCCTCCTTGAATTTACAGAGCTTGAGCTAGAACTAAGGACACAGTAATACGTGTAAATATGATGAAAGTGCGGTTTGGTAAGTATATTCTTAACTATGACATTTTATAATTAAATATCTGTAACTACTGTATTTTATCTAATCCTGAACAATATGGCCTTCTTGATTCTAGAACTATTTGATGCTGCAGGAACAGTAGAAATGTCCAGGGATGTGTTTCAAATCAAGAATGGAACCTCTGCTTGTTGTCAACACGTCAGTTTTGTATCTTTTTCATTTCAAATCCTCACTGTGGACTCTATTTGGGGGTACACCGTGTCTCTGCTATGACTTATTTTAAGAAACAGAGAATACAATGTGGGGAATTGGGTTTAGTTTTTCAGATAATCTACTTCAACTTCGATGACACTTTTGCACACTGAAAGACCACTTGCCTGCAGAGCAGCAGTTGGACCTCACAGTGTGGATTGTGCCTTCACTGGGAAGGTTCTGTGACGCCCATCACCATGGTGACGTGAGAGTATATATCTTGGCCCCTCCTGCTGCCACTTGCCATTCAACATGGGAAACCTGAAAAGCCGATTCAAAGGTATGTTCATACTGACCTGTGGGAGGCCCTGCTCCTTCACAGTGACTACAGTATTTCTCACAATATTTTACTTAAAAAATTATCCTCTGCATTTTCCCATGGGTGGTTATAATGTGTTTCTGGTTTTGTTTGATTCCCTAATTTATAGTTGATAGTCCTGTCAAGCAGGTTGCCCTACAGTTTATCTCCTCCTTTCAAAAATATATTCTTTTTTCTTATGTCCTGTGATCCTCAAACATTGCTCAATTAGATGTCCCCTAAATTGGAAAATATGGGAACATCTATTTCCATGTCATTTTAACTTAACTGAGTACCTGCTAAAACCATTCATTTTAAAAATTTGAAGGAAATCCAGAAATCAGGAGGTGACTTTGTGGGTTTTCACATGTTAAACTCTATGTTTCACACGTCTTTTCTTTTTCCTGAAATGTGTGCTGAGTTCAGTCAACTTTTGGCACGTCATTTCTGTTCATATGTAAATTTAAAAAAACAAAAAATCTCAGTGTGTGCTCCCTGGTGTCACTATATAAAACAAAACGCACATTGACTTTAATTCTGTAGAGGCTGGTCAGATAAGTAGACAAGGAGACTACTAGTTTACCTCAATAAACTACCAAAGCACCAGCCCAGATGGCTACTCTTCCAGTGATGCCTGCTAACTCGGGTTTAATGAGTGGTAGGAAAGGTTATTGTTTGTGAAAACATTATGAGGCAGCTTTTCACAATGTCCTACATTCTGAGCACACTTGGGGGAGAAGCAGACACTGGTCATTCAGTGTGGTCACATGAGGGGCAGCTCACAGCATGACGTACTGGGGGAGAAAGGCCACAGATGTGATGCCAAGACCCTAAGAGGATTTCCTTCAATGGAAACAGGGCCACATTAGGGACGGAAGATGTGTATGGCAGAGGAGAGAGGATGTGTCATGATCAGGGCAACCTCCTTATCCAGGCATGTCCTCCGGGGCATCAACTTGGATTCCCCTTGAACAATGGGTAGGAATGTTGGAGAAAGAGTCAGGGGAGCTCTTGAATCAGGAGTCCAGGATATGGTGGAGAGGTCCCAGTCATCAGAGGTCTGCGCCTCCCATGGGACCAGGTACGCATCCCATGCCAGATCCATCACTCTTTCATGATGTGATGCTAAAAGCCACTTAGCTTCCCTCAATGTCACAACCACTCAGTAGAGAACAGGAGGTACAGCACCTGCTCTGCCCACCCACGGTCTGATGTGGGGATCACAGGCCATAATGCCAGATGTTCCCTGACAGCTGCAGAGCATCATACCCACAGAAGGGATGAGAAATCACCCTCCACCCTCACTGCCCTGCAGTGGTGTGAGCACACTACCTGGTGTCCAGTTTGTTCCCCCTGCCATTTAGGAAACACAGAAGACAACTAACGGACCAGTCCTCTTCCTCACGATTCACCTGGATTGAGTCATTTCAGCTGCCTCATGTCGTAACAACAAATAAGCCTATTACCATAGTCATATGACAGTGCAGAGAACTGAGGACAGAGGGACCTCATGACCTCAGGTGTAGGTGCCTGTCAATGGGCTTGGACCCCGTCCCTAACTCTGCACCACCAGCGCCCTGCTCTCTGTCTCTCTGCTCTGCTGCCTTTCTCTGTGGTCTCATCTTCATGAAGGCTTGGCCCACACAGGCTCCCGAACCCCACGATCTCCCTGAAACCCAGCTTTCATCAGATGGCTCTGCTTGGAACTCAGTAAACAATGGGATCAGATGTTCAAACTCAGAATCCAATTTTACTAGTTCTCTCTGGACTTCTGTCAGGAAGATGCTTAAAGTCATCCCTATTGGGAAGGCACTAACCATGTTCTTTGCTGACAGCACTGACTCCCACGCCACCCCCAAGAGCAGAGCATTGTACTGCATCAGTTTTGGTCACCTGAAAAACTTACCGTGACCATGAAGTTTATTTAGAATAGTGACTGGGTATTACTTGGTGTCCCAGATGTAATACAAACCTATGAAGAGTGTAAGCTGTGTTTTTCATGCAGCAATATTTTAATTTTCCAAGTCATAAGTGCTGCTGCAACCACAGAATTCAATATACATTTTCAAGTCAAGATTGGTTCACATTCGATGGCAGATAATAATTGAAGCTCATGTCTAGATACTACCTGGTTATTGACCATTGGCATAAAAACATCTCACTGGACCATGCTTGGTGGGTGAGGCCTGTCATCCTTGCCCTTTGGGAGGCTGAGGCAGGAGGATCACTGGACCCCAGGACTTTGAGGTTGCAGTGAGCTATGATGACACCACCCACACTCTAGCTTTCAATCCAGGGAGGCAGAGTGAGACCCTGTCCTGCCCTGACCCCTGAAAATATCTGCCTGAAAGAATGGTGCTAAATGATGATTTTTAATAAAGGCATCATCTCATCTAGAAGAGTTTGGGGTTGACATAAAAATGGATCCATGTTCCCTTATCAATCTTTCCTCTCTCCCCCATGTCCTATTGGGAATGATCAATGACATCTTCACTTACTGGGATACATTTGTTACAATTAATCTAAAACTTGACATCTGATTCTCTAAAGTTAATCATTTCCATTCAGGTTCACTCTTTCTACTGGGCATTTCTGTCAGTTGTGACACCTTCAAAGCCCTGTTGCCCATTGTGTCCTCATGCGGTGCCCTCTCCCTGCCCTCAAAGGCCCCTTACCCTTTGTTGGTCCACAAACCCTGGCAACTATTGAGATTTGCGCTGTTTTTATATTTTTGCGTTTCCAGAATGTCATGTAATTGGAATGATAAATAATGGAGTTGTTTTATTATTATTTTTTTTTTTTGAAGGAGTGATGAGAGCTTTGTTAGCACCCAGCAGACAGGTCAATGGGTGGGTTGACAGGCCAATGGTCGGGTGTTCAGGTGGGCAGCAGGGGACCAGTGGGCAGGTGAACATGGCTCAGGCAGGTAGGCAGGTAGCAAGCAGGGAGGATGCAGTTGGGGGCTGCCCTGCAAGGGGTATGGCATCCCTCCAGCTGCTGCTTGCTGGGGCCTCGGTCTGTGGCTTAGAACTCAGAACTCGGTGTCCACCACGTGGAAAGCTGGCCTGCCTGAGTCAGGCATTGATGAAGACTGAAGGCTGGCCTCCTTTTGTAGCTGAATCTCCTTTAGTGCAAATATGGAAGTAGTGCCAGGAAGTTTGTGGATCCGCTCCCCCAGACTGAAGAAGAATCGATGTTTCATGACATCCTCTGCAGAGATGCGATTTTGACCCTCAAACTGTAGCAGCTTAGAGAGGAGGTCAGCCCCGTCCCTATCAAGTCGGGGTGCATGGCTTAAAAGGGCCTCGGCTGGGTACTTGGGATACTTGTATGTCTTAAACTCCTCATTGGACAGGATGCCTGGCCACGTGTCCTCAGTTGGGGTTCCTAAGATGCCGAAGATGAAGTGCAGCTGTTCTTCCACTGCGGAGCCCGTGAAGAGGGGTCGGCCATCTCATAGAAGATGCAGCCCACACCCCACATGTCAATCTGAGTGGAGTAGTCTGTGGACCCAAGCAGGATGTCAGGTGGCCGGTACCACAGTGTCACCACCTCATTAGAGTATGTTTTTGTTGGGATTGACTTGGCCCGGGCCAGGCCAAAGTCAGCTAGCTTGAGCTCTCCCCTCTCATTGATAAGCAGGTTCTGGGGCTTGAGGTCTCGGTGCAGCACCTTCTGCCGTGGCAGTAGGCCAGGCCATGGAGCAGCTGGAACAGGAACAGTTTCACCTTGTGCATGTTGATTACGTTCCCACAGTCATCCAGGTACTGCTTCAGGTCCTTGTCCAGGTACTCAAAGACAAGGGTGAGGGATTTCTCCGTGTGGATAATGTCACGTAGCCTAACAATATTGGCATGTTTGAAGTCCTTGAGCAGAGACACTTCCCGGATGGCAGTGCAGGGTGCCCCCTCTTCGTGTTCCAGTCTGATCTCCTTGAGTGCTACAAGGTTGTCTGTAAGCTTGCTTTTGCCTTTGTATACTGTGGCATAGGTATTGTCGCCCAGTTTGTCCAGCTTGATGTAGGTCTCTAGTTTTCCAAAGCCAATCTCCGACAGGCTGACATGACGGACGCAGCAGCTGAGGGGCTTGTCAAAAATGGGACTATTTAGAGTCAGCTTCTCAAGCTAACCCTCAGGCAGCCGGATGTCAGCTGGTAGTGACAGGCGCTTGTTAATGTCCTCAGCCGAGATCTGGAGTGGGGGATGGTTGCGCATGTGCACCCTCACTGGAGCCTGCACCTCACCCTAGGATGTGGCCAAAGCCTGGTCACTCTCCCCATCAGACCCAATCTTCAAGGACTGCTGGGACCAGCGCCTGCGGCCAACAGGAGGTAGCGGCCTGAGCCCGGGCCATTGCCCCAGGCGCCATCGCGCCAGCCCCGCGGCTCTGAGGCTGCTGGCAGCCCCGCCGGTGGCCATGGATCGAATGAAGAAGAGCAAATGGCAGGTGTCCATGACACTCGGAAGTGGCCGAGGCATAGATGAGACCAAAGGTGCCTCTGAGCAGATAGGCCTGGATGAGAGTGGCTGTGGTGGTGGTAGTGCCCTTGGGGAACCTCCATCTATATGAGGCCCACTCAGCTCTGCACCAGAGATTGTGCACGAGGACTTGAAAATGGAGTTGTTTTAGACTAACATTTCACTCATCCATATATATTGAATGTTCCTTCATCTCTCTGTGATGCCTTGTGTAGATCTAACATTTCATCTGGTTTTTTATCTCCTTTGTTTCAGCAAAGCAATGTTTCTCCCGCTCCTGCTGCCCTTCAGTTGTCCCACGTCTCCCACCCATCCCTCTCTATCCCCAGCCTGTTCCCCTGACCCCACTCATGCCACCTCCTCGCCTCTGGTGCCCCCTGGACCTATTTAGGTCATCAACCCCTTCTCGAACACGGTCCCTGCCTGCCCCTGCCGCTTCATGTCCCCTTTCTCGCCCCCGGTCCCTGCCCACACTCACTGTTGCACGGTCCCACCCCAGCCCTCTGTTTTTGCCTGGTCACCTGCGTCCACAGTCCCCTCCCAGCCCCCTGTTTTTGCCTGGTCACCTCTGTCCACAACCCCCTCCCAGCCCCCTGTTCCTGCCTGGTAACCCCCCTCCACAGCCCCCACCCAGCCCCCTGTTCATGCCTGGTCACCTCCCTCCACAGCCCCCTCCCAGCCCCCGGTTTCTGCCTGGTCACCTCCCTCCACAGCCCCCTCCCAGCCCCCTGTTCCTGCCAGGTAACCCCCCTCCACAGCCTCCTCCCAGCCCCCTGTTCCTGCCTGGTCACCTCCCTCCACAGCCCCCTCCCAGCCCCTTGTTCCTGCCTGGTGCCCTCCCTCCACAGCCCCCTCCCAGCCCCGTGTTCCTGCCTGGTCACCCCCCTCCCCACTCCCCTCCCAGGCCCTTGTTTCTGCCTGGTGCCCTCCCTCCACAGCCCCCTCCCAGCCCCGTGTTCCTGCCTGGTCACCCCCCTCCCCACTCCCCTCCCAGGCCCTTGTTTCTGCCTGGTGCCCTCCCTCCACAGCCCCCTCCCAGCCCCCTGTTCCTGCCTGGTCACCTCCCTCCACAGCCCCCTCCCAGCCCACTGTTCCTGCCTGGTCACCCCCCTCCACAGCCCCCTCCCAGCCCTCTGTTCCTGCCTGGTCACCCCCCTCCACAGCCCCCTCCCAGCCCCCTGTTCCTGCCTGGTAACCCCCCTCCCCACTCCCCTCCCAGCCCCCTGTTCCTGCCTGGTCACCCCCCTCCACAGCCTCCTCCCAGCCCCCTGTTCTTGGCGGGCCATGCCCCACCACAGCCCTCTCCAAGTCCCGAGCCCCTGCCCACCTGCAATTGTCTTCGGTCCCTCTTCTGCTGGAGATCCAACAGAATTGCCCCGGAGCGACCAGCCAGGCAACCCTCGCCACCTGCACACTGCCCACTTCGCAGGCTGCGTTGGTGGCGGTAGCCCCGTTACAAGTCCAGGAAGAACCAGGATGTGGGGCCACCAGTCATTGCCTGGACTGGACTGGCCATGGACTGGAAGCACAGGCAAGCACTTTACTCTGCAGCATGCCTTTTTCTCAGTTGTAGTGAAAGATACCCCTCAACAAAATGGGTCTTTTTCCCTGGGACCCAACATCATGGGTTTCTGTGGCCTCTGATGCTGCTGAGACAAGAGGCCTGTCCCTAGCCCAGGTCGACTTCCCCATGAACTTGTGCCTCCTCCTCTGAGGTATTCTTTCTCCTTGGAAGGTGGACTGCAGGCTGGCATCACTGCGTTGTTTATGTTATAACCTTGTCAATGGCCACTACACCCAGCCATTGATAAAGTTATAATATAAATTTTGAGGGGACAGAAACAGTGTGACTATAGGAGATGTAATGGTAGAAAGACACACCTTCACATTATTGGTTCTCCAGGAATTTGTTTTGGTGTTTATCTCACCATTAGTGTGAAATTGACTTTTGCTCAGCCCTACAAATGCTATGGAGTCATTTCCATTCTCATTAGCATTTTCTGTGCTGCATATGGAAGAGGGAACGCAGAGCAGTAAAGCAGCGCTGTTGAAAGAGTAAAGACAGGAACTCTAGGAGCAGACGCGGTGGGGGCGCCTTACCAACGTGACAGTGGAGGTGCTGGTGTTTTGTGCACATCAGTTCTCACTTACCCTTGATAGGTCCTTGGAAACTGCAACTTTAAGCGAAATGACATTATCTATTACATAGAAATTTAGCACTTTTTTTCAATTTACCTATGGTAAAATTGCTTTCCTTAATAAGTACATCATTTTGCTTGAAGTCACAGTTGCTTTGAATGTATCAATGACATTAACTGAGGACTTACTACATGTGTGTATATATGCATAGAAGAATTTAATATATATGCATACACATTATATTTGTTATTTGGCTTAAATAATGCTGATGCAGTGTATATGTGTGTGTGCACATGCCTGCATACACTGAGTATATACACTGACGCATTATATTGGGTGTCCATAAAGTTTGGCTGTAATTGCATACAAAATTTATAGACACCCTGTATACTGAGGCATCATATGAATAAATACCTATATAATGCTAAAACTGTATATTTTTAAAACAATGTTATTGAATATTTATTTAAACAAGTGAAATAAACATCTGTGATAATAAGGATTTTAAATTTGAAATAGAAAAATAAAAATTAATACATTAGGAAAATTCTATTTGATGACTATTTTCATGTGTGGGTAATAATTTTAAAATGACACATTTTGTGTCAAAATATACATATCATTTATGGTCCTAATTTCCATCGTAATGTATGGAAAAGTGTTCAAACTTGAATCCCTTAATTAAAGGCCATTTTTTTATATTCTTTTTTATTTCATAATTGAAAATGGCTGGTTTTAAATTTCATAAGTCCCTAACCCCAAATAATACTTAAAAAATAATTTTTCTATTTCTTGCAATCACACACTGGATATTTATAGAAATATAAACTTATTTTGTTGGAACTGAAAATTCCATTAATGAAATCAAATACATTGTGCAAGTGAGATAAACATGTACATACCACATCCAGCCTTCCCTGTGCAGCTGTATTTTTAATCTTTTCTATCACATAGGAAGAGTTAATCGTGGGGAGAAAAAAGCCTTATGGTGGTGATAATTTTGACTATAAAAAAACACTGATAATGTCTGTTGATGTTTTCAGATATACAGCTATTTCACTTTTAGTACAACAATGAACTTATTTTTCATTTATGCTACCGTCTAAAACTGCATAATTTTACAAACTGGTATTGGAATCTCAGCCAACACCTTTCTCCTCCTCTTCTGCATTTTCATACTTCCTCTGATCACAGGGTGAAACCCACAGACCTGACCATCTGACACTTGGCCTTCGTTCATGTGTGAAGTTCTTCACCGTACTATTATTGGGGTCTCCAGAACTCTTTGGGAGAACTTTCAGAATGACCTTACATGCGAGGCATTTTTCTACTTGAGCAGAGGGATCAAGGATCTCTCCATATGCACCACCAGCCTCCTGAGCATGCTCCAGGCCATCACTGTCAGCCCCAGCACCTCCTGGTTGGCCAGATTTAAACGTAAGTCCACAGATTACATTATCCATGTTTTATTCTTTTTGTGGTCCTGCAGCTTGTCTTTTAATCATAGCATGATCTTCTACACCATAGCTACTTATGATTTGATCAGACAAATCTACTGAAGATAAACACTTCTCACTTTCCCCCATGAATCCCATCATCAGGGGACTTCTTTTTGCTCTGTCATTATCCAGGCTGTCTCCTCTGTAGGAATCATGCTGCTCTCAAGTGCTTAGGTGGTGCTCCTCCTGCTCAGGGAGCAGAGACGATCCCAGCACCTTCACAGCACCAGACTCTCTTCTAACGCCTCCCCGGAGAAGATGGCCACCCAGACCATCCTGCTGCAAGTGAGTTGCTTTGTGGTCATGTAGTGGGTGGATTTTATTATTTCATTGTCCTCAACCTTGTTTTGGGCATATGGCTCAGTCATCGGAATGTCCAGAAGATGCCACATTTGATCCTTTGGTACTACTCAGTTCAAACAAAAGAATAATGTTCTCCAAAATATACAAAATAAGTGGCATAAAATAAAATTAATTCTCTGAAGAGTAGGTTTTTCTCTCCTCAGTTACCTTTTCACGTAGAAGATAATTTGTTTGATTTAATTACCATGTATAAAAATTATACTCTTATTATATATCAGTTATTTAAGAACTGATGCTACTTAAAAGCTTCATGATTGGACTTTCATCCGCTGCCTCCATGGGGAAGGTGAATGTGGCCAAGTTGCGCTACCTGAGCCGGGATGGCTTCAGGGTTTTGACTGGTGTTGAAGTGACCATGAAGAACCATGAGATAGTTCCCTGCAGTTTGATCACCTCTATAGCTGGCTGTAATAAAGTTTTAAGAGAATTAGTGAAACATACACTCATAGCTTGGGAGCGTCCCAAGACTGTCCGGGGCTATTTATTGACAAATGCAGGCTATGATTATGGCTTTGAAAACACTTTGTTCCAGACAAGTAGTTGAGTCTGTTGGAAACCAGATGGGTGTTGGCAAAGAATCAGATATTTACATTGTTGCAAATGAAGAAGGACAGCAATTTGCATTAACACTTCATAGACTAGGAAGAACCTCCTTTCGAAATCTAAAAAACAAGCCTGATTACCATAAACACAGGCATGATGTGTCTTAGCTTTATTTATCTCCTCTCTCTGCGGTGAAGGAATTTGCTTATATGAAGGTGTTATATGGGAGGAAATTTCCAGTTTCAAAGCTAGTTGTTTATAATCGCCATGCAGTGGTCATGGAGATCATAAATGGTTATCCTCTATGTCAGATACACCACGGTGAAAATCCTGCCTCAGTCTATGATGAAGCTATGGAACTAATTGTAAGACTTGGGAATCATGGGCTGATTCATGGAGATTTCAATGAATTCAATCGCATTTTGGATGGAAATGATCACATCACCATGGATCGATTTCCCACAGATGATCTCAACTTCTCATCCCAGTGCTGAAGGGTATTTCGACAGAGATGTCAAGTGCATCAGAGATTTCTTCATGAAGTGTTTTGGCTATGAAAGTGAGCTTTATCCAACCTTTAGTGATGTCAGGACGGAAGGCTCTCTTGATGTGGAGGTTTCTTCCAGCAGCTACACAAAGGAGCTACAGGCTGGTGACCGACCACCTGCTGCAGCCAGTGGGCCCAGATGAGAGGGCCACTGAGACAGAAGAGGGACCTCAGTTTTCATTTTCTGATGGAGAAGTGTCAGAAAAATCAGAGGTTTGTAGTTCCAAAGATGAAAGAGAACAGAACTGTGTGGACCAGTCGGGTGGCTACAGATCATTCGAAGACCTGGAACATATCAGGGAGGACAGTTCATCAGAGCAGAGTGCTGGCGCACACCACTTTGAAATGACTGACTTCAGCCAGGTTTAGAAGAAATGAAAGGGCAGGTTGTTGACAAAAATTCCATACCTGAATTTTCTGAGGAGAAAAACAGAAATGAAAATTACCTGAGACAAGGTGGTCAGACACATCAAGGAGAAGCCTCTACTGGCTCTGAGGAGTGTGTGGACGAATGCTCTCATCTAACTGCCTTGTGTCACTGAGTAAAGAATCCAGGCCTCTCAGAAATGAAAAACATATGGGAGACATTAATTGGTGTAGAACAAGAACTCTGAGTATTACTTCTTCTACGGGCAGTGTTGTGAGCTGTTCTACAATTCTTCCCGAACTCATGAAACAGAAGGTGAAACGTCAGTTGACAAAACAGCAACAATCAGCAGTCGGTGATTACAGAAAACAGAAGCAAATGTGTTTACCAAGCAATGAAGGGAAAACATGCAAAGTATTAAATCAAGTTGGAAGCAGCTAGCTTTTGGGGAGAATAATATATATTTTTGATATTTTTTTAAAGTTACTCTACTCACCTTTTAAGTCACTTTTAGTCTTCTTTTGCATCAAGGCCAATATAAAAAGATGAATAAATCCGATTTCATTTATAAAAAAATGAAATGATGGTGAGTAGAAGGCATATGTTCCACTGGCTTCTGATTATGATGCTCTGTATGTTGCCAACAAAATTGAGATCATTTAAACCAAGTCCAGGTGGCTCATTCTAAATATATAACTTTTCATCATAAAAAAAAAAACCAAGAAATTTGTTATCTTTTAATTTGCTTCCCTAAACTTCATATCAGGAAACTTCTCTATCTAAAGAAGCTCCTATTAGTAATTAAATTTATCAAAGTTTTACATTATTCATTTATTTTTTATTTCCAAAAAAAAAATGTTACCCTTATTTTGTAAAGACATTTTAGTTAGGTATCCAATTATGGCATGGACACTAATTTCTCTCAGCACTCTTTATTTCCCTGTTTTCTGTACTATGCAGGCTCTAGAGATGACCTTCTCACCTTGCTTCATACTCCATAAGAAATTACAATTTGAAAATAATTTGGTTTGCACATTTGAAAAAATTTACATTTGGGATAAGTTCCTTTAGCAATTTTCCTCGTTTAGTCAAAAAGGATAAGTTGAGAAGTCCCCAAAGCCTTGAGGTCCACATGGTTATAAAGTTTCTGAAGGAAAACTGACTTGTTGGTTTCATTACTCCAGGAATTCTTCTTCTAATGTACTTATGCTCTTCAAAAGTGCCCATATTTTCCAATTCAATTTGTTAAGTAATTTATGAATAATGATAACATTTGAGTATTTTTAGATGTCTTCACCAAATAGTATTTATGAATATCCCTTTGCCCAAAACATGAACTATAAAGTGGCAATCTTCCACTTTAATGTATGAGACCTGATTACAGCCAGACTTATGTTTTTCAGTCCCATAAATTCAGTATTGATAGAATTAATTATGTAAATGTAGGCCCTTTGGCTCCAGTGAAAATGCTTTCTTCTTATCAATACTTGAACTCTGGGGTTGCCCGTAGCTCAGTGGTTAGGGCACCAGCCACATGCTCCGGGGTGGGTGGTTTGGAAGCCGCCCAGGCCTGCTAAACCAAAATCATATAGCCGAGCATTGTGATGGGCACCTATCGTCCCAGCTACTAGGGCAGCTGAGGCAACAGAATCGTTTGAGCCCAAGAGTTTGAGGTTGCTGTCACACCACGGCACTCTACCAAGAGTGACAAAGTGAGGCTGTCTCAAAATAAGAAAAAATAATACTTGAAGTCTCCTAAAGTGATGTTGGTTTAAATTTTCTCCAGTAGTTATTTAAAATTATCTTAGAGGAAATGTGCATGTGGTTATTTACATATTACTTATGGGTTATGCTGTAATTGATGGTTTCTACTGTCATTTCACGGTACTTATAAAAATCTTTCCATAGGGTTTAAAAAGTATTTTATCTTCTGTTTAGTATCAAAAATGATGTTTATGTGTGTACCTAATTACCAAATCAAACTTTTTAACAAAATTACTTTACACTTTTTGTGTTCATTAATTTGTTTTGTACCAGAACAGTTGATTTCTATGATGCTTTTAAATCACCCAAATGATTATAAATATGTCCTCACTCTGAGCTATAGGCCAAACTTATTATCATTAAATATATATACATAAACACATAGGAGTTGTGTCAAAAAACAGGTGTAATCTAGGTATTAACAAATCTGCTTTGTCAGAGTTTTATCTCTTTGTACCGTTCTTTATTTACTGTGTCATTTTCTATTTTTATTCAAATTTATATTTGTCCACCTAAATATTTAAATATTGATGAGGAGAGATAGGCTCGGATATATATATATATATATTTTTTTTTTTTATTTATTTATTTTTTTTTTTTTTTGGCCGCAGTCGCATTTAAACCCACCACCTTCGTTATATGGGGCTGGTGCCCTACTCCCTTGAGACACAGGCACCGCCCATGGCTCGGATTTTTATTTTGAGTACAATTTGAACATTCTTCAAATTTCTATAGATTATATACCACCATTTATTCCATGTAGTAAATACAGGAATTAAATACAAGAAGTACAATAATGGCCTCCTCCTGCCCACAGGAGACCTTGACACATTGAGGAAACTTTGCTAAAAACCTTTATTTTTGCATATTACTTTTTAAAATTTTGATCTCAACTGCCTTAAAATCTAGAAATGTGCAATACGATAAATTAGAAATAAATCCCTATACACTCTCTACAAATTAATATAATAAACTCAGGCAAAAATTAAAATATTAAATTCATTTGAAACTTTTCCATATACAGAGCCCAGATGCAAGCTAATTCACTGAGAAACTCTATCAAATACTTAATGCAACAAAAAAATAGCCAGGCATTGTTGCAGGCGCCTGTAGTCCCAGCTACTTGGGAGGCTGAGGCAAGAGAATCGCCTAAGCCCAGGAGTTGGAGGTTGCTGTGAGCTGTGACACCACAGCACCCTACCGAGGGCAATAAAGTAAGACTCTGTCTCTAAAAAAAAGAAAGAAAGAAAGAAAGCAGCAGTATTGGAGGTAAAATGACACTTCGTGAATTATTGAATTATATTCATTGGGTAAATGTAAAATCATGTACTGTAAAATCATCAACTACTGCAAAAAATATATATATCTGTACCACAGGAACTTAAATCTAGATGCTGATCGGTCTTTTTATATTCCGCTGTGGTTGATGTGAAGACTGCCCCTTTGTGATAATAACATGTATGTTCAAAAAAAAAAAAAAAAACCCAACAACACAGAGAATGTAAATCATAGGAAACTTTAATGAACTGTATTGACGGAACTATGCCATGTATCATCTTTTGTATTATTAAAGCTATTGTCATATATTACTTTCATTAGCAAACCATCCCATGACAATGGATTGTGTAGAGAAGAACATTAAGAGAAGAAAATATAGTGAGGATGTTTTACAATATGGTTTTACCTCAATAATCATAGCAGGAATTGAGAAACCACAATGTGTTATTTCTTGTGAAGTTGGATCAGCCGAATCTATGAAACCGAACAAACTCAAATGCCATTTTGATAGCAAGCATCCTAGCTTTGCCAGCAAGGATACCAAGTATTTTAGAAGCAAACCTGATGGATTCAAGCCAGGCTTGACACTGGTGGCAAGTACCACAAACAAAACATAGCAGCCATTGAAGCTTCACATTGGGTGGCACTCAGAATCACCAGAGCTATGAAACCTCACACCACTGCTGAGGATTTATTGTCGCCAGTGACCAAAGACGTTGTTCAAGTTATGATCAGAGGAGAATCTGTTATGAAATCGAGTGCAACTTCCTTATCTAACGACACTGTTGGCAGAAGAATAGACGACAGGTCTGCTGATGTTCTTGATCAGGTAATCCAGGAAATTAAATCTGCTCCACTTCCAATATTTAGTATCCAGCTTGATGAATCTACGTATGCTGCAAACTGTTCACAGTTACTCGTTGTGATGATAGCAACTTTCAAAGAAATTCATTGTTTGTCGGCATCATAACACTCATAAGGACCACAAGTATCTTAAATTAGAGGGAGAAACATGAAAGTTTGTATTGCAGAAATCAAAGCTATAAGGCAAAAGCAAATATATATGTTAATCAACTATTTGGATGAATTAACTGATACTGGCAACTCAGCATAGGCTTACCCTTCATTGTGATCAAAAGGGAAGATTTTCTTTGCTACCAAGAGTTACTTACTTTGAGCATTCTTGCAAACATAATGCAGGAACAGATATCTTCAACAATTTTCAAGACACAAATGTACTTGAGTAGAATCTGGTTTAAAAATAACAGTTCAGAGGATGGTGCCTGGGTCTCAAAGGGGTAGGGCACCAGCCCCATATGCCAGAGGTGGAGGGTTCAAACCCAGCCCCAGCCAAAAACTGCAAAAAACAAACAAACAAACAAACAAAAAACACCAAAAAACAATTCAGAGGTTTATTATGAATGATGCAGAGATGAGGGGTAGGCCACGTTGTGGTCCGCCAAATAGTACTATTGATATTTGGAAAAACATGTCAAAAGAAAGCAAAATTCAAGAGAAAGTCACTTTCATTACATTGATATTTTGCTTCCAGAGACACCCGGGAAATTATACGGTTTAAATTTCTCAGGAAAGGTAGCACTCTATGTCTCAGGAACTGTTTTGTGCATTAGTGAATCAAAGGAAATCAATAATGAACAAACGAACAGGGAAAACTGGCCAACTTTTCCTGAATGCTCTGACTGTGAAATGGGTGTGCTAGTCAGGTTGTCTAGAGGTGGGAAAAACAGTTTACCTGTATACATAGTTCCACTGTAATCTTTGGGGCCATCTATGTGCTGAATAATGGTGTTTCAGTTAACAATGGACCAAATATACAAGGATGGTCTCAAAAGACTGTACTGGAGCTGCCCAGGATAGCGATGCAATTCTTTTATTCTTTTTTTTTTAAGGCAAGTTCTCATTATGTTGTACAGGCAGGAGTTCGGTGGCATGATCACAGATCATTGTAACCTTGAACTCCTGAGTTCAAATAATCTTCCTGGTTAGCTTCCCAAGAAACTGGGACTACAGATACCCACCACCATGTGTAGATAATTTTTTTTTTTTGTTTTTGTTTTTGTAGAGACAGGTCCTCCCTATGTTTCCCAGGTTGTTCTCAAACTCTTAGACTCAAAGCAATTCTCCTGTCTTGGACTCCCAAAATGCTGGGATTATAGGCATGAAACTCTATGTCCAGCCAATTTTTAAAATCTTGTCTACTGTAATTTCATGGCATTTTTTTCTATATCTAGATATACAAATACTTACCTCTGTGCTATGATTTCCTAGAGTGTTCAGTACAGTAACATACTGTACAAATTTGTAGCCTAGAAGCAATAGGCTATACCACATAGCCTAGGTATATAATAGGCTAACGTGTCCAGTGTTGTATCCGTCACAGCCTGTAAAGATAAACTCGGACCCCACTTTGGTAAAATCAGATGGTGATTTTATTACACCTGTGCAGGGGACTGCTGCTCTGAAAGGCAGTCGGCCCTGAAGTGGAAGGCAGGTTGACTTTTATACCTTTTTTGTGCCACGTGGCAAGCAAGTTAGCACAGAAGCAGAATATTGCGGCTAGCTCAGGGCAGGGTTACAGCTTGAGAAACACAGCTTGAGTAAGTTTCTACTATTGTTTGTTCACGAGAACCTATAGCTTGAGAAACACATCTTGAGCAAGTTTTCACTATTGTTTGTTCACTGGGAACTAGGGGAGGTTTTGGGAACTTGGGGACTTTGTGCTTTCTCGTTCTGAAGCCCTTTCTCAGAATCTATGGGGGTTTGGCGGACGCGCTGAGGTTTTGGGAGCTAACAGGCTTTTACACTAGGTTTGTGTAAGCATACTCAGTAGCAGTCTCACAATGATACAATTACCTAGGAATGCTTTTCTCAGAATGTAGTTTCATCATTGAGCAAGGCATGACCCTATAGGCATAAATCTACATCCAAACACAGATATATATCTTGATCTATCAAACTGGAGTATTAGGAATTGACTTACATGATTTTAGAGACTGACAATTCTAAAATCTGAAAGGTAGACTAGTAGGCTGTCGACTCAGGATGAGCTGATGTTGCAGTCTCCAGTGTGAAGGCTGACTGGAGGCAGATATCATTCCTCCTCAAGGTAGGGTAGTCTTCACTCTAAAACATTTAGTTGATTGGACAAAGCCCAACCACCTCATGGAAAAGAATCTGATTAGCTCAAGTCTATTGAAATGTTAATTGCATCTTAAAAACTGTCTGCACAGGGACATTTAGACTGGCTTTCGATGAAAACCTGGGTGCCGTGGAGCTCTGGTGTGGCTCATCCCTGGCAACACTATGTCGAAATAGGAGGCAAAGTTGGAAGGTGAAGCTAGTGCTGGGTGCTCTGATCCTCGAGTGAAACCCACATCAATAGATTAGTACCTCCATCAGGGGTGAGTGAGGTGTAGCTCTTTTGAGAATGGACTCCCTCCAGAGAAAGTGGGTTGTTAAGAAGAGGCTAGTTCCCCAGGTTTCCCTCTCTTGCTTCCTCTGTGGCCACGTGATCTCTTAGGACATGCTCACTGCCTGCGTTAGTAGAAGCAGCCTGGTGGCCTCACTAGATGCCGCGGCCCAATCCTGGACTTTCCAGCCATTAGAATTGGGAGCAAATTAATTTCCTTATAAATTGTGGAGACTCTTGTGTTCTGTTATGGCATCATTAAACAGACTAAAACGTGACCTAGCCAAATTGAAACATAAAATTTAACATCACAACAGAGCAGACAATGAGAGTATAGGAATAGGATTATTATTAACAATACTCTTCGTTCTGTTTCATTTTATAGTGTTAACATTTACTGATCTAAATTCTGGAGTGTCTAATCTCTCATTAATCCCAGTCAATGCATTTTTCCTTTCAGAAGTTGTAGATTTTATCTCTGTAATTTAAATTGGTTTTTTATGCTTTCTATATCCCTACTTACTTTATCTGAACAGATGAAGTATCGTTAGTTTAAATGCTCTAATGTCCTTATCTGCTAGTTCTAATACCTGTGTCAGTTCTGGTTTTGAATGACCAGTTTTCCTCCTTTTGACTGGCCTTCTTTTTCTGCCCCCTTGCATTTTTGATACTTTTTATTGTATTCCAGATATTGTGAACCTGTGGGGGGTGTTGCATAGTTTTATATTCTTAGTCATATTTTTCAGTGCTATTTGGAATCACTGTTAAATAGTTTAGAAATAGTTGAATGTTTTAAGATCTTCCTTTTAAGATAGAATAGCCTAAACTGGAGAAAGATTCAATGTGAAGATAATTATTCCCCACTGCTGATGCAAATCTTTTCTGTGTATTCTACCCATCCTCCTGGAGGATACTTCTGATTAGTTCTGAATAATACATATTGCTTTATTCACAAGTATATATTTCTGTACCTCATTTAGGAAGAGATGCTCCTAAAATTATTGTAAACCAAGGAATGAACAAAAGGCTTTGGGAGTCTTTGTAAAATCACGGGTCTCAGGAGAGAATAGTCACGCTTTTAAATTCAAGATCATTTCTCAGAACATGATGGCGAAAGCTTAATCACCTTCTGAACATAAACTATACATGGATCACTATAGAAGTTTTGAGACAGACTGTGTTGTGGTCCATTATTTCATGTCTACGTAACACAGTCAACAGTGTCTTTTCACATTCACCCTGCCAGTTTCAACTTGCTAGGTTCATTGGTGTTGCGGGGAGGGCTTCATCTGTTTTTGTCTGCATGGATTGTATGTGTTGTGATTTTTGTGTCTCTCAAAAGTTTCAACCTACCTATATGAGTGTGCTATGGGAGGTCTAAGACCAGGTAATAATTCTTGTTCCTTTAAAGACAATTTTTTTCTTTAAGCAAAACATCCCAAACCTATCATCAACTCTTTATGATCACCTGAATCCTTAGGTGGGGAATGCTTCAGGAAAGGGAGACATGCAGATTCAATTATTAACTTTTACTGGAGTTTGGACAGAAATAATTCATTAAAAATAAGGTCTATCCTTGTTCTTAGTAAAGTATCTCAAGAAAGGAAGAAAAAGTATCCAATGTACTCAGCCCTACTATGAAACTAATGTACGGCTTTCATATGAAAGCTATAACCCAGTTATAACCTAAGAATATGGGAAAGAGGGAGAGGGAGGGGAGGGAGGAGGGAGGATGGGCAGAGGGAGGGTGATTGGTGGGATTACACCTGCGGTGCATCTTACAAGGGTACATGTGAAACTTAGTAAATGTAGAGTATAATTGTCTTAACACAATAACTAAGACAATGCCAGGAAGGCTATGTTAACCAGTGTGATGAAAATGTGTCAAACGGTCTAAAAAACCAGTGTATGGTGCCCCATGATCACATTGGTGTATACAGCTATGATTTAATATTAATAAAAAAATGATCTCTATCACTTTTCCACTATAGTAGATTTTCTATTACAATGATTTATGAACTAAGTAGTAAAAGAAGATATAGAAAGCAATTTTCAAGGAAACTGGCTTGGGAACAAGCCCCAGGCTGGGAAGAGGTGGGTGTTAAAAGAACCTCTCAGTGAGACTTTTTCACAGATATCTTCTCATATTTGTGAAACTGGAGCAAGAAAACAAATTGAGGCACACATACCAAATGCCCAAATGTTCAAAATGTGTAACTATAGCTACCAAACTGTCAATACACATCTTCTATCCTTTTGAGAAATATTTTATACTTTCATAACATAGAAGGCTGGATTGGAATTTAGAATGGTCAGACCTATGTATGGAGCCAATGTTATGCTGTCTGCTCTGGAAAAACAAACCAGGAGAACGATCAGAGCAGCTCCTGGTTCACACAGTCAGTTTTGGATTTAGAAATCCTAGAGAGACTCTAGGAACCAGAAGTCCTCACAGACGTCTCTGTCAGTTGGGTGACGCTGGGTGGTGTTGGAGGAACCAGAGAAAAGTGCTCTGCTCTGTAGGCCCCAGAGCACCTGCAGTCCTTGTTTCTGAAACTAAGAGGATGCTCAGTCCAGTGAACAGTAAAAACTACAGTAGTATTTCACTTCCCTTTGTTGTAAGCAGTGTAGGACCCACAGCCACCTGTTAGAAAGACTTGGACCCCACTTCAGGTATAAATCAGATGGTGATTTATTACACCTGTGCAGGGGGCTGTTGCTGGGATAGCAAAGGGCCCGAAGTGAGGGGCAGGTGGACTTTTATACCATTTGCGCCATAGAAGCAAGCAGAAACAAAAGCAGAACGTGGCAGTTAGCTAGAGGCAGAGTTACAGTCAGGGGGCTATAGCCTGGTGACTGCATGGCCTACATCGTGATGGTTGGCACGGAGACAGCGTGGGAGAGACAGTAGCTCGGGAACTTCGTGTAGGTGATTTTTCCACCATTGTTTAGCTGTTGCTAGGGGGTTGGAGGAACTGGGGGAAATTCAGTTTTATTCTGAAACTTGCCTTTCAGATTAAACGGGGGAACATGCTGGGGACTAAGGCTGAAACAGGCTGAGACAAACCTGGGTCTTTTAGGGGGCTGCTCTTTATCACACATTCTCCCGTGTTTCCCCAGGCTTCCACTATCACGGGATCCATCCACTGGTGATGGGGCAGGGGGGTTCTGGAACTTTCAGGTTCTGCAAAATTATCCCTACTCTACCTCCACTGTGCCTCAAGCATCCAGGAATCTGCTCAGCAGGGTCCCCTTCCCTTAGGGGTTCTCCATCCCAAGTCCCTGCTTTAGGCCCCTAGAATCAAACCTCTTGTCACAACCCTGGATGGCCTCATCCAGAAGAAAACCCAGATCTCAGAGGAGACCAGGAAAGACCTCAAGGTGAAATCATCCATGTTGCCCATGCTCAAAATGAGGCATCTTAGAAGACAGGGGCTTCCTCAACTTCATTTTCTTTCCTTGCTATCATTATTATTTTCTTTTTTTAGGAGACTGGTTTTACTTAGAGTGAAAATATTTTGCCAGGGACAAAGTTAACACAAAGAAACAAACAATAAAAAATACCAAGAAAGAGAACAGTTAAGTGCAGCTCACGAGTCCCGGCAGTTCTTTTGCACAACAGGCTCATCCCTGGGCCCTCACATGTGCCTCACGCACCTGGGCCTGCATGTGTGGCTATGGCACCGCTGGTCTGTCCCACCCACGGAGACCGAGGTGCTGAAATCCTTCAGGCAACCGCTCCACCAGGGGACATCTGCAGCTGTCACAGAGTAGCTCCCTCTGAACTTTAACAAGACAGGCAAAAGTAAATCATTCCATGGGCTGGGCTAGGCTAGGGGATGCGCTCTGAGCGTAGGTGAGAGGCAATGTCTCCTTTTGGCACCACAACGTTGGTATCTTTGAAGTCAGAAAACTCTCCCAGACGCTAGTTTTGGATGCCCTTCTCCCTCGCAGCTGCCAGTGGCGTGGCCATGCTCAGGGCCATGACCATACTCTCGCTGTCCTCCATTTTCAGCCGCTGCTGCTCTGGCTGCTCTGGCTGGTTGCCATTCTGGCGCTTTGTGGACAGGGCGGGGAGGCTGATGCTGACCATGGGCTGCCAGCATGCGGAGGGCTCGCTGCCCCATGGTCCACCTGACCGTGGACTGCGCTGGGGATTGGTACCACGTGAGTACCATTTTGTGTTACAGATTTTATTGGTTGCTGGTGTTGACCTACAGGCTCCTGTTGTACTATGTTGACCGTCTGGACACGGGTGGTCTGTGAGGGCTGGATGATCTGGCTGGACATGGGTGGTCTGTGAGGGCTGAATGATCTGGCTGGACACGGGTGGTCTGTGAGGGCTGAATGATCTGGCTGGACACGGGTGGTCTGTGAGGGCTGAATGATCTGGCTGGACACGGGTGGTCTGTGAGGGCTGAATGATCTGGCTGGACACGGGTGGTCTGTGAGGGCTGAATGATCTGGCTGGACACGGGTGGTCTGTGAGGGCTGAATGATCTGGCTGGACACGGGTGGTCTGTGAGGGCTGAATGATCTGGCTGGACACGGGTGGTCTGTGAGGGCTGAATGTTCTGGCTGGACACGGGTGGTCTGTGAGGGCTGAATGATCTGGCTGGACACGGGTGGTCTGTGAGGGCTGAATGATCTGGCTGGACACGGGTGGTCTGTGAGGGCTGAATGATCTGGCTGGACACGGGTGGTCTGTGAGGGCTGAATGATCTGGCTGGACACGGGTGGTCTGTGAGGGCTGAATGATCTGGCTGGACACGGGTGGTCTGTGAGGGCTGAATGATCTGGCTGGACACGGGTGGTCTGTGAGGGCTGAATGATCTGGCTGGACACGGGTGGTCTGTGAGGGCTGAATGATCTGGCTGGACACGGGTGGTCTGTGAGGGCTGAATGATCTGGCTGGACACGGGTGGTCTGTGAGGGCTGAATGATCTGGCTGGACACGGGTGGTCTGTGAGGGCTGAATGATCTGGCTGGACACGGGTGGTCTGTGAGGGCTGAATGTTCTGGCTGGACACGGGTGGTCTGTGAGGGCTGAATGATCTGGCTGGACACGGGTGGTCTGTGAGGGCTGAATGATCTGGCTGGACACGGGTGGTCTGTGAGGGCTGAATGATCTGGCTGGACACGGGTGGTCTGTGAGGGCTGAATGATCTGGCTGGACACGGGTGGTCTGTGAGGGCTGAATGATCTGGCTGGACACGGGTGGTCTGTGAGGGCTGAATGATCTGGCTGGACACGGGTGGTCTGTGAGGGCTGAATGATCTGGCTGGACACGGGTGGTCTGTGAGGGCTGAATGATCTGGCTGGACACGGGTGGTCTGTGAGGGCTGAATGATCTGGCTGGACACGGGTGGTCTGTGAGGGCTGGATGATCTGGCTGGACACGGGTGGTCTGTGAGGGCTGAATGATCTGGCTGGACACGGGTGGTCTGTGAGGGCTGGATGATCTGGCTGGACACGGGTGGTCTGTGAGGGCTGGATGATCTGGCTGGCAGCGCCTAGTGTGGCATGGCTAGTTGCGGGAATAGTTTCTACTTTCACGTCCCTGTCATGGCCGTTCTCCCCCCGGCTCCGATGTTGTGGGGGGCAGCACAGCCACCTGAGTGACCACAGCTTGTCCCGCAACAGTGTAAGTGTTTGCTGGGGCCAGTCCAGCCACACTGGTGACCAACACTGCTGGTAACTGGTGGACCACGTGAACTGTCCACACAACGGACGGCTGGGAGGTCGGAGTGGTCACTGGGGCTGCAACCGTGTAAGGGACGGCCTTAAATGGTCTGTGGCAGCTGTCACTGAACAGCAATGAGGACTGGCTGGCTGGGCAGAGGTGACCATGGTGGCTCTGGGCACACCGAGCTTCCTGGATGTCAGCGAGTTTGGGCTGTGAGGCACCAGGCTCAGGCTCCATGGTGTGGGCGAACCTTCCCTGGACAGGCTGCAGGGGTCTGGGTGCTGCTGGAGTGAGCACAGGCGCCTCAGTGTGACTGGGACAAGCCGGGCGCTCCTAGAAGAGAGAGGTGCCAGGGGGGTTCTAAAGCAAGGCACGCCCCTAGGCCGTCTTTTCCTAAAAGCCTGCTCTATTGATTTGCTTTCAGAGACAGGATCTATCCTCCAGAACGAGCTTCTGCCTGGTTCTTCCTGGGAACGTGCTACTTTGATGAAGTAACGATTCAGAGAGAGATTGTAGCGAATTGAATTCTGGCAGCCCTTGTCCACAGTCCTGTACTGGGGGTGAATTTTTGTGATGTGCGTGTAATTCCATTTAGGGTAAGTTGTTTATCAGGAGCCATCCTAATTGCTTGTACTATCAACTGTGCACAGGAATAAGGTGGCTTTGAGCCACCCTTTGGGCTTTCTCCTCCGGAAGCTTCCTTCTCATGTTCTGGCTGCGAGTTTTCGGCCATTAAATTGAGGTCAGGCGGCATCACTCGGCCCACTTTGTACCCTGAACACCCTGCTCCGTGGGCTGGATGGGCAGGAGTTGGCAGCAACGATGGCCCCCGTGGGGGAGGGGAGGGGCCACGGTGTCTGGAATGTTGATGGTCAGGGGCAAGATGTGCGGCTGGCCGGCCTTCACTGGGGTCTCAGCACTTCCTGCTTCTCCCTCTTGTCGCTGCACAGGGCGGTGAATGTGATGTTGACGTTTGTGCTCGGCAACCTGAACCTGCACACATGAGGCAGCTGCCGCCAGGCACCATGTGCCTCTGGAACAGCAGTCCACGCACAGGCTGTTCTTGCAGAGGCAGTGCAGGTAGAAGTAGCCGCCAGCGTCCAGCCTGGGCTGTGCGGTCAGCAACCCTGGGCGTGAAGATCTCGAGGTGGCACAGGGAGATGAAGCTCCAGCGCCCCATACTCACGTCCACCGAGCCCTGCCACGAGTTGCACCGGAGGGTCACGGAGCGCTCCTTCATCAGATACTCGAACTCGCGGCCCTCCAGTCGTGCCACCAACCAGTCGCCTGTGGGGACCCGCTGCCCTGGCCGCGCTGCCCGCCAGTGGGGGACCCACGCCCGAGAGCGCCACCGCTGCCGCAGCCATTGGCCTTTGTGAGGGCCCGCCGCTGCTTGGCGCGGGTGCGTGTGGGAGGTGGAGGCCCAGGCGCCCGGCAGAGCTCCCCAGCGAGGCCTCTGGTCAGCGAGGCAGAGCCAGGCCTTCCTTCCTCTAGGTCCTCAGAGCCTTGGTGTATCATCCCACTGTTCCAGTTTTCTCTGTGAAGCCAAGGCAGTTGCCTAAAAACTCTTGTGCACAGATCTGAGATGCTGCTTCAGAATCCAGTTTGGCTCTCTCAGACAACATGGAAGATGTTTGGAGGGAATTGTCAGGAGAAGGGTTTTCCTTAAGGCTCTAATGTGTCATCTCTTCCCACCCCATAAGCAGTGAACTAAATGAGTTGGGGAAAAGGCTCCCATCATATTATATTCTGGGGTAGAAATAAATTCTGATTAACCTCCACATAACTTCTCTTCCCTGCTCAGACTCAGGGGCACCCTGCTTCTGGCTTCCCAGCAATTTCCTGGCATTCCTTCCCTCTGACATGGGGTTGGGGGGTGCCTGGCAAAGAATTCTGTATTATGCTCTGGGAGAAACCCTTAGGCAACATTATCTGGAGTTTCAGGAGCAGGAGAAATCTGTGTTCTGAAGTAAGGGCCAAAATTGTTCTCACATTACATTTTTACATTACAATACAAAAATAAATCAATATAAAAAATAAAACACTTCCTACAGTAACAAATACATGTGAAGTCACCCTCAGGCACATCATCATCAACGTTTCTTAGACATTTGACAAAATTACTGTTGAAAAATTTTTTTCTTTCCGTTTTTTTGTTATAAGTTAATAATTAAAGCTACCAATCCAGAAATCATTTTTTAGATACTAAATCTCCAGTAGGGAGTTTGTTGCAAAAATATGTGATTCTTGATGAGATGACGTTGGTAGAAATTTGTTTCCGGAGATATCCAAGGTGATAAATCAATCTTTCCTTTTGTCTCCGGGAAACCTAATCGCCCATACTAACACCCACACATCTGATGAGTAGTAATCACTTTGATAATCACTTTGACATTATGGGTGTGGTCCTCAGAGGTCCTATAAATTAGAGACTGTCAAGGAGTCAAGCTCATTCTTCTCCATAACAGGCAGAGTTGAGTTGGGAGCTCACTTGGCCTTGCACACTTCTGAAAGCTACTACCCCTACCCTGTGAGGTCCTGATCCTAACCTGACTTCATACTGCTCCAGCAAGCACTGGTGAGGTTACAGATAAGAGTCATTAGGTGAGTACCCATCTGCATGAGTCCCTACTACTTTCTATCACTGAAATAAATAGTGTAATTTTAATTTACAGATCAGTCAATTGAAATTGTTTTTATGGAGTGATTGTGCTCAGTTAGTAAAAATGACTCCTATACTCTAGTTGAAAGATAAACTATTTTATAAAGTCATCTTACTAATTTTTAATTCATATGATGATTTTTCTGTATTGTTTTAGGTATGTCTTCATTGTTTACCTGGTAATATTCAAAGATAGGTTGCCAGATTACTTATAATTTTGTGCTTTTTGTAGATTCTACAAATTGGCTAGGAATATTTTTTCCTTTTTTTTCTTTCTTTTTTTGTTTTTGAGATAGACTCTCACTATGTCACCCTTGGTAGAGTTCTGTGGTGTTTGCAGCTCACAGCAACCTCAAACTCTTGGGCTTAAGCAATTCTCTTGCTTCAGCCTCCCAAGTAGCTGGGACTACAGGCACCTACCTTTTTCTTTTCTTTTCTTTTCTTTTTTTTTCCCCCCCGCTGCTGTTGCCATTTTTGTTTTAGTAGGCTCGGGCCATGTTTAAACCCACTTGCCCAGGTGCATGTGGCCAGTACCCTAAACACTGAGCTATGTTTGCAGAGACTGGCCAGGAACATTTTATTCTAGAAATATGTTATACATGCATACACACATTACATACTACTTTATAAGTGGTGCTTCATGTACGCACAGAAGAGATATTCAAATAAGTGATAACTTTCTTAGGAAAATATTGCTCTTGACGGTGGCAATATTGTCGCTTTAGAAGTTTCCATTTATAAACTTAAGTACTAAAAATGAGTAAATGTTTAGACACTGAAAAAGATGATGTTAGTGATCATGAAGGAACCTCAGTAATGAGAATGCTATCTGTATTTATCTACTATAGAAAAGAGAACCCCAGTTTTATTGTACAATGAATTTTATTATATGATATTTATTATTTCTTCTCAATGTGAAAGTATGCCTGGTGTTTTTCAAAGACCTGGAAGATCTCATTTCAATGGTGTATTTACTGGTCTGTGGTGGAGAACAGTCATGAGGTGGTGGGGGCCCCCACAACTTGGAAACATTCTAAGAATGACCCCCAGCTGCCCTCTTCCTTCAAGAACAACATGTTTTTCTTCACTTTGTTTTTCATTCTCTCCCAGGAAGCTTTTACCTTTTACTTCACTCTACGGAAGTCTTGTGATGAAACAATTGTAATGGACTAGATTGTTTTTCATTACCTTTTTTGTAACCTTTTCCTTAGCACCTACAGAAGCCCATAAAGTTGAAGATATTTTTCCTTGGTTACACTGTCTCTGCACAAAGAACTTTAACTTTCCCTATATACTAAAGCTGATTTCTTTGCTTGAGGCTGGTGATGAGCATGGCTGCACCACTCCTCCTAATCCTATATTTATCTTTTTCTTGTTATTCTTAGTTGCCCACCATTATCACTTTGGTTTTTCTCCATCAAGCAGGCTCTAGATATTCAATTTGTATGCAAGATATAGATAATAAAGATAGAACAGATTCAACAACTTAGGGTATTTATATAAAAAGAGACTGGTCGAAATATGATCCAATTTTACAAAGTTAAGTTTGTCTCCTGTATTCAAAAGTTGATTTTGGGAGGGAATCTGTTAGAGACAACAAAAGACATCAATGGAGAAAATTTGTTTTATAAACATGTTGTATATACATTTTTCTTATTCATTTTTATCAATTGGTTAGCTGCAAGGTATTTTCTACCTCATAAGTGAGACACACAAGACACAGTGGCATTCTCTACATTACTGCATTTTATAATTTTTTTTTCTTTTTGTGAAACATTTCCTATCTATTGATAAGGACGTTGTAGTCAGCAGCATATCTTTGAGTTGATTGAGACATAGGGCTTGGAAGAGGAAATGTACCAGAAAATAATTGCTGATTGAATTAAATTGTTGTTTAGAGAATAAAAGGTGCTTGGTTAGCTGATTTTAATTTAGATCTGAAACCTTAACACTTACTTTAGAGTGATGTTGGAGACGTGTCATGGTAGGGGGATTCTAACAATTAACTGAGATCAAATCTCAGCCCCTACTTCCATTGTGAAGTCAATGACTGGCAATGAGAATTGACTGATTCCCTGCAGACCAAACTCCTGGAGGTACAGATTGGGTTAAGCTCCTGTAGTTTGAGCAACTTAAAGGAAAGTAATACAGCACAAAACATGCACATTTCTTTTCTTTTTTCTTTCTTTTTTTTTTTTTTAATTGAGACAGAGTCTCACTTTGGAAATTCAGAAACCACTGGGCTTTGCCAAATTTCTCAATATTGATTCAAAATCAATCTGATGTCAGAGAGGAAAATAGGTGATAAAACTATGGGCATCATAGCTTACAGCAACCTCCAACTCTTGAGCTGAAGTGATTCTCTTGCCTCAGCCTCCTGAGTTGCTGGGGCTACACGTGCCTGCTACAATGCCCAGCTATTTTTTTATTTTTTTCTTTTACCAGGCATGGGCCAGATTCAATTTAACAGACCCAGGCTGGATTCGATTTACCAGCCCTGGTGCATGTGGCTGGTGCCCTAATCACTAAGTTATCGGCGCCCAGCTGAAAACTGGTACATTTCTAGAGGAGAAACGGTTTGGTAAGGTAGATACATGTTAGATAAGTACCCAACCAGTTATCTACAAAGCTTGAGAAATGTGTTTGTGCCTCAGTTTCCCATTTGTGTCATGCAAAGGAAAGCCTATTCTGCTCTAGATAGGAGTTTATTATTCAGTCAACATGTGAGTGTATTTTTGGTTAGACTTTTGCTTCTTTAGGGCAGAAGAATAAATTCTAATTTTCTTTCTTTAGTAACATGGACCTACATATACTGCAAGCCTTCCAGAGGGAAATCACCTGTGCCATCTGCCTGCACTACCTTATAGACCCAGTCACCATAGGCTGTGGACACAGCTTTTGCAGGCCCTGCCTTTCTCTCTCCTGGGAAGGAGCCCCAAATCCTGCCTACTGCCCAGAGTGCAGAGAACCATCACGGCAGAGAAAGTTCAAAACCAATATTGTTCTGAAGAATCTGGTGTCCATTGCCAGAAAAGCCAGTCTCTGGCAATTCCTGAGCTCTGAGGAACAAATGTGTGGAACCCACAAGGAGAAGAAGAAGATGTTCTGTGAAGTGAACAGGAGCCTGCTGTGTTCGCTCTGCTCTAACTCCCAGGAGCACGGGGCTCACAGACACTGTCCCATTGAAGGGGCAGCTGCGGACCAGCGGGTAAGGGATGCTTCTGAGATCACACTGAGAGCTGGAGGGTGGTAGAATTAAAGAGGGTAGAAGGAAGATGAAGATCATGAGGAAGAGTTTTCCGTTCTTTACCATGCCTAACATGTACTGGTATATGCCTAACAGCTATACATATAGCCGCCTCCATGAGGTTAGCATTCCAATAGAAGGATGATAATGCAAATTGATTATTGTTTTCATTAAGAGGATTATGCTCTCATGTTCAGAGATCATTGACTATGAAAACTATGTAAAGAAAATTTTGTATTGGAAACACATTTACCAAAACTTGACAAACATGTTAGCTTTAAGTACATTGGAATGGGCATTTGAAAAGCAGTTGTAGATGGACATCATGAGGCAGGATGCTTACCTGAAACTTCCCCAAATATATCAAATATTTATTTGTTTTGCCTTGATAGTGTTTACATTACATGTGGGCTGCAGTCTGAAATCTTCTAATATAGAAAGTTATGCAGAGTAAAAGTACAAAATAATCCTGCTGCTCTTCCCAACATACTTTTATTGAACATCCCTTGACTCTCTGCATCAGTCGGGGTCAGAATTCTATACTGTTTGTTTTTCTACTGCTTACATTTGTATCTTTCTGGCAGGCTAAACTCAAAAAGCAAATGAGATCTTTATGGGACAAGATCCAGGAAAATCAGAGAAAACTGAGAGAGGAACAAATAATGATTAACCATTGGATTGTAAGTACAGGAAATGTTTCCATCAGATTTGGCTTGGGACAGACATGCTACAACATTAGCCATTACACCCGTGACCTGAAACCATGAGTTCTTACATTCAATGAATTGATAGGTTTATGGGAAAAATGCAGGTTGTCTTAAAGACACATACATAGGGAAGATGAGAAATGTTAGCCAAATGTAGCTTCATATGCAAAACATTTGTTACAAAATTTTATAATACATTTCTCTATGTGTAGATACATATATGTATAAATTAAGTCATATAAAATATAAAAATATAAAATATAATATGACTGTATGAATTTTGCTTATATGGTGACCTTTGGGACACCCTGCTGTTGGGCTTTTCAATGGAGGGTCACATTTTTCTGAGGATTTCTAGACCCTAAGGTAAGAACAACCACAAAAATTACCCAAAGAGAGGTGGAGGAGGCACACATACAGGGTTTGAGGAAATTCAGTAACCACCGAGCTTTCCCGAATTCCCCAATATTGATTTAAAATCAATGTAATTTCAGAGAGGAAAATGGGTGATAAAAATTCCATGGGTGCCTCAGGCAAAGATTTATGTTGGAGATGAATTCTAGAAAATACAGAGTATGTAATTGCGTATTGTAAGCCTTTCATTGGGGATGGAAAAGCATGAACAGCGATTTTAGAAGTGTGCCTGCCATGGTTAAAACGGTTTGCACAGAAGCTAGACAGTGATACTGGTAGGAGAACATAGAACATGTGGAGAGATTGACAAAGAAGGACAGAACAAAGCAAAAATACTCAGCGGACTTAGAAAACAAATACGTGATTATTGGGAGGAGACGCAATGAAATTAGAATTCCTGTTTTTAAAATGGCTGGCCATATGAGGCCCAAGGTCATATTTAGGAGCACCATGGAAATTAGGAGAATAGAAATCTTTTTAAGGGGTTAGGTTCAGAAATTTTAGATATGTTGTTCTTGTCTGATGGCTTCTAATCCTATATGTAATATACAATATTTCTTCTAATTTAAACAATCAGGTTGCAGAGTGGGGAGACTAATGAGTTAAACAGATCACAATAACTCATACAAAGTTTTAATAAGAAACCTTAAATTTCAACTGTTTGAATGTTAGATTTCAGATTTGAGAGGATATGTATTAAAGAAAGTAACTGGGGAAGGTGACACTCCAGTGCCTGTCTATTTTTAGAGATGAGGTCTTGCTCTGCCTCAGGCAGGTCTTGAACTGGAGACCTCCAGAAATCCACCCACTCAGAGTGCTGGGATTACAGGTGTAAGCCACACACCCAGCCTCAATGGGTATATAAAGACCAGAGATATAAAATCAAAGAGCATAGCTATGAATGCCATCAATTTTAGGAATCATTCATTAAAACTTTGTTATATTTCCCCCAACCAATATTACCTTTACATGCCAAAATCTACAACCGGGATCAGTATGGTAAAATTTTATCTAATTATCATTGCTTAATCAAATACCAAGGAATAAATAATTGGAAAAAGATTGCGTATCCCATAAAATTTTGGTATCTTTTCCCCAGAATTTAACACTGAATAATTAACTAGACATTTATGTTAAAAGGTATAATTGTTAATATACTCATGGATGCTTTCTATTGAAAGTATTTTAATTTATTCAAAAGTGAATATTGATGTAATTCAGTTCTCAAATTACTGGATGCTATACTTTTATTCGTAATGTTTACTTGAAAAATATGTGATCTGCCTCAAGCCTATGACAGGCTATTGAGTATGATTGTAAATATGATTAGTATCAATTTTATCCAAGAATGTTTAGTACTAAATGTAAACTCCACTAAGAAAATCTAAAGAAATACTTTGTCGAGGGTGGTGGTTTGAATCATAAGATGATGCTACATCTAGGCACATGTTGTGTAATCAGGGCACTTATCTTGTGAATTGAAGAGAAAAACATTCTAAATTTTTAAAATATATTACTTCACCAATTGTTTCTTAGGTAGCAAAAAACAGGACAGTGTAAATAATACTGACATATCTTTATAGTAAAATGAATAAACGCTTTGATATTTGATATCAATATTTGATATGATAGAGGACATAGAAATCTTGAATTACCATCATTACAATTGATGTGATAGGAGCAGAAATAAAAACACCTTTATCGATAGGACAGAAAAATAAAAATAATGCCCATATCTTTACCAATATCAGAGGTGAGTAAAGATGACTCCTGTCAAAAGGTCACATAACAATGAAAATCAATGTGCTCCAAATAGCCTCCATCTTTAAAGAAAGAATAACTAAGGTTACTATGAGAAATAATGCTTCCTGAGTGCTCGTGACCAAGGAGCACATGGTGGATTTAAAAATGATTTATTTAGGCTGTGGGCTAATAAACTGGTCATGATTAACAAAGAAAAAAAAAAAGGAAGGAAGAAAGGAAATAAAGAGATGAATTGTGGATTGTGACAGCTGGACAATATGAATTTAAGCTGTGCACTGCTAATGGGTGAAGGGCAAGAGCCAAAGAGAAACAGGCGAGGTGTGTGTTCAAGTTAAGGTGGCCTGGAATGTGACATGGGTAACCCGTTTCTATCTCCTTACAGGAATATGTGCTTCTAGTGAGAAAAATGACCAGCACCGAATATGCAGAGCTTCACCCAGTTCTCTATAAGGAAGAAGAACAACACTTGGAGGAACTGGAAAGGGAGAGCTGGAATATCCTTCAGCAACTCAAGAGAAGTGTGGCCCAAATAAATCAAAAGCGGAAACAACTAAAGGAAATGCACGAGGAACTGGTGGGCATGTGCCACAAACCAGATGAGGAGCTGCTGCAGGTCAGGACTTGCCCTCAGCTCACTGGCTACATCTTTTTGTTGTTGTTATTGCAGTTTTTGGCCTGGGACAGGTTTGAACCCACCACCTCTGGTATACGGGGCCAGCGCCCTACTCCTTGAGCCACAGGCGCCACCCTGCTACTACGTTAATCTCCAGTATTACTTTGGTCCCCAAAATATTTCTTCTTATTTCCACATCTTTGTTGGGAGTCATTTTTTGTTTATTTTTGTTTAGACAGTCTCACTACGTTGCCTTTGGTAGAGTGCCAGGGCGTCACACCTCTCAGAAACCTCCAGTTCCTGGGCTTAGACGATTCTCTTGCCTCAGCCTCCCAAGTAGCTGGGACCACAGGCGCCTGCCATAACACTCGGCTATTTTTTTTGTTGTTGTAGTTCGGCCAGGGTCAGGTTTGAACCTGCCACCCTTGGTATATGGGGCTGGTGCCTTACTCACTGAGCCACAGGCGCCACCCTCCATTTTTGTCTGTAAGGGAAAATACAGAAATATCTGGCACAAGCTCCCACTGATTTCCTCGTTCTCTGTGAATGTCCTAGATTTGAATTGTCCTAATTCATTGGCCTTGGGGGATAACCCCTAGCAAGAACCCCTGGCAGACATTGGATGGTGGCAGGAGGCTGGTGACTGTGGTTCCTATCCATTAGCTTCTCTCCCTTCATGTCACCCTCAGGGTTATGAATTCATCGAGAGTTCAGTCTGTTACCAGGTTGTACTGGGCTCATCCTTGAAGAGGAAAGAGACGTGGTTGATAAGAAGGTTTAGGGAATGTTTGTGATGAGCAATTTTCTTTACTTTCCCAAACCCTAAGCCTGGATAGGCACAACATCCAATGTCTGAGGAATCTAACTTTTCCTTTTTTCCCTCTTTACAGGATTTGGGAGCCCTACTGATGAGGTACGTTGGACCTTCAATGTGAACTGGGGTACCTGGTTAGGACAGAGATCAAGCTGTTTCTAGCAATTGAAGCCATTACATACTAGATTATAGCTATTACATTGTTTATGTGACCAAGCATTTGTGTGCTGTTCTGAATACCATGTCCTGTATTCCCTTTACCACAAGTTAGTCTTGATCTCTGCCTGGAGGCTCAGAGGGGTATGTTGAAGGGCTGAATTCACAAGTGGCCAGAAGGCATCAAACTCAGAGAAATCTTCAGGGGTGTGGACTAGATTTCCCCAGGATTGTAGTTAAAAGCAAGTGTCTCTGAGAGTCATGAGGTAAAAGTATTTAAGCAAAGAAAAAAGTAAGAAAGGTACCCCATGAATAGTAGAATCCTGTAAGGAGTTTGTGGAGGTAAGCATAATTCGGAAGTAGTCTCTGAGAAAGTCTTTTCTGTTGTGTACTTATGTCTCTCTTAAGCATCATGATGAAATGTTTGGGAGCCAAAGTATCATCTGAATCCTTCTTCTTCCAGGAGTGAGTCTGTGCAGCTGCACATGCCCCTGCCTGTGCGTCCAGAGCTCAGCATCAGAGCCATCACTGGACTGATGGACAGATACAGCCGCTACCGGGGTGAGTGTCAGCCTGCGGTGTGACTGGGAATGCTCAAGTCCACTCTGATCATGTTTCCTATAGCCAGTGTTTCCTTCTTCATTGGTCTTTCCTTTAGGAGAGAAAGTAATGCCGTGAACAGGATAGACATGTGTTTATTGCACTACAGTAAAAGGAAGCTGGTGCAAAACTAGAATGAGAAAAAAATATCAAGCAAAAGGTCTCCATTAGAATTGGAATCATTCTTAGGGAGCTTGTCAATGCATGGAATCGTGCAGAACTGTAAATGTGTTCAGTACCTCTGAGCTCTTATTAAATGCGATTAGTGATGCTGACGTTTCATTTTAAAATATATTTCCTGTAAAATTTTGAAACATTGGACTTCATATAATGGGAATTTCAATTGAAATTATCATAAAAATGCATGAATAAATTAAGTAAATGCAGACCTCATTTTATAAATAGAAAGAAAGTCAGTGGTTAAGGAGGCAGGACCTAGAGCCCAGCGGCACATCTAAGGCTAAGGCAGGTGTGCTAAGCCTGAGGCAGAGTGGCAGATTAGGTGTAACAGGAAACTAGAAGTGAAAGGCACAGAATTCCTAGTAGGAAGTCACATTCTCACAGGCATATTTAGCTTAAGTGCTCAGGAGCTAGCCTACAGTAACATGGGCAGGGTGATCACCATTTCTCTAGGTCTCAGATCCTTCCGAGGAAGCAGGAAGGGAAATGTAGGGAAGTTTATTGATATGGAATTATAGCTCCAGAATTCCATGTGCCATGAAATGTAACCAGGGAGCGGTAGGCATGGCCCCCTCCTCTACAGTCTCTGAAGTGGAAGGAATCTGCCCACTGTGATTAGATCCTTCTTTCTGCTTCATTTTTATGGGTAGCTTGTGAATTGATACAGTTCTGCCAGAACTGCCTTCTTGGTTGTCTTGGCCTATTTATTCCACTGACCATCCAGGTAGACATTCATATCTCAGAGATAATTTATTTGTAAAATAGATGTTGACTGAACTATTGCCTTCTTTCCACAGTGGAGATTTCTTTCCACAATGAAGTAAGCAATCAGCACATCAGGCTGTTTGACGATTTGAGAGACTTCACATTTAGATCTCACAGTCAAGATCAGTCTTTGAATCCTGAGAAATCTAACTATTTTGCTGCTTGGGGAGACCAGGTCTTCACTGCTGGGAAGTATTACTGGGAGCTGGATGTGGACGACTCTGGGACTGGGCTCTAGGGGTCTCTAGAGATTACCCAATACTCAGACTTGGCACAATGCTTGTGTCTGGGGACATGTTTCTTCTTGCATGTGTGAGGCAGGATAATCAGTACACTCTCTGGACAACCTCCCCAGCGATTCCTCAGTTTGTAGAGAAACCTGTGGGCCAGGTTGGTGTGTATCTTGATTTGCGGAGTGGGAGTGTGAGTTTTGTGAACGTTGCCAAGAGTTCCCTCAGCCAGTGCCGCGCTGGCTCCTTGTGTTTCCCTGTCAGGCCTTTCGTTATCACTGGACACAAATGAGCAGGGATGAGGCAGGAACCTGACTGCAGGTCTGGGACCTCCATGTGCTGGGGAGCCCTTCTCAGCTGAAGAAAATCAACCCGACTTTATTGTCTTGAAGGTTTTGTACTGTCATGGAATCTCATTTTATTGTTATTCAGTAAAACAGTATAAAACGCAAAATTCTGTTGTCCCATTTTCTTTCAAGAAAATCATCTCTTGTGGTCTGCTACCTAAACGTGCACTGCACTCAGCTTGCTCACGTGAGCTCCCTGTGGTTCTGAAAATCTTTGGGTGTGTGATTCCACCTTAATGAACACAGTTTCTAAATTCTGGACAGACCTGGTTAGCCACACTGGTCCTATCAGCCTGATATTAACTCCTGTCAGTCTAACAAATTCTATACATCAGTCCACCTTAGGAGAAAAAATTATTTCACAGTGAAACTTCAACTGACCCTCAGAGGGAGGACAGTCTTTCTGTATATAACACAGAAGAGCTGGTCGTTTTTCAATAGTGTAAATTAGAAGACATACAGGTTGTATCTCCTATTCAGACCCCATTCTCAGCAGGTTAACATACTGTGCAGGACATAGTGAGTACTTACAAATATTTCATGAGTGAATAGGTGTAGGTGAATAAAGGTATAAGCAAGCTGCCTCCAACAGTGTGAGTTCACAGTGTGCTGCTCCATCATCTCTGCTAGTGGTCACATAGAGTACAATTCCTCAGGGAATTACATCATTACAAGAAAAAGGTTATTTCAGACAAAACGTGGTTCCCAAAGTTTGTAGATACTGATCAAGAATATTAATCAAAACCAAAAGTAAATTAAAAATTGCTATAAAGCACATGCAGTGCTAAAATACAGTGTAACCAGTCAGTTAGAAAATGCTAAGGACAACCTGGATTGAATGTTTGTGGCTAGTGGTTTGCTGCCAGCTCCAGCAGAATCGGTATCACCTGGAACTTGTTGGAAATAGAAATTCGGGGCTCCTCCCAAGACCACTTGAATGAGACACTCAATGGGTGAGGACAGCCATCCATGGTTTAGCAAATCTTCCAGAGGATTGTAATGAACAACAATGATTTGAGAAACACTGATTTGGCTGATGTACAGAGGCAAATCTCAGCACGTTTCTTCCACCTGAGGACCTAGGTATCCATTGAGTCGATTTGATTCTATATAAGTGATCGTGTATTTCTCAGTGAAAAGAATATAATAGGAGGGGTGGCACCTGTGGCTCAGTGAGTAGGGCACCAGCCCCATATAGCTGAGGGTGGCGGGTTCAAACCTGGCCCAGCCAAACTGCAACAAAAATAGCCAGGCATTGTGGCAGGCGCCAGTAGTCCCAGCTACTGGGAGGCTGAGGTAAGAGAATCACCTCAGCCCAGGAGCCTGAGGTTGCTGTGATCTGTGACGCCAAGCACTCTACAGAGGGCAACGGAGTAAACTCTGTCTCAAAAAAAAAAAAAAAATACATATATATATATATATATATATATATATATATATATATATAAAATAGGCGAGATGAAGTTTTCTGAGGGAGAATTTTGGGGGAATCAGAAAATAAGTCCATCATTTTCAGTGAAAGATTATGTTCATGGAATATCCACATGGTCTTTTATATTTTGAGTCATTCACTTCATATAATAAAGGGAAAATCTCCTTTCTTTAGTTTAGAAAATACAGGAAAAACACAGTATCCAAAACAGTCCTGGTATAAGCAGAACGATGAATTCGTGAGTTCCATCTATTTTCTTAAATATTAGTTGGACAAGACATTGCAATCAAATATTCATTTCTGTCATAGTTAGAATTCTTCCTTCCTTCTTTCCTTCCTTCCTTCCTTCTTTCATACTTCCAGTAGAGATGACGGTCTAACTATGTTTGCCTAGGCTTGTCTAGAATTTCTGGACTCAAGCAATTCTCCTGCCTTGGCCTCCCACAGGGAGGGATTACAGGTGTGAGCCACCATCCTTAGCCAGTTGGTTGCATTTTCCTACCTCTCTGAAAAATACCATTGAATGATGACCAGACTCCAATGGCTTTCTTTATGCATATAAATGTTGTACATGATGTGAGTAGCAGCAATGCTAGAGCAGTGTTCTTTTACGAGTGAAAATATCAAATATGTATTCTGAAATATCAGTGGCAGATGCTATAGTCTCCAAGTGCTGTACCAATTAAGCTATGGTCGCTTGGTGTGGGGATGGAGAATGAAGACCCCAGAAACCACAGAGAAAGGCTGAGGCTCACCTTATGCGTGAGTGCTGGCTTATGACTGACCGGTCAGGTACTGCAAGTGGATCACAGCAAATATGCTGAGATACTAACCTGATAGCCTCAAAAATCACCTTAGATGAATCAACTTAGTTCAAAGTGAAGGGCAAGTTTAGAGTTTTAAAAACGTGAATAGGTGTCTATCATTTTAGCCTTATGTTAGAAAGACATTTCTAAATAAAGAAACAAAACTTACATAATAAATAATGCAAATGATGATTAATTTAACATGACTTGGAAAAATAAGAAAGTCTTTAAGACACAAAAATGGAAGAGAAATGCTGGGGAAAATATTATAACACAAAAAATGTGTAACAAAGTATAAATATCCAGAACATATAGCCTGCAGACTGACAGTACAAAGATATACAGTCTCCTCTCCTAGGTATAACAGTCTACAGTAATGAGTTCACAGGAAAAATGTCTGAAATACATGTAAAAAGATGCTCCAACCCACCTGCAATCAGATAAATAAAAACCATGAAATAAAAAATTACTTCCTTTAGATAAATATTGAAAAAATAGAAAGGTTTGGTGACACGGGGAGAAACCCAGAATATGTCACGATATGGGAGTTACGTTTTGTAGAAATCTCTTAGAGCCTAATCCAAGCATCCTCAAACTTTTTAAACAGGGGGCCAATTCTCTGTCCCTCAGACCACTGGAGGGCCGGACTATAGTTTAAAAAAAAAAAACAACTATGAACAAATTCCTATGCACACTGCACATATCTTTTTTTGAAGTAAAAAACAAAATGGGAACAAATACAATTCACGCTGCTTCATGTGGCCCATGGGCTGCAGTTTGAGGACGCCTGGTCTAATCTCTAGTAATGCTCATTGTATGCAATTAGACTCCCAATTAATCCTCTAAACTAGATTATGTGTGCCAGGTACAAATTTATTCTAACAAAATTAACAGTCATGGGAGGAATAACAAGTCTAAAAACGAAAAACAGAGATCCATATCAATTTCCCCAGTGCTGAAATTGATGAACAAACCATAGTACAATCCTATTAAAGAAAACAGTGTGTAGTGACAGTTACCAAACTACAGCTACCTGCTACAAATTGGATAAATCGAAAAACCAAAATCTTGATTTAACAAAAACAGAAACAGTAGAATAAATGGAGTATGATGTTTCAATAATTTTAAAACATGCAAAACTGCACAACTGTACAGTCTAACATTGAGGGTTAGCAGTGCAGATGGTGAGAGATGAAGGTGAGCAAATGTGTGGTACAGGACAAGCCGCCTGAGAGCTGATGCCCTGGGCAGGAGGGCCATGGGCCAGGGAAGAGGCACACTCTGGACCTGAGAGAGAAGGATATTTTATTTTTGAATGTGTGGAGAATACAGGTGTCTGACACGCTAGACCTGAGAGATAAGAACCACAGTGTCTGACAACCTGTTTTTTATAAATAAAATTTACGTATTTCATAATTATTTTGTATTTATTAAATATGAAATCAAAATTAGCAACCCTATATTCAATGAATATAACCACAATAAACCACATAAACCAAAGTATGGTCCTGGCACACTGGTGTTCCCTCTCTGCTCCTGGTTCTGCTAATGCTACAAACAAGATTTTTTTTTTTTTTTTTGAGTTATTAAAAGACTCTCTACTCCTGGGAATTGCCAGGCAAGGAGGGTCATGACTGGACCATATACTTCTTGTGTTAGAAGAGCTAAGGTGAAAACTTATAAACAAACATGAAAAAATATGCTTCAATCTTCATTAATTTTCCTACAGTCCCTGCAGCACAATATATCCTCACGATGTTTTATGCGTTTGCTTCTCAGTTTAATTAAAGACACCCAAGCAATGACAGAGGACGGCTCTCAGTGCCGACCTGTGACCTCTCCCACACCACCCTCCCTCTCACTGTCACTTCGGACTCTGGAGAAGCAAGGGAGACAGGAAAGAAGCAATTCATATTAACTAGGGAATCGTAGAAAGAAATACAGTCACTTAAAAGGAGAAACTAAAGAAAAAAAGGGCCGATTTCTTTTCCATCTGTTTCCACTGCAACCTTCTCAAAAAGTAGAAACAAAAGTGTGACAGCCCATAAGCGTTAGAGCCATTATTATAATCACATGGGCAAAAACGTGCACTGCATTCACACTGGACGGTGCCAAAAAGATTGAATGAAGTGCAAAGAATCTCACTGGAAACAGAAAGACAGTGTAGGGAAAGCAGTGAACACAGGGGTCTCAGCAGAGCTTATTTGGCCTGGAGCACACACAGCCCCCCAGCAGGTGAGCTGGAGGAGCCCATCTCTGCCGCCCAGGGGAGCACACACCTTGCAGTGTGGGTGCAGAGCCGCACTTACCTGCCACCCACCTCCAGTTTATGACCAGCCTCAGGTGTGAAGTGCCGTGGGCGCGGCCGACCCAAACTGCTCGTTTCCTGCCTCTCACAGGATGGCAGTCGGCTCCCATCACCACCACCTTGCACACTTTAATATCAGTGTGTCATTGATAAGAAACCACTAAGAGAAAATCGGCTTAACTGCACAGAGTTCTTTATAAATATGAAACCAAATTTCTCAATTATAAGAATAATGATATTTCAACAGGAAAAAAATACTGTTTCAGAAAATAGCATCTGAAAACCAACACATCTGGAGAAACTGCCTCTTCTGACTGTGCTTCATGGTCACCCCTCTATAAACACAAACACCAGGGAACTCGCCTGTGTGGAACCGAAAACTGCCAGAAAGGTGGGGGGAATGATGTTCTAAGTACATCCGACAGATAATAGCTAAACACAGGATCAGAATTTACAGACCACACAATGTTCAGTGCATTGACTGGCCCACTGAAAACTAAGTGCCTAGGATAAATAAGTGACCGTTACACTCGCGAAAGAAGCGCAGGGCGCCTGGCATAATCATAATGTCTGTTTAATGGAACAGAGCTACCACCGCACAGAGTTACACTGGGCCGGAGGCCTGGGGACACTGCTGACACCTGGTCATGTCTGTTTAATGGAACAGAGCTACCACCGCACAGAGTTACACTGGGCCGGAGGCCCGGGGGCACTGCTGACACCTGGTCATGTCTGTTTAACGGAACAGAGCTACCACCGCACAGAGTTACACTGGGCCGGAGGCCCGGGGACACTGTTGACACCTGGTCATGTCTGTTTAACGGAACGGAGCTACCACCACACAGAGTTACACTGAGCCGGAGGCCCGGGGACACTGCTGACACCTGGTCATGTCTGTTTAACGGAACAGAGCTACTACCACACAGAGTTACACTGGGCCGGAGGCCCGGGGACACTGTTGACACCTGGTCATGTCTGTTTAACGGAACAGAGCTACCGCCGCACAGAGTTACACTGAGCCGGAGGCCCGGGGACACTGCTGACACCTGGTCATGTCTGTTTAACGGAACAGAGCTACCGCCGCACAGAGTTACACTGGGCCGGAGGCCCTGGGCACTGCTGACACCTGGTCATGTCTGTTTAAGGGAACAGAGCTACCACCGCACAGAGTTACACTGGGCCGGAGGCCCGGGGACACTGCTGACACCTGGTCTGGAGCCTATTGGTTCCACTTCTTCATCAGATTTCTAACCAATCAGACTGGGTCTGTAAGAGTCGAATTAGTCGAGGCTCTGGACTTGAAAGTGGAGTGTGAGATACTTCACTGAGGGGTGTGTGAACTGGATAGCAGTGGTCCCATCAGCACCCCATTAGTACAGCGCCCATAGTCCCTCTATCTCCTCTAGATCCTGGACAGACACACATTTTGATGGGTCCTACCTCTGTACGGTTTTTTGGCCTCAGTCTCAAGGGGGTGGTTTTCAGTGCCTCCCTCACCCCCAGCAATTACCCCAGCCCCATGTGTGGCCACGCACTGCCACATGTATGCCTCCAGGACCTCATCACGTTTCAGTTGGGGATGTCATACACTAGAGAACAGAATGAGAAGTATGCAGGGGCCTCTCAGAACCTCAGTACCTCCCACTTGGAGAAGGGGCATAAACAGAACACCTTCCAGGCAGACGGGTCAGGAAAAGTTAGGAAGGGGCTGAGTCCAGGGCTCAGCCAATGGGAGGGGACAATGCAGGCTGGGCCTGGAGAAGGCAGTGCACCTCTGTGCCTTCGGAGTCTGGCCTCATGGGACTAGTTTTTATGGGCAGCATAGGGCTTTGGGTGGGCAGGTACCAGATGGCTGGACCACAGGTCAGTGTGGCAAGAGCCTGGTACTGGGGATTGACAGTGTGGTAAGGACCACCCTGAGTCAGCTGTGACCAGCCCCAGCTGAGCATGGAGATGAGGAAAAGGATACATGAGGCGCCAGAAGGGCACTGGCCAGCCTGCTTCTTACTGTCCACCCTCGTGCAGAGGCATTAACACAGCACAGGGCAGGCAGGTGCCCACGAGGCCTCAGGCCCCATCACTCTGGGGAGCAGTTCCCATGGGTGACATGATGGGCCTTGGTACTTGGCGGATACATGTGGTTCAGTTTCTGGAAAATACAGGCTTCCGAGGACCTCAGAGTGGGAGGCCCTGGGCAGGACTGGGGGCCTAGGCGAGAGGCACCAAGCAAATCAGGGGTGTGGTAGGAGCACTGGCCAAGCTGTGCACCCTGTCTCCATGGTCCAGCCCTCTGCAGACAGGCCTTCCCTTGGAAAGCCACCCACCCTGGCTTCTGAGCCCTTGCATGTCCACATTAGGCACCCTCCGTCCCCTCATGGGTCAGGTCCCCTGCTAACCTACCCTGAGGGCAGCAGCCTTTTGGGGGTGGGGTGGGGGAGGCAGCTTCTAACTTGAGATTCCCCAAACCCACGATGGAGCCAAGCTGTCCTTTGGAATGGTAGATGCTTATTTATGTAAAATAATAATAAATGTTACACAACTGTCAGAATAAAAAAATACCTTTTCTGAGGGGGACAGGAGGAGATTAGCACCATTAGGGCAAAGGGGCCCATGGTGGGCACTGAGGTCTGTGCGTCAAACAGTTGGTCTGTGTGTCCTGGTGCTGGTTCAGGCTGGGGTTCGGGTCAGCGGCGGGCTACCCGCTGCTGGCCCCGGGAGGGGGCACTGTGTCCGGGCAGGGGGCACGTGCAACAGCAGTGGGTGCGGACGGTGGGCAGCTGGCAGCGGCTCAGGAGGCGCAGGGTCTCACAGAACCCGAAGGACAGACGGTCACACTCACAACCTGCGAGGGAGGCAGGAGCAGGTGGGACAGGGATGCACGGCCCTAGAGTCTGGCTCCCCACAACCTCACAGAGGCCTCAACAGCCCCTCAAAGGCAGAGGGCCCTCCGTTCCTGGAGGGGCTCTTCTAAACCAGGAATTGCAAACCTGTCCCACCTCTCTTAGGCCTCTGGGCTCATGTTTCTGGAGAAAAGGCCCTGAGATAACCCACCACAACCACCCCAGCCACCTCACATGCCCATGAGAAGAGAAGAAGCCAGCCCAGACAGTGCAGAGTAGGTCTCAACCCTGGCCATCTAAACCATCAGCAGGGACTGGGACTGAGCCAGGTCTGCTGGGATGGAGGGAGGCTGCAGGCCACTTGGCAGGGATAGAGGCCTGGCTGGGCCCTCCTGCTCCATGTCTATTTGGGGAAAAGGCTTGCTGCCAGCCTCCTGGCTTTGTTCCCAATGATGCTGCTGCTGCTGCTGACAGCCCCCAGCTGCTGCCCAGGCCGTGCTCACTCCAGCAGACCTCCTGGGGCAGGGAACAGGAGGGCAATAGCCAGCCCTGAGCCTACACATCCCCTGGGCCCTGCAGAGGGCACGAGGGAGCAGCAGGCTCCTCCAGCCCCGCCTGGCGGCAGCTCCCAAATACATAGCTACAAACCTGCCTCCCAGTGGCACGGGTCACCTGGGACAAGCAACTTCACCTCTTAGGCCTCAGCTCCCTCCTGTTGATAATCCCATCTCCCAGGGCAGACAGATGCTGTGTCAGCTGCCCTGCCATGGTGACCATACATCCTGGAGTTTCCAGGCTTTGCGCATGTCCTGCCACAGACCATCTAAACACTCTGGGAATTCTAGGGCCTCAGGGTCCAAGACCCCTCTCCGGATGCCCCTCCACCATTCACCAGTGGCAGAAATCCTGTCACCGTGGACAGTTCATAGTGCTGCCCAAACTCCTTACATGCCCTCCCTGTAGCCCAGCCCAGGACCTCTTGGCCAGGCCCGTCCTTTGTTCTAGGCCTGGGGGCCCTCAGTTCCTGTGCTGAGCCTCACCGCCTGTGTCAACCACCTTCTATAACTACCTAAGTCCTAGCCTTGAAGGCAAGAACAGTAGGCCCAGCACTAAGGCACGGTGGGGGCATTTCCACCAGGCCTTGAGGTAACGGGATGGGAGGCAGGGGTACAAGGTGCAGCAGTGGCCACTCTGGGCCTGAGCCAGTGCTGCAGGAGAGAACACTTGCAAGGGCCACGGGATGGGCAGGCAGGTGGGCAGGGGACGGATAGCCCCTAGAGACAGGCTCTTCACAAACACAGTGCTGAGCCTCTGGGTACCCTAGACTGGAAGATGCCAATAGTGCGATGGGGGACAGTGGTGACTGTGCGGGGGGTACCCATGCAATACTGGGTTCTACATAGACAGACCTTGATTCTGCAGTGATGGGGGTTACAGGAGGCAATGAGGGCGCAAAAGGAAACGGAGCCCAAGGCCACAGCAGTTGTGTGACCCAAGGCCAGCCCAGGTGTGATCCAGGGCCATGCAGTTTCCTGCAAACAGCACTGCTGGGGTGGCTGGGCCAGACGAAGTGTGTGTGTATAGGGGGTGTCCAGAGACACCTCCAGCTCAGGCCTTTCTGCCAGGAGGTCCCAGCTGGCCCGGAAGCCACCGGCAGCTGGGAGCTAGCAAGACCCTGGGAGGGGCCCCTTCCTGCAGCTCCACTGTTCACCTCCAACCATCCTCCTCTGGCCAGGAATGGACAGGTCAGAGCTGGGGATGGGGTCTTAGCCAGGCCCAGCCCTCACACAGCCTTGGGGCCATCTCTAGTTTCACTATGGGGACACTAAGACCCAGAGGGAAAGAAAGCTTACACAAGGTCACACAACCACCAGGGGCCAAGGCCTGTCCTTATGCTCCCAAAAGGCTAAAGACAGCTGCCTGCAGGACACCCAGGTAGCTGCATTTCCCTCTGCTGACTCCTGGCACAGCCCCAGCTTCTGCATGGTGTCCTATGCCTTATATTGCAACATGGGCCAGCAAGTGCCATTGGGGTGATGGTGTCTCTCCACTTCCCCGTGTCCTTCCCAACCCACCATAACCTTGGGAGGGGGCACTCACGTGGAGGCTCAACCAGCTCACAGTCCTCGGTGCCACATGGCCGGGAGCTCTCAGGCCAGACCTCATGGCCACACTGGTCACTGTCTTCCTCAGGCAGCCCTGTCTGGGTGTTGACACACTTGACCAGGTGCCGCTGGATGCCACCACCACAGAGGGCTGAGAACTGCACAGAGTGGGCAAAGGAGTGAGTGTCCCACATGTCCCCCACCATGGGGAATCAGGCATTCTCAGGGGCAGTGCCACTCCTCTAAGAAGCTGTCCTTGAGCCCTGTTCCTGACTGGCCTCCCAGCCCCAGCTCTCTGCCTCCATGGAAGGCCCAGTCCTGCTCCCAGGGCCCACTGGTCACTGCCACCCCCTTTACTGCACAGTCTGCTCCTGCAGAGGGGTAGACATAGTGACAAGGGCAGCCCTCAGGGTCACGAGGCTTCAAGCTCCTCACACAGGACATGCCTGATGAGTCTGGGCAGGGGCCCTAGATGGAACCTGGATGCACCGTGGGCAGAGACTTGGGTGGGACCCCTTGTGCCCAAGGGACACAGGGGAGGTGGTAGAAAGTTTTTATTCTTTTCAACTAGGGTCTGATATTTTTAAAAAGCCTTAAAAGTAAGTTTAATCTGCCAGTGTTTTGCCAAGTCTTTACTTCACTGTGTTACTTTATTAATCCTTGCAACCCTCCCATCCCATTCTACAGATGAGAAAATAGTGGCCTGGCAAGGCCAAGCAACCTGCCCAGGGTCACTCTTGGGCCTGGGTCAGGGCCAGACCTGTGATTCTTGATCCGCTCAGCAATAAACAGGCCTGGCAGGAAGGTCCTGCCCACCTGAAGACCCTTTGCCAGTTCACCATTCCTGCCTCAGGAAGAGATGTACCAGCTGAGGCAGGGCTGGGCCCGACAGCACCGGTGGGCAGGTGGCTTGGCAGGCCCTGGCTGGCAGTGGAAGGGCCGCAGTGGCCGGAGGTCCCGTGTGTCCACACACTGTACATCCCGCACTGAGGATCCTCCACCACAGCTGCGGGAGCACTGTAGACCAAGGGACACATGTGACACACCCTGTGTGCATGCCACACACACCACAGCCAATCCCACTCCCCCACCCAGGCGAATCCCTGAAAAGCCCCAGGGAGAGGCTGGCTCAGGCAACAGGTGGGATAGGACAAAAGGAAAAGACAAGCGAAGGACAGCTGGTGAAAGAAGTCTAGAGGAGGCCAAAAAATGCAGAGAAACACACCAGGCCAAACAAAGATGAAACAGTTCCCAAGAGATTAGGAATCAAATACGATCTGGTGCAAAGTCGTCCCCTGCCACGGAGAACACAGGTCACAGGGACGTAGGGCTCCACCCTGCCCAGGGCTGCCCGCCTAGCTCCGTCCTCACACACGCACCTTACTCCAGTTGCCTGGGTGCCAGGAGGCACAGGGCCGCAGGTGGCAACGGCGGGCAGGCTGGGGCCGGCCAGCGGGAATGCAGTCCTCCTCCCGGCCTGAGCTACAGCGCACAGGCCTCCAGGCAGCGCCCAGGCCGCAGGTGGTAGAGCACTGCAGGGTGCAAAGGCTGTGAGGGCCACGTCCCCTCCAGGCCTTCCTCACCAGCCAAGCCAGGGCCCTTTTCTAGGGCCTTTGTTCCTTATCTGTGAATTGGACTCTTCCACCCACCTCCCAAGGACACCGTGAGAATAAAAAACAAAATCCTCCCAGCAACTAAGTGTCCCTAGGGACCCTGTAGCACCAGCTATCCTGATTGCTCCCCACATGTGGTAGGCAAGGAAGTCTGGGTTGTAGTCCCAGACACCAAACTGCTGGGTAACCCAGAGGCACAACCAGCCCTGGTGGCCTCAGCCTGCCCCACCCAGCTCCAAACAGAAGGGGCTGAGTTTTCCCACAGAGACAATCTGGGGACTCCCTGGCTGACCCTCATGTGTGCCTGCCACTACCTTCCCAAAAGCCCCTGTATCGCCCCTCCCCACTACTCAGAAGGGTAACTGAGGCCTGATGGGCAGATTGGCCCCAGGGGCCTCTGGAGGGCAGAATAGTGAGCTGGACAGTGTTCTTCCCACCTCACCGGGCCTCCACCCACCACGGGCGGCCAGTTCCCTGCCCCCCAGGAGACAGAATGGCCAGGGCCTGTGTCTTGCTCTGCTCATTTTCAGATGAGGAGGTGTTGGAAGTCTAGCACAAACACACAGCCCTCCTGACCTATGCCACTTGCCTGGCTCCAGTTTCCTACTTGCCAGCTGGCATTCCTGGCAGCTAGCAGGTCCATGGGAGACCCCTCCTCGGCCAGGCTGGGGTCCAGGGGCTGGGCCTCAGGGGCTCTGCTGCTGTCAGTGATACTGTTCTGATCTAGTGTGGACAGTAGCCCAGAGCTCAGGGTTGCCTCAGGGCTGGGGGACTCAGCCTAGCCCAAAGGTCCTGGGCTCAGGGCAGTCAACCAGGGCATGTGCCCTGTGCCAGTCAGGGTTGTCCCAAGGAAGGTCCCCGGTGTTGCCAGAGTCTGTAGGTCCCATAAGCCCAGTCCTGAGGGTGAAGAAGTGGGAGTCCCCAGCCCCAGGGGGCTGTCCCCACTCTTAATCTCTGGTAGACCAGCTGTGGAAGGAAGGAGGTGAAGAGCCACAGTGGGCCACAGCTCACTGTCCACAGGCCCCGGAACACCCTCCAGAGCTGGCTTCCAGGCCACAGTGCCCCCTGTCCACAGCTCTGGCACATCAGGTCTAGGAGAGGAGGGCGTGGGTCCAATGGTAGGCAAAGGGGGCAGCATGGGGCTGGGTCTCGGGGGCAGAAGGGGTACTCTATGGCCCACAGGTTCCTCATCATCCTTGGAAACCTCATTGGTCCTGTCCTGCCATGGAGGGGGCAGCTGGCTCTGGCTGTCCTCCTCTAGTAGGAGCTCATCTTGGCCCCCAGGGGCAGCAGGTGTAGGCATACCAAGGACTGAAGCAGGAGGCCAGGGCAAGCTGGGGAGCCCAAGGCCCGGGGCCCCCATAGGGGTGCCTTCCTCAGGCAAGAAATTGGCCAAGGGGATCTCAGGGGTCTGCTCCAAGGGTGGGGGCAGAGTGGGGCTGGCTTGCCTGGGCCAAGGGCTAGGGGACTGAGATCCCAGCACTCCTTCCTCCCCAGCCACAGGAGGCTCTGTAGAAGGCATGGGGGTGCCCACAAGGGGCCCTGCTGTCCTATGCCCTGTTCCCACTGGGACTATATGGGGCTCCTCGAAGGGATCATAGGACAGATCCTCATGGAAGTTAATGAAATTGTAGTCATAGTAGAAGTAATCGACAAACACAGGCCCTGGCAGGTCCAGGTCGTCCTCCTCGATGGCATTGCCCATGCTGGCTGGCTCAGGGGATGAGGGAGGCACAGGGCGTGGGGCCAGGTGGCGTGGGATGAAGTTGACCTCATTGAAGAGCTCATGGCTGGAAGAGCCGCTGCCTGAGCCTTCAGAGCCCAGCATGTCCGGAGGCTGAGGGCAGGTGGCTTCGCTTGCTGGCTGCTGAGCCTCATCACAGGGGATGCCGGTGTCATTGGTGCAGACGACACTTTGGCGCTGAGTGCCCACCCCACATGTCACTGAGCACTGCAAAGGAGGCCAGGGTGAGGGGCTTAGGCCAGCAGGGGCCTGCTAGGGGACACTAGGTCAAGGCAAGGTAGTCTGTCCACTGCCCCGTGGCAGAGGCTTCAGCCAGCTCTCTCTGGCCCTTCCCAGCTCAAGACCATGGCTTGTGGCCATGACTTGCCTAGAGCTTCCTGATCCTGGAGGCTTCAGGGTCAGGGGCTGGGTCCTAAGGAACCAGGCAGTAATGACGGCACAAAAGCTGTCTGCCTGCCTGTAGCCCAAGACCAGGTCAGAGCCAGGTGCTGGACCCTCCCACCCTAGCACTCACCTGAGACCAGTTCCCTATGGCCCAGGTGGCTGGACAGGGCACATGGCGGTTGCAAGGGGTTTTGGCGGGGGGCCAGGAAAGGTGTTCACAGGCCAGTGGCTCCAGGGCGCTCTGTTCATCCAGCCCCACACTGCGGATACAGAGCACAGTCCGGTGGGAGAGGCCCCTAGGCCCACAGGAGCTGGAGCATAGCTGCCACTCACCTGCCCACCACCTGGCAAGGGGCACACAGGTGACATCAGACAGGTGACACTGATAGGCCCACAGCAAGGGCCAGGCCAGGACCACAGGTACTCAGGGTGTAGGCAGAGCCTGGACTCGGTCTGGCGTATGGCTCTTCAGAGCCCCAAGCCCAGGTCAATGGCCTGCCCCCGAAGCCTGGTGAAATGGCACGCAGCCTCCTCCATTCTACTACCCTTACCCCAGGGGAGGTGGGCAAGACCTGAGACCAATGTCCACATCCAGGGATCCAAAGAGTAGTGACCAGAGGTATCCAGTCTGGTGCTGGCTATACAGGGGCATTCCAGGTCCTAGATGGGGCAGGGGGCAGCCAGCCCTGGGGGTTTAGCCTGGAGAAGAGGCCAGAAGCCTGGCTGCCACAGGTGCCCATGGCAAGCTCAGGATGCCTGGGAGTCAGGGGCCTGGTGGGGCCTGTGCTTGGGGGTGTCACCTGGCAGGGCAGGGTTCCTCACTGCACTTCCGCTGGTGGTCATCTGGCCGGCCCAGGGGGTCACAGTACTCCTCATCCACGGGCCCCACCTGCCGCTCTGTGCAATACACACTCTGCCTCTGCACACCTGGGAGACATAGGCGTGCAGAGCTGGGACCTGGGCACCCACTGTCCAAGCTGCACTGCATCCAAAGACACCCTCTGCCCAGAACCCTCCCAGAAAGGGCCTCACTGCATATGCCAGGATGAAAGCAGGGCCCTTCCTCCTCCTTACTTCCCTCCCAGGGCTCACCCCTAACCCACTCCTGGCAGGTGGCAGGGTGTGAAGGTTTAATGGGGTGGGTGCCCAGCCCCACCTCTTCCTAGCTGAGAGGCCTTGGGCAGTAAGCATGGCCTCTCTGAACCTTAGTATTACTCATCTGTGAAATGGGAGCAACAATAACACCTGCCTCAAAACTGTGGTGTGATCATGCCCGTGCAGGCTCAGCCTATGCCTGGCACATCCTACAAGCTCAGGTTACAGGAGCATGCAAACCCACCCATGGCATCAAGGCCGCTCTATTGTCTACACCCCTCCCGATGCACTCAGAAAAAGTCTGGAGAAAAACCTCAACACCCAGCTGGCCATGCCTCTGCAGCCCTGAAGCCCTGCAGCCCCCCAGTTTTGTGACTGTTCCTGGCCTTCACAGCCTTTTCCAGGGCCCGCCCTAGGTCTTTGCAGACCCTTCACCTGGGATAATCACTTCCATATTGCCCATTGAAGCCCAGTGGCAGGACCACCACTAGCAGGATCTGTCTTCACTCTGCCCCCTGCTCAGGGAGCCCTCCCTGAGCTCCCAGCCCCACATCCACGTCCCTCCTTCCTCCTGCTCAGGGAGGGCTCCCTGAGCTCCCAGCCCCATATCCACGCCCCTCCTTCCTCACCAGCAGGAGGACTCTGACTTTGCCCTGGGCAGTAAGGGGGCCTACTGATGACATGCCCCACTGCAGCTCCTTTGCAACTACAGGGTCTGGGACACAGTCCGAGCGCGGGAGAGAAAGGCCTGAGTCCCTTTCCGGGGACCCCTTCTCTTCTTCTTGCTCCTGTCTGGAGCATCACAAGAGGCAGGGGGAGGACAGCCCAGCAGCAGGGAAGGATGATGAGCTGAGTGTGAGGGTTAGGTCCCTAAAGGCACCACCAGTCCCGCCAGTGTGGACTGAACACGCTGGCATGCACTTCCTGAGACAAACAGCCCTCATCTGCTCCAGCACTGGGCAGGTTTTAGAACTTACCTCTAAACACATTCCTAATTGGTCTACATTCAAAGCTATCAATTTGCTGAAAGAGAAGCCCTCTAACTTCTGGTGCATCAAAGGTAGTTGTTGGTTTTGACCTTTGTAAATTTAAAGACAGAGAGGAAGACCACAAAGAGGGGGAGAGAGCAGGAATGAGCGGAGACCCAAGGACAGAGCAGGAGACACAGGTACACAGCGACCTGTGTGTGTCAGGGGAAGAGATCAGGGGCAGTGGGAGACTGGGGTCATGAGGGAATATTGTCAGATGGGGGAAGACCAAGGGTCTGGGGAGACTGAGGGCACTATGGGGAGGGAGTAGGACCGTTGGTATACTTTTCTCAAATGGTCAAGGACTAAGTCAGTGTGGGAGGGTCACGGGGGTGAATCTGTAGTTGGGTGGGGACAGCCTTGCCACTGTTCTTCCTCTTGCTCCCTGCAAGCCTCCCCGGGGCAACGGGAGGTGCCTCAGGTTCTAGGCCTCCGGAGGGCAGGGACAGCCTCAACTATGGCTTGGGGGGATGGGTCAAGTGTCCGATGTGGAGCAGAAGTACAGGCATGAGACCAGTCACCAGTGAGTGGGGAGCGCAGAGGGGGAGGACACCAGCAGCTGAGCCCTCACCACATGCCCACACTGTACCTCTTCCTATCTACCCTCCCTGTGGACCTATGAGCTGGGACCATCGCTAGCCCCATTTTACAGATGGGGAACTGAGGCTCAGGGAAGCAAAGTTCCAAACCCATGATGGCCTGACAGATAAGCAGCGTCCCTGCCCGAAGACAAAGCCCTTGCTGGCAGCAGCTATGCCTGCCCCTCTTCTCACCTGTGCCACAAGTGACCGTGCACTTGGTCCAGGGCCCGTAGTACCAGGAGAACTCTGGCGGTGTGGCCTCGCCATGGCCATGGACTTCCCTGTGGACGGTGTACTCATAGTGCACCCCGGGGTTGCTCTCCTGGAACAACAGCTGGGGCGGAAGGCAGGGACCCCATGAGTGCTGGGCAGCCTCACCATCGGCCCTCCCAGTCCTGCCACCTAGGCTGAGCACCCTAAGGCACCTGATCCCAGACAACCCTGGCAACTGGGGCTACACACAGGGCTGCTTAGAGATGAGGAAGCCAGGTCAGAGGTTCCAGCAGTAGGGCTGCCCCAGGGCTCACCCCTCCAGGGTCACACCCTGCCCCAAGGGGCTGGGTCTAGGGACTGCACCTCTGCTCCCTCCACTTGGGCCTCAGGAGCAAGTACCTGGATCCAGACAGGTTCATTGGTGGGTCCCGGGGACGTGAGGTTCTCCCAGTTGCCCATGCGTGCGTATGTGAAGGTGGTCCCTGCCACCTGGTAGTCCCCATTCCACTGGATAGTCCAGCCACCATTGAGGAAGTACTTATCTGGGTCCTCACTCCGCAGCGCTAGGAAATTGGCAGCCTCAGCTACCTCCTCGATGCGGATCTCACGCGCGCCAGCTGGGATCAGCCCTATGTCCACATACCCTGTGGCCAAGGGTAATGCACAGGTTGTGGCAAGGCCAGAGGGTTGGGTGCCTCCCCCCTCCTTTGCCTCTCTCTCCACCTGCCACCTGCTGATGCCACTGATTCCACTATTTGAGCTCCCCTAAAACATAGATGCTCAAATCTATCTTAGGTCACCAAAAGCTCACAAAAGTCCCCAAATCCTGCCTCCATGGCCCATACCCCTCTCCTGGGGACCTAAACTAGTCTTATGGTCATAAGGCTGGTTCATCTCCAAACTCTGGGCCAGTAGAACCTTAATAAAGGTTCTGGGCCTCAGGACATACTCTGCATCCCTGCACTGCTGCTTTTGTCCCTTCGTGGAATGCCCCTTGGGCATCTGATACCACACTAAGCTCTTTATGTGTGTTAGCTTATGTGTAATAACCCACAGTACAGGTATCCTGTTAGCCCCATTTTACAGATGAGCAAACAGGCACAGAGACATCCTGCTGGGATATGACGCAGCCTCCACACTGCACTGTATCTCCAGGATGAAATCTACGTTTGTTGGCTTGGCAGTCAAGGTCTGCCTTGCAGCACCCAGACAGGGCACATGTTTTCTGATCTCCAGGCTTTGGCACAAGCTCTTTCCTAGGTTGGAATGCCCCTCCCGACCTCATCTGAGTCCTTTATGATTCAGCTCAACCTCCACCTCATATAGGAAGTCTTCCCTGACTCAGCGCTCTCACAGCCCTCTGGGCCTCCCTCCACTGCCTTTGTCACACTAATGGGCTATCATGCTGCCAGGCTGCAAAGTCTTCACCATTGTGTCCCCATCACCCAGCACACAGTCTGGGGCAATGTCTGCAAAACAGGCCCTGAGCCCAGGGAGTAGAGCTGGAGGGTTTCTGAAGAGTCACAAGAAGACAACAACCCCCTGGGGGCAAGGGGTCAGGGACACACAAGCCTGGCTGGCTCTGCCTGGGGCCCTTAAGACAGCAGGACACCCCATGAGAACAAGTCTCTGCACCTGGGCCAGGGAACCCCTGACTCCTATAAGAATCCAGACCATGCAAGGAGGCTTCCCTTTGCCATCTCTAGCCCTAGTGGGGACCACAGGGCCAGAGGTTGGGGCTTGGGAGAGGCAGGGAAGGGCCACCCAGTTAAGAGAACACCCCTCCCCTGCAGTGGTCCCCCTCATACCTAGGCCCTCAGCCTCCTCAAAGGTCCTGCTCACGGTGTGACAGGTAGAGCCGTTGCCATGTCACAAACCACAGCGGTCCTCCATGGCGCCCGAGTCAATCTCAAAGTCACAGCCCACATTCTGCAACACACAGGGAGGGAGGCCCTTGTGCTGGACTGCAGCCCTCTGCCCCACCCTCAGGGGCCTGCCAGGGGCAAGGGGAACCTCTACCTTCTCTTAACTGGGTGGAGCAAGCATCGGGAACCCTCACCCTGGCCTGGGCCCTGCCATGCCACAGCTGTGCCCTCTGACCCTCAGTTTCCTCAGATGTGACACAAGATCAATCCGTCCTTTAAAAGCGTGTCATGACACTTGTACTAGACTATTTATTGAAGCTCAATTTACAATTGCCAAAATGTGGAAACAGCCTAAATGCCCACCAACCCAGGAATGGATTAACAAGCTGTGGTATATGTATACCATGGAATACTATTCAGCCATTAAAAAAAATGGAGACTTTACATCCTTCATATTAACCTGCATGGAAGTGGAAAACATTATTCTTAGTAAAGCATCACAAGAATGGAGAAGCATGAATCTTATGTACTCAATTTTGATATGAGGACAATTAATGACAATTAAGGTTATGGTGGGGGAGGAAAAGCAGAGAGAGGGAAGGAGGGAGGGGGGCAGGGCCTTGGTGTGTGCCACACCTTCTGGGGGCAAGACATGATTGCAAGAGGGACTTTGCCTAACAAATGCAATCAGTGTAACCTGGCTTATTGTACCCTTGATGAATCCCCAACAATAAAAAAAAAAAGCGTGTCATGAGCAACATGAGACAAGAAATGGGGAAATTTTTACAGGAGGCTGTGGGTGGGTGGGGAGTGGGCACACCATTGGCTCCTGAGCAGAAACAGGATTCAATGTCCAAAGCACTGGATGTGAGACTCAGGAGCTGGTGCTCCTCTGAGCAGAGGCCTCACACCCCTGTGGCTTAGAGAGCAAGAAAGGGGCAGGTAGGTGGCTGGGGATGTGAGCAAGGAGCAGTGGCCACCACTGTCACTAAAAATAAGAATAGGAATTGTTACCAAATGCTGAGCACTTCTCTGTGGCTCAGGGCCCTGCCTGTCACCTGGACCACCTCACTTCACCCCTTTCTGTCCCCCAAAAAACTGCTGCCCAGGGTCAGCCAGCCCAGCAAAAGGTTGAGTCTCTGCCTATTTCCTGGTGTCCTGGTGGGGCTGTGCCAGCACAGGCTTACAGGGAAAAGCTGGAGGCAATTGCGGGGGTGAGGTGGGAAGGCAACGTTGCAGAGGCAGAAGCGGGGGGCAAGGGTGTGAGGCCCGACTGGGCGGGTCTCCAATGCCAGCTTTGCCTTAGATGTCGCGGTGAGGATAGGGTTGGCTGGAAAGCCCAGTGGTACAGCCTGGGGAGGGTAGCCAGAGGGGGACCAGAAGGGACCAGAGGAGAACAAGCAGACCTGGGGCAGTGGTGCTGGGAGCCCTCTTCCCACCCAGGCGCACCTTGCAGATGCCATTGATGCAGAGGTCCCGACTGGCCTGGCCCTGGTAGCAGGGTGTGCCATCAACCACGGCATCCCTCAGCTTCTCAGCAAAGTACTCGTTCAAGGGCCAGCAGTGTAGCTCGCAGGGGTTCACTGTGGGCCAAGTGAGGAGCCATGAGGGACATCCAGGGCAGGAGTTGTGGAGCCACCTGAAGACCTTCCATGACGCACCTCAGCCAGAGTCTCCCGAGCCGGGCTGCAGTCTGGCTGGGCTAGTGGCTCTCTACAAGGCTAAAGACCCGGCAAACAGTGGGAATAGCCCAGGGCCAGGCAACTGGGCCTCCCGCCTACACCAGCCCTCTGAACCTCAGTTTCCCTGTGGGCAGCAGGACTCACCGTCACTGACCACAGGCACCCATGTGTGCAGCTGGCCCTTGAAGAGCATGGCGTCAAACTGGCTGCACTGGATGTGGTGGAAGGATGGGCGGCCAGGGGGGCAGGCTTGCAGGTTGCAGAGGCGGAAGCGTTTCCGCTCACCCACACAGTATTTGCCCTTGTACTTGGGCCTGTACTTGGGGGGAACCAGGTGGGGGCCCAGTGAGTGCATAGTGGGTGCCTCCCACGTGGCCAGACCAGGAGTGAGCAGCTCCCTTCTGCATCCCTCACACCCAGAGGCCTCTGCTGCCTGTCCCTGCTCAGTCCTTGCTCATGCTGCCCACCCTCTGCCCCCCACCTGCTGTGTGACCATGGGCAAGCATTCAGCCACCCTCTGGGCCTGTTTCCTCATCTATAAAACGCAGCTGGGACTGCCTGGGCAGAGGGCTGCTGAGACCTGAGACAAGCAGTGGACATGACCGGCACCGGCTGAGGGGGCTTCTCTGTGTCTCCAGCCAGAAGATCCAGTGTCCCGAAGACCCCTGGAGTCCTCACACTCACTGCTGGTGGCAGCACTCCAGCTGGGTCAAAAGGAGTCCCCCAGCCAGCCAAGAGGTCTGCCACAGCATGGTACCTGAGCTCTCTGTCCCCCTAGGCCAGGCAGCTGGCCCAACCCAGGTCCACACCTGGAGGCCAGCAGGCAGGGACGGGAAAACCACTGTCTTTGCCAAGCACCAGGCCCCAGGTGGGCTGGTTCTGAACCATGAGCCTGCCCAAAGCAGCCTAGTGAAGAGGAGCTCAGCCAAAGGGGCTGGCAGCCCTCTGACACATGACACTGCTGGCCACTCACTGCATCTTCATAGCAAACCTTTCAGATGGGGAAACTGAGGCCCAGAGAAATGAAGTCACTTACCTCAGGCCACACAGCCACCTATCAGTGCTATCCAATCTCATCCTGGACCCATGGTGGCAACTCTGATGCCACTAAGCAGCCCCAGCTGTGTGTTGCCTGTGGCCTAGGTGCAGGGCTAGACACCTTTGCTTTGTCAACTGCATTTATACCTGACAATGACTTCATCTGCTCCATTAAACAGACAGGGAAACTGAGGCCCAGAGAAGGGATGCAGAAGGCCCTTGCCCAAGGGGTGAAGAAAGGATTTGAGCCCTGATCCATCCAGGGGCTATGCTCCTAACCACTGCCCTCTCCTGTCCCTCCAGCTGCTGCTTTGTTGAGTGACCTCTGGATGAGTCCCCCCTTTCTCTAGACTTCAGTGGTCGCAGACCTGCAAGGGAGACCCTGTCAGCCTCCGAAACACTCCCTGGAAGTGACCAAATGTGGCCTAGACACTCCAGGCTTGGCCATTATAGGGACACTCCTAAGAGCTGCTGGCTGGGACATAGCAAGCTCCACACAACTGGCTGACTCTTGCTTGAGTCCCTCGATCCCACACCCTGGGTGCCCCAGGGCCCAGCACTCACGCAGGCTCTGTGCACTGCCGCTCAGCGCTCTGCACACCCACGCCACAGCTCCGCGAGCAGACGGACCAGGCACTCCAGCCAGACCAGCCACCGTCCACAGCCTCGGGCCGGGAGCCCACAGGTACACATTCCCCATTGAGACACCACTACCGGGACAGATAGAGGTAGAGCACCCTCACTCCCAAGCCTGTCAGTCACCTGGATCACCAGTGACCCTAGTGAGAACGAAGTGTGAGGGAAGGCCCCAAAAGGCACAGAGGAGAAGGATCAAAGGCGTGAGAGAGGCCTCCTCACAATCACCCGTGCCCCAGGCCACACGGTGGAGCTGAGCAAGGAATAAAATAAGGTCCACATCCTGACTCTGAGCTGAAGACTTCTCAGAGTCATGGAATCAAGCCCTGCCCGCAATGCCTCTTTTGCAGATGGGGAGCTGGGCCATAAAGAGCTGGGGTCTGCTGAGAGCACAAGCAAGATCGCAGGGTAAGGTTGACCTGAGGTACAGACATCCCCGCAGCTGGGGTTGGGGACATCCCCTACCTTGCTCTCCCCGCACCTGGTGCCATCCACGGCTGCATCCAGCTTGGAGTGACAGGTGGTCCCCACTGAGCACCAGAGTGTGTGGCAGACATTCTGTGAGGAGGAGGGTACACTCTCACCCCCTCCCCAGTACCATCACCCGCCCTGTCCTCTCCCTGTCCCCAAGAGAGTCCTCTGAGCACCCCTGCACATGGTAGGGGTCTGCTGTGGACATGAGCACCCCCAAAAGCCTCCACTTACTTTCCTTTTTTTTGAGACAGAGTCTCACTATATCGCCCTCAGTAGAGTGCTGTGCCGTCACAGCTCACAGCAACCTCAAACTCTTGGACTTAAGGTGATTCTCTTGCCTCAGCCCCCCAAGTAGCTGGGACTACAGGCACCCACCACAATGCCTGGCTATTTTTTTGTTGCAGTTATTATCATTGCTTAGCTGGCCTGGGTTGGATTTGAACCCACCAGCCTCGGTGTATGTGGCTGGCATCCTAACCACTGAGCTCCGGGCGCCACCATCCCCCACTCATTTTCTGTCTACTCCCACCTCCCACCCACTTCCTTTCTAGACCATGTGGGTTGTGGGGTCCCTGGGCTGGGACTGAAGCAAACCCGAAGAGCAGGTTTGCAGCTCAGAGTAGCACTGCCCACTCCTCTAGAGAGACCCCATTAGAAGACCCCTTCAGGCGGTCTCAGGACCCACAGCACAGCTTGTCCTTCCCTCTGCAGGCCAGCACCAGCAGGGTTAAGGGACTTCCCCCAAGTCCCACAGTTGGCAAAGGATTGATCCAGAATTCAGATCTGGATCTGTGGCCACTCATCCTGGGCCTCTCCTGCAGGCCACTTTGTGTCTTGAGTTGTCATACAGGGGGACTAAGCTCAAGCCAGACAGGGCTCCTCCCAGGCTGGTATGTGTAGGCCAGTGAGGGCTATGATCGGAGGCTCCTGTCCTTTGGGTCCCCAACACCCCCCATGCCAGATGTGCTCACTCACGTCCGTGTCATCACAGAAGGCAGAGTAGGCCCCGTACTGAAGGCGGCACTGGTGGCTCACATCATAGAGGACACCAGGTGGTACTGCAGGGAAGTCAATGACGTCCTTGGCAGGAGGGTCGTCCAGGCACAGGCCCCACCCACGGCTAGAGAGGTCAGATGGGAGAACATGGTGAGGGGACAGTCTGTGAAAGCTACAAGAGGCCTCGGTGCCCAGGAGAGCAGGTGAGGTGAAAATGGCAGAGCCCTGAACTTGTTGGGGACTTCCAGGCATTCTTGCCCCCTCTATGCTGCCCCCAAGCCCAGTGCCAGGCTGGACACAGGATATTTACGTACCCTTCTCTAGCCCCACTGATGAAGCCTCTCTCCTTGAAATACAGCCAAAGGGCTCTTCTCTCAGATGGCCTCCTAGACCATCAGGCCCTCACATGGCCTCGCTCTGAGTCCCTGCAGCTCCTGGCCCCAGCCTAGACCTTAGAGCCAGGCCAGACAAGGGTCTGGAGACCATCACGTCACAGCTGATTTGACAGAGAGCTTCTGACAGCTCCACCCGGGCAGAGGCCTAGGGCCATCCTGCCCTGGGAGAAAGCCCACGGGCCATTGTGCCGACCCCTACCCTACCGTGGGGCTGGCCCCTGCCTGCCACCCCCTGCCTACCCCTGCCTTCCTCTAGCCAATGATCCCTGGCAGCAACAGGGGCAGGGCAGACCTGAGCAGGCACAGTTTGCATCCATCACAAACTCCAGCTGGTAGGGTGGTGTGAGACAACGCTGCTCAGACAACGGCACAGAGCAGGGAGTGTGGAGGTGAAGGGCCTGGCCTATGTCTGCTTCTGCCACGGCCCCGCCCTGTGCACTCAGGAACAACTACTGCCTCTGGGACCAGGGACCATCCTGCTATCCTTGCTGGGTCCCGGGCAGGCCCCACTATGGCGACACTTAGGAGCACGAGTGCCCTGGCACACTGACCAGCCCACCCAGGACTCCCTGCTGTCCTGAAGAAATTGGAGGGTCTGGGAACCTTCTGGAGGCAGCACTGACTATGGAGAATTGAGCCAGGAGGACAGTCAGGATTTGGGGGAGACCCAGGCAGCAAGGACGTGGACAGAAGCAACAGAGGGAGGCAGGACTTTTGGAACTTGAGGCCCATGGTTGGGCAGGGGTGGGCAGCACAAACCCTCTGGTTCTCTAGGTTGGGAGGCCTGAGGACAGCTAGTGCCAGGTCAGCAAGCCAGGATGCGCATACACTCATGGTTGGGGCAGGCAGGGCTAGAGGAGGCACAGATAAGGAGGGTAGGGGGACAGATCCTGGGGTCTAGCAGGGAGAGGAGATACCACAGGGTGCAGAGAGGCTTGGGAGAAGGTGACGGGGTCAAGAAGCAAGGCCAGTGCTGCTAGCAGCAGGTGTGGGGCCAGGCTGGGAGGAGGCCAGGCCCTGGAATCCTAGATTCCAGGTTTTAGCCTGGAAGCTGGGAGGCGAGGGGAGGGCTGGGAGTTTTGTATGGTCTCTAAAGTCCCCTAGCCAGTGACAGGCCCCTGGCTCCCAGAGATACAGGGAACAAAGCCAGGTGACTAGACTCTGAGTCTAGGGGATCCTCCTGGAATTAGCCGGACCACCTGTGCTGGCTGGAAATGGATCCCTCTAACATGGGAGTAGGCAAATGACATGGGATGTGGCCCTTGTGTCTCAGGTGAGCACAAGCTAGGCTTGGTGTGTACCCTCCCATTTGCGCCTCACGAAGTCCTGGGCAGAAGACTCTAATTTGTATTTTTTCTACACACACAGGGCCCAGAGCAGAGTCACTTGGCCCAGGTCACATGAAAGGAAAACGATGGCCAGGATCTGAAGCCAGCACCACATCGTGTCCATCTCTGGGCTGCCCCCAGCACAGGGCTCCTCCCCTCTAGCCACAAGCCCACCTCAAATACTTCACCCCAAATATAAGTTCAGATGTGTGCCAGCTGAGGCCTGGAGCTAAGAAGGGAATATCCAGGGTGTTCCCAAAGCTTGAGGCTCCCAGGGCCTGGACCCAGGAGCCAGCCCCACCCCCCAGCTGGGGGTGGTGGGGTCAGCACAGCCCTGGGTTTCCTCCTCCCCTCTAGTGAACTGTGACTCAAGGATGTGGCCCGAGGCTCACCCTCTGTGACCCAGATCCAGCCAGTGGGCTCCCTGACACACGATGAGATGTCTGATGTGCCCCAGCCCACAACCACCCTTTGCTTAGGGCTGGACCCAGTGCGTAAGGGCCTGTTCCTAGGCAGCTGGAGTGACAACCTATCAGGCCCACGCTGCATGTGTGAGAAGGGAGGGGGCATGAGGCAAAGACTCTAACAGGCCCCACAGGACCCATGGCCAGAATCAGGGCCATACTCAGGACCAGGTACTGCTTGGGACACTGGAAACCCAAATTTCACTCTCTGCTCAGCTGTGGATGCCTGCAGCCCTGGGCCACCCCTCGCCCTCTCTGGGCATTCAACTACTCATCTGAAGAGTATAAGAGGCTGATTCCAAAATAAAGATATAAATAGCACTGTCTCCTTGGGAAAAATCACACAGGCAGCCAGCAGCCGGCCCTTCCTTCCTGTGGCTGGCCCACTGCCAGGTTTCTCATGCTGCCGACACACACCAGGGTCCCCAAGCCTGTCAGCCTTTCCCCTCTGCCCCTCCTCACGCTAATTATAGTGGGGCTGGGCAGTCCCACAGAGATCACAGAGTCGCCCACCTCCTACAGGAAAGACCTGAGTGCCTTCCTCTCTCACCACTCCTGGTTCTGAGTGTGGAGTTGTAGGTGGTGAGGCCACAGGGCCCCACACACGATTGGGCCTGCCTCTTTCCCTCAGACACCCTGCTGCCAGGGCCTCTCCTCCACAACCCCCATCCTAGCTGAGGCTCAGGAAATGCTGTGACCTCTTCCCTTAAAGCAGTTCTCAGCCCAGAAAGGTTCTTGGAGTTTTTCAGGCTAACCTAGGACTGGCTCTGGAAGCTTCCCTCCAGGCCTCTACTGCCTGCTGAAGATGCTTTACTCTACCCACATTCCTGGTCCTGGCAGGCCCTGCCTCCACCGCAGCACCCTTCTTCCACAGGCGTTCCCACAGGCCTGTGGAGGGCAGCTCTAGGGCTCCTTCTCCAAGAGGCGTTCCCCTGATCCCACATCCCACCCACAAGAGCTATCTGCCATAGTTAGTTATCTGCTAGTTATCCCGAACTGTCATCTGTCTTTCCCCCCCAGCTGGTGAGGGCCTTGAGGCACCACATCTGTCACCCTTGCCACTGTACCTACACAGGGCCTGCCGTGCATGGGTGTCTGTGGACACAGCAAGACCAAGAGTTTGCATTCAGCCTTGTCTGGGTCTATGCAGCCCGATAAACGTCTATTTGCAGGAAGCCGGGGGGTGTACGGTCCAGTGGGGTAGGGTCTATGGCTGCCTCTGAGATTCCCCTGAGCCCCAGAACCACCGCCCAACCCCCACATTTGGCACTTTGTATAAATCCCACTCATTCTGTCCCCCAGCCCGCTGAGATGGGGCCTGTCCTTTTTCTTGTCCCACCCTCTGCTATGAGAGAGACTGGTACCACTCTGCCCACTTGGGCACCCCTTGCCTTCCACCTTCTTCTGGGCCCAGGGAACATGCTGCTCCTGGATTCCCAGGATGCAGAGGGGAAGACATAAAATGACCTGGGGCAGAGATTGTCCCTCCCAAGCACAGCTCCACCTGTGGGACACACATCTTTCTTCCTAGTGCCAAGGCTCTGGGAGGCCCCAGTGCCCTGGCTCTCACCCTGTCCCCCACCCTCACTCCGGGCCCTGTGCCAAGTCCCTCACACATTCCAGCAGCTGAATGAAGAGACTCATCTGTCTGTCTGTTCTGGAGCCAGGGTGCTGGGTGGCACCCTGAGAGGGGACAGCTGGGAACAACCCCTGGGGCTGTGAGGGGGTGGCTCCGATTCTGATTTTCCAAACTTTCTCTCATTCTCCACCCCTCTCTGGGGGAGGAAACACACTCTTCTCCCCATCTTTGGAGGACCACTTCCCTGGTTCAAGTCCAGCATATTAGTTCAATACATAATAGATACTATGTATCGAATACTTAGCACATGGTTGGCACTGTGCTAAACATTTCACAAGCTTGCTCATTTAACGCTTGTGTAGGGTACATGACACCCCTGTCTTTGGAGGCTTAAAGGATAAAGCAACTTGCTCGCCAACATGAGTGAGCCAGAGTCTAGCTCTTAACCATCAAACTAAACTTCTTTCTCTGCTCCCAAACCCACTCCCCACTCCAGTAATCCCCCTCCTACCAGGGGGCCAGCATCCTTGCTTGCTCTTCTGTCTCTAATGGACCTGGTCCATCCCTGCTTAAACCCCACAGTGAGTGAACTTTAAGAAAAATGTGGCACAATGAGCAGATTTATCTCTGCTCCCTTCCAAAACCCCACTACAGTGAACATGGAGGAATAAACTAGGCGCAAACCCACAAGGGCAAAGGGTAAGGGAGAAGTGATTATGGCAAGTGAGAGATTTCAACAAAGTTCTGGAGGCCAGAAAGCAGGAGGGGTGGGGGGGAGCAGTAGCAAACTTGGTGGAGTACCTGCAGGGAGAAGCCACCCAGAGCAAACCAGGAAAGATTCAGGAATTAGAGTCCTAGGAAACCCAGGGGCCTGGGGGCCAGTAGGACTAGAAACAGAAGGCTGGTTGAAAGTCTGTGAGAACCAGCCAGACTCAGGGTGCCCTCCATAACCCTGAGTGGCCAGGAAACTGCCACCTCCCTGCCCAGTGAAGGCCAAGGGTCACTCTCTGGAAAGCTGAACCAAAAGGATCTGGCCTAGGAACACCAGACACAGATGACAGCCCAAGGCAGAGGGATTTTACAGAGAAAAGTGAAACGTCAGGACACCTGCCTCTTCCCTATTTGGATGCCTAAACGCTGAGGCCACACCTACACTCTCCCAGGAAAAGACTAGAGGAGTTTCAAGCTATAACCCAGTTACAACCTAAGAATAGGGAGAAGGGGGAAAGGGAGGGGAGGGAGGGGGGAGGGAGGTGGAGGGAGGGGGATTGATGGGATTACACCTGCGGTGCATCTTACAAGGGTATATGTGAATCCTAGTAAATGTGGAATGTAAAGGTCTTAGCAAAATAACTAAGAAAATGCCACAAAAGCTATGTTAACTAGTGTGATGAAAATGTGTCAAACGGTCTATGAACCAAGTGTATGGTGCCCCATGATCATACTAATGTACACAGCTAGGATTTAATAAAAACAAAAAGACTAGAGGAGTTGCCCCCCACCCCCACCCCAGGAAAACTAACTCACTCAGAACAATGACCCCAGAGACATTTTAGGATCTCCTAAAAAACAGCCCTACGTGTCCTGCCCGAGTCCATAGGCCTCCCACCGGCATATCTATGTCTCCTTCTCACAGGAAAAATATGGCCAAGACGCTTTAAGAAAAACTTTAACATGAAAGAAATTTAATTCCAACTCATTTTATTATTTTGGGGGACAGAGCCTCACTCTATTACCCTGGGCAGAGTACCATGGCATCAGCCTTGCACATAGCAACCCCAAATTTTGGGGTCAAGTGATCCTCCTGCCTCAGCCTCCTGAGTAGTTGGGACTACCGGCAACTGCCACAAGGCCCTACTAGTTTTGATTTTTAATTTTAGTAGAGATGGGGTCTCACTCTTGCTCAGACTGGTCTGGAACTACTGAGCTCAAAGGATCCTCTTGCCTTGGCCTCCCAGAGTGCTAGGATTATAGGCATGAGCCACCATGCCTGGCCCTGAATGCTTTTGTAAAAAACAATCCATGGGGCAGTACCTGTGGCTCAGTGAGTAGGGCACCAGCCCCATATACTGAGGGTGGTGGGTTCGAACCTGGCACCAGCCAAACTGCAACAAAAAATAACCAGGTATTTTGGCGGGTGCCTGCAGTGCCAGCTACTCAGGAGGCTGAGGCAGGAAAATTGCCTAAGCCCAAGAGCTGGAGGGTGCTGTGAACTGTGATGCCACAGCACTCTACTGAGGGCAACAAAGTGAAACTCTGTCTCTTAAAATAATAATAATCCAAAGGAAACAAAAATATTTCAGAGAGAAGAAAAAAATAAAATCCATTTAAGTGATCACTTCAGAAAGATAAAATACTGTACCAATGAAAGAAGAACAGGATTTAAAAAAAGGAATATAGGTCTGCCATCTCAAATCTGAAAATGTAAGATCTGAAATGCTCCAAAACCAAAACGTCCTCAGTGCCAACATGATGCTCACAGGAAATGCTCACCAAAGCATTAGAGATTTTGGATTTTCAGATTTGGTATCCTGAACCTATAATGCAAACGCTCCAAAATCCAAAAAAATCCTAAACCTAAAACACCTTTGGTCGTAAGCATTTTCACATTATGGGTAAAGATACTCAACTTGAAATCAGTTAATAAGAAAGTTTAAAATTTTTAACGTAAGACATAAAAAAATTAATAGAAGGGTTGTAAGATGAAGATAAAGTGGATGTCTCCCAGAAAATAGAAAGATAAGAAAGAGTAAAATAAGAAAGTGAGAAAACAGATGAATATTAAGAGTTCCAGAAAAAAGGGCAGCGCCTGTAGCTCGAAGGAGTAGGGTGCTGGCCCCATATGCCGGAGGTGGCGGGTTCAAACCCAACCCTGGCCAAAAAAAAAAAAAAAAAGAGTTCCAGAAAAAGAAAACAGAAGATAGAAAATGATCAAATAAATAAAACAAGAACATTTCCAAGAACTGAAAGACATGAGTTTCTAGATTCAAAGGGCCCAATGAGCAGCCCCCCAAATTAAAATAGACCAAAGCACATAATTGTGAAATTTAAAATCAGAAGGAAGGAAGGAAGGGAGGGAGGGGGGTGAGGGAGGGAGGCAGGAAGGAAAGGAAAAGAGAGAACAAGTGAAAGAGTGAGAGAATCCTAAAAGTTTCTCCATAGTTAAAAGGTAATATTCAAAAGCTTGGGAATCAGAGTGGCATAGGACTGCTCCATAGCAATGACGGAAACCAGGAGACATTGGAAAAATACCTTTGACATCTGAGGGAAGTAAATTCTAACCTGGAATTTGATCTCAAATCAAACTATCAATCAGATATAAGAAAAGAATAAAGATACTTTCAGAGAGGCAAATTGCCCCTCTGCACGCTTTCTCACAAAGTTACTTCAGGACGTGCTCCACGCAAACAAATAAAAAATCAAAAAGGTACCCTCCCAAAAGTAGTTCCAGGGATCTGGCTGTGCACCTATAGACAGTGGTTAGAGTGCTGGCCATATACACTGAGGCTAGTGGTTTCAAACCCAGCCCGGGTCAGCTAAACAACAGTGACAACTACAACAAAAAATAGCCAGGCATAGTGCTGGGCACCTATAGTCCCAGCTGCTTGGGAGGCTGAGGCAAGACAATCGCTTAAGCCCAAGAGTTAGAGGTTGCTGTGAACTGTGACACCATGGCACTCTACTGAGGGTGACATAGAGAGATTCTGTCTCAAAAAAAAATAATTGCAGGTATCTAGGAAACAGGAAGCCCCTCCATGACAATCTTAGGGTAGGCCTAGAAAGCAACCAGTCCAACCTGGAGGACACAGTGAAGTTGGGGTTAAACCCCAGGAAAAAAAGGGAGTTGGATAGAGATTGCTTTCTAGAAAACTGGATTAAGAGACATTATAGAACTGTTAAAAGACATGGAAGACTTAGAAAGGCAAAGAAAATCAAGTAAATAAAAGACTTGTTCTTAAAATGAAATGTCAACGTTTGGTTCATGGATGAAGACTTACACAATGATAATAATGAAAACAATGACTATGGACCTAAAGTACTTAGGTTAACACTATACTGAGATGGGAGGGGACAAACATTTGTGCAGAAAATAATGTGGAGTGCTAAATGCCAACCTTCTAGGTGATATCTCAAGAATCAAAAAATAGCAAGGAACGCTTTCTGGAAAAGGAAAGTAAGTATTTAGAAAAAGCTAAAAGAGTTAAGCTTAAAAGCGAGTGCCTAGAGAAAAGCAATGGAGAGTAGGGAGGGGCAAGGCAGGTAGGTAATTTAATGCTCTGCCACTGGCACCTCGCTTAGTATCTTTGACTTTGTGCTTTGAAGGTAAAGTCTTTCCTCTGATGGGACAAAGGGGCATGTGTGTGAGCAGACACCTCCAGGTCCGTATCCACCATTCCTTGCCACCTCACTTGTATCTAGCATCCAATTTGCCCCAAAAGCACAGAATCTACAGTGTGCAGGGTTCAGGGAGAATCACAGCAAGAAGACAAGCATGTTGTTTCTAAGCCATAAAAGGGGGAGAGGGATGCTGAGAGGCCACACTTGCCATTTGAATCAGAAATGCAGAAAGAAGGTGATGACCAAGGAGTTCTGTCATCCTTTTTATCATGTTCTTCTCTATATTAGCCAATGACTACACTGCAAATGATGACTACAGGAGGAGAGGGAAAGAGAGGGTACCCTGTTATTCCCTTTCAGTCTTTCCTTCCTCATCAGTAAGCTGAAGGTAGACAGTGTTGGTACAGTGTGCATGTGTCAAGGAGTCAGATGAAGCCCATCCAGTTAATTGGCTTTCTTGTTTTGGGGGTTATTTTTTTTAGACAGTCTCACTCTCTTGCCAAGGCTGAGTGCAGTGGCATCATCACAGCTCACTGCAGGCTCCATCTCCTGGGCTCAGGTGATCGTCCCACCTTAGCCTCCCAAAGTGTTGGGATTACCAGCATGAGTCACCATGCCCAGCCAGCTGTATTACTTTTGTGTAGCATTTCCACTATGGTGGTATATATGAGCTATGGGAGATGAACGGTACAATTTCTGTGGTTCTATATATAAGTTAAACACTCTCATATTTGCACCTAAAACTGGAACTGCACAAATAGAAATGAGAGGGAAAATATAAGTTTCTTACATAGAACATTAAATAGCAAATAAAATACACCACAACAAATTAAGAGAACACAAAAGAAAGGTCAAAGCTTTAGAGTTCAGCCCTTGAGCAGCACTTTCTCCCTGCATTTCACTGGCCCACAGGCTGGGCTGCGCCTCCTCTGGCTTCATCTCCTGGGCATACCTCGCCTTTCCCTGAAAACTACTCTGTTTCTACATGCCTGCAGGTCTCTGCACAGGCTTCCTCTAGCAGAAGGAATTTATCTCCCTTCTGGACAATTGTGAACTTGATCAGACATCAAGATTTAGCTCAACTGTCCCTTCCAGGAGGACGACTGGGACCCCAGCCCCACATCTTTATCAGGTACCCCTCTAAGCTCCCCTCCCATACCCAACACTGCAGTGACACTGCATCTCCCTCTTGGACTGTGACCTTACATAAAGTGTGGGTGCCCCAGGCTGGGTGAGGGACTTACTCGAGGAACCTGGTGACGTACTCTCGGCTGCAGCGGGACCAGGTGAGGGAAGCAGCGTCGTACAGGAGCTGTGGAGACATGATGAAAGGCCGTTTCCCAACAGGCTCACAGTCATTGCCACTTCCGTCATGCTGAATGCCAAAACTGTGTGAGAGCACAGGCCCCAGGGGCAGGTGAGCCGGAGGGAGGCTATCAGCCTGCCCCTCCCCCAGAGACCTACGAGGTATACAGTATTAATTCCCAGGGCCAACTCTGCTACCCAATGGCTATGGTCTTGAGAAGGTCACATGCCCTCTCCGAGCCTCAGTTTCCTCAATGCGAAAAGAAGGTATGACAGCTAGTGTCCCGAGGGGGTCCACTTTCAGGTGTACCCGCCTGAGCCAAAAGTGAGGGCCAGGACCCAGAGCCGCCCTCTCTTGCCCAGGGGTTGGCCCGACATGACCCCTGCAACCTCACTGACTTAAGAGCAGTCCAACAGGACCGCCCCCGCCCCCACCTCCCCGACACCCAGCTCCTATCCCAAGCCTGTGTGCTGGAGTGAAGGGAGATAAGCTGCTGCATCACGGAAAAGGCCCAAGAGATCATCCCCAGGAAGGACAGGATGAGAACAGTGGTGCCAGGCACCATGCTGAACATGTTCAGAAACACAGTCTAACTCACTCTTCATGATTATCCCCAGAGAGGCCAAGGAACTAACCCGGAGAACACAGCCAGGATATGGCAGAACATGGCAAAGTGAATCCTTCTATTGCCATGAGCAACTTCAGGGACCCGCAGGAACGGCCATCACCCGGGGAACCCACACATCTGAATGGATTACCCCAACACCTCTGAGCAGCAGAGCTCTCTGAGAACCTGCCTTCATCAGCTTGCTGGACAACCTAAGATGCTGCCATATTCACCAGATAAACAGGGTGGGCACAGGTGGCTGCGGCTGGGGCCACACTCAGATGTGAGGGCCCCAGGCAGCAGTATCAGTCAGAGAGAGCTTTGGGCATGACTGAATCCAACCCCCTCAATCTATAGGAGGCACTCAGAGGCCCAGAGAGGGCAGTGAACTGGCCTAGGTCACAGAGCAAACAGGAGAGGGATGGAATAGGGACCAGGATGGAATAGGAACCAGGAGTGAAACAGATAAGCACTAAGGGCACTGGGGTGAGACAGCCAAGGACCTACAATGACTTCCTGTCCCATCTCAACCCCCTTCACACAGGGCTCACTCCAGGCCAGTCCCAGAGGTACCCTGCAGGCTTGATTGACAGTGAAGCAGCCTGGCTGTGGGTGGGGACAGTGCAGGGGCAGTGTGTGTCCAGATCAAGATGGAATTCCTTCCCCAAACAGTTTTCTTTTCTGGGATTTTGCGACCCATGGGCTAGCTGCCCAGTGCCCCCAGGTGGGGAGGGTGAAGCCAGGCTCTTGGCATGGCAATGAGGGCAGGCATAGTACCTGTGCCCAAGCTCGTGGGCCACAGTGAAGGCCAGCAGCAAGCCTGTGTCCTCGTTGATGTTGCAGCTGCAGTATGGCTGGCACATGCCCGCCACGTGGGACAGGCCCAGGGTCTCGCAAGGCTGGTTCATGGCTGCACACAGGTCCTTCCTGCACAGGTAGAGAGAAGTGGCCTTCAGGCTACCCAGACTAGTGCCAGGCCTATTGGAACTGAGGAGACCAGGGAAGGGCCTCCACTGACCCAGAGTAAGAAGGACATCACCTCCTACACTCTGTGATGTCAGGCTGGCACAGTGGCCATCTGGGGAAGCGGGTGCCCTCATTCACACATAGCACACTGGGTTCCATTTGGGCCTGGGAAGCAGCCTTGTGCACAGAACAATGCTGGTCACTGTTCTGACGAGGGTGCCCAGCAGAGGGCCAGTAACTCTGCCTGGAGTTCACAAACTCTGCCTGTGAACAGGGGATGAGGAGAGAGGGTGGTGGTGAGGTGGCTGTGACTCTCAGGCAGGTGTCCTTCTTACAGACCTGCTCCGCATCCAGACTGCGAGGGTAAATGTTTGACTATACAAGGGATAAACTGCGCAGAACTGAATGTGCACACACGTGCATCCAGGACACATACATGCATGCACGCAGAGAACTAGTGAGGGCTAAGCAAGTCTGCGGACCAAATCAAAACCAAGTTCCTGGTTGGGATACTGTGAGATGTCATCACCAGGACAAACAGAGCAAGGGCACATGGGGCCTCTGTGCTAGTTCCACATGAGAATGCACAACTATTTCATTATTTCAAAATAAACAGGTCCCCCTCCCCCAAAGGGTGGTGGAATCCAGCCTTATAACAAAGCTGTGCAAACTCTCTTCACATGGGGCTCCCCTAGAACGGGTTGTGTCCCCCAACCAGCACTTCTCCCTCAGGGTCAGGGAGCACCGCCCTAGGCACGGCTCTCCTGTCCCTGAGCCTGCCTCTCCCGACTGGGCACCTGGTGAGCAGGATGGCAGTGTCGTGGTGCAGGGGGTGGGCGTCTCCCTTCATGTTGATGCTTTTCTGCCACTTGCAGAAGCTCCGCAGGGTGTTGTCAGCATGGTGTGTGATCTTTAGGTCCTCCTGCAGGCAGATAGAGCTGCTCATGCCTCCCCTGGGCTCCAAGAGAGTCAGACCCAATTCTTCTCCACAGGAAGGCAGGAAACCAAGGCCTACAGCGGCAGTGCTGGACAAGCAGCAGGCCAGTGGCTGCAGTCCATCCTCCCGTCTCACCACCCCTCCCGCAGGCACCTCCTAGGAAGGACCTGAGACCTGAGAGAGACCCAGCTGGAGAGCGGGGGGTGACAGAAGACACTGCTCAGGCCAAGGAGGCTATCCCTATGCCTTTCCATACAGAGCAGCTCAGGCAATGGCAGGAGAGCTCTGGCAGCTGATGCCCACTGCAGGGACGGATGGGGCCACAGGCCTCTCACCTCCTCATCCTCCACCAGGACCAGGCGCACAATGGTGATGTGGATGGGGTTCCCAATGCTTGGGTCATGAAACAGGCCGGCCACCTGTCCAAGAGATGGGGGTCAGACTGTAAGGAGGATATAGGATATGGGCAGCCCACCCGGGGAATGCACACCCATGCTCACACAGGGTGCTCACAAGGTGCACACAGGCTGCACACCAACACGGTGCCCATGCAGCGAAGCATGTCCCCACATCTGCACATGTGGTGCTTCAATCCAGCAAGGGCAAAACATGGGGGGGTGGGGGGGAACAAAGCCTCTCAGGCCCCTCTTAGGACCAAGTGAGGCCTTCCTGAGCACTAGTGTGGAGTCTATTTGCAAGTGTCACCTCCTCTCAGCTCCGACTACCCAGTGCTGGCTTCTTGGCCCATCTCAGGGCGCCAGTCCTGCTAACTGCCCAGGCAGTCAGCCTGGCAGTCCTTCTTACCCTGGGAATGTCAGGACCAGCAACCTCGAGGTGATCCCTCCCTGAGGCATAAGACCAGGGTAGAGCCTAAAAGGAGGTAGGGTGGGGCAGGCACATGCCACTTGAGGCTGCCCACTGATTTGCTGTCCCATCCTCCCTGGGGCTGACAGCCATGTGGCCAAGGGGGCAGGTATGCACATCTGGCTACATGGGGGCTCTCTACAGAGCTCCAGGAAAGAGGGCCACCCCGAGGGATGGAAGGTATACCAAGATACAGGGAAATGGGTGGGGAGAGATAGCTTCCCTTTTAAAACTCCCTCAGAACAAAAATGAGGGACAGTTATCAGTGGGCAGAGATAGCAGGATAGATCACTTATGAGTTGACTTCTAGAAGTGCATAAAGAACAATTTTATATATATGTATATATATTTTTATATACATATATGTATACATATATTTTTGTTTATATGTACATATATAAAAAAACAAATATATGTATATATATATATATATATATATATATATGTTTGGGTTTCTGGGGGATTTTTTTTTGGGAGACAATCTCATTCTGTCGCCCTGAGTAGAGTCATCGCTCACAGCACCCTCAAACTTTTGGTCTCAAGTGATCCCCTTGCCTCAGCTTTTCTATTTTTAGTAGAGACAGGGTCTCGCTCTTGCTCAGGCTGGTCTTGAACTCCTGAGCTCAGGCAATCGAGCCGCCTCAGCCTCCTAGAGTGCTAGGATTACAGGTGTGAACCACTGCACCTGGCCTAGAAAAATAATAGTTAAATAGGAATAGATAAAAATAAACACTGTTAAGAGGCATGAATGTCCCGGGTAATGGGGATGAGCTGCACTTTCAGACAGGAGTTCAGAAATGGTGAAGCTAAACAGTGATGTATCAGAGCTCAGTGCTAGAAGCCTCAGAGCTCCTTCATTACTTTCCCCCCCACAGCCAATCAATTTTGCCTCCGAGTTTCACTTGAATCTGTCTCTTCCCTTCATCCCCAACACCACTGCCCAGTCCAAATCTGTATTGCCTCTTGTCTAGTTAGCAGTTATGGTCTTCTCTGAAAGATCTCATAATTTTGCATGGCCACCTGCAGCCTATTAGTTCAGTCATCTGTCTTTGAAATGCACACCCAAGGACACCATGCCTTTGCTTAAAGCCATAGGTGGTTATTCACTGTCCACAGGGAAGGGACAAAAGTCCCCTGCCCAGCCAGCAGGCCTCTATGGTCTGGCTCCTGCCCACTTCTCTGGCCACCCCTATCCCTCCAGACCTCCTGGCTCCCTGGCTCCAACCTTTCAGTCTTTCTGGCATCCCGTGATTCTTCTTAATGCAGGGCCTGTGCAGGAGCTGCGCTCCTAGGCCAGATCAGCTTTTCAGGCATCTTCCCCAAGTTGTCTTCTCCCCTCTCTCCAGCTCTCAGCCCTTCACTGTGTCCTCTGGGAGCCTTTGTTCTACCCCACATTCCTAACGCACCATGAACTTGTCCTTCCTTGCACTTTCCTCTATTGTATATTCATAGTCATCAAGGTGACAATTTTAAAGATGTCTGTCTCCCTGGCTGGACCACAAGCTCAGTGAAGACTGTGACTGTGTGGACTCCCTCTTACAATCTGGCACAGGATGGGCATTCAAGAGATATTTTTTGAATGAATGAGTCTTGGGCACTAGCTTAGTATTATCTAATTTAAAGAAAAACTAGGGGGTGGAGCAAGATGGCAGCCGAGTAACAGCTTCCTTGCATCTGGGCACCGTGAGTCTGGGGATATAGGACTCCAGGCATCTCTGGCTGGTGGGATCTGCCTATCATCACCCCTGAGAGGATACAGGGAGTCAGCAAGAGACTTCTGGACCCCAAGAGGAGGACTAAAACAGTGGAAAACCGGCAAGTGGTCGCGTGTGTTCAATCCGCCTAAACCCGCCCGCAACTGTAAGTTCAGTAGCAGCGAGACTGCAAACCAGAAAGGCCTTACCTGTGAACTGTTTTGGTGTCTTTGGACTTGGCACTCAGCTGAACTGCCTTGGGGAGAGCCTGAGCGGGAGTGCGGAGAACTCTGGCCTTTGTCTAGGGCCCCAGTCTGAGCCCCTGAGCCAGACGGAGCTAATAGAGTTTGGCTCTGGGTCACAGGCAGACATTGTGAGCGATCTGCCCTGGCAAGCTCCGCCCTCAGGGTCCCAGAGCTGGAATTGGGTGGGAGCTGGTAACCCAGCGACCAAGTAGCCTAAGGGCGGGGTCTGAGCCGCCTTGCAGCCCTAACCCTCGGGGGCAGAGGGAGACCAGTTTTGACACACAGGGTAAGTGGATAGCCACTTCAGCAGTGATTCCAGCAACAAGCACTTCCCTGAGAAAGCTTCTGCTCAGTAAGTGAACAAGTTCAAAGTGCCTTTTAAGTGGGCTGAAGAGAGATTTAGGGTGTCTACCTGCTGGGGTTCGAGAAACTAGCAGCCTCCAGTCGTATCAGAACTGTGATTAACATCTCATACCCCAGAAGACCACGTGTTGCCCAGACAATATTCAATTCCATATACTTTGTTTTTGGTTGCGTGTGTGTTTTTTTTTTGTTTGTTTGTTTGGTTTTTTTTTTGGTTTGGTTTTTTTTTTTGTTTATTTTGACGTTCTAGATTGTAGTTTTGTTTTTTAAGTTCAACCTTTTCCATACAGATCCTTTTTCTTTCTCAATTTTTCTAGTTTAATTATAATTTCCCATTGCTGCCTATTTCAATAATCAGAACTTCATTTTTGTTAGTGTTTCTACCACTATTATTTGGTTTTTCCAGCCAATTTTATCCCGTAAAGTTTTCTGTTTGCTTGTTTTGGTTTGATTTATAGCATTTTTGTCTTTCCTCTCTACTTGGTGGAGGTGGGGTACTGTGTCTGATCAGGTTAGCAAAGAGCTGCTGACCTCAAGGGAACCACCCCACTTGGCACCCCCAGAAGGTGTTTTTTTTTTTTAAGGTTGTATCAAAGTACCCTACTGTACACCTATATTGCTCTGTCTCCCTCTTTCTGTGCCTCTCTTCTTTTTGTCAATATTTCTTTCACCCAACCACTCTCCTTTCTCTATTTTTCTTTTTTTTCATTTTTTTTTTTTTTCTTATCACTCGGTCCTCATTTCTTTCATCGCTTTTTTGCTCTTAAACCTTCTCACCCTTCTGGTCCTGTAACCCTTAGTCCACAGGCACAAGAACTTAAAGAGCAAGAGGAATTGAAAGGAAAATTAGGGCAAGTAAACAGATAAAAGAAATCACCCATGAGGAAGAATCAGCAGAAAACTCCAGGCAACATGAAGAACCAGTCCAGAACTACCCCGCCAAGGGACCATGAGGTAGCTACTGCAGAGGATTCCACCTATACAGAAATGTTAGGAATGACAGAAAGGGAATTTAGAATACACATGTTGAAAACAATGAAGGAAATGATGGAAACAATGAAGGAAACTGTTAATAAAGTGGAAAATAACCAAAAGGAAATTCAAAAACAGAATCAAATAAGAGATGAACGATATGAAGAATATAAAAAGGATATAGCAGAGCTGAAGGAAATGAAACAGTCAATCAGGGAACTTAAAGATGCAATGGAAAGTATCAGCAACAGGTTAGACCATGCAGAAGAAAGAATTTCAGAGGTAGAAGACAAAGTTTTTGAGATAACTCAGATAGTAAAAGAGGCAGAAAAGAAGAGAGAGAAAGCAGAACGTTCACTGTCAGAATTATGGGACTTTATGAAGGTTCCAACATACGAGTTATAGGAATTCCAGAAGGGGAAGAAGAATGCCCCAGAGGAATGGAAGCCATACTAGAGAATATTATAAAAGAAAATTTCCCAAATATCACCAAAGATTCTGACACACTGCTTTCAGAGGGATATCGGACCCCAGGTCGCCTCAACTCTAACCGAGCTTCTCCAAGACACATTGTGATGAACCTCTCCAAAGTCAAGACCAAAGAAAAGATTCTGCAAGCTGCCAGGAGTAAGCGCCAGTTGACCTACAGGGGCAAATCCATCAGATTGACCGCAGACTTCTCTAATGAAACTTTCCAAGCAAGAAGACAATGGTCATCTACCTTTAATCTACTTAAACAGAACAATTTTCAGCCCAGAATTCTGTACCCTGCTAAGCTAAGCTTCAAAATTGACAGAGAAATCAAATCATTTACGGATATACAAACATTGAGGAAATTCGCCACAATAAGACCAGCTCTACAGGAAATACTTCAACCTGTTCTGCACACTGACCACCACAATGGATCAGCAGCAAAGTAAGAACTCAGAAATCAAAGGACAGAACCTAACCTCCACACTGATGCAAAAGATAAAACTAAGCAATGGACTCTCACAAAATAAGACGAATAGAATACTACCACACTTATCAATTATCTCAATAAATGTTAATGGCTTGAATTCCCCACTGAAGAGACATAGATTGGTTGACTGGATTAAAAAACACAAGCCATCCATTTGCTGTCTGCAAGAAACACACCTGGCTTCAAAAGACAAATTAAAGCTCCGAGTCAAGGGTTGGAAGACAATTTTTCAGGCAAATGGAATTCAGAAGAAAAGAGGAGTTGCAATCTTATTTTCAGACACATGTGGATTTAAAGCAACTAAAGTCAAAAAAGACAAAGATGGTCACTTTACATTGGTCAAGGGAAAAATACAACAAGAAGACATTTCAATTCTAAATATTTATGCACCCAATTTAAATGCTCCCAGATTCTTGAAGCAGACCTTACTCAGTCTGAGCAATATGATATCTGATAATACCATCATAACAGGGGACTTTAACACTCCTCTTACAGAGCTGGACAGATCCTCTAAACAGAAATTAAACAAGGATATAAGAGACTTAAATGAGACTCTAGAACAACTGTGCTTGATAGACGCATATAGAACACTCCACCCCAAAGATAAAGAATATACATTCTTCTCATCACCCCATGGAACATTCTCCAAAATTGATCATATCCTGGGACACAAAACAAATATCAACAGAATCAAAAGAATTGAAATTTTACCTTGTATCTTCTCAGACCATAAGGCATTAAAGGTGGAACTCAACTCTAACAAAAATGCTCGACCCCACCCAAAGGCATGGAAACTAAACAATCTTCTGTTGAATAACAGATGGGTGAAGGAAGAAATAAAACAGGAAATCATTAACTTCCTTGAGTATAACAACAATGAAGACACAAGCTACCAAAACCTGTGGGATACTGCAAAAGCAGTTTTGAGAGGAAAATTCATCGCTTTAGATGCCTACATTCGAAAAACTGAAAGAGAGCACATCAACAATCTCACAAGAGATCTTATGGAATTGGAAAAAGAAGAACAATCTAAGCCTAAACTCAGTAGAAGAAAAGAAATATCCAAAATCAAATCAGAGATCAATGAAATTGAAAACAAAAGAATCATTCAGAAAATTAATGAAACAAGGAGTTGGTTTTTTGAAAAAATAAATAAAATAGATAAACCATTGGCCAGACTAACGAGGAATAGAAAAGTAAAATCTCTAGTAACCTCAATCAGAAATGATAAAGGGGAAATAACAACTGATCCCACAGAGATACAAGAGATCATCTCTGAATACTACCAGAAACTCTATGCCCAGAAATTTGACAATGTGAAAGAAATGGATCAATATTTGGAATCACACCCTCTCCCTAGACTCAGCCAGGAAGAAATAGAGCTCCTGAACAGACCAATTTCAAGCACTGAGATCAAAGAAACAATAAAAAAGCTTCCAACCAAAAAATGCCCTGGTCCAGATGGCTTCACTCCAGAATTCTATCAAACCTTCAAGGAAGAGCTTATTCCTGTACTGCAGAAATTATTCCAAAAAATTGAGGAAGAAGGAATCTTCCCCAACACATTCTATGAAGCAAACATCACCCTGATACCAAAACCAGGAAAAGACCCAAACAAAAAGGAGAATTTCAGACCAATCTCACTCATGAACATAGACGCAAAAATTCTCAACAAAATCCTAGCCAATAGATTACAGCTTATCATCAAAAAAGTCATTCATCATGATCAAGTAGGCTTCATCCCAGGGATGCAAGGCTGGTTTAACATACGCAAGTCTATAAACGTTATCCACCATATTAACAGAGGCAAAAATAAAGATCACATGATCCTCTCAATAGATGCAGAAAAAGCATTTGATAAAATCCAGCATCCTTTTCTAATTAGAACACTGAAGAGTATAGGCATAGGTGGCACATTTCTAAAACTGATTGAAGCTATCTATGACAAACCCACAGCCAATATTTTACTGAATGGAGTAAAACTGAAAGCTTTTCCTCTTAGAACTGGAACCAGACAAGGTTGTCCTCTGTCACCTTTACTATTCAACATAGTGCTGGAAGTTCTAGCCAATACAATTAGGCAAGACAAGGAAATAAAGGGAATCCAAATGGGAGCAGAGGAGGTCAAACTCTCCCTCTTTGCTGACGACATGATCTTATACTTAGAGAACCCCAAAGACTCAACCACAAGACTCCTAGAAGTCATCAAAAAATACAGTAATGTTTCAGGATATAAAATCAATGTCCACAAGTCAGTAGCCTTTGTGTACACCAATAACAGTCAAGATGAGAAGCTAATTAAGGACACAACTCCCTTCACCATAGTCTCAAAGAAAATCAAATACCTAGGAATACACCTAACGAAGGAGGTGAAGGACCTGTATAAAGAAAACTATGAAATCCTCAGAAAGGAAATAGCAGAGGATATTAACAAATGGAAGAACTTACCATGCTCATGGATGGGAAGAATCAACATTGTTAAAATGTCCATACTTCCCAAAGCAATCTACCTATTCAATGCCATTCCTATCAAAATACCAACATCGTACTTTCAAGATTTGGAAAAAATGATTCTGCGTTTTGTATGGAACCGGAAAAAACCCCGTATAGCTAAGGCAGTTCTCTGTAACAAAAATAAAGCTGGGGGCATCAGCATACCAGATTTTAGTCTCTACTACAAAGCCATAGTGCTCAAGACAGCATGGTACTGGCACAAAAACAGAGACATAGACACTTGGAATCGAATTGAACACCAAGAAATGAAACTAACATTTTACAACCACCTAATCTTTGATAAACCAAACAAGAACATACCTTGGGGGAAAGACTCCCTATTCAATAAATGGTGTTGGGAGAACTGGATGTCTACATGTAAAAGACTGAAACTGGACCCACACCTTTCCCCACTCACAAAAATTGATTCAAGATGGATAAAGGACTTAAACTTAAGGCATGAAACAATAAAAATCCTCCAAGAAAGCATAGGAAAAACACTGGAAGATATTGGCCTGGGGAAAGACTTCATGAAGAAGACTGCCATGGCAATTGCAACAACAACAAAAACAAACAAATGTGACTTCATTAAACTGAAAAGCTTCTGTACAGCTAAGGAGACAATAACCAAAGCAAAGAGACAACCTACACAATGGGAAAGGATATTTGCATATTTTCAATCAGACAAAAGCTTGATAACTAGGATCTATAGAGAACTCAAATTAATCCACATGAAAAAAGCCAACAATTCCTTATATCAATGGGCAAGAGACATGAATAGAACTTTCTCTAAAGACGACAGACGAATGGCTAACACATGAAAAAATGTTCATCATCTCTATATATTAGAGAAATGCAAATCAAAACAACCCTGAGATATCATCTAACCCCAGTGAGAATGGCCCACATCACAAAATCTCAAAACTGCAGATGCTGGCGTGGATGTGGAGAGAAGGGAACACTTTTACACTGCTGGTGGGACTGCAAACTAGTACAACCTTTCTGGAAGGAAGTATGGAGAAACCTCAAAGCACTCAAGCTAGACCTCCCATTTGATCCTGCAATCCCATTACTGGGCATCTACCCAGAAGGAAAAAAAAATCCTTTTATCATAAGGACACTTGTACTAGACTGTTTATTGCAGCTCAATTTACAATTGCCAAAATGTGGAAACAGCCTAAATGCCCACCAACCCAGGAATGGATTAACAGGATGTGGTATATGTATACCATGGAATACTATTCAGCCATTCAAAAAAATGGAGACTTTACATCCTTTGTATTAACCTGGATGGACGTGGAAGACATTATTCTTAGTAAAGCATCATAAGAATGGAGAAGCATGAATCCTATGTACTCAATGTTGATATGAGGACAATTAATGACAATTATGGTTATGGGGGGGAACAGAAAGAGGGAAGGAGGGAGGTGGGTGGGGCCTTGGTGTGTGTCACACTTTATGGGGGCAAGACATGATTGCAAGAGGGACTTTACCTAACAATTGCAATCACTGTAACCTGGCTTATTGTACCCTCAATGAATCCCCAACAATAAAAAAAAAAAAAAAAAAAAGAAACATTTTCAGGAAACTAAGTAACAACTTGTTAAAGAAGACATCACATCAGTTTTGGAAAGTACTGAAGAGAAACTTCATGATGCTGGTAGCAAGCTGCTTAGCACGGTTGAAGACACTACGAAAGATGTGTATGGTCTCCGTTCCAAACTGGATCAGAAGAAGGCAATTTATCAAGACAATGCAGAAGCTCAGGATATTTTTGGCAAAAACTTAAATATTCTGTTTAGTAACATGGAAAAATTAATTAAGGATGGCAGCTCAAAACAAAAGGCCATGCTTAGAAGTTGAAAAACCCTTGTTTGGTGAGCCACCCTGTGGCTCAGTGAGTAAGGCGCCAGCCCCATATACCGAGGGTGGCGGGTTCAAACCCAGCCCCGGCTGAACCGCAACCAAAAAATAGCCGGGCGTTGTGGCGGGCGCCTGTAATCCCAGCTGCTTGGGAGGCTGAGGCAGGAGAATCGCGGAAGCCCAAGAGCTAGAGGTTGCTGTGAGTCCTGTGTACATCATGGCACTCTACTGAAGGCGGTAAGGTGAGACTCTGTCTCTACAAAAAAAAAAAAAAAAAAAAAAGAAAAACCCTTGTTTGGTAATCTACTGTCTTCCAGGGTTTCTGCATTAGACGGCATTACCACACGAGCACTTGGATCTCTCAGATCTATTCCAGAAAATGTGTCTACTCATGTTTCTCAGATTCTGAACATAATATTAAAAGAACAATCATTAGCAGCAGAAAGTAAAACTGTGCAACAAGAATTGATTATTAGTATCTCTCTTAAAATATTTTTGGGGAATGACATTTGGTAAATCGGAAATACAATGTTGACTGTTCAGTCATCTTAAGCTTTGCTAGACACTAATAGACATTTCACTATGAGACGTATCACTGTGTTAATAATTTTAAAGACAAATTTCTCTACTGTTTTTTTCTTCCCAGATTGATCTCCAAATGTATACAACTAACATTTGAAACTTTTTTCACTCATATCTTGTAACATTAGAAGTGGGCAGTATTGGTGAGCTTTCTAATGAATAAAGGGCAGGCTTAGTACCACATGATTTCAGGGGACCCATGACTTGTTTGTTAGTTGGCCTAGAAATTGATAAGTCATCCTTTCCCCAAGGTTCTTGGACCCAACCAAAAAGGGATATTGGGTACTTAATTTTAAAACTACAGTAATATGTGATAGTAATATGTAATGGTGATCCAAGAAAAATAACACTTAGAATTCTAGCAATAATTCTTAGGGTTAGATCTGTGTGGCCATGCCCTTCTGGGGCTTAAGCTTTTCCCCCACAGTTCTATGAAGGTCACTCATCTAATCATACTTAATATTATTCTATAATGGCATGGTTTGTCTAAGAAGTTCCTGTCTGTATCACCTATTTTTTTTTATTGTTAAATCATAGCTATGTACATTAGTGCAATCGCCTGTACCCATTCTAAGATGCACCATAGATGTGGCCCCACACATTACTCTCCCTCGACCAAAACCTCCCTCCTCCCTTCCCGTTCCTTGGCCCTTTCCCCATAGTCTTGTGCTATACTTGGGTTATAGTCTTCATGTGGAAGCTATAATTTAGCTTCATAGTAGGGCTGAGTACACTGGATACTTTTTCTTCCATTCCTGAGATACTTTGCTAAGAAGAATATGTTCCAGCCCCATCCATGTAAATATGAAAGAGGTAAAGTCTCCATTTTTCTTTAAGGCTGCATAGAATTCCATGGTATACATGTACCACAATTTGCTAGTCCATTCGTGGGTCGATGGGCACTTGGGATTCTTCTATGACTTAGCAATTATGAATTGGGCTGCAATAAACATTCTGGTACAGATGTCTTTGTTATTTTGTGACTTTTGGTCTTCTGGGTATAAACCTAGTAAAGGAATTATAGGATCGAATGGCAGGTCTATTTTTAGGTCCCTAAGGATTCTCCAAACATCCTTCCAGAAGGAACGTATTAGTGGGCATTCCCACCAGCAGTGTAGAAGTGTGCCCTTTCCTCCAAATCCACGCCAACATTTCTGGTTTTGGGATTTTGTTATGTGGGCTACTCTTACTGGGGTTAGGTGATATCTCAGACTGATTATGATTTGCATTTCTCTGATGATTAAGGATGATGAACTTTTTTTCATATTTTTGTAGATTTTGCATCGGTCTTCTTTAGAGATGTTTCTCTTTAAGTCCCTTGCCCACCCTGAAATGGGGTCACGTGTTCTTTTCTTGCTAAAAAATTTGAGTTCTCTGTGGATTCTGGTTATTAAACCTTTATCGGAGGTATAACCTGCAAATATTTTCTCCCATTCTGAGGGATGTCTGCTTGCTTTACTCACTATGTTCTTGGCTGTGCAGAAGCTTTTTAGTTTGATCAGGTCCCAGTAGTATATTTTTGATACTGCTTCAATTGCCTGGGGAGTCCTCCTCATAAAATATTCACCCAGGCCGATTCCTTCAAGAATTTTCCCTGCACTTTCGTCAAGTATTTTTATAGTTTCATGTCTTAAGTTTAAATCTTTCATCCAGTGAGAGTCTATCTTAGTTAATGGTGAAAAGTGTGGGTCCAGTTTCAATCTTCTACAGGTTGCCAGCCAGTTTACCCAGCACCATTTGTTAAATTGGGAATCTTTTCCCCACTGAATGTTTTTATTGGCTTGTCAAAGATCGGATAACGGTTAAGTAGCTGGATCCATCTCTTGGTCCTCTATTCTGTTCCAGACATCTATTTCTCTGCTTTTGTGCCATTACAATGCTGTTTTGATCACTATGGATTTATAGTACAGTCTCAGGTCTGGTAGCGTGATTCCTCCTGCTTTGTTTTTATTGCTCAGTAATGTTTTGGCTATTTGAGGTTTTTTCTGATTCCATATAAAACGAAGTATTATTTTTTCAAGATCTTTAAAGTATGACAATGGAGCTTTAATAGGAATTGCATTAAAATTATATATTGCTTTGGGCAGTATGGACATTTTAACAATGTTGATTCTTCCCAGCCATGAACATGGTATGTTTTTCCATCTGCTAACATCTTCGGCTATTTCTTTTCGTAGAGTTTCATAGTTCTCTTTGTAGAGATCTTTCACGTCCTTGTTAGGTATACTCCCAAATATTTCATCTTCTTTGGCACTACTGTGAAAGGAATAGAGTCCTTGACTGTTCGGCTTGTTTACTGTTGGTATATATAAAGGCTACAGATTTATGGGTGTTGATTTTGTAGCCTGAGACATTGCTATATTCCTTGATAACTTCTAAAAGTTTTGTAGTAGAATCCCTAGTGTTTTCCAGATATACAATCATATCATCTGCGCAGAGTGAAAGTTTGATCTCTTCTGACCCTATGTGGATACCCTTGATCGCCTTTTCTTCCCTAATTGCAATGGCTAAAACTTCCATTACAATGTTAAAGAGCAATGGAGACAATGGGCATCCTTGCCTGGTTCCTGATCTAAGTGGAAATGATTTTAATTTAACTCCATTCAATACGATATTGGCTGTGGGTTTGCGGTACATGGCCTCTATTAGTTTAAGAAATGTCCCTTCTAAATTTTCTTAAGTGCTCTGATCATGAAGGGATGCTGGATATTATCAAAAGCTTTTTCTGTATCAATTGAAAGAATCATATGGTCTTTATTTTTAAGTTTGTTTATGTGTTGAATTACATTTATAGATTTACGTATATTGAATCAGCCTTGAGACCCTGGGATAAATCTGACTTGGTCATGGTGTATAATTTTTTTGATGTGTTGTTGGATTCTGTTTGTTAGGATCTTATTGAGTATTTTAGCATCTATATTCATTAGTGATATTGGTCTATAATTTTCTTTTCTTGTTGGGTCTTTCCTTGGTTTGGGGATTAAGGTGATGTTTGCTTCGTAGAATGTGCTGGGTAATATTCCTTCTTTTTCTATATTTTGGAAGAGGTTTAGTAGTATCGGTACTAGTTCTTCGTTAAAGTTTTGGTAAAATTCTGACGTAAAGCCATCTGGTCCTGGGCTTTTCTTTTCAGGGAGATTTTGTATAGTTGATGCTATTTCCGAACTTGATAGAGGCCTGTTCAACATTTCCACTTCGTTCTGGCTAAGTCTTAGTAGGTGGCGTGCTTTCAGGTATTGGTTGATTTCTTTCAGATTTTCATATTTGTGAGAGTAGAGTTTCTTGTAGTATTCGTTAAGGATTTTTTGAATTTCTGAGGGGTCTGTTTTTATTTCATCATTACCATTTCTGATTGATGAAATCAGAGATTTTACTCTTTTTTTCCTGGTTAAGTTGGCCAAAGGTTTATCTATTTTATTCATCTTTTCAAAAAACCAGCTTTTGGATTTATTGATCTGTTGTATAATTCTTTTGTTTTCAATTTCATTTAATTCTGCTCTGATTTTAGTTATTTCTTTTCTTCTGCTGCGTTTGGGGTTGAAGTGTTCTTCTTTCTCCAGTTGATTGAGATGTTCCATTAAGTTATTGACTTCCTCTCTTTCCGTTTTCTTGAGGAAGGCTTGCCATGCTATAAATTTCCCTCTTAGGACTGCCTTTGCAGTATCCCAGAGGTTCTGGTAATTCGTGTCTTGATTGTTGTTTTGTTCCAAAAATATGGTGATTTCCTTTTTAATCTCATCTATTTCCCATGCATCATTCAGCATAAGGTTGTTTAGCTTGCATGTTTTTGTATGGGTATGCAGGTTCCTGTTGTTATTTAGTTCAACTTTTATTCCATCATGGTCTGAGAAGATGCAAGGAATAATTTCTATTCTTTTAAATTTGCTGAGGTTAGACTTGTGGCCTAGGATGTGGTCGATTTTGGAGTATGTTCTGTGGGCTGATGAGAAGACTGTGTATTCCGTTTTTTTGGGGATGAAATGTTCTGTAGATGTCTGTTAAGTCCAGATGTTGAATGGTTGAGTTTAAATCTAAAATTTCTTTGCTTGGCTTCTTTTTGGAGGATCTATCCAGGACTGCTAAAGGGGTGTTAAAATCTCCAACTACTATGGAAGTGGAGGAAATCGAGTTGCTCATGTCTGTTAGAGTTTCTCTTATAAATTGAGGTGCATTGTGGTTGGGTGCACAAATATTAATAATTGAGATCTCATCATATTGAGTATTACCTTTAACAAATATGAAGTGTCCATCCTTATCCTTAATTATTTTGGTTGGTTTAAAGCCTATTGCATCTGTGAACAGGATTGCAATGCCTGCTTTTTTCTGTTATCCATTGCCTGGAATATAGATGACCATCACTTCACCTTGAGTCTATATCTGTCTTTTAATGTAAGATGCGATTCTTGGATGCAGCAGATATCTGGCTTGAGTTTTTGTATCCAGTCCACCAACCTATGCCTTTTTAGAGGACAATGTAAACCATTCACATTAATTGAGAGTATTGTTTTGAGAGACCGGTGGACATTTTTAATCCTTTTGCGACTGTGGAAGTTGGAATTTAATCAAAATTTTTTTGGGTGGGTTTACTTTTGTGGTGGAGAATTATGCTGGTCTTTATGGAGGATAGGTCTAAGAATGTCCTGGAGAGCTGGTTTAGTTGTGGCAAATTTCTTCAACATGTGAATGTCGAAGTATTTAATTTCTCCGTCATAAATGAAGCTCAGTTTAGCTGGGTACAGGATCCTGGGTTGAAAGTTATTTTGTTTTAGGAGATTAAAAATCGAAGACTATCCTCTTCTAGCTTGAAAGGTTTCAGCAGAGAGATCTGCAGTTATTCTGATATTTTTCCCCTTGTAGGTAATGGTTTTCTTTCGTCTGGCAGCTTTCAGAATTTTCTCCTTCATATTAACTTTAGTGAAATTGATTATGATGTGTCTGGGGGATGTCTTATTTGGGTTGAGTCATGCTGGAGTTCTGAAACTGTCTGCTATCTGAATTTCGGAATCTCTTGGCATGTCTGGAAAGTTCTCCTTCATAATCTCATGGAGAAGAGACTCTGTGCCATGTGAAGCCCCTTCATCACTTTTGGGAATCCCTATAAGACGAATATTGGTTTTCTTCAAATTATTTGAGAGCTCTCTGAGAGAGTGGTCTGTTTTTGCTCTCCATTTCTCTTCTTCTTTGAGGGTTTGGGAGCATTTGAAAGCTTTGTCTTCAATGTCAGAAATCCTTTCTTCTGCTTGCTCCATTCTGTTACTGAGGGATTCTACTGTGTTTCTCAGATCTTTGAGAGATGCAACTTCTTGTCTCAATGTGTCAAAATCTTTGGTCATTTGGTCTTTGAATCCGTTTAATTCTTGAGATAACTTTTGGAATTCTAATCCGATCTTATTTGCTATCCAGATCCTGAATTCAATTTCTGACATCTCAGCTATTTGTTTGTGCATGGCGTCTTGTGCTGTTTCTGCCCCATTGATCCTTGGGCGTGTTGATCTACTCTGATTATTCATATTGCCAGAGTTTTTCTGTTGATTTCGCCTCATGATTGTTTTTCACCATTGCCTCTGGCTGTCCTCAGAGTTGGGGAGGTGTCTCTCCAAGATTAGACCCCAGCGGGATCACTCTATTGTTGCTGGATCTTTGTAGGGAGTGACCCTGTGTAGTTCCTCTAGGGCTACTCTAGCTAGGGAGTTCTGGCTGTGGAAGCAGCTCTGGTTTGTGACACACCCGTATCCAGCAACAGGGCTGGGGGTGGTGCGCACAGTTCTGGGAGTGCCAGGTGCCCAGTGACTTTGACACAGAGCCCAAGGCTCCAGCTGTCTCTGGCCAGGAGAAGAGCTTTGCGCAGAGGCAGGGAGGGCTCCAAAGGGCACGCAGCTACCAGAGTCCCTGTCTAGATAAACGGGCTAGTGGAAGCTGGGAGGACACAGGAGGGAGGATGCAGGGTTGCATGGCTCCCGCAGTTCCTGCTCAGGGAATACGGAGGCCCGGTGGGTGCAGGTCACCAGTTGGGGGTCACTGCACAGCTCTTATGGAGGTCTGGGTGGCGCCAAGCCCAGGAGTTTGAGGTTGCTTTGAGCTGTGATGTCACGGCACTCTACCCAGGGCAACAGCCCAAGGCTCCAGTGTGCCAAAACTGTCTCACTCTGCCCCTAAGGATAAAGGCTGTAAGGCAGCTCAGTGCCCACCTTTAGGCTGCTCAGTCTAGGTTACTTTGACCCCACCAATCCTCGCTCTGAGATCCTGAGGGCGGAGCTAGCCAGGGCAGTTCTTTCACAATGGCTTCCTGCGCCCAGCTCAGTGGCTCAGTGTGGGGCCCCAGACAATTCCCAAAGTTCTCCACACTCCTGTTCAAGCTCTCCCCAAGGCAGTTCAACTGAGTGTCAAGAACACCGAAACAGTTCACAGTTAATGCCTTTCCGGTTTGCAGTCTCACTGCTGCTTATACTTATGGTTGCCGGTGTGATTAGGTCGATCGAACACACGCAACCACTTGCCAGTTTTCCACTGTTTTTGTCCTCCTCTTGGGGTCCAGAAGTCCCTTGCTGGCTCCCTGTATCCTCAAAGGGATAATTATAGGCAGATCCCACCGGCCAGAGATGCCTGGAGTCTTGTCTCCCCAAACTCGCTGTTCCCAGTTGCAGGGAAGCTGTTACTTGGCCGCTATCTTTAATCTCTCCTGTATCACCTATTTTTATATGCATAGGCCCTCTGCCTGCTTTTTTGAGTTTAACAATACTTATTAAACATTTCCAAGTAAGTACCAAAAAAAAAAAAAAAAGGCTCCACGCCTATAGCTCAGAGGCTAGGCACCAGCCACATACACTTGGGTTCGAACCAGGCCCAAGCCTACCAAACAACGATAACTACAACAACAACAACAAAAAAATAGCCGGGCATTGTTGTGGGCACCTTTAGTCCCAGCTACTTGGGAGGCTGAAGCAAGAGAATCGCTTAAGCCTAAGAGTTTGAGATTGCTGTGAACTATGACGTCAGCGCACTCAACTGAGGGCAAGATAGTGAGACTCTGTGTCCAAAAAAAAAAAAAAAAGAGTCAGTGGTGGTAGAAGGAGGAAAAAAAAGAGAAATTGTACCTCAGACACATAAGCCCACCAAATGCAGGTACATGCCCACACACACACATACTATAGGTGGAGGGGATGCAATTCAAAGAGGGCCCACAAGCCAGGCATGTTTCCCACCATGGCCTTACACTGCTTTCCAACCTCCCTCACTTCCTCTGGGCTCTCCAGGGCCTCTGGGAATGTCGCCCTGGTGTTTCTGTGATCTTCCTGGTACAGCAAAGCAAGTGGCTGAGTGGCCTAGAGTTGGGAAGTGGGTAGGGAACCGGAGGGGAATCTGCAGCAAGGAGCCAAAATGACCCATGCCCCTTGACCACCTGTCATCTCACAGTGAGGAGATAACCCCAAGAGAAAAATCAGCACCAGCCACATAATTTGTACAAATCTATCTGTAGAAGTGCCATATTTTCATTGGAATAATAACAGTAAAGAGATTTTTTTAAAAGAAAAATAAGTATATCCCCAACTTGCAACCCTCCTGTCCCAGCAATAACGGCTTTCACTTGGGTGTGCAGATTTTAGGAAAGCTGATATTCGAGCACCTCAGGGAACACTGGTCAGGCTCTTTGGAGGGAGCCTTGGGTTCAACTCCTGGTTCAGCTATGAGACTTTGGGCAAGTCCCATCTCTGAGGCTTTTGCCCTCATGTTAGTTGGAGGCACATTCCCTATCCCATGAGGACTGGTGATGATGCTTGTAAAAAACCTGGCTTTATCTCGGTGCCTGTGACTCAAGCAGTTAAGGCACTAGCCACATACACCTGAGCTGGTGGGTTCAAATCCAACCCAGGCCTGCCAAACAACGATGGCTACAACCAAAAAAAAAAAAAAAAAAAAGCCAGGCATTGTGGCAGGTGCCTGTAGTCCCAGCTACTTTGGAGGCTGAGTCAGGACAATCACTTGAGCCCAGGAGTCGGAGGTTGCTGTGAGCTGTGATGCCACAGCACTCTACCCAGGGCAACAGCTTGAGGCTCTGTCTCAAAAAACAAACAAACAAAAAACCTGGCTCTGGGCCTGGCACGTAGTAGATATTTGGCCAAGGAGCAGAAGCTGCCTCCTAAAAAGCTTCTCAGCATCCTGGCCTCAGTGCTGCCCCCCAACCCTGGGCTCCAGTCACTTTTCTGGAACTCCCTGGGCTCACATGTCTTTGTAAGTCCATGTTCCAGCACTGGTCATGCATCTGCCCTCACGCATTGGACTTCCTGATGATGGAGACAGGTGACTCTCTCTCTTTCCTGGTGCCCCGGACTCACCCTACAAGGTGTACTCATAGGTTCACACCCGGTGAATCATTTGCAGCCCAGCTCAGCCCCCCCCAGGTGACCTATGCCCCCAGCACTGTCTTGGTGCCTCGCCCTGTCTGAGATCTCCCATGCCCCATGAGCTTCTGGGGATAGGATTAATGCTGACCCAGCTTGGCCTCCAACATCATGCCCATGAAATGCCAGGCACAGATTGTACAGCATCCTGCAGGCCTTCATCCAATAGCTCTTTATTAAGCACCCACCATGAGGGGTAAACAGGGTGACAAGCACAGTCCCTGCTTTCATGGAACTAACTTTCTTTTTTTTTTTTTCAGTTTTGGCTGGGGCTGGGCTTGAACCCACCACCCCTGGTATATGGGGCTGGCGCCCTACTCCTTGAGCCACAGGCGCTGCCCAGGAACTAACTTTCTTATGGTGGCAGGCTGAAACAATATGCCAACAAATACACAAATTCTGGTTAGAACAAGAGCTATGAGTAGAACTGATGCTAACAGTGGGGACCAATAATCTTCTACTACACACAACAGGGATGAGCTTCACAGACATAAGCAGCCAGGCGTTAAAGTGCACACACTCGATGTTTCCATTTCCATGGACAAGACTACCAGGTGCTGGTAGAAATGAGTATAATGGGGCAGCACCTGTGGCTCAGTGAGTAGGGCGCCAGCCCTAAATACCGAGGGTGGCGGTTTTGAGCCCAGCCCCGGCCAAACTGCAACAAAAAAAATAGTTGGGCATTGTGGCAGGCGCCAGTAGTCCCAGCTACTCAGGAGGCTGAGGCAAGAGAATCACCTAAGCCCAAGAGCTGGAGGTTGCTATAAGCTGTGATGCCATGGCACTCTACCAAGGGCAACAAAGTGAGACTCTGTCTCTAAAAAAAAAAAGGAAAAAAAGAAATGAGTATAATGGTTACCCTTGGAGAATGGAGAGGGACTAAAGGGACATTAGATGAAACATGAGGGGCCCTCTGGGGATGCTGCTTGTGTTCTGTTTCTTCATGTAGGTCAAGTCATACATTTAAAATGTGAGCATGTATATTACATTAAAAATATTTTTAAAAGTCCTAGGGTGGGCAGCGCCTGTGGCTCAGTGAGTAGGACGCTGACCCCATTTACTGAGGGTGGTGGGTTCGAACTCGGCCCTGGCCAAACTGCAACAAAAAAATAGCTGGATGTTGTGGCAGGTGCCTGTAGTCCCAACTACTTGGGAGGCTGATGCAAGAGAATCGCCTAAGAATGCTGATGTCACAGCACTCTATATGCACCCTATGTGTCGAGGGTGACAAACTGAGACTCTGTCTCTAAAAAAAATAAATAAATAAATGAAGCAGGGGAAAAAAGTCCTAGGGTGATGGGAGGAAAAATTTGGGCAGGGGTGGGAGTAGGGTTTGGTGATACAGGTAGAATGGTCAGGAGGACTTCCCGGAGGAGGTGGCATTTGATCTGAAATCTGAAGAGCAAGAGAAAAATCAGTCTTTGGAAAACCTGGAGGAAAACACTCCAAGGAAGTACAAAGCTCCAGAGAGAAGAAAAGACTTTGCCCACTGGAGGACAGCAGGGGCCAACATGGAGCCCGGCACAGGGCTGGGTGGGGTTAGAGACTTTTAGATGAGGTCAGAGAGGTGAGCAGGGGACAAGTCAGGCAGGGCCTTGTGGCCACATGAGTAAGGATTTTATTCCAAGTGGGATAGGATGCCACTGGAGGGCTTCCCTCAGGGGCTATGACCTGACTTACCTTCTGGCTGTTAATGGGAGAGTAGATCCCAGGCAGAAACACCAGCAACTTCTACACAAATGAAGATGAGGTACAAAAATTGAACTCTACAAACAGGAGAACAAGAAGGGGCCGTACAGATCATTTTACAGATGAGAAAACTGAGATCAGAGGGCAAATAACTTGATTTCACACAGCAAGTTAGAGACCAACACAAAGACTAGAACCCAGGCTACCTGGAACTTGGTGATACTTCCCATTAGAGAAAGAAAAATTCCCAGGCTCCCAGCCCTAGTGGAAGGAAACCCTGTGAAATTAAGAGCTAAGTTTGCAAACTCTATATCAGATTACCAGTTTAGCCAGGCTCTGGCCCAGTCTCTGCAGCTGGGTTATTTAGGTTAAGCTCCCCTTCTCGGAGCACTGGGCAGAGAATCTCACTTACTGCAGATTCCCTATCTCCTGGACAAGGGAAGCAGAGGCCTGGGAGTGACAGGGAGGCTGTAGCAGTGATAGTTGATGGAGGAAACATGCAGAAGGCCTTCCCCTGAGACCCCCCAGAAATCATCCAGTTAGCCAGGTCAGTTTATCTAGAAACCTGCATTGTTCCTAGCATTGTTAGATTGACATATCCCCCTCTAATCATTGCAAATGAGTCATGGCTGGGGAAAAAGAGGCACCTGGAAGAATAGTAACTGTTTCCCTGCCTGCATTGATTAGATCTTTATCAGCTTCATGTTGTAGTGGATATGAACCATGCCAACCTCAAACTCAAAAGCTGCCAACTCTATCATACGTTCCCTTATATCATCTCCAGATTTTCCGAATTTGGCTTTTCCATCTACAGCTTTGTGGATTGATAAACACTCAATTCTTTTCTCATATTTTTCTCTCTTTACAAGGTGATGTACATAAATCTGAGGAATATGAATGTCTTCTGGAGCAAATGTGCCAATATCCACAATTTCTTCAACCTCTACCACTGTTGTTTCTGCAGCTTTGCACACTGGCAAATTGAAATTCCTCCTGCTTTTTCTGAAAGTTACATTTCCTGCTCTGTCTGCCTTCCAGGCTTTCACCAACACAAAATCCCCCGTAATGCATCCTCCACAGGAAAGTACTGACCATTGAACTCCCCCACCTCTGATTGATTGGTAATCCTCCTCCTTGTTGTGTTGGTGTAAAATGCAGGAACCCCAGCCCCACCTACAGGAATTCTCTCTACAAGTGCACCCTGAGGTGTCAGCTCTACTTCTAATTCATCAGGTTAAGTACTGTCATTCATATTCTGCATTTTCTCCCTCCTGGAGGAGACCATAAGTCTCATCTGCTTGGATTGAAGTAAAAGGCCAAAGTTGTCAACCCCCCCGCATCGTTGCTAACTGTACATGGTCCTTTTACTCCAGTGAGATTCTCTGGAATTCCACACAGACCAAAACCGTCAACCAGAGCTGCTGCACCATCAGGTTTGTCATTTACAGCTTCCACTGAATCTGTATAAAATTTGGTATGGTGATGCGTACTGGTAGAAAAATAGCAAACATCCCTGGGACCAGGCACCCCAGAGGCATGGGCAGAGGCACAGAGCCACGGCCCACAGGAGAGTTTGAAGGAGGACATCTGTGGGCTGGCTGCAGGAGGAGGCCATGGGCTGGAGTGTGTGTCTGAGTGTGTCCGTGTGTCTGGCCCAGGCCACCAAGTCACTGGGAAGGACAGGTCCGCCAGGGGCTTGACTCCACTTCAGCTCTGACTTGAGATCAATGACCTGAAGATTGGTCATCTTTTTACCTTCCGCCTGACCCAAAGCAGCCAGGGGTGCCATAGCACAGGTAGTAGCTGACATCTTAGAAGAGCAGTGAACTGTTGAGCCAACAAGTGGAATGGAATATTATTTGACAATAAAAAAGAACAAAGTACATCTGATAAGTACTGCAGATGAACCCTGAAACCACTGTTAACTGAAAGTAGCCAGTCACAAAGGACCACATATTGTAGGATTCCATTCATACAAAATATTTAGAGTAGGCACATCCACAGAGACAGAACACATCTTTAGTGGGTGCTAGGGAAGGGAGAGTTGTGGAGAGTGACTACTGATGAGCATGGGGTTTCTTTTTTTTTTTTTTAATTTTATTTATTTATTTATTTTTGAGACAGAGTCTCACTATGTCACCCTCAGTAGAGTGCTGTGGTGTCACAGCTCATAGAAACCTCAAACTCTTGGGCTCAAGTGATTCTCTTGCCTCAACCTCCCAAGCAGCTGGGACTACAGGTGCCTGCCTCAATGCCTGGCTATTTTTTTGTTGCAGTTGTTTAGCAGGCCCAGGCTGGGCTCGAACCCACCAACCTCGGGGTATGTGGCCGATGCCCTATCCACTGAGCTACTGGAGCCAATGAAAATGTTCTAGAATTAGATAGTGGTGATGGTTGCACAACTGTCAATATACAAAACCCACTGCAAAACTGTTATAAAAATAATCATAGCAAATGAGGAAAAGAAGAGAAGGGACTTTCCTTAATCTCAGAATGTCTCAGAAACATACAACAAACACATAAATAGTGACAAGCAGACAGTCTTCATTCTGAAATCTGGAAGATCTTGATAGCTCCTTTTAAGGTTTTGGGCGTTATAGGTATCGAGGTCAATTTTGGGGCGGGGAGTCAGCTCAGGGATGGGGACATAATAGGTGGGATTGTAAAGAAAGAATAAACCTGTTATTCATAAGTGATGTGACAGTTTGTAAACATCCCAAAGAATCTACAGGTAAAATAAAAATTGAGAAGCCTGCAGCTTGCTGGGTATTGCTGTGTTATACAGATGCTCATAGACTTTTGATAGGGCTATGGCCCAATATATTCATTGTAAGGTGAAAACATTTAAGTCAAAAATGCACTTTTAATTTATGATAGTTATCCAGTTATAATTCCACCAAAAGTCAAGGAGTGTACTGAATGCCTATCACTTTTGTGCCATTGTTAAGTTAAATCACAGTAAGTCTGGCACCACCTGTATGTATTATCACCTATATTAAAATGAAATACAATATATTTATTATATATTTAAACTTATATTCTAGATTACCTATGTTAAACAAAATATTGACAGATCATATATGCTAATAATATAAATGTTAAATATATTAAAATAATTGCTTTCAAAATAAGAAAAAAATTCAAAACCAAAATAAGGCCCAGTATGGTGGCTTACAAGCCTAGGTTGTCGTAACTCTCTACTTTCCTGAGACAGATTTGTCTTCGGAACTGACCTTGGCTAATTTTGGGAGACAAGCTTTGAAATCCATGGACTATCTGGCTAATCCTAAGTGTTTTTTATGCTTGAGGTCTTGAACCGCACTACTAGTGTGACAAGACAGTGTGTTTATGCTAGCAACACGATTTATGTTGAAAACCTGTTTTTGTACATCTGAGACATGGGGCAACAATCTGTAAGTCTGAATTTTTGGGGGGAGGGGGGAAGGTAGACCTGAGTGGATGATGTAAGTACAGAGTTGCTGAATGCTTACATGACCGACCTTCAAGAAAAACCTAAAGTTCAGGTGAGCTTCTGTGGTTGGCCACACTTCTCATGGACGTCATACACTGTTAGTAGGGCAATTAGGTGCTATCCATGTCACTGTACTGGGAGAGGAGACCTGAGAGTTTGATTTCTTCTGATTTCATTCCATAAATAATTTCCCTTTGTTGATTCTAATATGTATCATTTTGTTGTAATAAACTATTATTATGAGTTTAATAGCTTCTGAGTCCTCTAAGTGCTTCTTGTAAATCACTGAGCACAAGGGTAGAATTGAGGACCCTCAACAAGTGGTTTACAGAATTCAGGTATCTTTGAGCTCGTCCAATTTGCACAGCTATGTAGGCCAGGTTGCTTCCCTTCAAGTCCCTAGTTGAGACTTATGCTTTCATTCATTCTGCAAACATTTATGAAGGGCTTTCTTTGTGCCAGGTATTATACCCGATACTGAGGAGAAAGCAGTCAATAGTTAATAGACATGCTATTAAAAATATGCATGTATTTAAAAAGGGTAGAATTATAAAAGCATAGTTTATTATCATGAATTTCTATACCCTTACACACTGATTATGCCACATCTAAATCATTACCCTTATCTCTTTCCCAACTGGGAAGCACTATTTTGATATTTATTTATTTATTTAGAGACAGAGTCTCACTTTGTCGCCCTCAGCAGAGTGCCATGGCATCACAGCTCACAGCAACCTCCAGCTCTTGGGCTTAGGCGATTCTCTTGCCTCAGCCTCCCAAGTAGCTGGGACTACAGGCACCTGCTACAGTGCCCGGCTATTTTTTTGTTGCAGTTTGGCTGGGGCCAGGTTTGAACCCGCCACCCTCGGTATATGGAGCCAGTGCCCTACTAATTTGAGCCACAGGCGCCACCCTATTTTGACTTTTAACAGCATAGATTAATTTTGTATATTTTGAACTTCATGTAAATGAAATAGTATGGTGTGTATTAGTTTGTATCTAGCTTCTTTCATTCAATATTATGTGTATGAGATTCGTTCATATTGTTGCATGTGTACATAGTAAGTGCTTTTCCTTCTACTAAAAACTACTCTGTAATATAAATACATGTTGAGGATCCATAATCTGAAATTTGAAATCCAAAATGCTCCTAAATCTGAAAGGTTTTGAGCACTGAAAGGATGGTAAAAGGAAATGCTCATTAGAGCACTTTGGATTTGGGATGCTGAACAGGTAAGTATAAGGCAAGTATTAGAAAATATGAAAAAATCCAAAATCTGAAACACTTCTGGTCCTGTCAGTGCAACTCAATACAAAATGAATAACACCTACTTGGTTCATCAGGGTTGAACTGAGGGACCCTGAGAGGCCTATACCAAACAAGCATCTGCACATGGAGATGCAAGGGTGCAAACCCTCTCAATGATCTTTACAGCTTTTATTGAAGTCAGACAGAAAATGCAGCACAGCAGAAAGTTTCAAAGAGAGGGTAAAGGTTATAGAACAAGGAATCTTTAGTTGCATAATTTAACTCTTAACACACTCTGTTTACTATACTTCGGTCTTGCCTTTTTCTTATCACTATTAGTATGTGACTTAGGGTTGGAACAGTATACTGTGTCTAAGGAATGTTGCTTTTAGTACTCAGGGCCAACAGGGATGCTTGGCTTTTGTCCAGATTACTCTTTTTCCTAGAGCCTAGAACTTTTAATACTATAATGCTGTATCCTACATTTCCCCCTCTTTTTGTTTTTTTAGAGCAGATTAAAATTTATAAAGGAAAATGTAAGAGAGGGGTTTGACAGTCCAAAGTATTTGAGATAAGAAACACTCAAACCACATATTACAATTTATGTATGCATTCTTGAACTGATAAACATTTGAGTTGCTTAATTTGGGGCTATAGCAAATAATGCTGTGATATGGTTGTATTTAAGAGTATACTCCTATGTTCAAATTTCATAGATGCCAAAATGCTTTTTAAAACACATATCTACTAGCCACACACACACTATATCTACTTTATACTCCCAACAAACGGTATATGCAAATTCCAGTTTCTCTACCTTGTCTTTAATACTTGGTATTGTTAGCTCAGTGCCTGTGGCTCAAGCGGCTAAGGTGCCAGCCACGTACACCTGAGCTGGCGGGTTTGAATCCAGCCTGGCCCCGCCAAACAACAATGATGGCTGCATCCAAAAATTAGCCAGGGGTTGTGGTGGGCACCTGTAGTCCCAGCTACTTGGGAGACAGAGGCAGGAGACTCGCTTGAGCCCAGGAGTTGGAGGTTGCTGTGAGCTGTGATGCCATAGCACTCTACCCAGGGCAACAGCTTAAGGCTCTGTCTCAAACAAACAAACAAACAAAAAAAAAAAACTTGGTATTGTCACTCTTTTAGCATTTAGCCATTCTGGTATGTGTGCAGTGGCAGATTTAATTTTTATTTGATTGGATAAAAAACTTTTATTTTTCATGTTTATTGTCCAATATTACAGTTTTATAAAGAGTCTGGTCAAGCCTCTTATTATTTTTCATTATTTGAGTTTTTGGAATTAATTTATAAGAGTTCTCAATATATTCTGGGTACCATAAAAACTTCTGTCAGTTCATGTTTAGTAATTCTCTCTTCTCATTCTAAGGCTATCTTACAGGTATGTTCTGATGAATAAATTTTAACCTAGTCCAGTTCATATATCTTTCTTTATATTTAGTCATATTTATGAGTCATATTTATATCTTATTTAAGGAAGTATTTCACAACCCCTAAGGACATGAAGATATTCTGCTATGTTACTTTAGGTTTAATTGAATCCATTTAACTTTTATGAAGGATGTGAAGTTGGGGATCAAGTTACCTATTGGAGTAGAAGAAATATCCATTCAGTGAAGTTTTCTCACTGAACTGTTAAAATACGATTGCTAAATGGTGATTTCTTAATTTCCTTACTCCTACATTTACTGGCTGACATTCTACCCTGTTACTCATAGGCAGTGTGACTTTTTAAAATCATATTATTATGGAGAAAGAACCTCTTTACCTTGTAGCAGGGCTGAGGTATCAGAGTTTGTCACCCTCCTTAGCTTTATGTTGACTCCTCAAAAGGCAAAATCAAGACCTAAACAAGACAACTTTTTTTCAACCTGCCGGAAACAAGGACACTCACGTCTCATTCTCTGGATTGTTTACAAAGTCTGACAATTAAGTTCACAAACTTTCCTAGAAGGAGTGCTACACACCTCACTGCTGCATGTCACTACAGTCACCTTCAAAGCACTTCCCTGGGGTAGTTATGCACCAATGACAGAGCCTAGACCACCTTTCAAAATAATTCTGGAACTCTTTTTTTGGGAATGGCCAAAAAATGGCCAAAGCTGTTATCATATTACCCTTGATGTTCTAAATGTCATCAAAATGTCTTTCTTATACTACTTTATCTTTAGGTAAAGAAAAAAATCATTGGAGGCCAGATAAGGTGAGTAGGAAGAGTGTTCCAATACAATTATTTGTTTACTGGCCAAAAACTTCCTCACAGACAGAGCTATGTGAATTGGTACATTACCATGATGCAAGACCCATGAGTTGTTAGCCAAGATTTTCAGTAAAGATTTTCCTGTCTCTCTATTGATGTTTACTTGGTCTGGTATACTTCTCAGTCTGCTGACAATTCTGATGTATAATTTGATAAATGTTTGTGATGTTTTCATCAGTTTTGCTAGTTACTGGCTGCCCTGACCTCTCTTTATCAGTGACACTTTCTCTTCCCTCAGAAAAACATTTAATCATTTGTACACTGCCATTTTCTTCGTGGCATTATCGCCATAAACTTGGACTAATAGGTCCCTGATTTTACTTCCATTTTGCCATTTTCAACAAGAAATTGACTAATATTTCTTCATTGCTCTAATTAAAGCTCCAACATTCTCCAAGCACACAAAAACATGGAACAATAATGAATGACACTCAGCAAGACACTGCCACACACTGACATGAACACAACTATAAGACACTATACCAAGATTATGAAACCTGAGTTGTTTGTATGGTGCTGCCAGGGTAAGAGACCCCATCTCTACTAAAAATGAAACAGCTAGCTGGGCAATGTGGCAGGTGACACAAAGTGGAACAGCTAGCTGACATAATCCCAGCTACTTGGGAGGCTGAGGCAAGAGGATCACTTAAGCCCAAGAGTTTGAGGCTGTTGTGAGCTATGATGCCACAGCACTCTACACAGGGCAACAAAGTGAGACTCTGTGTCAAAAAAAAAGTAAGTATATCGAAAATAAGCACAACAAAAATTAATAATGTATAAAGTATCTGCCTGGAATACAAAATAAATCACAATACCATTTAAAAATATCTATTTAATTATTGTATAATTTAATAATTATTGTATTATCTTATTTAAATATTGCATATGTATCACAACTGTGCCTAGAAGATGCTTTTTTTGAATTGAGTCATACTGAGGTTCTAAAACTCTCTGCTATCTGAATTTCAGTATCCCTTGCAATGCCTGGGAAATTCTCATCCATAATCTCTTAGAGTAAAGCATCTGTGCTTTTTAGGACCATCCTCTTCTGCTTAAGGAAATCCTATAAGATGAATGTTGGTTCTTTGGAGTGTCCCACAACTCTCTCAGGGAAAGATCAGTTTTGCTCTCCATCTGTCTGCCTCTTTGAATGTTTGGGTGGGTTCAAAAGTTTTGTCTTCGATTTAAGAAATCCTTTCTATAACTGAGGGATTCTACTGAATTTTGGAGCTCCTTGAATAACTTTTTAATTTCACTGAGCTCTGCTATCTGATTTCTCATTATATCCATATCCTTGATAAATGTCTTTGAATTCATTTACTTCTTGAGACAACTTTTGTACAACCTTTTGCATTTCAATATCCATCTTTTCCTCCAATTTATTCATCTTATTTTCCATCCACATTCTGAATTATACTTCTACTATTTTGGCCATTTGTTTATAAATAACATCTTCTGACGTATACCTTTTGTCATTTCTTGGGGGAGTTGATTTTCTCTGATTATTGATGCTGCCAGAGTTGTTCCTCTTCATGTTTGGTTGGTTCTGCTTCATGCTTAATTTCTGTATTTGGGAATTAAAATTGGAATGGTGTAATTGAATTTGGGGTTCCACGAATGTCTTTTACTAGCCCTTTACCAAAGAGCAGTGATTAGTGCTTGTGGTTTTTTCCTTACAGCTTTACAAAGGTCCCTTTCAGACCTGCAGGTAGAGACGCTGAGAAGCAAATTGGGGTGATAGAGCTAGCTGGCTCTTACTTGTCATGTTGTATGCTACTGAGTAACAAGAGAAGGATAAAATCTCAGCTATGGGGATTTACTGGAACCTAAGATCCCTCACCCCTCTCCAGCACGTATTGCAACCTATTGTAGGAGGGGTCAGTCCCTCTCAGTTCAACACAACCTCTGTTCAATTTTGGAGGGTCTCCTTGTGGACTGCCCAAGTCAATAGTTCCAAAAGCAATTATCCCAGGCAGTACAAAATACTGCTCAACTGTGAGAGTTCGATTGATCAGTAACCTGGCGATGGGGTTCCACAGGCAATTTGGACCCAGAAACCCAAAATGCTGGAGTTTGGCTCTCTGTGGTGGTCAAGGGGATGGGAAGGTCCACCCAGGCCAATAGTCAGGCCAGAGGAATTGGTGCCTCCTCCCCTGCCCTATGCTGCAGCCTCACCCTGCCACTGGTAGCCCCACAGGACTGCGGCCCTGGTCCCTTCAGTGGGTGGAAGCAACAGGGATATGGGTCTGCCTGAGAAAAGGAAGATCAGTGTCTCCTCTGTGTAATTATCTTCCACCAGAGTAACCTCATGGGTCTGAAGCCCGGCTCACTGGTTCCCTCTAGTGTTCAGTAGCTTCTCTGCCCAAGGCTGGTGCCACTGCTGCAAGTAATCTCATGGATTTTCTGCCTCTGTCTCCACTGTGCTCTGTGGTGGGCTGGGTGTAACTAGAGCTCAGCGGGGGATACATCTCTGTCCCAGCCCCACTCTGGGCTGGTGCTGCTGTCCTGTGTATTCTCGCTGAGTTTGCAGTTTCTGTCTCTAGTGAACTCTGCAGTGGGCTGGGTGTAATTAGAGCTCAGAGAGGGTGTCTCTGTCCCAGCCCCACCCAAGGCTGCCACTGTGTATTATAACAGAGTTTGAGACTCTGTCCCAGCTATGCTCCACTGTGGGCCGGGCATATTTTGATTCCACAAAAGCTGGGACTCTGCCTCAGCCCTACCCCACTGCACAGTGAGTGCTAAAACTGCACGGTTACTCTCATCTTCGTCCCGGCTTCATCCTGCCCAGGCAGGTACCACCACAGGCATACTCCCAGTTTACAGAGCCTGTGTTTTTGTGCCAGTTCTGCTCGACATGTGGCTCTCTTCAGGGTAGAGGCCTGGCTCCCTCTGATTGCCAAAAAAAACAGGAGTGTTTCTCCAAAGTATGACCCAGGGTGTGAGCCCTGTTGTCACTGCCACTGCCACATTCTGCTGTGGGCCACATTACTCCCTTTCCTGCTTGGCGCCCTTTGTCTGCAATCCCGGCGTTATGCCCGTGTAGCTGTTTCAGCACAGACATATAGCACCCAAAGCTAAGCCCATACCTCTCAAGAAATTGCCCAATCTGAACTCCACAGGGGATAGACTTCCAAACCATGGGGTAGGGATGGAGGGGTGGGCTGGGAGTTCAGAATTGCAGGTATGTGTTCAGTTTTACATTGGGCAGGAGGATGCCGAGGCTCACAACTGGGATCTCCTTAGGGAAGGAGATCCCGTTTATAGTGACTCTCTCCCAGGGGTAAAATGGAGATTGAACTCTGTTCTCTTTTTTGTAGAAAGTTCAGTATGAGCCATTCTCATGGGGGACAGGACTCACGTTGGCTTGGCGATGGGTTTTGAACCTACAGCTTGTTTCCGTGGGGTTGCAGCCTGCCTCTGCAAGGGTGATGTGCATTCCTCAATCTTCTTTCTTAGATCAGCTCCAAACCATCAGCTTTCTTGAGAATCTTCTGTTGTTTATCTCTCCTTCTGGATGGAGCCTCTAACCTTTAATCTTTTAAACAAAATAAGTTTCATCCCAGGATCCTGTATTTTGCTAAACTGAATTTCATTTGTGATGGAGAAATCAAATACTTTACTGACTTCCATACATTAAAGAAATTTGCCATAACTAGACTAGCCCTCTAGGAAGCACTCAGACATATTCTTCATAATGGCCAGCATGACAGTCCTCACCAAAGCAAACTCACTCAAAATTTAAACAACAAAGCCTGGCTTACACTATGTTGAAAAGTTTAAAAAATATGCATTGGATCTCTAAAGAACAAGATGACCAAAATTCTACCATAGCTATCAATTCTCTCAATCAATGATAATGTCTTAAATTCTCCTGTAAAGCCATACAGGTTGGCTGACTGGATAAAAAAAAAGTCAGGCCATGTATCTGTCCTCCTCTAGGAGAGATAAAGGATAAAATAAGAGCCAGGGTGAAGGGACAGAAAACAGTAATCTAGGCAAATGGAAATCAAAAAGAAAGCCTGGGTCTGAATCTTATTTGCAGGTACAATTGGTTTTAAACCAACAAAAAATAAGAAAAGACTGGGATGGCAAGGGAAACACACAACATGAAGAGATTTTGATAATTAACATTTACATGCCCTACCTGAATGCTCTCCTTGATTTCTAAAATAAACCCTAACTGATCTGAACAATATGGTATCTTCCTGCACTATCATAGTTGGAGATTTGAACACCCCTGTGACAGTTCTAGATAGTTTCTCTAAGAAGAAACTAAACAAAGAAATAATGGACTTAAACTTGACTCTAGAACAAATGGACATAGACATATACAAAATACTTCATCATAAAAAAGTTTGCATTCCTCAATGCATGCCATCAGGACATGGATCATACTCCAAACTGATCATATTTTAGGACACAGTCTAACATCAACAAATTTGAAAGAATAGAAATTATTCCTTTATCTGCTCAGACAATCACAGAATAAAATTTGAACTCAGTAGCAACAGAAATCTTCATATTCCGATAAAGTCATGGAAGCTTAATAACCTTATGCTAAATAACCAGATGTCTGGAATAAAATGTTAATGAAGACACAGACTATCAAACCTGTGCCATACTGCAAAGGCAGAGGAATTCATAGCACTAGAAGCCTTCCTCAGTAAAACAGAAAGAGAGGAAGTCAGCAACCTAATGGGCCATCTCAAGCAACTGGAAAAAGAAGAGCAATCTGATCCCAAACCCAGCAGAAAGTAAGACATAGCCAAAATCAGAGTACAAATGAATGAAATTAAAAGCAAAAGAATCATTTCAAAGATCAATAAAAAAGGGTGGTTCTTTGAAAAGATTAATAAAGTTGATAAAACTTTGACTAGACTAATCAGAAACAGAAATGTAAGATCTTTAATAATTTCTATAAGAAATTATTCTTATAGAAATAATATAAGAAATTATTAAGGGGAAATAACAACAGATACCACAGAAATATAAAAGATCCTCTACAATTACTATTAAAAAAGTCTATTCTCAGAAATACAAAAATGTAGAAGAAATGGACCTATACCTAGAAGCACACCACATTCCTAAACTCAACCAGAAAGAATGAGGAATTTTAATAGACTTATATCAAATAGTGAAATAACATCAACTATACAAAATCTCCTCCAAAAAGAAAAGCCCTGGACTAGATGGTTTCACATAAAAATTCTACCAAACTTTCAAAGAGGAACTATTACCTATAATGCGTAATCTATTCTCAAACATAGAAAAGGAAAGGGTGCTCCACAACACATCTCACAAAGCAAATATCACCCTGATCCCTAAACCAGGAAAGAGCCAAGAAAGAAAGAAAACTGTAAATCAATATCATTAATGAATATCAATGAAAAAAAAATTCAATAGGATCCTAGCAAATAGAATACAATGACACATTAAGAAAGTAGCACAACATGATCAAGTTGGTTTTATCTCATGATTACAGGGTGGCTCAACATATGTAAATCCATAAATATATTTCACCACATAAATAAAATAAAAAACAAAAACTATATGATTCTCTCAATTGATGCAGAAAAGTCTTTTGATAATATCTGCATCCTTTCATCATTAAAACACTTAAGAAAATAGACTTATGTGCGACATTTCTTAAACCAATAGAGGCCTTCAACAGCAAACCCACAGCCAATATCATATTGAATGGAGTAAAAATGAAAGCATTTCCACTCAGATCTGAAAGTAGACAAGGATATCCATTGTCTCCACTGTTCTTGAACATAGTGCTCAAGGTTGTAGTCATCGCAAACAGGCAAGAGAAGGAGATCAAGGGTATTCAAATGGGATCAGAGGAGGTCAAACTCTTGTTCTCTGTGAATGACATGATCTTATGTCTGAAAAACCCAGGAGACTCAATTACAAAGCTCTTTGAAGTGATCAAGGAGTATAGCAGTGTCTCAGGACACAAAATCAATACCTTCAAATCAGTAGCCTTCATATATGCCAACAACAGTCAAGCTGAGAATATAATGAAAGACTCTTCCTTTTACATTAGTGATAAAGAAGATGAAATACCTAGGGATATATCTAACAAAGGACATGAAAGATCTCTATAAAGAGAACTATGAAACCCTGAGAAAAGAAATAGAAGTAGATGTTAATAAATGGAAGAACATATCGAGCTTATGGTTGGGATGAATCAACATTGTTAAAATGTCTGTACTACCAAATCTACTAAATATAGAGATTTAATGCAATTCCCATCGAAACACCAATGTCATACTTTAAAGAATTTGAAAAATAGTATTTTTTTTTATTTTTTTTTATTAAATCATAACTGTATACAATGATATGATTATGGGGCATCATACACTCACTTCATAAACCATTTGACACATTTTTATCACACTGGTTAACATAGCCTTTCCGGCGTTATCTCAGTTACTGTGCCAAAACATTTACATTCTACATTTACCAAGTTTCGCAAATACCCCTGTAATATGCACCACAGGTGTGATCCCACCGATTCCCCTCCCTCTACCCCCCCCTTTCCCACTTCCCCCTATTGTTAAGTTGTAGCTGGGTTATAGCTTTCATGTGAGAGTCCCAAATTAGTTTCATAGTAGGGCTGTGTACATTGGGTATTTTTTCATCCATTCTTGGGATACTTTACTAAGAAGAATATGTTCCAGCTCCATCCATGTAAACATGAAAGAGGTAAAGTCTCCATCTTTCTTTAAGGCTGCATAGTATTCCATGATGTACATATACCACAATTTATTAATCCATTCGTGGATCGATGGGCACTTGAGCTTTTTCCATGACTTAGCTATTATGAACTGGGCTGCAATAAACATTCTGGTACAAATACCTTTGTTGTGATTTTTGGTCTTCTGGGTATATGCCCAGCAGAGGAATTACAGGATTGAATGGCAGATCTATTTTTAGATCTCTGAGTGTTCTCCATATATCTTTCCATAAGGAATGTATTAATTTGCATTCCCACCAGCAGTGCAGAAGTGTTCCCTTTTCTCCGCATCCACGCCAACATTTCTGGTCTTGAGATTTTGTGATATAGGCTAGTCTCATTGGAGTTAGATGATATCTCAAAGTAGTTTTGATTCGGCAACCTGCAGAAGACTGAAATTGGACCCACACCTTTCACCATTAACTAAGATAGACTCTCATTGGATTAAAGATTTAAACTTAAGACATGAAACTATAAAAATACTAGAGGAGAATGCAGGGAAAACCCTTGAAGAAATTGGTCTGGGTGAGTATTTCATGAGGAGAACCCCCCGGGCAATTGAAGCAGCTTCAAAAATACACTACTGGGACTTGATCAAACTAAAAAGCTTCTGCACAGCTAAGAACACAGTAAGCAGAGCAAGCAGACAGCCCTCAGAATGGGAGAAGATATTTGCAGGGTATATCTCTGACAAAGGTTTAATAACCAGAATCCACAGAGAACTCAAATGCATCAGCAAGAAAAAAACAAGGGATCCCATTGCAGGCTGGGCAAGGGATTTGAAGAGAAACTTCTCTGAAGAAGACAGGCGCACGGCCTTCAGACATATGAAAAAATGCTCATCATCTTTAATCATCAGAGAAATGAAAAATAGTATTTAATGTTATATGGCATCAGAAAAAATCTCAAATAGACAGTACAATTCTTAGAAATAAAAACAAATCTGGAGGCATCATGTTACCAGACTTCAGGTTATACTACAAATCTATAGTGATCAAAACAGCATGGTACTGGTACAAAAATAGAGATGTAGATATATGAAATATAATAGAGAATCTAGAGATGAATCCAGCCATATAGCAACATCTGATCTTTGATAAGTCCAACAAAAACGTGCACGTTGAAAAGAGTCCCTATTTAAAAAACTGGGAGAAATGGTTAGCCACGTGTAGAAGAGTGAAACAGGATGCACACCTCTCATTTCTGACAAAAATTGATTCTTGCTGGATAAAAGGTTTAAATTTAAGATGTGAAACAAATAAAAATTCTAGAAGAGAGTGCGGGGAAAATACTTGTAAGTATTGGCCTGGGAAAATATTTTATGAGGAAGACCCCTCTCCCCCCAGCAATCACAGCAACACCAAAAATAAATAGGACTTGATTGAGCTAAAAAGCTTCTGCACAGCAAAGGCTACTACAGTCAAAGCAAACAAATGGCCTTAGGAAAGGAAAATTTTTACATTTTCTGAATCTAGGAAAGTCTGATAACTAGAATCTACAGAGACCTCAAATTAATCCATAATGAAAGAGCAAATAACCCCATTTTTATATGGATAAAAGACTTGTAGAAAAACTTCTCTAAAGATGACAGACAAAAGGCCAGCAAACACATGAAAAAATGCTCATCATCTTTAATCATCAGAGAAATGCAAATCAAAATCACTTTGCGATATTACCTAATTCTAGTAAGAGTATCCCCACAACACAGAGTCCCCACATTGCAGATGTTGGCATGGACGTGGAGAGAAGAGAATACTTTTATACTGCTGGTGGGAATGCAAACTAATACGATCTTTTTGGAAAGAAGTAAGGAGAATTCTCAAAGAATTAAAAGTTGACCTTCTATTTGATTCTGCAATTCCATTACTAAGTAACTACCCAAAAGAACAAAAATCATTTTACCACAAAGTCATTTTTTGCAACAGAATGTTTATTGCAGCTCAATTAATAATTGCCAAGTTGTGGAAGCAAACCAAATGTTCATCAACCCGTGAATGGATCAACAAATTATGGTATGTGTATACTATGTAATACTATTCAGCCATAAGAAGATGGAGACTTTACATCTTTCATGTTTATCTGGATGGAGTCAGAACACATTCTTCTTAGTAAAATATCTCAATAATGAGAAAGAAACCAATATATAAGCATTTACACATTCATACAAATGATAAAACACAAATATAGTCCAGCAAGGGGCAGGAATGAGGAGGGAGAGGGGAGGAGAGGGAGTAGGGTGCGTAGAGGGAGGAGGAAGGGTATTTGGTAGGATCTCACCTAATGTGCACAATGCAAGGGCATTTATCATGCCCCTCCCCATGAGGGTGGATGCTCTCCTACACCCTTAACTTTACCTTGGCAGTGTGAACAATGTAACCTAAAGATTTGTTCCCTTGAATTAATTTGAAATAAGTAAAGAAACAAAATTTACATGCAATGAGATGTGAAGATGTTAGCCTACAATTAAATTTGTAAAATCAGCCTTCCATATGCATGAATTCTTTACCTGTAGAGTCATCCAAACTTGGATTTGAAATATTTGGAATGAAAATTTCCACAAAGCAGGGTGGAAGAAGATGGCAGCCAAGTAAAAGCTTCTTTGCAATCAGGTGTGGTGAGAGTGGGGAGAGAAGACCAGGCATCTCTGGATTTTGGGATCTACCAAGAAACCTTCCTTTGGGGATACAGGGAGACAGGGCAGGACTTCTGTACCCCAGAAGAAGGACAAAAGCAGTGGACAACTGGCAAGTGGTTGTGTTTGTTTGGTCTGAGGCCACCTGCAGCTGTAACTACAGCAGCAGCAGATTGCAAACAGGGAAGGCCTTTCTTGTGCCCTGTTTTGATTTTTTGGATGGGCTCTTGGTTGAACTATCTTGGGAGAACTTGAGCGAGATTGTGGATGACTTCAAGTATTGTCTAGGGCCGAGGATTGAGCCACTGAATTTGAATGGCGCTAGTATTTGGTTGTGGGCCACCCATGCAGCCATTGTGGGAGAACTGCCCTGGCAGTCTCCACCCTCAGGGTTGCAGAGGAAAGAGCAGGCTGTGGAGAGAAAGGAACACATTTACGCTGCTGGGGGGACTGCAAACTAATATAACTTTTTTGGGAGGAAGTATGGAGAACCCTCAAAAGAACTCAAACTAGACCTCACATTTGATCCCTCAATCCCATTACTGGGCATCCACCCAGAAGAAAAAAATTTCTGTTACCACAGAGACACTTGCACTGGACTGTTTATTGTAGTTCAATTTACAATTGCAAAAATGTGGAAACAGCCTAAATGTGCAGCAACACAGGAATGAATTGATGAGTTGTGGTACATGTATACCATAGAATACTATTCAGCCATTAAAAAAGATGGAGAATTGCACCCTCGTTGTGTTATAGTGCGAGGGTTGGATTCTCCACTGGAATTTTGAAAAATTGGACACCTAAAGCACTCCTAGGCTTATCAATTCTTTCAATTAATGTGAATGGTTTAAATTATCCTCTAAAGAGGCATAGGTTGGCTGACTGGATACATAAACTCAGACCAAATACCTGGTTCTTACAAGAATCTCATCTATCTTAAAGAATAAAAATAGACTCTGGATAAAGTGATGGTCATCTATAATTCAGGCAAAGGGAAAAAAGAAAGAAGCAGGGATTGCAATTTTATTCGCACATACAATAGGCTTTAATCCAAAAAAGGTAATGAAAGGCAAGGATGGTCACTACATTTTGTCAAGGTAAACACTCAACATGAAAAATTTCAATTATTAACATTTATGCACCCAACCAGAATGCTCCTCAATTCATAAAGGAGACCCCCCTAACTGAGAGGAATGATTTGATACCTTCCAGCACCATAATTTTTGGAGACTTTAACACCCCTTTGACAGTGTTGGATAGATCCTCCAAGATTAAACTAGGCAAAGAAATTTTAGACTTAAACATGACTGTAGAACAAATTAACTGAACAGACATCTACAGAACATTTCATCCCAACAAAGCTGAATACATATTCTTCAATCAGCCCATGAAACTTCCTCCAAAATTCATCACATCTTAGGTCACAAGTCTAACCTCAATAAATTTAAAAGAATAGAAATTATTCCTTGTATTTTTTTGGACTATCAGGGAATAAAATTACTAACTACAGTAATCTTCATACTCCTACAAAGACATGGAAACTAAACAATCTTATGGGGCGGGTGCCAATCCAAAAGGGAAACTCTGAACCATAAAACTCAGAATAAGTTCCCGGAACGCTCCAACCATGGGAACCAGCTACAGCTGTTGAAGCTGGAGAGCCAGCTTCAGCTGCTAAAGCCGCGAACTCGGCTTTAGCCGGAACCAGCTACAGCAGCTAAAGCCACAAACCCGCCAGCGACCATGCGAACTCAGCACCACTCCCCCCACAGCCGACTGCAGTCGCCAGTTTGCAGGAAAACCTAGAAACAGAGTGGAAACACTTAAGAAGCGAGGACACCTGCACTGAGTGGGAAGGTCGGTGGCAAGTGCCGTCTGGAAAAGAACAGCCGAGGTTACACAATTCTTAGGCGACAAACGTTTACAGAAATTCCAAAATGGCATCGGCTATGGAAGGTGGTTACCATGGTAACAGTATAAACTGTAAATCAGGTATAAGCCTCGGAACCACTCACAGCGCCACCTGGTGTCCAGAAAGTATATTGCAGTATTAATATATTCCTACCAAAGTTGATCCCTACAGCAGACATGTAGATATATATAGGTATATTTCTACACATGAGAATATTTTTGTAGTCGGTGCCTTTTTTTTTGGTCTATTTTTTCCTCACCATTTTCTTGGAGGAGATTTCGATAATTTTTTATTATTACTTTTTATATAGATATATTTTTTATTTCTATGTTTTCTAATTTTAATTTCTTCTTCTTTTTTAACATTTCTACTAACACCACTTTTTTCTCTCTTTTTTCCTTTCTTTCAATTATTTTATGATTATCACTACTTTTATTGCAGTTGTTCTTATATTGCTGTTGTCGTGGCTGTTGCCTGTATGTCTATGTGTTTCAGTCTGTCTCTGTATCTATGGGCCTGTGTGCCTGGTAACCTTCGTATCTGTTTATTTGTTCATTTGGTCTCAATGAGCTTGATGTTACGACCTGCAACTCTGAGCTCCTAGCACTCCCCTCCACTCTCACCCCGTGTTCTGGGGACCTGCCCCCCACCCGGAGTCCAGATTCTTGGGTGAACTCTCAAGAGGTGTAGACAGGACCTGGACTGCAGGTGGCCAGTGCTGAATCTGCACCCAAGGGGTGAGAAGACGACGGTTGGCTAAGAGGGAATTACACTGGAGTGGTGGTGCCCCGAGGTGCAGAGCAGCAGCCATCTCCAGCAATAACAAGGCCCACCCCCAGATATCCCATAGCCTCTCCTCCTGTCTCCCTGGGCAACCAGATAAGGCCGAGCATCTTCTCAGATGGCAACCACCATGGAACAGACCTGGGACTGAAACACAGGCCCCGTGAATAAAGGGTTTCCCTGAGGCAACACTGACATGGGTGTAACATGGGGACTAGAAAACACACCTGCAGAGCCGGGAAACTAACAGGGTGGGGCTGATCCAGAGGACCACTTTACTGAGTGTAAGATGCACCTGCCCCTCAGGGGATCACCAGCCTATAGACAAAGGAGGCCAAGAGGCTACAGCTGACAACTAATCATGCTGTGAATACAAACCCACAGGAGTAAAGACTGGGCCTGAGGCACAAGTTCTGGGAACTAAAATAAGCCTCTCCTCTGCAGAGGAATCTAGCAGGGTCAGAAACAAACTCGACAGGACTGTTCCGTTCACCCAGTAACATAAACTAAGAGTGGGGCTGGAACTGAGTGAACACCTCCAGCCTCCATCAAGTGCCCGAGGTTGGCAGGCCACACCACCCCCTGCTGGATAAAGACAGAGAGCAGTGGCCCAGACGAGCAGACACAGACTTAGGCAGGTGCAAACCTCTGGAGTATCTGCTTACTGCAGACAACTGACTGGGTCACAGCCCTGTGGGGCTAGCACTGACTGGGTGTGACAGAGCTGCAAGGTAGGGAAGGAGGCATTAATCATCCCAGACTGATCTATTTACTGGGTGGCTCTTTCTGACTCCACGCAGCACTGGAGCAAGCCATATTAGAGCAGTCACCAGACCCCTGTAATCCAGTTCCCAGGGACATCTTGAACTCTCCCACCCAAGGCAGCTGCTGACTGAGACAATTGATTTGGACCTTTTGAACTGAGCCACGAACCTGGGGACTATCCAGGTGGTGCCCTGGGTGTGTGATTGTAGGAAGGTTTGATTTTCCTTTTCCATTTGTTGCCTGTGGTGGGTGGGGTGACTTAATTGCTGGTATTTCTCCACAGCTAGGACTTCAACCCAGAGTAACTGTTTCACTAGGGTCAAATAGAAACCAGCTGAAAGCAAGACAGAACCACTTAGCCCCTCTACACCAAACAGGGCCCCAATTTCTCAGGCCACAGCACTGTACAGGTCCTCGACAAAACACCAGGGAGAAATCAAAGGGAGTAAAACAATCATGGGGCAGAATCAGTGGAAAAACTCTGGTAACATGAATAACTAGAATAGATAAACCCCCCCAAGGAAAGATATGGCAGATGTAATTGAAGATCCCATTCACAAACAACTGGCTGAGATGTCAGAAATCGAATTCAGAATTTGGATGGCAAACAAGATTAACAAAATGTAACCATGAATTCGAGGAGAAATTCAAAAGCTGTCTCAAGAATTTAACGAATTTAAAGACAAAACCATCAAAGACTTAGACACAGTGAAGCAAGAATTTGCAGCCCTCAAAGATATGAAAAATACAGTAGAATCCCTTAGCAACAGAATGGACCAAGCAGAAGAAAGGATTTCCCACATTGAAGTTAAAGCCTTTGAACACTCCCAAACTCTCAAAGAGGAAGAAAAATGGAGAGCAAAAATGGATCATTCTCTCAGAGAGCTCTGGGATAACTTGAAGAAGGCAAATATCTGACTCATAAGAATTCCTGAAACAGATGACGTGGCCTCACTGGGCGCAGAGGCCCTTCTGCATGAAATTATGAAAGAGAATTTTCCAGACATATGCCTAGAGAACCTGAAATTCAGATAGCAGATAGCTTCAGAACCCCAGCACGAATCAACCCCAATAAGACATCCCCCAGGCATATCATAATTAACTTCACTAAAGTTAATATGAAGCAGAAAATTCTCAAAGCAGCCAGGCGAAAGAAAACTATTACCTTCAAAGGGAAGAACATTAGAATGACTGCAGATCTCTCTGCTGAAACTTTTCAAGCCAGAAGAGGGTGGTCATCAAAGTTTAATCTGCTAAGGCAAAATAACTTTCAACCCCGGATCTTGTACCCAGCTAAACTGAGTTTCATTTATGATGGAGAAATTAAATACTTTAATGACATTCATATGCTGAAGAAATTTGCCATAACCAAACCAGCTCTTCAGGATATTCTCAGACCTATCCTCCATAATAACCAACCCAAACCTCTACTACAAAAGTAAACTCACTCAGAAACTTCTGATCAAACTACAACTTCCACAATGGCAAAAGGATTAAAAATGTCCACTGGACTTTTGAAAAACTCAATACCCAAAATTTCACCAAACTTATCAATACTCTCCATTAATGTGAATGGCTTAAACTGCCCTCTAAAGAGACATAGGTTAGCTGACTGGATACAAAAACTCAGGCCAGATATTTGTTGCGTACAAGAGTCACATCTTAACTTAAAAGACAAATACAGACTCAAGGTGAAAGGATGGTCATCCATATTTCAGGCAAATGGTAACCAGAAAAAAGCAGGTGTTGCAATTTTATTTGTGGATACAATAGGCTTTGAACCAACAAAAGTAAAGAAGGACAAGAATGGTCACTTCATATTTGTTAAGGGTAAGACTCAATATAATGAGATTTCAATTATTAATATCTATGCACCCAACCAGAATGCACCTCAATTTATAAGAGAAACTCTAACAGACATGAGCAACTTGATTTCCTCCAACTCCATAGTAGTCAGAGATTTTAACACTCCTTTGGCAGTGATGGATCGATCCTCCAACAAAATGCTGAGTAAAGAAATTCTAGATTTAATTCTAACCATCCAGCATTTAGATTTAGCAGACATCTACAGAACATTTCATCCCAACAAAACTGAATACACATACTTCTCATCAGCCCATGGAACTTACTCAAAAATCGATCACATCTTAGGTCTCAAGTCTAACCTCAGTAAATTTAAAGGAATAGAAATTATTCCATGCATCTTCTTGGATCATCATGAAATAAAACTTGAGATGAGCAACAACAGGAATCTGCATACTCATACAAAAACATGGACGTTAAATAACCTTATGATGAATGATAGCTGGGTCAGAGATGAGATCAAGAAGGAAATTGCCAAATTTTTGGAACAAAATGACAATGAAGACACAAACTATCAGAACCTTTGGGACACCGCAAAGGCAGTTCAAAGAGGGAAATTTAAAGTACTGCAAGCCTTCCTCAGGAGAACGGAAAGAGAGGAAGTAAGCAACTTAATGGGACATCTCAAGCGACTGGAAATGGAAGAACACTCCAACCCCAAATCCAGTAGAAGAAAAGAAATAACCAAACTCAGAGCAGAACTAAATGAAATTGAAAACAAAAGAATAATACAATAGATCAATAAATCAAAAAGCTGGTTTTTTGAAAAGGTCAACAAAATAGATAAACCTTTGGCCAACCTAATCAGGAAAAAAAGAGTAAAATCTCTAATCTCATCAATCAGAAATAACAAAGATGAAATAACAACAGACTCCTCAGAAATCAAAAAAATCCTTAATGAATATTACAAGAAACTTTACTCTCAGAAATATGAAAATCTGAAGGAAAATGACTGATACTTGGAAGCACATCACCTTCTAAGACTTAACCAAAATCAAGTGGAAATGTTGAATAGGCCCATATCAAGTTCGGAAATAACATCAACCATACAAAATCTCCCCTAAAAGAAAAGCCCAGGACCAGATGGATTTAAGTCAGAATTCTACCAAACCTTTAAAGAGGAATTAGTACACTACTGGGACTTGATCAGATTAGAAAGCTTCTGCACAGCCAAGAACACAGTAAGTAAAGCAAGCAAACAGCCCTCAGAATGGGAGAAGATATTTGCAGGTTATGTCTCTGACAAAGGTTTAATAACCAGAATCCACAGAGAACTCAAATGCATTAGCAAGAATAGAACAAGGGATCCCATCGCAGGCTGGGCAAGGGATTTGAAGAGAAACTTCTCTGAAGAAGTAAGTCATGCGGCCTTCAGACATATGAAAAAATGCTCATCATCTTTAATCATCAGAGAAATGCAAATCAAAACTACTTTGAGATACCATCTAACTCCAGTGAGACTAGCCTATATCACAAAATCCCAAGACCAGAGATGTTGGCACAGATGTGGAGAAAAGGGAACACTTTTGCACTGCTGGTGGGAATGCAAATTAATACATTCCTTTTGGAAAGAGATATGGAGAACACTTAGAGATCTAAAAATAGATCTGCCATTCAATCCTGTAATTCCTCTACTGAGCATATACCCAGAAGACCAAAAATCACATCATAACAAAGATATTTGTACCAGAATGTTTACTGCAGCCCAATTCAGAATTGCTAAGTCATGGAAGAAGTCCAGGTGCAAATCGATCCACGAATGGATTAATAAATTGTGGCATATGCACACCATGGAATATTATGCAGCCTTAAAGAAAGATGGAGACTTTACCTCTTTCATGTTTACATGGATGGAGCTGGAACATATTCTTCTTAGTAAAGTATCTCAAGAATGGAAGAGAAAGTACCCAATGTACTCAGCCCTACTATGAGACTAATTTAGGGTTTTCACATAAAAGCTATAACCCAGTTACAACCTAAGAATATGGGGAAGGGGGAAAGGGAGGGGAGGGAGGGGGGAGGTGGGTAGAGGGAAGGGGATTGGTGGGATTACACCAGCGGTGCATCTTACAAGGGTATATGTGAAACTTGGTAAACGGTCTGTGAAGCTAGTGAATGATGCCCCATGATCATATCAATGTACACAGCTATGATTTAATAAAACAAAACAAAACAAAAAAAATGAAAATAAAATAACAAATAAAAAAAATAAAGAGGAATTAGTACCTATATCAACCTGTTCCAAAAGGTAGAAAAAGAAGGAAAACTACCCAACACGTTCTATGAAGCAAACATCACCCTGATCCCCAAACCAGGAAAAGACCCCAAAACAAAATTATAGACCAATATCACTAATGAATATAGATGCTAAAATATTCAACAAGATTCTAACAAACATTATCCAGCAACATATCAAACAAATCACACATCATGACCAAGTCGGCTTTTTCCCAGGGTCTCAAGGCTGGTTTAATATATGTAAATCTATAAATGTAATTCAGCACATAAACAAATTAAAAAACAAAGACCATATGATTCTCTCAATCGATGCAGAAAAAGCTTTTGATAATATCCAGCATCCCTTCATGATCAGAACACTTAAGAAAATTGTTTTAGAAGGGACATTTCTTAAACTAATAGAGACCATCTACAGCAAACCCACAGCCAGTATCATATTGAATGGAGTTAAATTGGAATCATTTCCACTCAGATCAGGAACCAGACAAGGCTTGCGCATTGTCTCCATTGCTTTTTAACATTGCAATGGAAGTTTTAGCCACCGCAATTAGGGAAGAAAAGGTGATCAAGGGTATCCACATAGGGTCAGAAGAGATCAAACTTTCGCTCTTCACAGATGATATGATTGTATATCTGGAAAACACTAGGGACTCTACTACAAAACTCTTAGAAGTGATCAAGGAATACAGCAGCGTCTCAGGTTACAAAATCAGCATTCATAAATCGGTAGCCTTTATATATACCAACAATAGTCAAGTTGAAAAAACAATTAAGGAGTCTATCCCATTCACAGCAGTGCCAAAGAAGGTGAAATATTTGGGAGTTTATCTAACAAAGGACGTGAAAGATCTATATAAAGAGAACTATGAAACTCTAAGAAAAGAGATAGCTGAGAATGTTAACAAATGGAAAAATATACCATGTTCATGGTTGGGAAGTATTAACATTGTTAAAATGTCTATACTACCCAAAGCAATATATAATTTCAACGCAATCCCCATTAAAGCTCCACTGTCATACTTTAAAGATCTTGAGAAAACAATACTTCGTTTTATATGGAATCAGAAAAAACCTCGAATAGCCAAGACATTACTCAGAAATAAAAACAAAGCAGGAGGAATCACGCTACCAGACCTCAGACTATACTACAAATTGATAGTGATCAAAACAGCATGATAGTGGCACAAAAACAGAGAAGTAGATGTGTGGAACAGAATAGAGAACCAAGAGATGAATCCAGCTACTTACCATTATTTAATCTTTGATAAGCCAATTAAAAACATTCAATGGGGAAAAGATTCCCTATTTAACAAATGGTTCTGGGTGAACTGGCTGGGAACCTGTAGAAGACTGAAACTGGACCCACACCTTTCACCATTAACCAAGATAGACTGTCACTGGATTAAAGATTTAAACCTAAGACATGAAACTATAAAATACTAGAAGAGAGTGCAGGGAAAACCCTTAGAAGAAATTGGGTTGGGCGAGTTTTTTATGATAAGGACCCCCCGGGCAATTGAAGCTGCTTCAAAAATACACTATTGGGACTTGATCAAACTAAAAAGCTTCTGCACAGCCAAGAACACAGTAAGTAAAGCAAGCAAACAGCCCTCAGATTGGGAAAAGATATTTGCAAGTTATGTCTCTGACAAAGGTTTAATAACCAGAATCCACAGAGAATTCAAACGCATTAGCAAGAATAGAACAAGGGATCCCATCGCAGGCTGGGCAAGGGACTTGAGGAGAAACTTCTCTGAAGAAGACAGGTGCACGGCCTTCAGACATACGAAAAATGCTCATCATCTTTAATCATCAGAGAAATGCAAATCAAAACTACTTTGAGATATCATCTAACTCCAGTGAAACTAGCCTATATCACAAAATCCCAAGACCAGAGATGTTGGTGTGGATGTGGAGAAAAGGGAACACTTTTGCACTGCTGGTGGAATGCAAATTAACACAGTCCTTTAGGAAAGAGATATGGAGAACACTTAGAGATCTAAAAATAGATCTGCCATTCAATCCTGTAATCCCTCTACTGGGCATATACCCAGAAGACCAAAAATCACATCATAACAAAGATATTTGTACCAGAATGTTTATTGCAGCCCAATTCATAATTGCTAAGTCATGGAAAAAGCCCAAGTGCACATCGATCCACGAATGCATTAATAAATTGTAGTATATGTACACCATGGAATATTATGCAGCCTTAAGGAAAGATGGAGACTTTACCTCTTTCATGTTTACATGGATGGAGCTGGAACATATTCTTCTTAGTAAAGTGTCTCAAGAATGGAAGAAAAAGTACCCAATGTACTCACCCTTATTATGAAACTAATGTAGGACCTTCACATGAAAGCTGTAACCCAGTTACAACCTAAGAATAGGGAGAAGGGGGAAAGGGAAGGGTGGGAGCAGGGAGGGAGGTGGAGGGAGGAGGATTAATGGGATTACACCAGCGGTGCATCTTACAAGGGTATATGTGACTCTTAGTAAATGTGGAATGTAAAGGTCTTAGCAAAATAACTAAGAAAATGCCAGGAAGGCTATGTTAACTAGTGTGATGAAAATGTGTCAAACGGTCTATGAACCAAGTGTATGGTGCCCCATGATCCTACTAATGTACACAGCTTTGATTTAATAAAAAAATAAAAAAATAAATAAAATAAATAATCTTATGCTGAATGATAGCTGGGTCATGGACGAGATTAAGAAGAAAATTTACCAATTTTTATTGGAACAGAGTGATAATGAAAACATGAATTATCAGAACTTATGAGAAACTTCAAAGGCATTCGTAAGAGGGAAATATATAGTGTTGCAAGCCTTCCCCAAGAGAATGGAAAGAGAAGTCAACATCTCTTTGAGAAGCAACTGAAAAAGGAAGAACATTTCAACCCAAACCCAGCAGAAGAAAAGAAATAACCATAATTAGAGCATAATTAAATGAAATTAAAAACAAAAGAGTCATTCAAAAGATCAATGAATCAAAAAGTTGTTTTTTTGAAAAGATTAATAAAATTTATAAACCTTTGGCTAACTTAACCAAAAACAGAGAAGTAAAATCCCAAATATATTTAATCAGAAATAACAAAGGCAAAATAACAAAGACACCTCAGAAGTTCAAAAAATCCTTTATGAATATTATAAATCCTCTATTCCCAGAGATATGAAAATCTGAAAGAAATAGACCAATACCTGGAAGCATGCCATCTTCCTAGACTCAGCCAGATAGAATTGGAAATGTTGAATAGACCTATAACAGGTACTGAAATTGCATCAGTTATACAAAATCTCCCAAAAAAGAAAAGTGCGGGACCAGTTGGCTTCAAAGCAGAATTCTAACAAACCTTTGAAGAGTAACTACTACCTATATTACATAACCTTTTCCACAAAATAAGAAAAAAAGAGGGACTACTCGCCAACACATTCTACGAAGCAAATATCACCCTGATTCCCAAATCAGGAAAAGACCCAACAAGAAAAGAAAATTGTAGACCAATTTCTTTAATGAATATAGATGCAAAAATATTCAATAAGATCCTAGCAAACAGAATCTGGCAACACATTGAACAAAGTACAAACCATGACCAAGTTGGATTTAAGAGTCTCTAGTTTGGTTCAATATATATAAATCTATAAATATAATACATCACATAAACAAAATAAAAAATGAAGACCATATGATTCTCTCAAATGATCCAGAAAAAGCTTTTGATAATATTCAACTTCCTTTCATGATCAGAACACTTAAGAAAATAGGTACAGAATGGACATTTCGTAAACCAGTAGAGGCCATCTACAATGAACCCAAAGCCAATATCGCATTGAATGCAGTAAAATTGAAAACATTTCCACTCAGATTAGGAACTAGGAAAGGATGCTCATTGTCTCCACTGCTATTTAACATTGTAATGGAAACCTGAGCCATCTCAATCATGCAAGAGAAGGTAATCAAGGGTATCCAGATACGGTCAAAAGAGATCAAACTTTCACTCTTCGTAGATGATATGATTTTATACCTGGAAAACCCCAAGGATTCAACAACAAAACTCTTAGAAGTGATCAAGGAACACAGCAGCATCTCAGGATAAAAATCAACACTCACAAATCAGTAGCTTATATATATATCAACAATAATCAAGCCGAAAAAACAGTCCTGGACTCTATCCCTTTTAAAGTAGTGCCAAAGCAGATGAAATATCTGGGAATTTACCTAACAAAAGACATGAAATATCTCTATAAGGAGAATAATGAAATTCTGAGAAAAGAAATAGCTGAAGATGTTAACAAATGAAAAAACATACCATACTCATGGCTGGGAAGAATCAACATTGTTAAAATGTCCACTGTACCCAAAGCAATATACAAATTTAATGCAATCCCTATTAAAGCAACTCTGTCACACTTTTAAGAACTGGAAAAAACAGTACTTCATTTTATGTGGAATAAAAAAAAAAAAAAACTCAAATAGCCAAGACACTACTCAGAAATAAAAACAAATCAGGAGGAATTGTGCTATGTAAATCTATAGTGATCAAAACAGCATGGTACTGGCACAAAAATAGAGATAGATGTATGGAACAGAATTGAAGACCAAGAGGTGACCCCAGACACTGACCATCATTTGATCTTTGGTAAGCCTATCAAAAATATAAATTGGGGGAAAGATTCCCTGTTTAACAAATGGTGCTGGGTGAATTGGCTGGAGACTTGTAGAAGACTGAAACTGGACCCACACCATTTGCTGTCATAAAAAATTGATTCTCACTGGATAAGAGATTTAAACTTAATGAAGATTCTTGTAGAGAGTTCAGGGGAAACACTTGAAGAAAATGGCCTGGGAGAACACTTTATGAGGAGGACCCCCCTGGGCAATTGAAGCAAGACCAAATATATATTACTGGGATCTGACCAAACTAAAAAGCTTCTTCACAGCCAAGAACACAGTAAGTAAAGCAAGCAGACAGCCCTAAGAATGGGAGAAGATATTTGCAGGTTATGTCTCTGACAAAGGTTTGATAACCAGAATCCACAGAGAACTCAAACTTATGAATAAGAAAAGAACAAGTAATCCCATTTCATTGTGGGCAAGAGACTTGAACAGAAGCTTCTCTGCAGAAGACAGGTGCATGGCCTACAGACACATGAAAAAATGCTCATCATTGTTAATCGTCAGAGAAATGCAAATCAAAACCACTTTGAAATATCATCTAACTCCTGTAAGAGTTCCCCAAATAACAAAATCCCAAAACTACAGATGTTGGCATGGATGTGGAGAGAAGCGAACACTTCTGCACTGCTGGTGGGAATGCAAACTAATACATCCCTTCTGGAAAGAAGTTTGGAGAACACTTAGGAAACTAAATATAGACCTGCCATTCTATCCTGTAATTCCTCTATTAGGTATATATCCAGATGACCAGATGTCACTTTACAACAAAGATATTTGCACAAGGATGTTTATTACAGACCAATTCATAATCACCAACTTATGGAAATAGCCCAGGTGCCCACTGACCCATGAATGGATTAACAAATTGTGGTATATGTATACCAAGGAATATTATGCAGCCATAAAAGATGGAGACTTTACCTCTTTTATGTTTACATGGATGGAGCTGGATCATATTCTTCTTAGTAAAGTATCTCAATAAGGGACATTTCTTAAACTATAGAGGCCATCTATAGCAAATCCATAGCCAATATCGTATTGAATGGAGTTAAACTGAAATTATTTCCACTTAGATCAGGAACCAGGCAAGGTTGCCCATTGTCTCCATTGCTTTTTAACATTGCAATGGAAGTTTTAGCCATTGAAATTAGGGAAGAAAAGGCGATCAAGGGTATCCACATAGGGTCAGAAGAGATCAAACTTTCACTCTTCGCAGATGATATGATCGTATATCTGGAAAACACTAGGGTTTCTACTACAAAACTTTTAGAAGTGATCAAGGAATACAGCAATGTCTCAGGCTACAAAATCAACACCCATAAATCTATAGCCTTTATATATACCAACAATAACCAAGCCGAACAAACAGTCAAGGACTCTATTCCTTTCACAGTAGTGCCAAATAAGATGAAATATTTGGGAGTATACCTAACAAAGGATGTGAAAGATCTCTACAAAGAGAACTATGAAACATTAAGAAAAGAAATAGCCAAAGATGTTAACAGATAGAAAAACATACCATGCTTATGGCTGGGAAGAATGAACATTGTTAAAATGTGCCTACTACCCAAAGCAATATATAATTTTAATGCAATTCCTATTAAAGCTCCATTGTCACATTTTAAAGCTCTTGAAAAAATAATAATTTGTTTTATATGGAATCAGAAAAAACCTCGAATAGCCAAAGCATTATTCAGCAATAAAACCACACCAGGAGGAATTATGCGACCAGACCTGAGACTGTACTATAAATTGATAGTGATCAAAACAGCATGGTACTGGCACAAAAACAGAGAAATAGATGTCTGGAACAGAATCTTTTGACCAAGAGATGAATCCAGCTACTTATTGTTATCTGATCTTTGACAAGCTAATTAAAAACATTTAGTGGGGAAAAGATTCCCGATTTAACAAATGGTGCTGGGCGAACTGGCTGGCAAGCTGTAGAAGACTTAAACTGGACGCACATCTTTCACCATTAACTAAGATAGACTCTCACTGGATCAAAGATTTAAACTTAATACATGAAACTATAAAAATGCTTGAAGAAAGTGCAGGGAAAACTCCTGAAGGAATCGGCCTGGGTGAATATTTTATGAGGAGGACTCCCCAAGCAATTGAAGCAGTATCAAAAATACACTACTGGGACCCGATCAAACTAAAAAGCTTCTGCACAGCCAAGAACATAGTAAGTATAGCAAGCAGACATCCCTCAGAATGGGAGAAAATATTTGCAGGTTATACCTCCAATAAAGGTTTAATAACCAGAATCCACAGAGAACTCATTAGCAAGAAAAGAACACATGACCCCATCTCAGGGTGGGCAAGGGACTTGAAGAGAAACTTCTGCAAAGAAGACAGACGCACAGTCTACAAACACATGAAAAAAAACTCATCATCCTTAATCATCAGAGAAATGCAAATCAAAACTACCTTGAGATATCACCTAACCCCAGTAAGAGTAGCCCACATAACAAAATCCCGAAACCAGAGATGTTGGCGTGGATTTGGAGAAAAGGGCACACTTCTACACTGCTAGTTGGAATGTGCACTAATACGTCCTATCTGGAAGGATGTTTGGAGAATACTTAGAGACCTAAAAATAGACCTGCCATTTGATCCTATAATTCCTTTACTAGGTTTATACCCAGAAGACCAAAAATCACAATACAACAAAGACATCTGTACCAGAATGCTTATTGCAGCCCAATTCATAATTGCTAAGTCATGGAAGAATTCCAAGTGCCCATCTACCCACGAATGGACTAGCAAATTGTGGTACATGTATACCATGGAATATTACGCAGCCTTAAAGAAAGATGGAGACTTTACCTCTTTCATGTTTACATGGATGGAGCTAGAACATATTCTTCTTAGCAAAGTCTCAGGAATAGAAGAAAAAGTATCCAATGTACTCAGCTCTACTATGAAGCTAAATTATAGCTTTCACATGAAGGCTATAACCCAACTATAGCACAAGACTATGGGGAAAGGGCCAAGGAAGGGGAAAGGAGGGGGGAGGTTAGGGTGGAGGGAGAGTAATTGGTGGAGCCACACCTGCGGTGCATATTAGAATGGGTACAGGCAAAACTTACTAAATGCAGAATACAAATGCCTACATACAGTAACTAAGAAACTGCCATGAGAAGGCTACCTTGAACAGTTTGATGAGAATATTTCAGATTGTATATGAAACCAGCACATTGTACCCCTTGATTGCACTAATGTACACAGCTATGATTTAACAATAAAAATAATTTAAAAAATAAAAAGAAAATAAAAAAATAAAAAAATAAAGATTTCCTACAATAAAAAAATAAAAAGAATGGAAAAAAATACCAAACGTACTCAATACTATTATGAAATCAATATATAATCACCCACACTTTCATACAAAAGATATAACACAATTATAGCCAAGAATGAAAGAGAGATGAGGAGAGGGAGGGGAGGGGAGGGGGTAGACAGGTGGCAGGAGGGTAATTGATGGAACATGTCAAACATATTAATAGCAGCGTATAAATGTCTAAACACAACAATTAAATGAGTGAGGTGAATCGTATATTAACCAGCTTGATGTAAACATTCCAAATGGTATATAAAATCAGAACACTGTACCCCCCCAAAAAATAAAATAAAATAAAAAATGGGTTTCTACACAAAAAAATTAAAAAAATAAAAATATGGAGACTTTATATCCTTTGCATTAACCTGGATAAAAGTGGGACACATTGCTTTTAGTAAAGCATCACAAGAATGGATAAGCAAGAATCCTATGTACTCAATTCTTGTATGAGGAGAGTTGATGACCTAGTACACAGTGGGGGGTGGGGGAAGGAGAGAGCTGAGAGAAGGAAGAAGGGAGGGGGTTGGGGAAAGGAAGAGCAGAGAGAGGAATGAAGGGAGGTGGGTGGAGGAAAGGAATAGCAGAGAGGGAAGGAAGGAAGGGGATGGGGGGTTATGGTGTGTGACACAACTTTTGGGGCAGGACACAATTATAAGAGGGACTTGACCTAACAAATGCAATCAGTGTAATCTGGTTCTTTGTACCCTCAATGAATCCCCAACAATTAAAAAAAATCACTTAATATTTCTATTTTTTATAGTGCAATTTTAACCCCCTGCAGAGAGTCTGACACATCTGTTCAAGGGCTCTGCGTGTTGGTGAGGAAATCAGGGTAAGTAATCCAATGCATACCTCTTAAAATGTACTAGCTGCCTACCTATAAGCTCTCCTCTTAGCCTTAGAGAGGCAAAGGTTAACAAGATGAGTTTTTGACCACTCATCAGGTAGGAGAAGGCAGACATATGAACAGTAAACCACAGAACAGTTCATTACCAAAGTACAAATGAAGTGCTGTGGAGAGATAAAGAAATCAATAGACAATACAACCTCATTTAGTTCACAGATGAGGGAGATGTGGACAGGTGGTCCTATAACAGAGGCTATAACCTCAGACTTGAGAGAGAGAGAGTAAAACATAAGTACCCTGCAAGGTAATTCCTGAATTTTACCGTGATCCTATAGGAAAAAAAAGGGAAAATAAGAGCTCCAATTAACCAAACGCAGTTACCAGAGATTATCTCCTTCTCACTTATTTAGGAATAGTATTTTAGTAAACTCATAGGTTAATTCTTTCAGTATTAGCAGAATAATAGTAATAATAATTATTATTATTATTTTACAGTTTTATGCTGGGGCTGCATTTGAACCTGACACCTCCAGCATATGAGGCCAGCATCCTACTACTTGAGCTACAGACGCCGCCCCTATTTTTATTATTTTTTGAGACAGAGGCTCACTTTGTCACCCTTGGTAGAGTACTATGGCGTCACAGCTCACAGCAACCTAAAACTCTTAGCTTAAGTGATTCTATTGCCTCAGCCTCCCAAGAAGCTGGGGCTACAGGCACCCGCCACAATGTCCGGCTATTTATTGGTTGTAGTTGTCATTGTTGTTTGGCAGGGCTGGGCTGGATTCAAACTCACCTGCTCTGGTGGTATGTGGTAGGTGCCCTAGCTGTTGGGCTACAGGAGTTGACCCAGCAGAATTACTTTTAATAATGTTTATAGAAAAATAACATGACTAAATTTCATAGGAATTTTATGGGGAAAAGCTAAACCATAAGGTGCAATGAAAAATATCAAAAGATGGCTGGGCACAGTGGCTCATGCATGTAATCCTAGCTTTCTGGGAGGCCGAGGTGGGTGGATTGCCTGAGCTCAGGAGTTTGAGACTAGCTTGAGCAAGAGGGACACCTTGTCTCTAAAAATAGCCAAGTGTTGTGGGGCGTGCATGTAGTCACAGGTATTTGGTAGTCTGAGGCAAGGGAATCACCTGAGCCCAGGAGTTTGAGGTTACTGTGAGCCGTGATGCCACAGGAGTCTACCAAGGGTGACAAAGGGAGACTCTGTCTCCAATTAAAAAAAAAAATCAAAAGATAAATGCCAAATCAAGTTTGGTTAAAACAATAAACATAATTTAAATGTGATATGCAGTCACATGTATAAAATACATGATTATTGTGATGGAGATTTTAGATTCAAATTTTATGAATGGAATTGTATCAAAGAAGGCGTTCAAACAAAAATCTGTCGCTATATGTATCTACCATTCTTCACTCACAGGCTATATTCAGAGTGCAATGTAAGGTCTCACTATCACTTGGTAATTAAATACTCACTTATTCTTCCGTGCCAGGCTAAAAACATGACTCTCCAGGTATTAAAAGCTGTGGTGTCTCTTAAACTGACAGAGTATTGGAACACAATACCTAGCCCAATGCAATTATGAAGAAGCCCCAAGTCAGAGTTTATCAGCAAGGACATGCAGCCATGCAGGCTGGCTACCTGCAGTAAGGGCGGAAGGCAGACACAGTCCTTTGCTTCTTTTCTGCTTCCTTCTGAACTTTGTCCCTCATTGCCTAAACATGGTAATGTGGCTTCTAGCCCTGCCAGGGTCACAGCTGCGGCGAGTGTTTGAGTTCTCACCTGCCTGCTGCTGGTGTGAGAGGATTTCTAGCAGTCTGGATATGGCATTTATTCTACAGCTGACTCTCTCAGGGACACTTCTGCGACCATTCCTGTCCTCACCTACATTGCTGTGCCCTTGGTGAAAGCATTTCATTCTGCTTCTTAGTTCCTAAGGGAATCTGAGACCCGCTTTGGGTTGTTCTCTTCTGAAGTCTGTGTACACCCTTTAACAGCTCTTTTCCATGGGATCTACGATGGTTCCCCTCCCTCCATGACTGTCCTGCTTTCGTACTTACCCAGTATCTGGTCATCTTAAAACACTCAAATACCCTTTGCAAAAACCAACGCTGAGCGTTCAGACCGGTGTCAGCTGAGTGGCCGTCCTTTTCCCTTCCTAGCCTGTAGGCTCACTGAAGCCTCTCTCAGGCTCCATTTCCTGAGCCAAAGGCTTGCTTCCAGAAATGCAAGGGACTCACAACAAGCTCCTCGAAGATGGTTTGATGTGAAAAACAAGGATCCGTTCACCCTCCCTATTTGGCAACTTTATAATTTTTCTTCATGAAATGCATTTCCAGATTTATAGCAGTTTAGCTTCCCATCATATTTCTGTGCTAATGCAAGCCTGAAACCGTTCAGAAAGCAGCACACCACTTACATGTAACTCAGAGAACTTTCTGCGGGGAAAGAGGAGGAAATACCATGTTCCTGACTAAAATACAGATTTATCTGTGACAGAAAGGAGACAGAAAGGAGGAATATGAATACAAATAAAGCTTCTATTTCAAAGATTAATTCTCAAAAATTTCATGTCCCACTATTAGGTATTATTATTTTCATCCTAAGGTCAGCCATATTCCAACATATTAATTAAAATATTATACCCTGACACTTATGCTTGCAACTAGCTGGATTGAAATGACTCAGGATTTACCTGAAAATGAATCTGAGCAAATATAAAGGTATCTAGACAGAAAATGCGTATCACTCAGTAAGTGTAATAATCATAGTAGTAGAAATTGAGTGAAATTCTGATAGTTTTGAATGGATAGTGTAACAATTTATAAATCTTCTCTAGGACTACTTATTAAATTGTTTTAATTGGGATTTGGTTGCAAAATAAGTTACGAAGGAAAATCATTCCATTAAAAACCGCATATCTCCACATGTTGCGTTTATTAAACTTTATAAACAGGTGACTCTCTAACCTTTCCTTCTTCACCAGAGGGATCCACTTCCAACTCTCTTTGGAAGTGCTCTAAACTTTCCCTTTGTTCTTCCTAAATAAAATTTCTCTTTGTTTACCTTAAATTCGTGTAGGGGACTTTTGCTCTCTATCCACACTGTCTGTGCTACTCTAGTTTTATTTTCAGTTTCCACTTACTTTTGCTTTTGGTTACTGTGATGCCTCACTTGTACTTTCTCGCTCAGCTGAATAACTGAATCAGGTCAACATGATTCAGGGAACCAGAATCCCTGATCCCCAACATCTTTTCTGGTGCCACAAAACCTGGGAAGAAAACCCTCAACATCATTCCTGGCACAGAAACTCCAGGAAAAAGAACCCCAGAGGACCCCTGTATTCCCCGCATTCACATAGGATCTCAGGATTCAGCAATTCCAGGTTAAGATGAGGGTGATGCAGGGATTCTGGCAAATACTGATGGAACCCTTTGACCAAGTGGCCAGAAAATTCCAACACCTGAAATCTCCTTCAATTAGAGAACATGAGGAGAATCCCTGATAGGAACCAGTTCATGAAGCCATGAAGCTAGAATATTTTTAACAAAGCTGTGATATCCTGAGAACTTAAATGTAATTTCCAAAGTGAAAGTCTAATTTAAAACCAAAGCTTATACACATCTCCTAAAAGATGTCTCTCTTAATAGAATGTTGAAAATAGTAAACAAGGTCAAATGTATTTGTTTTCAGAATAGGACTTACAAAATGAAAAATATATGCAGCCTGAAGCTACAAGGTCTCAAACAAATAAAAAATAAATCCATGTGAATGCAGGAAAAGGGCAGGAAAATAGAGTTCAAAAAATATAGGCCAAAAAATTCTCGAATTCAGTGAAAAGCAACCGATACATCTAAGAAGCTCAAAAGAAACCCACAAAAACCCATGTCATATGAACAAAAAAAGACGTGTTCCTAAAACCATCCTTACGAAAATATTTAAAGACAATGCTGAGAAAAAAATCTTGAAGGCAATGACAAAAGCAATCTATCCCATAAAGAACACAAAAATAATTAGTGGCTGGTTTTTCATTAAAAAAGAGGAAAGTTAGGGTACATTAGGATGATATATTCAAAGAGACTCAAAGAAAAAAGGGGTGAGTGGCAAAACTATCCTTATTAAAACATAGGCAAAACAGACATTGCCAGCTAAAAGACTAAGGAAAGATGACCATAAAAAGTAATACTGTTTGTTGAAAATAGAGGTGGTGACAAAGGAGAATCAAGGCATCCAATTAGATATGAGAAAAACAGCAAATAAGTAGCAACAGGCCAGTTTAAGTATAGCTTCTTCAATACTAGTAAGTACAGATGAACTGAACACAACCCTGAAATGGCAGTGGTTGTCAGACCGGATAAAGTGCAAGATCCATCTATTAAAGAACTTACAATATAGGATCTCTCATTACTCTGAAGAAGGTGACAAAAACCCAACTAAGAAAGGGGGGAAATATTTCAGTTGATGTTTCTCCAAAGAAGATGTACAAATGACCAACAGGTACAGGACAAGATGCTCAAAACCACTAGTCACTAGGGACATTATCTAATTTAAGAGATTAAAATTTGGGTGAGAGTAATTTGGATATCAGTGGTGTAAGAGCCACTTCCTATTCACTAGAATGACCATGATCAAAATGGCTGACTATAAGACTTGGAATCAACCCAAGTGCCCATCAATGCATGAAAGGATTTATAAACTGTGGTATATGTATACAATGGAATGCGATTCAGCCACAAAGAAGATGGAGACTTTACATCTTTTGTATTCACATGGATGGAGCAGATGAGCATTCTCCTTAGTAAAGTATCACAAGAAAGGAGAAGCAAGTGTCCAATGTATGTAATAGGAATATGAAAGCAACAGCGAAACAACTACACCCCACATGAGAAGAAAACACAATTAAATTCAGGTGGAGGTGGGAGGAGTGAAAAAGGAAAGGGAAGGAAGGAAGGGGATCGGTAAACTCCCACCAACAGGGCACAATGTAAGGTTACATGGCAGCGTGGGAAAACAAGAGACTCAGAGAATCAATATACAACATTCCCATTGCTGTCACATCTTATGAATTTGATATAAAGAATAATTGAATTTTCATAATTATTAATCTTACTGTTCTTTCCCTGTAGTCAGAATAAAATAAAAGACCCACTTCACGATGAAAGTTCCTTAATAACATACTTAACTCACTTCTGAAATAGTACATATATTATGTTTATTTTATGGAGTAATGTTTCTGGTGAACAGAAGGCCTACAAATGTTTTTTAATCAGTTTCAAATATCTATTTAGGAATATATATATATATATATACACACACGTATATAAAATTTCATTTTGTTAAAAGGAAAAATGAACTGAAAAGTATTGCAATTATTCTTAGAAGCACTCTTATTTCTTGTGATGGCAGACCGAGTTACTGGACTCAGTTTTCCTGTCTTACTATACATCATAACTTCGAGCTACAACAAAAGGAAAATCATAATTGAAGAGGAAAGCCCCAAGCACCAACATTTAGCAGAGAAAAGTACTATTGTACATATCTAGAAGTAAATATCATGGGTGGTAAAATAGAAATGCAGTGTAAAAATGCATCTGAGTGCAAAGAAATTTCATTGTTCTTCTGAAAGTATAAAGACCAAAATCAAACTAGTGAAAGTATGATAAAGAGAGAAAACTTAGTATCATTCCAATCTAGTTCTTTGTACTCCCTAGAAAACCTTGGCAAGTCATTCCAAGTGTCAAACCCACAAGCCAGAGCATAGAAGCGCTTCAGTGAGCCGCCATGATGACGTAGGGGTGTGAGAGAAGTAGTGGGTAAAGCAAGCTCAGAGGGTAGGCTCTGTGCTAAGCCATATGCAAAGGCTAACGAATTTCCTCAAGCCCTTGGGTAACTTACGAAGTCATAGTCAATGTCTCAACACCTAATTCTGATTTAAGACAATGCCCTACTTTGTTACTCAGAGAATAATATTTAGAATAATGTTTAAAATAAGTCACCTCAAATGCCCCTGGAATGAGAGCAAGTGTAAAGGCGACCTACTTATAATCAGACCACCCTTGAAAGAGAATGATTTATACATGATTTATATACATGACACATGATTTATACATAAAAAGGATGAAAATTATCCATTACCTTTTCACTTATTCCATATATGGTAACCATCTGTTTTGCTCTGTTAGTTACATTATCACCATCCCGGGAACCACCTAAATGAAATATGTTTAAAAATATACAACTCAATTTTTAAAAATATCTTTAAACCTACAAACAAAATTTGAACTTAAGGCACTCTTTCAGCCAACCCGTGGTGATATGGTGCATTCCAACTATGAGCTCTGCCACTCTTCCTCCCACACTCACATCAATTTGTTCAAGAAAGGGCTCTGCTTTCATTCCATCAGTCATTCTTAGGCAACAGGGGCACCTAAAAAACTGAAAAAGAATCATATGGTTACCAAGGACAGAACTCCAGATACAATCCTGAAATAGTGACAGTGAAAACCAGAATTATCATTTAGCGCTTAAGTGTTTGATACCATGATTCTGAATAAAGAAAGCAGAGAGATAGCTATGACTGATAACAAAACCAGCAGTACAGAAATAATGTTTATAAAGTAAAATTTTATTTTGAAAACAATAAGTGCATAACCCTGCAACAGGACTGTTTTCTCCCCAATTAGTTAAAAATTTCAAAAATGGCTATAATTGAGGCTGGGCGAGCGGCTCATGCCTGTAATTCTAGCACTTGGGATGTGGGGGCAGGTGAATTGCTTGAGCTCTCAGGTTTGAGACTAGCCTGAGCCAGAGAGCCAGACCTTGTCTCTAAACATAGCAGGATGTTGTGGTGGGTGCCTGGAGTCCCAGCTACTCGGAAGGCTGTGGCAGGAGAATCACTTGAACCCAAGTGTTTGAGGTTGCTGTGAGTTATGACACCACTGCACTCTACTAAGGGCAACAAAGGAAAGATATGATGATAGACTTGAAGAAAAAGTCTTAGAAAAACGATTGAATCAATTACCACGGCCCAAAATTTCTCTCTTTTGCGAGATCTGAGAAATTTTAAGAACTATTATTTGGTTCCATTACTCAAATTAAATAATATGCACTTGTAACATAAAATATATTAAGATAATCATTGTTATTAACAGGGAAAAATCCATGAATGCCACCATCCGATTTCAAGATGTCTCAAGACGTTAAAGAAGAATGGTGAATTCTTTTCACAAACATTTCAATTAGCAATTGCCTACATAAGCTTTTGAAAGGCTCTATTTGAGAACAACCAAACAAAAACTACAAAAGTTCATGTGTTCCAGTGCTGGCCCTCAGGTCCTCATTGTAGCTTTGTCCATAGGCATCTCATCTTCTGTGTAACATAAGGTAATAATAGCATAACCAGATACTAGTGGTGGTCTTTTTTTAAAATTCATTTCCACACTTCTTTTAGCCCCTCATAGAAAAATTTAATTAAGCAAACCACTGTATTAGAAAGGTATATTTCAATCAGTGAAACCCATTTTTCTTTGCAAATCACAAACCTATTCATGAGGTTTTCATCCATAGATTGGACCAATATTGAAAATATTGGGGAGGACTAATAAAAATATCATAGTTACAAAAGAACAATATAGAATAGCAACTGGTTACATAGCACTTATGTGGTAAAATAAATAAATGTGGGAGATGAGCATCATATACCATTTTGAATAAGAGACTTGAGTTTACTTAAACTTTAGTATCCATAGGATACTAAATATTTTAAACAGCATAAAGTTTTTTTTTAAAGAAAGTGGGTATAATTCACTCCACAACACATGCCACTATAGAAATTTGTATGTACACACCCAAACTGTCAGAACTATCATCTTAATTTTTACATCAAAAGGGAAAGAAGAATTCTATTTCTAGAAAGTAATGTGGTAATTAACAAGAAAGTTTAATTAGGCTGCTTTTAACATAGTCCAAAGTTTAAAATAAAAATTAAAGAATAAATCAAAGTAACCATCCTTGTTATTAGTAATATTGGACAAGAGGTGCCCAGTCATATAATATAATTACATAACCAACTAGAATATATTTGTTCTTTAAGAGGAAAAATTTTGTTATTTTCAGGTATATAATTTTATGCTCCCATAACACTTCCTTTTGCCACCTTTCTCTCTTTTCAGTCGGATACAAATGTCTTCTACGAAAGAAACAGAAGAACTAAAGAGTGTGGAGCTAGATAATCAGTTCTACTTCACTAATGAGATGGGAATTGTCAACAAAATTTTCCTATTCATTGACATTTGCTTGACTCTCAAATTAGGAATTTGTGAAATTATTTATTGCAAAACTGAAATACACTGACAGTTGAGTATTTGATTAAGATTAGATTCAAAACAACTACAGCTTCAGTGATCTGAATAGAATGTTTGCCAAGAAAATAATTATCTAACACATTGAAAAGGAAAAAGATATTAAAGCTAAAGAAAACAAACCCACTAGAGTTTTGTCTTTGGAAAACTCTAGTTTCTTCAGGGTAACCATTTGTTTTCTATGAACAGCTGCCTTTACTGCAGTTTTGTTCGCAAGAGTCTCCAACTCTGCTCCAGAAAAGCCAACAGCACCTCACGGGTCAGTGGCTGATGTGAGAAGGTCACATAATACGGAAAATCCAAGACACCTAAAGACAGTGCTTCCCAGAGAACTGGTGCTCCAAAGGAGAGAGAAAACAGCTATCCTGAGCCATGACTTAAAATAATCAAAATAACTCAGACTTAATTCATTAAAATTCTTAGGGGAAAGAGCTCAAGTCTGTCATTGAGATGGGCACTGGACGAATCATGAATGTTCTTAAATTGAAGTAACTTTGTGAAGAACTAACGTGGAGTTGCCTGACAGGACTTAGAAACTTCAGATATGCCCTTGATCACTACAAGCACAACCACAAGCTGATGAAGTGACTTGCAGACAACATTCTGTCCTCTAAACTGTGTGTTGAAATAATTTGAACATAAAACCTCCTTTTACAATTGGAAACACATTTAATTTATGAATTGATTCAACCATCTAAAAATACCACAGCTTTTTTTGTAGCTTTATTTGTTACTCAAGTCAGTTCCTAATATTTCCATGTGTTTTGTTTATGGTTTTCTTTCCTCTGTTTTGGCTGCAAACTGACCATGGCAGGAGCTACTGTTCCAGAAAGTTACTGTTCTTGTAGACTATATATATCTTCAAATATTATCTCTCTGAGCACTCTTTAAAAAAATGTTCTTTGGAATCAGAGATTAAAGCTAATAAAAATGGACTTTTAAATGATGTATAAATTGGAGGCAGGGCATAAAAGTGAACTGATCTTTTAATACATTTATCACACACGGACCACAACGGGGTGAGTGAATATTTTACCATTTTATAGAGATAATATTTATATTCTAGAATTAGACTTATACTAATCAAACTTTATTTAGATAACATTTCAAAATTTCTGGTTGACCTTTCTCATGTGTCCTCGGAGGTAAACTTGCGTGTTGTAACCACCAGGCCATATCAAGGTGCTAAAGGAAGAATTCAGAGAAAGAACACCCAGTAAGGATCAGACGGGGCTGCAGTCCAAGTTGAACAGGACTGAAACACTAAGGACATGAGTGGGAAAACAAATGCAGCCAGCGGGTAGGTCAAGTCTGGAACATCAATGTTCAGATAGCTCCTTTTAAAGTATGGCTCAACAAGCAGAAGGTAGAACAAGAGTTCACTGAGCTGTGTGTGTACAGACACATAATTATGCAGGCCAATGAGGGAACAAATTACTCTACACCAGACTGTTGTGAGAACCCCATGCCCACCTCAGCTGCTTAATGTGGTACGTTAGACAGGAGGCTTGGGCAGGCCAAAGCAAACTGCTGAGGAAACGACCACATGAAGAAATTCCACGGTCGGTGTCACAGCAGTCTAAAGGCTTGGAGGTGGTAATTTACAAAGGGCAGTTCTGGGATCAGATTTTTATCATCTGTTTCCAACTACCACTGACTGGGGGAATTTAGAGAGGATGAAGAGTCGATACCCTTCATGTGGCTCAGAAAAATCCTAAAAAGGTCTTTAAAGTCTTAATTTTAACTGTAAAATCTGTGGAAGTGATATAGCCTACCCTATGACATCTATGTATCCTTTACTATGAAAACTAACTTTTTAGAGTAATTGTTGTCGGGGAAAATTCACACCTGCAGACTCAGAAACCTTTTGAAACAGGGAAAATAATGCAGTGTCTTGAAAATATGAAGCCAGAAACAATGTGGAGGATGGTTTGATGGGAAAAGACCAGAAAGAAACAAGTTAGGCTGTCCGGTGAACCAGAAAATGGCATGGGAATTAGACCTCAAGGGGAAATAGGAATGGAGAGGACAGAGGCATCGAGTGCCAGGCTGTGACTCTGACTCTTGACTCTAACCTCCCCCCTCCACATCCCCAAGGTTAACACACAGAGACCTACACTCCCAACACAGACCCTGAGCTTTGTCTTGTGTGGGTCAAGGCCTTTGGCCCTTTGGAAGTTCCTTGAAAAGCACTGACAGAAGGCAGATAGAGTAACAGGAGCAGAGGGTACAAATCTGTGTAACCTGCATACACAGGAGCCTGCAGAGTAAGATGCATCCCCACTGCCCCCAGTGAGGGACAGGGGCTTATGTACCATCTGGAGGCAACAGAAAGGATGGGAGCCTGGGACCAGTGTCTGGGAGAGTGGGGAGAAGGGGATTAGGTTGAGGACAATCATGATTACTATGGAGAATGTTTGGCCAGAGAACAGAAAGTGACTTACAAAGAGTTCTCTTTGCAATCTGAATGAGTCTGAGAGGCAGGACTTAATCTCATAAGTGAATCTGGGCAGATGTGGTTAGAGTCCTCCTCTTATGGGGAGGAGAAGAAAAAAACCCATGGTTCTCCTTGGGGGATCTGGATTTTAGGCTAATACAGGAACTTCAGCTTCTTTGGGAGACACTGTGGGGAGGTCAGGTCAGAGGGTGAGGGGAGTCTTCCTCAGTTCAGATGTCAAAGTGTTGTATTTCAGATATCAGTTTCTGAGCCTCAGTCTCAAAGATATTATCAGAAGTTAGCTCCATATGAATGATCTCTGTTTTTATTTTAAATTATCATTAAACAGCCTTATATGGTGTCATCAGTGAATTAATTTAGAGAACTTCTTAATAAGCTCTTCTCAAAACTCAGGGCTGGGAAGAAAAATTCTCATACTAAAGTATACATATGCCTTCTGTAAGTCAATAGTGAGTTCTATTTCTATACGGTGTATTTTTATTTGCCTCCACCCCTCAGAGATATATATTTGCACTATTTGAGAGGTCATTGTCCAGCCCCTTTTTTTTTTTTTTTATATTTTGTTTTTTCTGTTCTCATTATTTCTTGCTAATTTTAAGTAAATTTTGATTAATTTGGTAGAACAGCTCACTGGTCTCAGGGAAACATTTACTTGCCTTTACTGGTTTATTACAAAGGACATAGTAACAAACACCCAGACAAAGAGATACAGTGGGTGAGGCCTAGAAAGATCCTGAGTGAAGGAGCTTCTGTCCTGTGGAGTTCGGATGCACCACACTCCTGACACATGGACGCATTCTGGTTCACCTCCCAATAAGCCTCCAGCTGTTCCACTACCTGGGGCTCCCCAAATGCTGGTGTGTTGGACCTTGTAGGGAGTGTTAATTGGATAGGCATGATTGACCCACATGGAAGTGTGCCTGGACAGAAGCAGTGTGGTCTAATACTGTTGGACCGAGTGGGGAAGCCCAGCAAGGCCTGTGCATGCCCATTCTGTGATGCTTTCTTACCTACAGCAAAGGGGGGCAGGACCCTCTCTGCAATAAGTCAAGAAGGAGATTAGAGTCCTGCCTGGGACAGGTATAAGGAGGACAGAAGGTCGGAGAGAGATTGATTCTGTTTTCTGAGACCTACTTCTGGGCTAAAACACCCAAAACTATATCAAGAAATGGTAGCAAGGGCTGTGGGAGTTATAAACCAGAAACCAGGAACCTACATATATACGTCCACAATGTGTCCATATTATGATATATGTCCTCTAGGCAAACATTCTCCATAATGATCATGAATATCTTTCAAACCATTTAACTATACTTTTTCTATGTTTAGAAATGTTTAGAGACACACATACTTACCGTTGTGCTCCAGTTGTAAAGAGACTCAGAGGTGCATGGACATCTGACTTTGCACTGCTCATTCCAATTTGGCTAGATTAGAGAAAAAAAAAAAAAATATATATATGTATATAACACAAAAAATAAATTAGCTTGGCATGGACATTCTTGACTGAGTCCCAGCTACTCAGGAGGCTGAAGAGGGAGGGATACTTAAGGCCAAGAGTCCAGGAACAGTGCAAGAAACATAATGAGATCTGGACTTTTAAAAATGAAGATATTGCTGGAGGTCCCTGGAGGAAGATGGCCAACTATAGGCATCTTGCACCAGAGGCTCCTGTCCAGACAGGAAGGTACTGAACCGAATTGGACTCAGTGAAGGGAAAGGGGGGAGCTGAGCACAGAAAGAAGATAGGCAAGTGCACATCATCTCTGCTGAGACAAGCTGCCACTGCCAAAAAAAGGCACCAAGACAAAAAAGACTAGGTATGAAGCCCATCACCAAGAGGACAGGAGACCCATCTCCCAAGTGGGAGTCCGACTGTGGCCCTCTGCAAGCCAGCAGGGAGCAAAAGACTTCTCCCTGAACTCCATGGGAGAGAGCCACTAAAGCCCGGTCCTCCTTCTCCAGGGAGGTCCCACCTGTAAGCCTCAGCATCATCCTCCCTGGCATAAAAACAAATATCTTCCCTGCAAATCTGAATACCCAGTCCATCCTTCCCACCTCGCCTGGCTGTCTGAAGTTGTACACCCTGCAGACCCCAGAGTGTGTGGCAATTCCTGAGATGCCCAAGCATTGTATGGGCTGCTGGATAGTAGGACAGAAACTCGTGTGGAAGCAGGAGGCCTCTGGGAGAGGGACAAGCAGGAGAGAGGCACGCATGGAGGAGGCAGTGTGAGGCAGGCATAGGGGCACTGATGCCCCAGTTCTGACTTTGGAAGCAAAATTTCCTGACTCCCTTACCCACCAGAGGAGACCAGGCTCCAGCCCCTTGAGTTTAACAGATGGAAATACCGGTGGATTACAACTATCTGACTGCCTGAGACCCTTTGAACTCTTTCTCATGAGCAGGGATTATACTGCCTCTGAAAAAAATCTGATAGAATTTTTGACCTGGGCTGTTCACCAGGGACCCTTCAAGATTGAGCAGTGGTTATTTTGTGAGAGGGAGAGTTTATCGTCCTGTAGCTGTCGCTGAGGGGCAGTGGGGTGCCATAGGTGTGTGTATATTTCTCCAGATGAGATTCTAGCCGAATACCCAGACTCACGAGGAATGGGTAGAGGGTGGCTGACATCAACCCTGAGCCAGTTTACATTATCTCACTCAGCAGGTTGTCAGAGTCTCTGCCGGTAGCTGTAGGGGAAAACCCATAATCACAAGCTCATTGGCAGAGGACTGGTTAGTTCCTGGGGCTGCCAATAAATCTCACCCCACCATTTTAATTGCAAAATTCAGGAAAATACTCATGGGAGAAACCAGCAGAAGAAGTCTGCCAACATGAATAATTAGAATAGATCAGCTCCCACAAGGGATGACAAAGGAGATGCAATGGAAGATACCATTCCTAGAGAAATGGCCTAAGTGTCAGAAATAGAATTCAGAATATGGATAGCAAATAACATGAATAGAATGGAGGAAAACATGGAAATGGAAATCCAAAGTAGTTCAAAAGTTGCCTTGAGAAATCAATGAATTCAAAGACAATGTCACCAAGGATATGGACATAATGAGAAAAGATACAGCAAAGCTTACGGAATGAAAAGAGGTATTCACAGAGCTTTGAAATGCAGTGGAATCCCTCAGTAATAGAGTTCATCAGGCAGAAGAAAGGATCTCAGAGGTTGAAGACAAGGCTTTTGAATAACCCCAAGGATTCAAAGAGTCATTTAAAAAATGAGAACAAGAACAGCACATTCCTTGAGAAGAATTGTGGGATCATTCCAAAAGATCAAACATCTGAATTGCAGTGATTCCTCAAGGAGAACAGGGTGTCCTAAAGACGCAGATGCTCTACTCCAAGATAATAGGAGTAGATGTTCTACTCCTCAATAATAGGAGGAGAATTTCCAAAGCATTGCAAGAGATACAGAAATTCAGATACTAGATAGTTTCTGAGCCCCAGCAAGACTCAATACAAACAAATCTATCATCTCCTAGACGGATGGTAATAACTTTGCCAAAGTTAATATGAAGGAGAAAATCCTGCAAGCAGCCAGGCATAAGGAAAGCATCACCTACAAAGGGAAAAATATTAGGATGATGGCACATCTTTCAGCCAAAACGTTTCAAGGCAGAAGAGGATGGTCATCGACCTTCAACCTTCTAAAACAAAACAACTTTCAGCCCAGAATCCTGTATCCAGCTAAACTGGGTTTCATTTGTGATGTGATGGAGAAATCAAATACTTTACTGACATCCCTATGTTGAGGAAATATGACATAACTAGACCAACTCCCCAGGAAATACTCAGAACCATTTTCCATAATGACCAGCACAGTGGTCTACCACCAAAATAAAGTCACCCGGAATTTAAAGAACAAAAACAAACTTCCACTATGGTGAGGTTAAAAATATGCACTGGCCCTTTAAAAACCAAGATGGCCCACACATTCAATACCTATCAATTCTCTCAATTAATGTGAATGGCTTAAATTCTCCCCTAACAAGGCAGAGGCTGGTTGACTGGATACAAAACCCAGGCCAGGTACCTGTTGCCTGCAAGAGACTCACCTTACCTCAAAGGATTTCAAAAGTCTCAGGGTGAGGGGATGGATATCTATCACACAGGCAAATGGAAATCAGAAAAAAGGAGAGGTTGCAACCTTATTTGCAGATACAATTGGATTTAAATGAACAAAAATAAGGAAAGACAAGGATGGACAATGCATATTTGTCAAGGGAAACACTGAACATGAAGAGATTTCGATAATTAACATTATGCACCCTACGTGAATGCTCCTGAATTTATGAAACAAACCCTAATGAATATGAACAATTTGATATCTTCCTGCACTATAATAGTGGAGATTTTGACAACCCTTGGCACTTCTGGATAGATTATACAAGAAGAAACTAAACACAGAAATAACGGACTTAAATTTCACCCTAGAACAAATGGACCTAACACACATTTATAGAACATTTCATCCTAATAAAACTGAATACACATTCTTCTCATCAAACCATGGATCATCCTCAAAAACTGTTCATATCTTAGGACACGAGATCACTCTCAACAAATTTAAAAGAACAGAGATGAATCCTTGTATCTTCTTAGACCATTAGGGACTAAACATTCAAGTCAACAGCCACAGAAATATTCACACCTACACAAAGTCATAGAAAGTAAATAACCTTAGGCTGAATGGCAGTTGGGTCAAAGATGAGAGTACTCATTAACTATCAGTTTTATTATTATTGTTATTTTTGGGGGGCCAGGGCTGGGTTTGAACCCATCACCTCCGGCATATGGGGCCAGTGCCCTACTCTATTGAGCCACAGGCACTGCCCAATTATCAGATTTTTGGAACAAAATGATAATGAAGATACTTTGATAATAAACCCATGGGACAGGGCATTCATAACATTAGAAGCCTCTATCAAAGAAACAGGAAGAGAGCTAGACAGAAAAATAACAGGTCATCTAAACCAATTGGAAAAGGAAGATCAATGCAACCCCAACCCCAGCAGAAGAAAAGAAATAACCAAAATTAGAGTGGAATTAAATAAAATTGAACACAAAAGAATCATTCAGAAGACCAACAAAAGAAAAAGTTGGTTCTTTGAATAGCCGAATAAATTGATAAACCTTTGACTAGACTAATCAGAAACAGAAAAGTAAAACCTCTAATGAGAGGAAATAACAGATAACACAGACATTCAAAACATCCTCAATGATTACTACAAAAAATCTATTCCCAGAAATATGAAAACATGGAGGAAATGGACCAATAGCTAGAAGCACACAACCTTCCTAAACTCAACCAGAAAGAATTAGAAATTTTGAATAGACCTATATCAAGCACTGAAATAGCATCAAGGATACAAAATCTCCTAATGAAGAGAAGTCTGGGACCAGATGGGTTCACATGAGAATTCTACTAAAACTTCAAAGAGGAAGTATTACATAACCTTTCCAAAACGTAGACAAGGAAGGACTCCTCCTCAACACTTTCTACAAAGCAAGTATCACCTTGATCCCCAAACCAGGAAAGGACCCAACAAAGAAAGAAAACTAATGAATGAATTCGTTTTAATAAATTCGTTTTCATTCATTAAGGAAAACATTAATTAACTTCAATGCCAAGATATTCAATAAGTTCCTAGCAAACAGAATTCAACAAAACATCAAAAGTTTTACACCATGATCAAAGTGTTTTTATCCTAGGTTTACAAGGTTGCTTTAACATGTGTAAATCTATAAACATAATACACCACATAAATAAGAAACAAAGACCATATGATTCTATTGATTGATGCATAAAAGGCTTTTGATAATATTAGCATCCTTTTATGATTAGAACACTTAGGAAAATACATTTCTTCCACTGATAGAGGCCATCTACAGCAAACCCACAGCCAATATCATATTGAATAGAGAAAAATTGAAAAGATTTACACTCAGATCTGGAACGAGACAGGGACGCACATTGTCACCACTGCTATTCAACATAGTGCTGGAAGTCCTAGCCATTGCAATCAAGCAAGAGCGGGAGATCAAGGGCATTCAAATTGGGACAGAGGAGGTCAAACTCTCTTTGCAGATGACATGATCTTACAATGGAAAACCCCAGGGTCTCAAAAACAAAGCTCTTAGAAGTCATCAAGGAATGTAGCAGTGTCTTGGGATACAAAAGGAATACCTACAAATGAGTAGCTTTTATATATACCAATAATACTCAAGCCGAAAATATAGCCCAAGACACTATTCCTTTTCCAGTAGTGCCAAAGAAGATGAAGTACCTAGGAATATATATAACAAAGAATGTGAAAGATTTCTATAAAAGAGAACTATGAAAGCCTGAGAAAAGAAATAGCAGAAGATGTTAACAAATGGAGAAAAAATACCATGCTCATAGTTGGAAAACATCGACATTGTTAAAATGTCTATACCACCCAAAGCCATCTACAGATATAATGCAAACCCTATCAAAGCACCAATGTCATACATTAAAGAACTTGAAAGAATAGAATTTTGTTTTATACGGAATCAGAATAAAGCCCAAATAGCCAATACAATAATTAGAAATAAAAAAAAAATCTGGAGGCATCATGCTATCAGACTTCAGGTTATACTACAAATCTATAGTGATCAAAACAGCCATGGACATTTTTGTGCCATGGTACTGTCACACAAATAGAGATGTAGATATATGGAATAGAATCAAGAATCCAGACATGAACCCAGCCACATATCGTTGTTTGATCTTTGATAAGCCTAACAAAAATGTGCATTGGGGAAAAGAATCCCTATTTAACATACGGTGCTGGGAGAACTGTATAGCAACCTGTAGAAGAGTGATACTGGTCCCACGCCTCTCACCACTAACAAAACTTGATTCTCCCTATATAAAAGATTTAAATTTAAGACATGAAACCTTAAATATACTAGAAGAGAGCACAGGGAAAATAGTTGAAGTTATTGGCCTGAGAAAATGTATTATGAGGAGGAACCCCCTGGCAATTGCAGTAACACCAAAAACAAATTCCCGGGGTTTGATCAAGCTAACAAGCTTCTGCACAGGTAAAGGCACTACAGCTGAATCGAACAGACAGCCTTTGGAATGGGAGATTTTTTGCATGTTATGATAATGACAAAGGTCTGATAACTTGAATCTCCAGAGAACTCAAATTAATGAGTAAGAAAAGAACCAACAACCCCATTTCTTTCTGGGCAAGAGACTTGAATAGAAACTTCTCCAAAGATGAAAGACAAATGGTAATGAACACATGAAAAAAAATGCTCATTGTCTTTAATCATAAGAGAAATGTAAATCAAAACCACCTTCAGGTAACACCTAACCCTAGTAAGAAGAGCCCACATCACAAAGTCCCCAAACTGCAGATGCTGGTGTGGGCGTGGAGAGAAGGGAACACTTCTACACTGCTGGTGGGAATGAAAACTAATACAACCTTTATGGGGAAAAAGTATGGAGACTCCTCAAGGAATTCAAAGTTGACCTTCCATTGGATCCCACCATTCCATTACTAGGTGTCTATCCAGGAGAACAAAAATTACTTTACCACAGAGACATTTGCACCAGAATGTTTATTGTACCCAATCCATAATTACCAAGTTGCGGAAGCACCCAAATGCTAATCAATACATGAATTCATTTACAAACTGTGATATAGGTATACCATGGTATATGTATACTAATACTGTATTCCATTTTATTGCCTTCAATTTGTAGGCACTATCTTACAGATTGAAGGCAGTAAAATTACAAAATACTTCTTAGCCTTGTAAAATAGTAGTTTTTCTAACTGTAGGTCATGTCTCACAATTAAATGTGAAACCAATTTTGTGGGTCACAAAAAATATTGAAAAAAAAAAAAAAAAAAAAGAAAAGTTTTGGCTCGGCGCCCATAGCACAGTGATTACAGCACCAGCCACATACACGGAGGATGGAGGTTCTGAACCCGACCCAGGGCAGCTAAACAACTGTAACAAAAAAATAGCCGGGCGTTGTGGCCAGTGGCTATAGTCCCAACTACTCAGGAGGCTGAGGCAAGAGAATTGCTTGAGCCCAAGAGTTTGAGGTTGCTGTGAGCTGTGACACCAGAGCACTCTACCCAGGGCGACAGCTTGAGATTCTGTCTCAACAAAAAACAGAAAACCCCCGCCCCCAGTTTTGGGTGTGTATTGTTAAAATATTTCTTACTGTGGATTGCAGTCAAAAAAGTTAGAAAGCCACAGTTTTGTAAATGTCGATTAAACTAAACTTCTCCAATACATTTTAAACACTGTGTAGGCAAAGATACACAGTGGTTTCTCACTTGATTAATACTCACCCACCCAGTCTTCCCATTCTCTACTACATAAATGTAACACTAGCTTTATTCATTTTCCATTTCCTTAATTCAGATGAAAAGGAGAGGGTAAGTCTGAAGTCTAACGACCATTTTCCACGACACTGTATAAGCATTCACCAGTTTGTGTTCCTTCTTCAGATTAGTCATCTGAGCATTATGATGCACTTCAGATGGGCTCTTGGAGCACCTGTTTCTTGACTCAAGTCTATTTGAAATTTTAGATGTCCCAAATAGGGCTCTGAAATTTTTACAACCTGCTTCAGACACAGGCTTATGCTTAATGTGTGTTTTTCAAGATTACCTTCTTCCCCCCCACCCTTTTCTTTTGAGACAGTCCCACTCTGTCATGGGCTAGCCTGCTGGGCTAGCACATCAGCCTAGCTCACAGCCAATTTGAAGTCCTGGGTTCAAGTATCCTCCTGCCGCAGCTTCTTGAGTACCTACGACTACAGGTATCTGTCACAATAACTAATTTTTCTACTTTTAGTAGAGATGGGGTCTTGCTCTTGCTCAGGCTGGTTTCAAACTCCTGAGCTCCAGGGATACTCCCTCATAGGTCTCCCAGAGTGCTAGGATTGCAGGCATGAGCCACTGCGCATGGTCCTTCTTCCCTTACTTTGGAGCCAGGATCTCTATTTCCACCATAACATTATGTTTGATAATCCCCGATGCTCTCTATAAATTTTTTTTTTTTTTTTTAGAGACAGAGTCTCACTTTATGGCCCTCGGTAGAGTGCCGTGGCCTCACACAGCTCACAGCAACCTCCAACTCCTGGGCTTAAGCGATTCTCTTGCCTCAGCCTCCCGAGTAGCTGGGACTACAGGCGCCCGCCACAACGCCCAGCTATTTTTTGGTTGCAGTTTGGCCGGGCCGGGCCGGGCCGGGTCGGGTTTGAACCCGCCACCCTCGGTATATGGGGCCAGCGCCCTATCGACTGAGCCACAGGCGCCGCCCACTCTCTCTATAAATTTTTAAATTATGTATGCTCCAAATTGTTTCTATTTTCTCTTCTCCTAACTTAAGGGAGTATTCTCATTAACAAAATTGTGCCCTTTTCTAGGTTTCGAATGTATCTTACATCTTTTTTGGCTGGGGTTGGGTTTGAACCTGCCACCTCTGGTATATGGGGCCGGCACCTTACTCCTTTGAGCCACAGGCACTGCCCCTTATCTCACAACTTCTTAATCAGCAGACAAAATGTGAATGCTTATCTAGGCCTAATACCGCACTGTGACCTGTCACATTTCTAATGTAGTGTACTTTTTTGTACTATTACCTACAGTACTCTTAGTTTGAACTCAATCCCCATTTCCTCCAATAACTTTCCTGAAGACCTCCAACAGAATGTCTTCCAACCTCCACACATTTTGTTCAAACTTTATAGTACCTATCAGTCTACGTAAAATTGTAATTATGAATCTGTCCCCATGATTAACTCTCCTATGTGTATACCTTGCCTGCTCACCAAACACCAGAGCACACTTACACAGTAAGGCCCTGCTAATGGCTTACAGAACTGTACTGAGAAGGTAAAGCACTTAATTCAGTGGTTATAAAAATAGGTTAGAAGCTGTTTTCAATTCTGCACACCCTTCCACAGTCTTAATTTGCTCAATTGTAAAGTCTTTTACAAATATAAAAACCTATGATAGATATCATGGGAATGGCAATAAAGAATGCATTAGTAAAACACGAAGGCTTGATAAAACCGATGTGATGCTCTCTGCATTTCCACACGTGGCTCAGTAAATCACTGCCTGAATTCCCCTCTCAGCTTTCACCATTCTGCCCTGTCATCCCCTTTTACTCTACTTCATAAACCTCCCACACTGTAGGGTGTACCACAGACCACTTCGCGGACCTCGCTGTATCTTTTTCTTATAGGGCCATGTACCCCGAAGCATATTAGGTAACCGATTCTTTCTTGCCTTGCTTCTGTTCCGGTCTCAGTTGGCCACATTCACAGAACATGAGTGGGCAACCATTTCCCTCTAACAGTCCCAACTAAAATGGAAGCACGTCTAGACGTGGGCACCTTTAATCCTCTGTAAGCCCCGGAGTTTTTAGGTCACCGTATTTCCTCCACTGGCTACCGTCTCAATGTGACTTGAGATAGACATCGGTCTTCCAAGCGCAGTCTTTCCGTAACTTTCCAGCCTTAGGATGCCACTACCCTGCATATACAAACTACCTCGCCGATCTTAAGGAAGGTTGGGACGTTACTCCAGCGGTCAAATTTTCCGAAAAGGGTTTGACCCCGGGGCACTTATTTAAGGGGACCCCCAGATGTTCTAACTTCCTTCCTGGAAACTGATCTTTGCCACCCGTCCTATACTTCCTGGGTTTCCCCGTTCCCAAAAACAACACATCCACCTATCACCTTCTCCACTTTGGGAGATGTGCCCCTCGACTAACCCCTCTCTTTCCCCTTCTCAGCTGAGGCTCGGCCTGCCCTAGCTCGAGGGTCTGTCCTAGCCTGCCCGCCGCACTAGCCCCTATTCTACCGCTTCTCCTCCTCTACTCACTTTGGGTTTCTCAGGCAGTTTCTTCCGGTTCTTCTTCTTCTGCTCCTCGCTTCTGAGGTTCTTCAGCAAGGCCAGGTCGTCAGGGGCCGCGGCCGGCGCGCTGTCGCCTCCTCCCGTTTGCGGTGCGGGCTCCTTCGTTTCTTGCGGGCTCCGGCGCAAGCCGCGGCCCAACCGTAGCCCAGCAGTACCAGCAGGAGCAGCTCGAGCGCGCCCGTGCCCACCAGGATCACCCAGCCCGGGTATCGCTTCGGCTCCAGCCCCAGGTCGAGGCCCAGCTCGGTGCGCAGAAAGCCTAGGCCAACTGAGAGCATTTCCCGCAGCCGGGCCGAGCCCTCCTCGGCCTGCTGGGCCAGCTCATCCTGCCAGCTCCGCGCAGCCATCTTCCCTTCTGTCAGGGGTACTCGCAGGATGACGCTGGGGCGCAGAGACGCCGCGGACTAGTCAAGGGAAGCGAGGAGGGGCTGGGCCGGGCAGCCTCAGGCCGAGCGCATCGCGGCCGCCCCTCGCGCCAGAGCCGGGGATAGGCCGCTGTCGCCGCGGGGAGGGGAGAGGGGGCTCCCAGGTTTCCCCTAGTCAGCCTCACTCCGCCGCCGCCAGAAGGAGGTGGGCAGGCGGGAAGGAGTGTCTGCAGCGGCCGCCGCTAAGCGGCGTCTCCGCGCCAGCGCCAGGCCCCGCTGTCCTCCCCGGGCGGAACAATGGCGGCTCAGGCCGCGATCCACGCCGCACGCGGGGACTATCGCGGATCACGTGGACTCCGATGGGCGTGACATGACCGTCACGTGGCCGTGGGCGTGGTCGGGCGGGCAGGGCGCTGTTGGAGCAAAGGCGCAGTTGTTGCGGTTGGCGTCGGCTCTTTGGGCCTGGTTCAGACGCGGAGCCTGGGAACCGGTAACCCTGGACATGGGACTGGGAGGGGTTGTGTGGGAGAAGCCTCCGCCGGGTGGCTGGTGGCGCGGTGCTAGGAGACGTGGCGCTCGGAATGAGTGTGGGGGCGGGCGGGGGGAGGAGGGTGAAGAGTGAGGAACAAGGTCACCCGGTCTAAGTCAAAGTCAACCCGGCAGTTGTAGGGCTTTCGTTCTTTTTCAGCAGTGGTGTTGGGATGGAAGTGGCTTTTACTCCTAGGGTGCTTCTAGAGTGAACTGAGCGGAGTCGGAACTGAAGCCGGACACTCTTACTGCAGGGCCTAGGTTTAATTCACAAATTGGATATTTCTCATTAGGGCCCACTGACATACTGTGTACTTGCCATTTGCCAGCCTGGCTAGGGCGCGTTCATTCATTCATTCTTTCTCCTCAGTGTTGTTAGTCCCCACTATTTACAAATTGGAAAGCTGGTGGGCGGCTCTATTCTTTTCATTTGTGGCTTTAATAAGAAATAAGAGGAAGCACATTAGATTGTATTTACATGTAGAGGTAGCTTTTTCGTTGTGTTTTATTTTAAGCTTTTATACACTGCAAAAAGAGTTTTACAAAATCCTATTTTTATTTTCTGTGTTGACCATCTGTGGGATGCAGCGATAGAAGGAATGGAATTGCTTTTCAGATTTTGATCACAAAGAAAATGTCTGGAGGGTGCTGGTGGGTTTTAAAATTCCATTTTTGTGTAAGAAAACTGTCTTATCGTTAAATAATAATTAGCATGCAAACAAGTGTCCTTTTTTTTTTTTTTTTTTTGAGTCAGTCTCACTATGTCGCCCTCGGTAGCATGCTTTGGTGTCACAGCTCACAGCAACCTCCAACTCTTGGGCTTAAACGATTCTCTTGCCTGAGCCTCCCAAATAGCTGGGACTAGGTGCCTGCCACAAGGCCTGGCTATTTTTTGTTGCATTTGTCATTGTTTTTTAGCGGGCCTGGGCCGTGTTCAAACCTGCTAGCCTCCGTGTATGTGACTGGCGCCGTAACCACTGTGCTATGGGAACCAAGCCGTAAACAAGTGTCTTAATCCAACTAAATACAGGCTTTCTCAAAGACTATGACACGGGTAATATTAGCACTGAATGCCAAAAATCTATTAGGAAGTATCTTGACCTATTTTCCAACGGTGTTGTAATGCATGCTGTGATTAATGGTTGGAAGGGAGTTTTGTAAAGAATAAATAGTAAAAATAAACTACTTTTGCTAAGTTTTATACAGGCTTATAATTATAGACTAAATTACACGGCCAAAAACTTAGAAGATGTCATCAGGACCTGCTTTAACTCTTAGAGTTTCTAAATTATCCTTATAATTGTGAAATAAGATTTATAATCCTACCTGTATATTTGGGTTCCAGAGACATGAAAGGTCATGATATTCTATGAAGTTCCACTGACTATTCTAGATTAACACCTGTGGACTTAGGAATTACACTTTTTACAGTAGTTATACTCGGATATCCAGTCCCTTTGGTAGACTAGTAAGTCTTGATTCAGTAAATCAATCACCTTTCTTTTTTTTCTGTGACTGTCCTTTAATCTTAAAAATAAAAAAACAAAAATATGGTTACTGTATTTGTTAATACAGATAAACTCATTTTTCTTTTTTAATTTGAGACAGAATATCACTATGGGCCTTCAATAGAGCTCACAGCAACCTCAAACTCTAAGGCTTAAGCAATTCTCTAGGAAAATTGGGACTGGGCCTATAGGGACTATAGGAGCCTGCCACAATGCCTGGCTATTTTTTTTGTTGCGGTTGTCATTGTTGTTTAGCAGGCCCAGGCCGAGTTTGAACCTGCCAGCCTCAATGTATGTGGCCAGCGCCCTAACTTACCTACAGGCATTGGGCCCTCATTTTTCATACATAACTTTCTTGTTGTCTTTCCATGTGTTTACATTTTAAAAACAAAATGGAGTCATATTTACTGTTTACTGACTTGCACTTAATATGGTCCTGAACATGCATGTCAACTAATAAAGCCTATCTGATAAAACCCACCATGAACACCTATAGTCCCGCAAAGTTAGCTTTATTCATTTACAGCAGGGTGGAGTTTAGGTAAAATTTAAATGAAGCAATGCTTTGAAAGGCTCAAAGCAAAGAATGTAAAGGAGTTAATATCAGGTCTGTCCTAAGCAGACTGGGAATCCTAATTCCTTGTAAGTGACAAAGTTAAGATGTTGTGTTTGAAACCCCTTAACTGAAGTTTTGCACCTGGGCTGGATATAAGGACTTTATTCTAGGAGTGACCCACACATTGGCATGCCACTCAATAAAAAGGAATGAACTATAAATACATGCAACAACATGGATAAATCTCAATGTAATTAGTTGACTGAAAGAAGGTAGACAAAAAAGGAGTACATATTCAAAAGAGTCCATTTATATAAAACTAGAACATGCAAACTAATCTATGGCGACAGAAAGCAAATTTGTTTTTATTGGAGGATGTGGGATGGGAGCAAGGAGATATAGAGGGAGGGATTACCAAGAGGCACCAGGAAATTTTGGGGAGTGATGGATGTATTCATTATTTTTATTGTGATGATGGTTTTACAGATACATATTTATTTCAAAACTTACCAAATCGTATACTTTATGTTTTGCAGTTTAATTAGATAGGGTCAGTTATACTCCAGTAAAGCAGTTCAGAAAAGTTTTTAAAAAGTAACTCATACGGCTAAGATCCTAACAAAAGTGAGATGACTGAGTTCTATTTTCACTAATGGGATTTCAGACAAAGTTTTTGCCAGTCTGTGATTTCACAGAACAAGATTTTTTGATACTGCATGTCTTGATGTTAATTAGCAAAAGTTTTTCTTACAGGTTTGCATGATTAATACAGTATCTTTTTTTTTTTTTTTTTGAGACAGGAGTCTCATTTTGTTGCCCTTAGTAGAATGCCGTGAGGTCACAGCTCACAGCAACCTCAAACTCTTAGGTTTGAAGGATCTCTTGCTTCAGCACCCTGAGTAAGTGGGACTACAGTCAGCTGCCACAGGGCCTCACTCTTGCTCAGGTTGGTCTCGATCCAGTGAGTGCAGGTAATCCACCAACCTTGTCCTCCCAGAGTGCTAGGACTATAGGCTTGAGCCACTGCACCCAGCCCTACAGTATCATTTCTAATGGCAGGCTAGTCTATTGTCTTTTTCTACTGTACTTTAACATACTGTTTCTTGCTATTAAATGCAATCTGTCATGAACATACTTGTAACTTTGTGAATATCCATGATTGCTTCCTGAGCTTCCAAAGGTTAAACGTCATACCCTAGAGTCAGGTTGCCTGAGCGCAGACTAGAACCCAGACCTCCCACTGCTGTTGACTCTTGTCAGTATACTGTGTAGTCATTTCTTAGAGTACTGCATGTATTGGTTCCCTCCAGCTGCCATAACAAAATACCACAGACTGGCTGGCTTAAACGGTTTTGGAGCCTGGAAGTCCAAGTTAGGGTGGCAGTGTGGGTGGGTTCTAATGAGGGCCCTCTTTCTACTTGCAAATATCTACTTTCTCTCTGTGTTTTCTCATGAGGCAGAGAGAGAGCAAGAGAGGTCTCTGATATCCCTTCTCATAAGAACACGTTAATGTGGGCGGCTCCTATGGCTCAGTGGGTAGGGTGCCGGCCCCATATACCAAGGGTGGAGGGTTCCAACCCAGCTCTGGCCAAACTGCAAAACAGAAAAATAGCCGGGCGTTGTGGGCGCCTGTAGTCCCAGCTCCTCAGGAGGCTGAGGCAAGAGAATCGCCTAAGTCCAGGAACTGGAGGTTGCTGTGAGTTATGCCGCCATGGCACTCTATTGAGGGTGATAAAGTGAGACTCTGTCTCAAAAAAAAAAAAAAGAACATGTTAATGTTATCATATCAAGACCCTATTCTTGGGACCCCTAAAACCTTAATTACTTCTTTAAAAGCCTTACCTCCAAATACAGTCATACTGGGGATTAGGGTTTCAGCAGATGAGTTTTGTGAGAGACAAACATTCAGACCATTGCAATATGGGAAGCTAACTTCCACTTAAATAGCTAATGTTGAGGGGGAGTGAAGAAGAATGTTGGTTCAGGTCTTCACAGTGTAGATTCTTGCCATCATAAACTGCATTGTCACTAAGTTACATACACAAGGGGATAATTTTACAGTAAGGCAGGAAACTATAGTTGAGTATGGCAAGAATTTTGAGATGTGGTCAGGAAGGGGTTATGTTCAGAATAAATCTAGTAAGAATTAGTAAATAATTGGCCAGGTGTGATGGCTAATGCCTGTAAATCCTAGCAGTGTAGGAGGCCGAGGTGGGCGGATTGCTTGAACTTAAGAGTTCAAGACCAGCATAAGCAAGAGTGAGACCATGTCTTTACTAAAAATAGAAAAACTAACTGGACGTTGTGGGTAACTAAGTTATCCACAACACCCAGTTACTTGGAAGGCTAAGGCAAGAGGATAGCTTGAATCCAGGAGTTTGAGGTTGCTGTGAGCTATGATGCCATGGTACTCTACTCAGGGCAAAAAAGTGAGACTCTGTCTAAAAAAAAAAGTAGTGGCCCACGCCTGTAATCCTAGCACTCTGGGATACCAAGGCGGGTGGATTGCCTGAGCTCACAGGTTCAAGACCAGCCAGAGCCAGAGCGAGACCTTTCTCAATCAACAGCCAGGCGTTGTGTCAGGTGCCTGTAGTCCCAGCTACTTGGGAGGCTGAAGGAAGAGAATTGCTTAAGTCCAAGAGTTTGAGGTTGGGACACCATGGCACTCTACCCAGGGCAACAAAGTGGGACTCTGTCTCAAAAAAAAGAAGAAAAGGAAAAAATGAAATTATCCTTGGAAGTATCCTCAGAATCCTAATCTGAAATATTTATTATTTTATTTTATTTAAAAAAAGTTTTTTTTTTTTTTTTTTGACAGAGTCTTACTTTGTCACCCTTGGTAGAGTACTGTGGCATAGCTCATATCAATCTCAAACCACAATGACTGGATTTTTTTTTTTTTTTTTTTGAGACAGGATCTCACCCTGGCTCAGGCTGGTTTTGAACCAGTGAGCTCAGGGCAATCCACCTGCCTCAGCCTCCCAAGTGCTGGGATTACAGGCGTGAGCCACCGCGCCAGCCTTAAACTGAAATATTTATAAATGTGTCACTGAAAGGGCCACGATGTTTCCAAGTCCTTTAAGAGATCAGAAAATGTGTTAAGAATCTGAATGGAGGGAGGTGCCTGTGGCTCAGTGAGTAGGGTGCTGGCCCCATATACTGAGGGTGGCGGGTTCAAACCTGGCCCCGGCCAAACTGCAACAAAAAAATAGCCGGGCATTGCGGTGGGTGCCTGTAGTCCCAGCTACTCAGGAGGCTAAGGCAGGAGAATCGCCTAAGCCCAAGAGCTGGAGGTTGCTGTGAGCTGTGATGCCACAGCACTCTACCGAGGGTGACAAAGAAAAAAAAAAAGAATCTGAAATGGAACTAAAAACTGGAATTTTATCAATTGTTTCTCACAGGAACATCAGTATTCGGGTCAGTGGAAGCACTGAGGCTGTGAAAGTGATAACCAAAGTAAATTGTGATATATTCACATAGTGAAATATATGTATAATAAGAATATAACAGCATGCATGGATGCATGGGAATAATGAACTTGAAAGACGGGAGAGTGGGAGAGAGATGGATTGGCAAGAAGAATATAGGGGTCTACAAATACATTTATAATGTGTCTCTTAAACTAGGTAATGGGTGTAAGGGTGCTCCTTATATTATCTCTCTTTTTTTGCATGCCTGAAATACTTTGTAATTAAATTCAAGTGACACTTCTTTCCAAAAGGGACGCATTAGGTTGCATTCCCACCAGCGGTGCGGAGGTGTTCCCTTTTCTCCACATCCACACCAACATTTATAGTTTTGGGATTTTGTTATGTGAGCCACTCTTACTGGAGTTAGATGATATCTTAGACCTGCCGTTTGATCCTGCAATTCCTTTACTAGGAGTATATCCAAAAGATCAAAAATCACTTTATAACAAAGATATTTGCACCAGATTATTCATTTCAGCTCAATTCATAATAGCCAAGTCATGGAAGAAGCCCAAATGCCCATCAACCCATGAATGGATTAATATACTGTGGTATATGTATACCATGGAATATTATGTAGCCTTAAAAAAATGGAGACTTTACCTCTTTTATGTTCATTTGGATGGAGCTGGAACATATCCTACTTTGTAAAGTATCTTAATAATGGAGGAAAATGTATCCAATGTATTCAGTACTATTATGAAACCAGTTTACAATCACTCACACTTTCATATGAAGAATAGATCACAACTATGGCCCAAGATGAAAGAGGGAGAGGAGGGGGAGGCCAGATGGAGGGAGGATGAATGGTGGAATCACACCTGTGGTGCATATTTCAAGGGTACATGTTGGATCTATTAAGTTTAGGGTATAAATGTCTTAACACAATAATTAAGTAAATGTAGTGAGGGATATTTTAACCAGTACAATGTAAGCATTATCACACATTGTACCTCATAAATGCATTAATGTATACATGATCTACCTCTTTATGATTTAATAAAGAAAAAAAATTAAATGACAAAGGCAATAGTTTGCACAGAGTCTAGATAAAATAATGGGGTCTCCCTGATTCGCAATTGCTGAGTTGCTATAATTGTACAGTGGGGGGAACTAGATTGGAGGATCTTAGCTCAATAGGTATTTCGTTTTGCTCTGATTTCATGCCCCATGCACTACACCCAGAAGGTAATGTGGCTTCTTATGTAGACTTTACTTCATAAGAGAGAGTGGGTTGAAGAGCTGACTTTTAGTAAAACTGACCCTCTTAGCAATTACTGGCATAAATCATCATTCTTGGTGGAGCACTATGGCTCCCATGGGGCTGAAAATTATTGGTTCTTGGAGGAAAAAAATCTTAAAGTATAAAATTCAGATATAGTATATACACAGGTATAAAATACATCTATGGTGTTAAAATCTGCCCTGAGGGGCAATCAAGAAAAAAATTAAAAAAGATTTAGGAGGTGATGATTTAAAAAATGGTGAGAAACACCAGTGTAAAGGAAGAATACGGCACTCTGCTTTGTCAGGGTCCTGGGTTTTTGGTTAATCGGTCTCTGTGGGTCATATATACTTTTTTTTTTTTTTTTTTTTTGAGACAGTCTCATTCTGTCACCCTGGGTAGAGTGCAACAGTGGTGTCATCATATCTCACAACATTATCAAACTCCTGAGCCCAAGTGATCCTCCTGCTTCCACCTCCCAAGTAGCTTGGGACTACAGACACAAACCATCACACCCACACCCAGCTAGTTTTTGTATTTTTAGTAGAGCTGGGGGTCTGACCCGTGCTCAGGCTGGTCTTAAGCTCTTGAGCTCAAGCAATTCACCTGTCTTGGTCTCCCAGAGTGCTAGGATTACAGGCATGAGCCACTGCATTTGGCTTCTCCAGGTCATTTACTGAATCATTCCTTCAGATTTCTATTAAATTTAACTCTCAGCTTTAAATACATAGTATCTTCAAAAATCTCAAACCTAGTAAGAATGTTGGAGCCTTCCTTAGTGCAAAGGAATATGACTACAGTAAGTTGATTTGAACCTGGGGATTTTAATGGGTACTGTGATGCATGTCCTAGATTCCTTTTCAAGAGTGGAGGACTCCTTGATCCTGGGAGTATTCCTAGAAGACATCCCTAAGTTGTTATACTTTTGAGGAAATTAGGAAAACTCTCTGCCAAGGTCATGTCGCTTTTCCAGGGATAGCCCATATCCAATGACCCATTAGCCTTGGTTGGAGGGTGGGGGTTAATGTAATGGCCTTCTTACCCAAACCTGGAAAAATCACAAGGACCATACCAGTTTCAGAGCACTGCAGGGGCGTGGCTGAGGACTGTTGGTACTGCATGTCAACTCAGTTCTCCCCCTGCCCAGTCCTGTCTCCTCCTTCCACTGGCATGGGTTCTAAGAGTACTTGTCGATGTCGTAGATGCTGATCTGTCTCCAAGTGTGCTTCTTAGACAACCAACCTGTAACAGGGTTGAGGAGGTATTTATGAAGTATTCGATATCATGGAGGAGAGGAGATTATTTCAGCATAGGTATGGCAGAACACTAAATGCAATGTATTTGGGTTAAATCTTGAAGGATAAGTTAGGACATTGCTAAGAAGAAAATAGGATGAAGATGGAGGGGCATTTCCAAGCATGGGGACAAGAAAAAGGGAAGGTCTGGGAACATGACAACATGGTATATCGGGATTAAATGGAAATTATAAATAGACTAGAAATAAAGTCTGTAGGATTTCGTGAGGGATTAAAGACAAGGGAATTGTCAGGATGACTCCTAGATTTCCCACAATTGGACAGGTGGTGGTGCTGTTGCTGAAACAGGGAATGTTGGGAAAGAATTAAGTTTTATAAGCCAGGACTGGTTTTGTACACATTGATTTTGAGAAGTAAAAAATATGCAGATGAAGATACCAAATAGGCGAGTGGATTTATAGGCATAGACCCCAAAGTAGAGATCAGAGTTGGAGGTACCTCTTGGTTTCCTTGCTCCAACTTTTTTTTCATCAGTCACTTGATATTCTCCTTAGTCATAGCCCCTTGCATGCACTCTTCCCTTTGAGTGGAATGCATTTTCTTGCTTTTGCTAGTTCCTACATTTTTTTTTTTTTATCAGAAAGACACTGTATCATCCAGGTGGAGTGCAGTATCCCAATCATACCTCACTGCCACCTTGAACTCCTGGCCTCAAGGTATTCTCCTGGCTCAGCTCCTGAGTAGCTGGGACTACAGGTGAGGGTACTACACCTGGCTAATTTTTTTTTTTTTTTTTTTTAAGAAATAGGATTTCCCGGGCGGCGCCTGTGGCTCAGTGAGCAGGGCGCCGGCCCCATATGCCGAGGGTGGCGGGTTCAAACCCAGCCCCGGCCAAACTGCAACAAAAAATAGCCGGGCATTGTGGTGGGCGCCTGTGGTCACAGCTACTTGGGAGGCTGAGGCAGGAGAATTGCCTAAGCCCAGGAGCTGGAGGTTGCTGTGAGCTGTGTGATGCCACGGTACTCTACCGAGGGCAATAAAGTGAAACTCTGTCTCTACAGAAAAAAAAAAAAAGAAATAGGATTTCCCTATGTTTCCCAGGTTGATTAGAAACTCATGGACTTAAGTGATCTTCCACATTGGTCTCCCAAAATGCTAGGGTTACAGGTACAAGCCACTGTGCCCAGCTCTTGCTCAGATTTTTTATATCTCAAATGAAATATTTTTCCCCAGAAGCTATGACCAATCAGGTCACTTCCTCATGTTACTTATTTTTATAGCACCATGAACTTTTATAGTATTTGTCAAAATCATAATTTTACATTTAATTTTTTAATTAAAAAAATTGTTTGGGCGGCGCCTGTGGCTCAGTCGGTAAGGCGCCGGCACCATATACCGAGGGTGGCGGGTTCAAACCCGGCCCCGGCTGAACTGCAACCAAAAAATAGCCGGGCGTTGTGGCGGGCGCCTGTAGTCCCAGCTACTCGGGAGGCTGAGGCAAGAGAATCGCTTAGGCCCAGGAGTTGGAGGTTGCTGTGAGCTGTATGATGCCACAGCACTCTACCCGAGGGCCATAAAGTGAGACTATGTCTCTACAAAAAAAAAAAAAAAAAAAAAAATTGTTTAACATATACATGTTTATTTGGTTTCCACTTTTTGCCTTCACAAAATCAAAAAGGCTTAAAATTTAATAACAATAACAATGTTTAAGATAAGGACTAGAAACAAAAACCTCGTAAAGAATGAACAAAGATAAATACATTCAGAAAAGAAATCAGACGTTTGCTGCAATGAAATATTGAGCAATAATAATAATGCAAAAAAAGTAACATTCACATTGTCAAATAAGAGTATGTCTATTATAGAATAATTTCACATTTATTTATGTAATTTTCTTTCAGACACAACTGTGTCTGTTCTTGCTCACCTTTGTACTATACCTAGGCCTAACATAATTTAATCCCTACCTCACATGATAGGTGATCAGAACATATTTATAGGATAGTTTGTGTTAATGTTAATGTGAATAAAAATAGCTATTTACACATGGTGCAAACAAAGGTACATCTCTAGCTGAAGACATCAGGCAGTATTTTGTGAAGGAAACCCTCTGAGATTGCTCTCACCTAGCTCCACTTCCTAGTATTCATACCCTTCAGTATGAGAGGGACCCGCACTTGCTTTAACTAACAGAATATGGCAAAAAGTGATGGTCTGTTGCTTCATGATTATGTTACATAAGATTGTAGCTTCCTCTGGGAGGCCGAGGTGGGTGGATCACTTGAGCTCAGGAATTGGAGCAAGAGTGAGACCTCATCTCTACTGAAAATAGAAAAACTAGCTGGGTGTGATGGCACATGATACTCAAAAGGCTGAAGCAAGACGATCACTTGAGCCCAAGAGTTTGAGGTTGCTGTGAACTATGATGTCACAGAACTTTACTCAGTGAGGCTCTGTCTCAAAAAAAAAAAAGAGTGTAGCTTCCATCTTGCTAGTAGACTGTCTTCCCTTCACCTTGCTGGCTTTGGTGAAGTTAAGTATCCGTGAGGAGAGCCTCATGTGGTTGAGGCTTGAGGTTGAGGTTGGCCTCCTCCAGTGGCAATAAGAAAGCAAGACCTACAGCCTGACAGCCCAGAAAGAATTGAATCCTGCCAGCATCTCTTGAGCTTGCAAATAGATCCTCCACGATTGAGTATCAAATCTCTCTGTTGGAGAGAACCCAGAGCAGAGGGGCCGGCACAGCTATGCCTGTGTTCCTGACCCACAGAAACTAGGAGACAGTGCATGTGAATTGTGCTAAGCTGCTAAGTTTGTGGTGATATTGTTACACCTTGATAGACTTCTTATTCTGGCATTTTGGTATTTTAGTACATGGTATCTAACAAATACCCCAAAATGTGAAAGTGGCTTTGAAACCAAGGAGCGGTCCAAGTCTAGAAGAATTTGGAGGAGGGCGACAAACTCCACATTGTCTGGAATAGGTTATTGGTAGAAATATGGACTTTATTCCTTCAAATTTATGTGAATTAAAAGAAAAAAAGAAATGTGGACTTTAAAGATATTCCTAAGCTCAGAAGGAAATGAGGAACATGTTTTAGGAAACTGGAGGAAGGGAATTTGTTATCTGATGGCAGGAAACTTAGTTGTATTGTCTCTTGCAGTTACGTGGAAAGCAGAACATGTAAGTAATAGGTTTGGGTATATAGTTGAAGAGGAAACTGAGCCCTGATCTTTAGCATAAGACTCGCTTCTTGCTTGAGAGACCTGGAGAATCACGAGAATGGCATGTGAGTTGACTGTATGCAGAAGATGAAAAAACTGGCCTCCAAGGGAGAACGTATATGTGAGGTGTGGCAATACCAGGTCCAATGGCTACAGTGAAGATTCTCTAGATTCTAAAGGTGTCTTGACTAGAAGCAGAGATCTTGTGAAACAAATCGGAGACATTCTGACACTTTCATAACGCTGATGTCTGATAAGTAACTTTTAACTACTTTTTCCTGCTTTGTGATAATAAATAGGGACCCGGAGGTTTACTCAGGAGGGCTCCACCCAGAGTTCCTCCGCCCCTAGACATAGACTCTGTGTCAAGCCTCTTCATTCCTTGTGCCAAGCCCCCCTGTTTGGTAACCCCAACCCCCTTCATATAGTAATGGACATTTCTGAGCAAACTATTGAAGCTGTCACTGGGTTTCTTGATATTTATAGTAAGATGTGAGAGGAGAGAAATAAATTGAGAGAAGAACTGTGAAACAAAAGATCTGGGAGTTGAGTTTGAAGATTCTCAGTCTCCTCAGATGGGAGAAGATGCTAGAACATAAATGGCTTCCGGGCATTGTCAGGAAAAGTGGCAAAGAGAGAAAGCTTAGGGCATGACTGTGTAACTTGTGGTTTAGCCAGGTGAGGTGGGTCACACCTGTGATCCCCACAACACTGGAAGCTGAGGTGGGAGGGTCTCTTGAGCTCAGTTCAAGGCTTCAGTGGTGCCACCACGTGGTAGCCTAGGTGACAGAGCAGAGACTTGTTTCTTTTCTTTTTTTTTTTTTTTTTTTGAGACACAGTCTCCCTATGTCACCCATGGTAGAGTGCTGTGGCATCACAGCTCACAGTAATCTTAAACTCTTGGGCTTAAGCGATTCTCTTGCCTCAGCCTCCCAAGCAGCTGGGACTACAGGCGCCCGCCACAATGCCTGGCTATTTTTTGATTGCAGTTGTCATTGCTGTTTAACAGGCCTGAGCCGGGCTCGAACCTGCAAGCTTCAGTGTATGTGGCTGGCTTTCTACTCATTGAGCTACGGGCACCAAGCCAAGATCTGTTTCTTAAAACAAAACCAACATCCTCACAAGAACCAAAGAATCAGAGTATTCAGTTATACAAAGAGCCCTTGAAAAATGTTAAGACTATGCTTCAAGGAATATTTCAGTTTAAGGACATTGTTCCTCAGCATACAGGAGCTCAAGGTAGAGAAGATCTTACCTAGAAAACATTTCAAGTACCCCAAACTAACACATTGTGCCACTGGAGCTTGATAACATTTTTGGATCTGGCTTTTATCTAATGGGTGAACACCCGGTGAAATTCACAGAAGGCCTACATAAGTTTTTGAGACAATTCTATCACCCCAAGCACTGCAAGATTGGACTAAAAGGGACAGAAATAGTAGAAAATGGAAAGGTGTTGGACTTCCAAAATTCTACTAATGGAAAGCAGCACAAGAAACTACTCAGCTTTAAGCACGTACACCTTCCATGAAAAGGAAGGAAGATTCAGAAGGTAGAACCAATAGGGCAGAAGTTGCGTCAAATCTCACAGAAAACCTAATCGAGGAACTTCCAGCATTTGCTGAGGTGCATTTCAGCATTGCTATAGGCCACTGCCTTTGTACCTCCCATTCCCCGCAGCCTCCACTTTTCAATGGGAATATCTCTTGCTGTTTTCCTTTGCTTGTACCACCACTGTACGTTGGGTGTCCAGGGAAGGAAAACTTGCCTCTAGTTTCACAGGTCTGCAGATAGAGAGGAGTTGTGCTTCAGGGAATGTACTGAGGACCAAGGGGTAGACTGCAGTAGGCATTTTCTAAAATGGTCCTCAATGATCCCTGTCTTTTGATACTCACAACCTTATGTCATCCCTTTCTCTTAAGTAACTTGCTTCTAACCCATAGAATACCTCAATGTTGAGGGACTATCACTGCTATGATCAGATTACAAAAGATCCAGACTCCTATCTGGCAAGCAGACTTTATTCCCTGATGGCTTTAATGAGGCAAGTTGCCATGTTGGGGCACATGTGTCAAGGGACTCAGGGCAGCCTCTGTCCAGCTGCTAGTTGGAAACTGAGGCCCTCTTGCCAACAACTCACAAAGAACTGAATCCTGCCAGCAACCACATGCAGCAGCTTGGAAGTGTGTCCTTTGGTTAAGCCTTCTGATGAGACCTGGTGTTAGCCAGCCCTGCCTGGCTAACACCTTGATTATAGCCTTGTGAGAGACCTTCAAGTGGAGGACACAGTTGTAAGTGTGCTGGAGGCCTGAGTCACAGAAACTGTGAGGTAATGTGTTTTCAGCAGCTAAGTTTGTGGTAATTTGTTACATAGCAATAGGAAGAATTTACCTATTATACTGCCAAAGTTGGAAAAGATACTCAGTATTTGCAAGATTCTGGGGGACAGGCATTGTCATACAATGTTGGTGAGAGCAAATTGTAGCACAGCTTTCTGAAGGCAATTTAAAGGAAAGAAAACAAAATCCTAAAAGTAAATATCTTTTGATCCACTTAAGTCCACTGCTAGGAAACTATCCAAAAAAGAAAAATTGTGAAATCACATAGTTATTACATTTGTAGTTTATAACCTTAAACAAATTGGAAGAAGACCAGAATCCTAACACTCTGGGAGCTAAGGTGGGTGGATCACCTGCACTCAGGAGTTCCAGACCATCCTGAGGAAGAGTGGGACCCTGTCTTTACTAAAAAATAGGAAAAACTAGCCAGGTGTTGTGGCAGGTGCCTGTCATTCCAGCTAATTGGGAGGCTGAGGCAAGAGGATCACTTGCGCCCAAGAGTTTGAGGTTGCTGTGAGCTACGTTGCCATAGCACTCTACCCAGGGTAACAGAGTGTCTCAAAAAAAAAAAAAAAAAATGGAAGAAACCTAAAGGAGTGTTTATTTGAACATACTGAGACATACAAGAATAGAAATATTGTGCAGCCGCTAGGGAATATGCTCTACAAGTGTATCTATGAACATAAATTATTCAATGACATGAAATGAATGCCACATTGCTAAGCCAAAAAAAAAAAAAAATCAGGTTAAAAAATAACATGCTTAGGTCATTCACTAATAAATATTAGTTCATTAACATTTTATTTATTCATTTATTTTTGAGACAGAGTATCACTTTGTCACCTTCAGTAGAGTGCCATGGCATCATAGTTCACAGCAACTTCAAACTGTTGGGCTCAAGCAGTCCTCTTGCCTCAGCCTCCCAAGTAACAGAGACTACAGGTGCCGGCCACAACGCCTCACTAGTTTTTAGAGATGGGATCTCGTTTTTGTTTAGGCTGGTCTCAAACTCCTGAGCTCAAGCTATCCACCTGCCTTGACCTTTCAGAGTGCTAGGATTACAGGGGTCAGCGGCCTTGCCAGACCCTAAATTCATTAACATTGTAGAATATGTGTAGGTGTATATGTGGATTGAGAGACATTTGGAAAGACAGTCCCAAAATTTTTACAGTAGTTTACAATGGCCACGTTTAGGAATTAGGATTTGGAGTGGTTTTTACTTTTTTCTCTATCTGATGGTTCTCAACCTTCCTAATGCCACCACCCTTTAATACAGTTCCTCATGTTGTAGTGACCCCAGCCAGAAAATTATTTTCGTTGCTACTTCATAACTGTAATTTTGTTACTGTTATGAATCGTAATGTAAATATCTCTATGCAGGATTGTCTTAGGCGACCCCTATGAAAGGGTCGTTTGACCCCCAAAGGGGTGGTGACCCACATGTTACGAACTGCTACTTTATACTTTTCTGAATTGTTTGAATATTTTATGTAAATAATTAACCAGAATAAAATAAGTTTTTATTTGTCTTTTAAAATTGAGGAAGAAGCTTATTGTTGATCACAGAAAAATTTGTCTCAAGAGGATTATTAGTGTAAGTAGTATTGAAAGTGCTGGGTGGCGCCTGTGGCTCAGTGGGTAGGGAGCCTGCCCCATATACCGAGGAGGGTGGCGGGTTCAAACCCAGCCCCAGCCAAACTGCAACATAAAAATAGCCGGCCGTTGTGGAGGGTGCCTGTAGTCCCAGCTGCTTGGGGAGGCTGAGGCAAGAGAATCACCTAAGCCCAGGAGTTGGAGGTTGCCATGAGCTGTGATGCCACAGCACTCTACTGAGGGCCATAAAGTGAGACTCTGCTCCCCTCCAAAAAACAAAGTGCCAAAAATATGTATATACATTTTAAGAAAGGAATAAACTGTATTAAAACTGTAATACTCAATATGTACTGATAACAAAAGATTAAGGATTAAGACAAGTCATATTTGACTTCTGCAACTACAGGAGGTGCTCAGAGTGGTTACTCTCAGCATCCAGAAACTTCTGATTATGGTGAACTACTTACTGCTCAGGCAACGCTGACCAGCGTGTCCACTTGCATCTGCGCAGGCTTTTCACTTTCTTCCAGAAGTCCCGCCAGCGTAGCTGGTGTTCTATGGTACGCCCCATGCTTTAAGGTCCCCCACAGGTAGAAGTCAAGGGGTTTTAAGCCAGGAGAACGTTAAATACCACTTCAAAATGGTCTTATGATCCTCAACCCACAACTGTGTTTCTGCCATGTGGTGCTGCTAGCATCCATTTGATTAACACTATCTATACTTATGACGTTTCATTAACGTCATACTATACATTACTATTGTAATTCAATTCAACTTCAAAAAGTAATACAAAGACAATGTCTCTTAAAATGTTTACATTTTTTGGTACCCCTGATATTTACAGGTTTTGGCTGGGGCGGGGTTTGAACCCGCCACCTCTGGTATATGGGGCCAGTGCCCTACTTCTTGAGCCACAGGCACCGCTTGGTACCCCTGATATTTATTAGTTAGCATGATATAAATTTAAAATGCCTCCCTGGCAGACACTTCTTCTTCTTTTTCTTTTTTTTTTTTTGTAGAGACAGAGTCTCACTTTATCGCCCTCGGTAGGGTGCTGTGACGTCACAGCTCACGGCAACCTCCTACTTCTGGGCTTAGGCGATTCTCTTGCCTCATCCTCCTGAATAACTGGGACTACAGGTGCCTGCCACAACGCCCGGCTATTTTTCTGTTGCAGTTTGGCCGGGCCGGGGCTTGAACTCCCCACCCTCATTAAAAGGGGCTGGCGCCCTACTCACTGAGCCATAGGCGCCGCTCTGCAAACACTTTTTATGAGTTGTAATATTGAGCGGCGCAGATGGCTCAGTGAGTAGGGCGCCGGCGCCATATACTGAGGGTGGCGGGTTCAAACCTGGCCCTGGCCAAACTGCAACAAAAAAATAGCAGGGCATTGTGGCAGGCACCTATAGTCCCAGCTACTCAGGAGGCTCAGGCAAGAGAATCACCTAAGCCCAAGAGCTGGAGGTTGCTGTGAGCTGTGACGCTACAGCACTCTACTGAGGGCGACAGGGTGAGATTCTGTCTCTAAAAAAAGAAAAGAGTTGTAGTATTTATTTATGTGTGCTGTTTTATGGAGGCTAGGCTGGCAAACAATACCACTACTACCGCTAAGTGTTAAGATATGTCAATCCATGTCATTTATTAATATACCCAGAAGCTTTCAGTTTCTTTATAATATTTTTCTAAAATGGTGAAACCTTCATCACCAAAAGGAAAAACTTCTTTAGAAGGTGATAAATATTGTGAACTTCCAATAGTGTGAATTGTGAAAAAAAAAAAAAAGAAGATAATACGTAGTTTCTCCAGCAGAAAGGAAAAAATAACACTTCAAACCTCATCTGAAACCTAAGGTCTGTAAAAAAGTGAGTAGCTATTCTGGTGGCTGAGCAGAAAGGAAAGAAACAGCTGTCCCTGCTGGGAAAGACAAAAGTGTTCATGTAAATTAGTAACCTCAGATGCGCTGGCTGGAGTGGACGCAAGAGCTGAGAATGTAATCTGAAAACTCAGCTTTGGCAGTTAGCAAGTTCAGCACGTGGCCTTGCTTTATCTAATAAATCCTACATTTGATGAATTACTGGAACCCAGTACATTTTTTTCTCTTCTTTTCATTGAAACCTAGTGAAAGTGAATTGCAAGTGTGATTACTATTTGGAGAAACTCATTCGGTCACTGCTATGAGCCTTAATCCAGATAAGCCATTTTGTGAAATATGTATGAGAGCTTCAGTGCAAAGCTGTCACGATTACCATAAAAGATAGTTCTGATAGGTAATGTTTTTTTTTTTTTTTTTTAAATAAATATGTTAGGGCATTACTTTCTTGGAAGAATAAAGACAAAAAGCTATAATGTGAAATATCTAGTTACTTTAAAATAAAATGTGTAATTGTACCTAGTTTTGGCCAAGATAATTGTCAGCTTTTTACTTTTCTATAAGTAACAAATAAAATTTAAGTCTGGGTACAGAAGCTACACCTGTAATCCTAGCACTGGGAGGTTGAGGTGGGAGGATCACTGGAGCTCAGGAGTTCAAGACTAGCCTGAGCAACAGTGAGACCCCATTTCTGCAAAAAATTAGAAAATAACCCCCACTAGAAACAACCAACTCTGCCCCCCAAAAAAGAAATAAATTTAAGATTTTAAATTTCTTAAATTTAAGTGAAAGCACTGGACAGGTGCAAATCTACCAAGCAACCAATTATCTTGTATTTATGATTCTTATTCCTAAGAAGTTGTTTTGTTCCCTATTTTTTCTACAGTAAAGTAAGAAACTCCCCTATCAATGCTTTAGTTATAACCTCCCCTTCCAAATACTCAGACTTCAATAATAGACAGTTATTTCTGAGAAGGATATTAACAAGCTTTGCCTGAAGTTATGCTCTCAGACAGTGGTTCTCAAGTTTCCTGATGCCGGGGCTCTTTAATACAGTTCCTGTGGATCACGACCCACAGGTTGAGAACCACTGCTCTAAGAAATAATGGAGTTCTTTGTTAAAAGAGTTAGGTCTAGGCTCTGTGCCTGTAGCTCAGCGGCTAGAACATAGAACATACACTGGAGCTGGAGGTTCAAACCCAGCTTGGGGTTGAACAAGAAAGACAACTGCAACCAAAAAATGGCCAGGCATTGTGGAGGACGCCTGTAGTCCCATCTACTTGGGAGGCTGAGGTGAGAGAATTGCTTAAGCCCTAAAGTGTGAGGTTGCTGTGAGCTGTGATGCCACGGTACTCTACTGAGGGCAACATAGTAAGACTCTCTCTCTCAAAAAAAAAAAAGAATTAGGTCTAGTGATGATGAAAAGCACCTGGAGGGTAGGTTTAGAACAGAAAGGAAATTGTGCATCTTTGGAGAATTTTACTGAAGTGGAGCTGAGAGATGGTATTAAAGAAGAATGCCTGAGTCTGATGGAAATAAGAGTAAAAGGATGTATTAGACATATCGGGCTGCTACTACAGAATACTACAGACATTTATTTTCTCACAGTTCTGGAAGTTAGAAGCCCAAGATCAAATGCTATCAGAATTAGTTTCTTCTGGCCTCTCTTTGGGTTATTGATGGCTACCTTCTTGCCATGTCCTCACATGGCCTTGGTTCTGTGTGTCTTTGGAGAGAGAGAGATCTCTGATGTCTCTTCCTCTTCTTATAAGGACACCAGTCTTGTTAGTTTAGGGACCCATCCATATAATGTCATTTAACCTTGATTACCTCCTTAAAGGCTCCATCTCCAAATACAGTCACACTGGGGTTACAGCTCCAATATATGAATTTGCAGGGGAGGGAATACAATTCTGTTTATAGCATAGGATAAAACCTGGGTTTATTCTATTGATTTGAAGACAAGTATGTCATAAAATTGGCTTGCCAACATCCTTTTCTAGAACATAAGCTCCATGGGGGTAGGAAGGGTGTCTGACTTGTACACTGTGGTACTTCTAGCACTTTCTGTAGTACCCTTTAGTATAAATATTGAACTAATGAATTAATGAATGTGGTAATTGGAAATTTGGGTAAGAGGAAGGCTGTTTCAATGGTTTAAGATGTGAGCTACTAAGTGCCTACACTCGGTGGTGGAGGGAATAAAGAGGAAGGGTGACAACGAGTAACAATGAGCAGTGACAGTAATAAGTGGGGTAAAGGGGAGGGAATAACCATGGATGACTAATGCTCTGTGACTGAGTGACATGGTGATCACTGTCCCATTAGTGAAAATAGAGAAGATGAGGAAAGGTAGTCCACTATTAATAATCCTCACTTTGAAATGAGGTTACTCTTAGGACTTATACAGAATTTGAAAAACTGGAAGTCCTCTAGCTTCTCCAGATGTTTCCTGAAGGTCCTCTGAAGACATACAATATCTTTCTCTTTCATCACCATTCAAGGCTCTTATTTTCTTACCATCCTTACCTTCTGTGGCAGTCCGGAGAAAAATATAAGAATTAGAATTACACATTTCTTTTCTCCTTCTAGTAATGCTACTCCTTTTATTTGTGGTAGCCACAGTAGAAATAGAAGTTATGGTCATGTTGGGCATCACAATGACATAAAACTTCTAGGCACTAGTGTTCTTATTTCAAGATGATTTTCTTTTCCTGACTGCTTCTTTGTATTAATAAATCTGAAAGAAATGACTCAAAAGTAACTTTCTCAGTTCCCTAGCTGAGTTATTTATGAATGGGATTTGCATCCAATAGCAATCTACTTTCTGAAAGAGTTTATAATTACAACATCTCAGTTAATACCAGAAACTTTTTGGACATGCCCATTGTCTCTTCTGAGCAAACTATTCTTGGTAACTTTAAAATTGAAACTCAAAAAGTTGTTAAATATAGATTTAAGTAATTGGATTATGTCCACTAATAAGATTTAGCACCAGGAAATTATTTGCTTATCGTGAATGATTGGAAGGCTTTCTTCTAGCTTTTACTCTAACTGCTGCAAAAGCTTAAGAACCAAATTCAGTGTGGACGCACACTCCCCTAACAGACTATGTTAATGTTTTCTATGAGGAGGCAGCATTTTATAGAACCTTGAGTATAGGACTTGTTCACTGGGTATTTGCATCCTATGAATCTGACTGATAACTAGAATCTACAGAGAACTCAAAATAATCAATAAGAAAAGAGCAAACCCATTTATAAGTGGTCAAGAGACTTGAACAGAAACCTCTTGGAAGATGATGGATGAATGGCCAGCAAACACATGAAAAAATGCTCATTATTCCTAATCATCAGAGAAATGTAAATCAAAACCACTCGGAGGCTCTGTGCCTGTAGCTCAAGTGCCTTAGGCGCCAGCCACATACACCAGAGCTGAAGGGTTCAAATCCAGCCCGGGCCTGCCAAACAACAATGACAACTACAACCAAAAAATAGCTAGGTGTTGTGGAGAGTGCCTGTAGTCCCAGCTAGAGGGGAGGCTGAGGCAAGAGAATAGCTTAAGCTCAGGAGTTGGAGGTTGCTGTGAGCTGTGATGCCATGGCAGTCTACCAAGGGTGACAGCTTGAGGCTCTGTCTCAAAAAAAAAAAAAAAAAAAGTCACTCTGAGATATCACTTAACCCCAGTGAGAATAGCCCACATCCCCAAATCCCAAAGCTGAATGTGGAGAGAAGGGAACACTTTTGCACTGCTGGGGATTGCAAACTAATACAGCCTCTATGGAAAGAAGTATGGAGAATCCTCAAAGAGCTAAAAGTAGATCTTCCATTTGATCCTGCATCCCATTACAAGGCATCTACCCAGAAGAACCAAATCATTTTATCACAAGGACATTTGCACTAGTATGTTTGCTGCAACTCACTTCAAAATTGCCAAGATGTGGAAGCAACTGAAGTGTCCATCAACCCATGAATGGATTAATAAACTCTGGTATATGTATACCATGGAATACTATTCAGCCAGAAAAAATATGGGGACTTTACATCTTTTGTGTTTACCTGGATGGAGTTGAAATATAATCTTCTTAGTGAAGTGTCACAAAAATGGAAATGCAAGTATTTAATACTAATATGAAACCAATAGAAAAATAGCGATATGCCCACATGAGAGAAAAACACAAGCATACTCAAGTCGGGGGGAGGGAATAGGTGAGAGAGGGATGAGAGAAGGAGGGGGGGACTGGTAAGCTCTCATCTAAGTTGCACAATGTAAGGGTATAAAACACATCCTCTGGACGAAAGGCTCAACTACAACTTGAACTTTACCTTAGACACCCAAACAACGTAACTTAATCATGGGTACCCTCGTATTAATCTGAAATTTAAAAAAAGTATACCGGACCTACATTCAGAGGTCCTAGATTGTTGTCATAGGTCCTGCTGAAAATATTTGGTTGTGTTTTTAATAAATTGGACAACTAGTTAATAATTTACAAAGAGAAATTCCCCTTCCCAACGATCAGAATGTGCATATCCATTGACCAAGAATCTAATTCCAGTATATAATATAATTTATGATGTCATTTCTCACGATTTTAATTCTTCTTTTGTAATGTTAGAGGTTTGGATAAGATAACCGTTAAGGTTCCTTTCTTTCTAAAAGTTCCTATTCCATGGGCTGCGTCGTAGAAAGGGGAAGCAGCAAACAAAACTTAGAAAATAGGTGGATTTGGTAGCAGGTGCTATGTGAGCATTTAATGTGAATTAGTTCTTCAATTGATGAGGTAGGTATTATTATCATGCCCCTTTTATAGATGAAGAAGCCAAGACTTCTAGGCATTAGGTAATCCCACAGCGAGTGAGTGGCAGAGACGGGCTGTGGATATGGGTCTGTCACACTCCAGAGTTAGGAAGCTAAAGTCCGTGCTGTACAAGCTCTTACTTGTCACATAGTGGCAGTTTTGAGGAATGTTTACCCAAGAGCAAGAAACAGTATGATCAAGAATTTTTATTTTTTGACAAGTTATAGATTGGTAATAATTCTCTGGATATTTTCTGTCCATTCAATATTATAAGTATATAAGATTTGTAAGTAGAAAAAGTAAAGAGATCTTTGACTACAAAGGGCAAAATAAAGCCAGATTAGGTACTCTGCCTCCAAATCTAATGAAATGAGCAGAAGTGGTGAAAAAACAAAAAACAGAGGAGAACAACTTTTCATCATAAATATCAAAAAGCTATGGCCAAGGAAAATGGCAGAACTTTCTGACACCACCCACCCCCGGCAGGGATAGTGCTGAGAACATGGTTAAGTTTTATTAATGTCATCCAGTTTGGAAAGCAGCAGTCAGAAGAAAAAAACAGGTGGTCCTGGGAAAGGTAGAAGGAAATGTGGCAAGGATACCAGCCTCTGCTTACCCCGTGGGGCCTGACAGAGGCAGGGGCGCCTCCATAGTTTCCCATATTCCAGGCCCTTGTGCTGAGCTGGAAGAACAAGAGGGATAGATCCACAGCTAGGTGAAGGTGTGCACTGCTGCATATTCTTAACTGGACTTCAAAAGAGAAATCAGAGCTCCTTCTGACCTGGTGCAAGCCTCCCCTCACTCAACCCCCGCTATGCACTCTGGCTAAAGATAAGTGGATTGGCAGCAATCCAAGGCCTTGAACTAGCTCCACATGGGGAAGCCAGACTGGTCCTAAATAAAGTAGAGACAGTGTATCAGAACAGATGAGAAGTCAGGACAGGGCTATGCAATTTAAACTGAGAAAAATGAAAAGAAATGACAGGGCGAGTAAGCAAACATGTGAGAGCGGGAGGAATGAGAACAAAAAGGAAAAGAAGTGAGGAGAATATGTACACCATGGAATATTATGCAGCCTTAAAGAAAGATGGAGACTTTACCTCTTTCATGTTTACATGGATGGAGCTGGAACATATTCTTCTTAGTTAAGTATCTCAAGAATGGAAGAAAAAGTATCCAGTGTACTCAGCCCTACTATGAAACTAATTTATGGCTTTCACATGAAAGCTATAACCCAGTTATAACCTAAGAAGATGGGAAAGGGGAAGAGGAAGGGAAGGGAAGGGGGAGGTGGACGGAGGGAGGGTGATTGGTGGGATTACATCTTACGAGGGTATATGTGAAACTTAGTAAGTGTAAAATGTAAATGTCTTCACACAATAACTAAGAAAATGCCAGGAAGGCTGTTAACCAGTATGATGAAAATGTGTCAAACAGTCTATAAAACCAGTGTATGGTGCCCCATGATCGCATTAATGTACACAGCTGTGATTAAAAAAAAAAAAAAGTGAGGAGAAGAAAAAGAGAAAAAAGAAAGAACATGGTGTAAAAAGACACATGTTTCAAAGTAAAAAATAGCTTTTAAAATAATGGAAATATGCCTCCTCCAAACAAGAAAAGATTCCCTGGAAGTGCTTTAAGGTATAGAATAACTTTATAATGCTATTTATTCTGGAACACTAAGGCTCAAAATGAGGTAATTCAATACCAAAGTGAAATGAATGGGGGAATTTTCAGAGCTAAGGAAACTAATTGAGACCAGAAATACAGCCACTGCAGATCTCACAAATAATTTTGGAAGTGCAGAGAACAGGATAGACATAGTTGAAAACAGAATTAATGGCACGGCATCCTCACAATAATCAGTGAATACAGAGAAAAGGGAAAAAGAGATTAAGATAAGTAGAAGGCAGTCAATATAGAGGACAAAGACTGTAAAATAATAAGAAATTTATAATATTTGTATTTCTATGAGGAGGAAAACCGGACCTGCTATACAAAAGCAATGGAGCACTATCTACAAACTTCCGAGGATGAGGAAGTGTGGCCCAGCAAAATTGTTGTCTGGTCATAAAGTCAATAAACAGCCTTTCTTAAACATGAAAAAGAAGAGGGAATGTAGTATTTAGAAACCCGTGTGTAAAAGATATAGAACCTGTAAGCCCTTCTCCAAAACCAAACCAAACCAAAACTTTTGACATCAAAATTCAGCCAAATAAATGAATCAAGATAAAAAATTAGGAGTGGTGAAAGAACTGAAAATAAGCAGTTGATCTATTTTAAAATAGAACAAAGACTAAATAACAAGGGTATCATAATTATAGAATGTGATTTGATTGTTTATAACCTGGCAAAGTAAAATATAATTAATGAGAAAAGGAGTGGGGAAAATCGTAGGGAGGAGAAATTGTTAAGAAATTGTTAAGAAGTTGTATCACCTCATCTTTCATAGCAGGGAGTCAACCCATCCTATCTAAACTTAAACCATGTGGTTAAAAAAAACAAAAATGTTTTCAGACTTTTGATGATTTTTATTATCTCTTTGCTTATCCTGAGAGCCAGAGAGGAAAGCCAGCACCTGTGTGCCAGACTGGCCTGCAGCTGTGTTTTGGTTTTGGAAGGCCATTTCAATGTTTTGAAATATTTCAAAATCTGAACGTCTTTAGATGGAGGTGCCCCAGCCTGTTCTCCACCCTTAAATTTCACACATTTGAGGGCTTACTTGGCCTTGTCTTTGGAGGATTTTTTAGGAACTAATATTTCCTATGGTGAAGAATCACTTATATGAAATTCATTAATTCCTAGAGTAAGATAAAATAATTGATCAATAGATACGCTTCTGCCCTTTCTTTGGCAAGATGGTGGAGTACAACTTCACTACTTGAATTGTGCTTTTTTGGGATTGGCATCTTGTCTTTCTGCCCCTTGAGTTTCTGGTTCAAACCCATCACCCTTGGTATATGGGGCCAGCGCCCTACCCACTGAAGCACAGGTGCCGCCACCCTTGAGTTTCTGTCTGTGAAGGAGCTATAGAATGAAAAAGAATTATTACAAGGGCAATTGGGTCTTCTTAGAGATACCAGCGTGAAAGACTTTGTATGGATGTATACAAAAACCTTTATCCCAGTGATATTCCTCATGCTTTGAGAGAAAAAAAGAACCACAGTTGTTGCATACCTGAAACAGCTACAGGTGGAAACAGAACCAATTGTGGAGATGTTTGAAGATGCAGAAACTATAAGGCAAGTACAGTCAATCAGAGATGGCTGGATGCTGTTTGACTACCTGATGGACAAGCTTGGTTTTAGCCAGAATATTTAGATACACTGCACAGTATGCAAAATTCCAGTATGAATGTGGGAGTTACTCAGGAGCAGCAGAATATCTTTTTTTTTTTTTTTTTAGAGTGTTGGTTCCAGTAACAGATACAAATGCTTTAAATCCACTATGGCAGAAAACTAACATCTGAAATCTTAATGGAGAATTGGGATGCAGCCATGGAAGACCTTACATGGTTAAAAGAGACCATAGATGAGCTGGGCGCAGTGAATCACACCTGTAATCCCAGCACTTGGGAGGCCAAGGCGGGTGAATTGCCTGAACTCACAGGCCTTAGTCAGAGTGAGACCTTGTTTCTAAAAATAGCTGAGCATTGTGGTGGACTCCTGTAGTCCTAGCTACTAAGGAGGCTGAGGCAGGAGAATTGCTTAAGTTTAGGAGTTTGAGGTTACTCTGAGCTGTGACACCATGGCACTCTACCAAAGGTGACAAAATGAGACTGTCTCAAAAGAAAAAAAAAAAAAAAGGCCATAGATGATAATTCTGCGAGTTCTCCACTTCAGTCTCCTTAGAAGAGAACATGGCTCATTCTCTGGTCTGTTTGTTTACTTCAACTACCCCAAAGGTCATGATAATATAATTATTATTATTATTTTCTTTTTTTTAGAAACAGAGTCTCACTTTGTCGCCCTGGGTAGAGTGCTGTGGTGTCACAGCTCACAGCAACCTCACAGCTCTTAGGTTTAGGTGATTCTCTTGCCTCAGCCTCCTGAGCAGCTGGGGCTATAGGCGCCTGCCACAACGCCTAACTATTTTGGTTGCAGTTTGGATAGGGCTGGGTTTGAACCCACCACCCTCGGTATATGGGGCCAGCGCCCTACTCACTGAGCCACAGGCACTGCTCAGTCATGATAATATTATTGATCTATTCCTTTACCAACCACAGTACCTTTTAAGGGGGGTGGAGTGACAGAGTGTTACTTTGTCACTCTTGGTAGAGTTCTGTGGCATCATAGCTCACAGCAACCTCAAATTCTTGGGCTCAAGTGATTCTGTTGCCTCAGCTTCCTGAGTAGCTGGGACTACAGGTGCCTGCCAGAATGCCTGGCTAGTTTTGTTTTTTTTTTTAGAGACGGGGTCTTTCTCTTGTTCAGGCTGTTTTTGATTTTATGAGTTCAAGCAATCCACTTGCCTCGGCCTCCCAGAGCACTAGGATTACAGGTGTGAGCCACCTGGCCAGCCCAACCACAGTATCTTAATGCAAATCAGACAAAGTGTCCACATATTCTTCGCCATCACAGCTCACAGCAACCTCAAAATCTTTTTAGGCTTAAGCGATTCTCTTGCCTCAGCCTCCCAAGTAGCTGGGACTACAGGCGCCCGCCTCAATGTCTGGCTATTTTTTGGTTGTAGTTGTCATCATTGTTGTTTGGCAAGCCTGGGCTGGATTTGAACCCACCAGCTCTGGTGTAAGTGACTGGCGCCCTAGGTGGCTGAGCTACAGGCGCCAAGCCAAACAAGAATATCCTAAAATGCGGGCAGTGCTAAAAGATCTAGTAAAAGTTATTCAACAAGAGTGTTACGATACAAAGACGCAATGATAGAATTTGCTGAATGCTTGTATATTAACTTTGACTTTGAGGGGTTAAAAAAAAGATGAAGGAATGTGAATCAGTGCTTGTGAATGACTTCTTGGTGGCTTGTCTTGAGCATTTCATTGGAAATGCCCATCTCTTCATAGCTGAGACTTTTTGTTGCATCCACTAGTGTATCAGCATTAACTTGTTATCAGATAAACTGAACATGACTTGTTCTGAAGCTGAAAGAAGATTGTGAATTTGATCAGAAACACAAGTCTTGATGCCAGGATTTATTCTAAATTAGGTCGTATGGTTATGGGTAACAGTGCAGTTTCACCCTATCAGCAAGTGATTGAAAAGCCTTTCTTTTAGAAGCCAGATGTTATCCATGAATCTGTAGAAGAAACTTCATCAGAATATAGTAGACCAAAGGCTCCTAACTGGGCAACTTAAGCCTCTGGCTTTGGGCTTGTGTTAGTGAAGCTGTGGTGTCGGCGGGTAGCTCTGGCAGGGTCTAGCTCTCTCTGGCGGGAGAAGGGGCAGGACCCTAGAGGCTAACTGGGAGAAGGAGATGGCAGGAGGCTGGAGGCTGGAGGCTAACTGGGAGAAGGAGATGGCAGGAGGCTGGAGGCTGGAGGCTAACTGTAACATCCAAGATGCATGATAATGACATTACAGTTGGAATGTGTCTGTACTTCTGGAAAACAAGACTTGAATGTAAAGGCACTGCCCAACAAATCTAGAATGAGGGTCTCAACTAGTATAACAAGATTGTTTCAGGCCCAAAATGAAGACCCCTTCCTTTGAAGTTTCTCTGTATGGTTGTGCTGAGGCTGCATCTCGTACCTGGTCAACTGGAGCGCGTACATAGAGTTTTGATATTACTGTCTTCCTTTGCCCAATAGAATAATCTACTCTTCTAACACTTCACTCAAATAGAACTTCAGGAACGTGCCAGGGTCGACATTCTGACACATGTTATCAAGTTTGGATCTTCCCTCCTCTGACACTGATTTGTTACAGTCTCTGACTTTGTCGACATATGGATGCAGAAGTCAGAGAAGCCTAAGAAGATTTTGTCTCCACAACCACATGGGACTGCTTCTGTTTGAAAAAGAAAGGGGTGGCAATGGAAGAGATGGTTGGTTATCACTCAACACCTATCTCCGTCTCCCCTAACAGGAGAATTTTTAAGAAGATAGTAACAGAAGACTCTTCCTGCTACTGAAGAACTGTAAAGAAAAGATGAAAAAATAAAATCAGTATGTAAAGGGTGACATACATTTCAGAAACAATTAAATATTGAGTATAAATTTGGAGTATTTGAATAAAATTGTCTGTGACTCATTAAAAAAAAAATACATCCTTCTCATTTGTTGTGTAAAACAGCCTTTCCCTGGCATAAAAAATTATATGTTGGCCGGGCATGGTGGCTCACACCTGTAATCCTAGCACTTTGGGAGGCCGAGGTGGGTGGATTGCTTGAGCTCACAAGTTTGAGTACAGCTTGAGCCAGAGTGAGACCCTGTCTCTAAAAATAGCTGGGCATCGTGGGGAGCACCTGTAGTCCCAGCTACTGGAGAGGCTAATGCAAGAGAATCACTTAAGCCTTAGAGTTTGACGTTGCTGTGAGCTGTGACGCCATGGCACTCTACCGAGGGTGATAAAGTGAGACTCTGTCTAAAAAAAAAAAAAAATGATATGTTTCCCATATTTTATAATGACAGTAATCTGTTTCCTGGCCAAGGCAGATACTGCTCCCTCTATTTCCCTTTTTGAAACTGGCTGTGACCTAGCCTTTGACTCCATGCACTCAGTGTGACTTTCATGAAGGATCCCTTTCAGCATGCGGGATCACTCCTGGGAAACTTCTTGTTACACTGTGTCTTGCTCTATTTAAAGCTTTGGGGGCTTAGCTGCTGTCACCTTCTAGCTATTTCTTTGGCTCAACTTTAATTTTAAACAGAGTATGAACTGGAACTGAAATGTAGCCAGAAGAAACAGCTGATTGGCTGTGAAGGCTCCTTTGCAAGGTTCTAACCCTGGAAGGAGAGGCTGAACTGGTCATTCTGAGAGCAACTGCATGAGCAGTCCCAGGGTCAACTCTGATAGCTTTCAGAGGGACACTGGGAGGAGTGATATTCCTGCAGGACACCAAAGATTGGGCACTGAGAAAAGAATTGCAGAATTCTTATGCTGGTATTTTCACATAATGGTACTGTAGAGATCTGCTGAAGACAAAATAGATACCACCTTAGAAAAGCAAAATTAGGGCGCCAGCCCCATATGCCGAGGGTGGCGGGTTCAAACCCAGCCCCGGCCAAACTGCAACCAAAAAATAGCCGGGCGTTGTGGCGGGCGCCTGTAGTCCCAGCTGCTCGGGAGGCTGAGGCAAGAGAATCGCGTAAGCCCAAGAGTTAAGAGGTTGCTGTGAGCCGTGTGACCCCACGGCACTCTACCCGAGGGCGGTACAGTGAGACTCTGTCTCTACAAAAAAAAAAAAAAAAAAAAGCAAAATTAGCCTTATATTTAAATTAAATCCTATAATGATCAAGACAGAGGTGCCTGTCACACTTAGTTTTGAATTTTTGAATGTTTCCTTATTTAGAAGGTGTTTTATGGGAAAGAAAAAAGGATGTGAAAATGGGGAAGGAAGAGTAAACATGAGCCATGTGAAAAGAGGAACCAAAGTTTGGTTACTGATTCGAAATGGGCACAGACCAGGGGTGAACTTGATTACTTGAATGACAGGTCATATTTATTTGTCATGGGCAAATTTAGGGGTTTACACACGAGATGTTTTCACTCAACTGCTTCTTGCATTTGTAGGTAATACTATTAAATCGGAGCATTTCCTCTAGTGAGGTGATCGTCCTCTGTTTTAGCCGTGCTTGCAATGAGTGTTCTCCTATGATAATCTCTCTGAACGCACACGACGTATTATCCAATGCAATAGGATTCCTTTTATATGATGTTTTTGTTATGGTATAAAAGTTCATAAATTTGTGTAAGGCCAGTCACAATAAGCCTTAATAAAACTTATCATTGAGCCGAGGATCCAGGCCGTGGCTGCTGTGTCATGCCTCCCGGCCAGGCCACATCTTAGTACCAGCAGATGTCCGTGGTCTACGTGGTAGGAACCTGGACCCTGTTTGGCTCAACATTTGCTTTAAGCAGGAAAAAGGGCAAGTTGCCAGGTGTTGAAGAAAAAAACAGAAGAATGTCTCAACAAATGAATTAATAGAGCCCTTTAAAGGGTTTTATGTGGAAACCATTGCCACATATAAGGAAGATTTTGTTCCAGTTACTGAAAAGATCCTCAACTATTTGGAATCATGAACTGGTGGTCTTGGTCAAGAATCTTGATTGATTGCTTGAATTCTGAAAACCAATACCTTCAGTATTTAAATTTAATAGATGTGGGTTGGGCACCGTGGCTCACACCTATAATCCTAGCACTCTAGGAGGCCGAGGCAGGTGGATTGTCAGAGCTCACAGGTTTGATGTCAGCCTGATCAAGTGTGAGACCCCGTCTCTAAAAAAATAGCTGGGTTTTGTGGCAGGTGCCTGTAGTCCTAGGTACTTGGGAGGCTGAGACAAGAGAATTGCTTAAGCCCAAGACTTTGAGGAAGCTGTGAGCTATGACTCCATGGTGCTCTACTGAGGGCAGCAAAGAGACTGTCTCAAAAAAAAATTTTTTTTATTAGATGTTTTGATTTTCATCTTATGTTTGTGAAAAGTATGTACATCTAATTTAATTTTATTGTAAAATATAATGACTAATAATATGTAATAAATACTTCCTTAAAGGAAAAAAAAATTATCACTGAGAAAAGTAAATTGCGTGTTACTAAAATATTCCAGACATATATAAGCAATGATACATGTCTTAACTCATTGGATACTGAGAAGAACTCTCAAAGGAGATTGTAACCCTCATTCTTTATGCCATTTTATGAAGTTTTTTGAGCTTATATCTGAGTATTGTGCATGGAAAGGGCTGTCTATATTTGATTACATAATTATATTTATTTAATGTTCAATGTATTAAAATTATACAGGGAGTCCATAAAAAGTTTGTGTGTAAATTTAAAATAGTTGTAAATTTTAAATTACAACTATTTTAAATTGCATATGAATTTTATGGACACCCTGTGTATTGAAAAATTATGTTTTTCCCATGCCTCTATGTCAGATTTGCAACTCTTGTTGTTTTATTAATAAATCTTGTAAGTTTTTGTGAAAATTAAGAAAAATTTAATTAAAAAATTAATAGAACATTGATTAAAAATTTCAATGTTCTATTAATTTATAAATTTAACAGATTAGAGTCTTATAAATAAAACCAGTTTCCTGAGTTTTCTTAAACATTCAAAACTACTTTTACAAGTTTAATACTGTATTATCAACTCTAAGATGCCATCAATCGTGAGGTACATGATTATTTTATGTACTACCAAAAAGGGAAAACACTGCCACTGCTATCTTATCACATTGATTGTAAGATACATCCAGATCCATTTTGCATGTTTGCTAAAAAAAAAAAATGTGCATCTGGAATTGGTACTATATATCTGAAATCTTCAATAGTTAAAATGTAGGCATTTTGCTTCTTAGGTTTGAAATAAGCAAAATCTTTCTAAGCATGTAAGCAGTTCTTATAATTCTAAACACATCAAATTAATATACATATTTCTTTTTTTTTTTTTTTTTTTTTTGTAGAGACAGAGTCTCACTTTATGGCCCTTAGTAGAGTGCCGTGGCCTCACCCAGCTCACAGCAACCTCCAACTCCTGGGCTTAAGCGATTCTCTTGCCTCAGCCTCCCGAGTAGCTGGGACTACAGGCGCCCGCCACAACGCCCGGCTATTTTTTGGTTGCAGTTTGGCCGGGGCCGGGTTTGAACCTGCCACCCTCGTTATATGGGGCCGGTGCCTTACTGACTGAGCCACAGGCGCCGCCCCATATTTCTTTATTTTTTATTTTGTTTCATTTTATTTTTTGAGACAGAGTCTCACTATGTGGCCCTATGTGAGCTGCTATAACAAAATACCACAGACTAGGTGCCTTAAACAACAGTTCTCAGGGCTGGAAAGTCCAAGATTAGGGTGCTGGCCAATTTGGTTCTTGATGAGGGCCCTCTTCCTGGCTTGCAAGCAGCTGCCTTTTCACTGTGTCTCCGCATGGTAGAGAGAGAGTGAACAACATCTCTGATGTCTTGTCTTAGGGACATTAAGGATCAATGTCCTTGGCTCAGCACCTGTAACACAGTGGTTATGGCATCAGCCACGTAGACCGAGGCTGGCGGGTTCAAAGCCAGCCTGGGCCAGCTAAATAACAATGGCAACTGCAACAAAAAAAAATAGTCAGGTGTTGTGGTGGGCGCTGGTAGTTCCAGCTACTTGGGAGGCTGAGACAAGAGGATCACTTGAGCCCAAGAGTTGGAGCAGTGGTTCTCAACCTTCCTAATGCTAGAATGTATTTTCATTGTTAAAAAGGGGTCATGACCCACAGGTTAAGAACCGCTGAGTGGAGGTTGCTGTGAGGTACGATACCACCGAACTCTACCAAGGGTGACAAAGTGAGACACTGTCTCAAAAAAAAAAAAAGGACTTCAACAAGCTGGTAGAGAGATGTAAGAAGTAAGAGAAAGGTAATCTGAAATTTACTCCATATTACAAAACCTGATTTAGCCATTTTAAGGAGAATAAGGAGAAAATGTGAAGAGGCTGGGGAGGAAATGATTTTAAAAATAGTTTGTTGTTCATCAACGCAATCTTTTCTCTATTTGGTAGGAGAAGCCTGGGAGAGGCTTACCCTGAGTTGGTACTGGTGGTGAATAATTTCTGGGAGCTACACTTGGCACCAATGGGCTTGTGTCCACTGTCACCAGCTTCTTCCATGACACCCAGGCTAAGCTATTCCTGTCCTAGGACACCTAAAAGCAGCATTTCTCCCTTGAGACCCTCTCCCATCTTCAGTATTCCCTTGCTTCAATCCTATGGGGTTTAGTGTTCTCATGAATCAATTGGTAAAATTCCAAGAATTTTGTGGGACAGCCATAATTAAAATTAAATTATATATACTTACAATTATATTAAAAACAAAAATTGTATTAAAAATATAAAAAGATAAATACTCAGAGCTCCTCACTCCCTGATTATTTTACTGCATTTTACTATTATTTGAGTTCATGAGGTATTTTTTATATTTTTTATCTGTATGGTACAAATACAACATAATGACATACTACTGGGAAGCTTTTCCCACTTCTTTGTTTTTCGTGACCTGTGATGTCACCTTAGTAGCTTGAAATTCACCATGCTGTCCCCCTGGACATTTCCACCATGGAAACCTGCAAATGCTACAAATCAAAGCCTCATGTGTTGTTTTATGTATTGTTTATACTAAGAAACTGATAGAGAAAATGTTAATAATGCAGATTTAATTTAAAAGTGTTAAAACAGTTCCTTTGAGATGAGCACAAAAATTGAGAAAATATTCTTCCAGTGTTTGAAGCTATTAATCTGATTTAGCAGAGAAATCACTGATGTCATTGATGAATGAGTCAAGTTCTGACCTTAGTCTTCTTTGTTTCACTTTCATCTTACTCTTTATCATAAATGTAAATGTCCACTGACACTGGGAACTACAATCTTGCCTCAGTTGCAGCCATGCTTTGGCTACAGGTATATGAGTCCATCAAAAATCAGTGATAATGCTTCATAAGAATTGTCTGCATGGATTTACAAGAGAGTATTGTATATTGTATTATTTTAAAATTGTGTGCTACACATCCCTTATGTTTTATAACAAACACATGTACCTACATAAACACAAAAAGATTTTTCCTCAGAGATCAGATTGTTAATCACAGGGCTGTCTTCTCTTTCTTAGCCTCACTGCAATCATAGCTCAATAACTAAAGGCGTATTTTTAAGGTCTACTGCCTGTCTTGCCTGCTTAGACTATAAGGTCCACAGGGCAGAGAACTTTCTATTGTATCCACAGCCATTTTCTAAGAGCCTAGCTATGTCTGGCCGGTGCTTGATAAGTATTTTTTGAATGAACGGATGGATGAATGAGTGAATCCTAACCCTAACTCTCATTTTCCCATTGCCCAAGATACTTTTACACTTTTCTTACATTTAATATAATTTTAATTATTATTTAATGACGTTTCTTTTTCAAAATCTTAGAATGAATAATTTTTTGTATGCTATACTATTTTTCCCCCTGATAAGAGCTTCTGATTAAGTGGTGTCAAAATAATGCATCTATTTCATTAATATTCTTTTTTGTTTTTGTTTTATTTTTTGAGATAGTTTTACTTTGTTGCCCTGGGTTGAGTGCCGTGGCGCTGCAGCTCATAGCAACCTCGAACTCTTGGGCTCAAGTGATCCTCTTGCCTCAGCCTCCTGAGCAGCCGAGACTATGGATGCCTGCCACAATGCTGGGCTATTTTTAGAGATGGGGTCTCAATCTTGCTCCGAATGGTCTCGAACTCCTAAGCTCAAGCAATCCATTCCCCACGGCCTCCCAGAGTGCTAGGATTACAGATGTGAGCTACTGTGCCCAGCCATTCGTTAATATTCTTGTATTGCTTTATCTAAATGGCTGATTAAACAACTTATTTACAGTCTAATGTCATATTTTTCAAACTTTTTGTTTGTGCCACCATAAGAAATGCATTTTACATAACAATTCTCTAATGCATCCATGGGTGTGTATGCATAATGCAATATCACGGGCTTGTATTTATTAACAAAAACTTTATAAAACAACGATTAATGATATTTTCTACCCTAGGCTAATGTGTCCTAATTTATCTTTTTTTTTTTTTTTTTTTTTGTAGAGACAGAGTCTCACTTTATGGCCCTCGGTAGAGTGCCGTGGCATCACACAGCTCACAGCAACCTCCAACTCCTGGGCTTAAGCGATTCTCTTGCCTCAGCTTCCGGAGTAGCTGGGACTACAGGTGCCTGCCGCATCGACCGGCTATTTTTTTTTTTTTTTTTTTTTGGTCGCAATTCAGCCGGGGCCGGGTTTGAACCCGCTGCCCTCGGTATATGGGACTGGCGCCTTACCGACGGAGCCACAGGCGCCGCCCTAATTTATCTTTTAATAACTCCAGATTATGACTTCATAAACTGATTTTAAAATTAGTGAGTCTAAGCTGCTTTTGAAAAACACTGGCCTTTTGAATATAGCTCTTACCCAGAAGGCAGGATATCCTATTTTACTATTGACTAATTTTAGGCAACTTAGTGAATGTTCCTGTGTCTTCATTTCTCGGTTGTTAAAATGAACAGATGGCATGAGAATGAATGATTCCTGTGAGACTATGGCCAAGGAAAAACAGGCTATGTTGTGATCTAAATCTCAGTTGGCTTAGCATATCAAAGTTCACCTCCTGCTCATAGGAAGTTTGGTGAAAGTTGGCAGCTTTCCAGGGTACTTGTCCCTTTTGTTATGACCTAGCAATCCAGGCTGCTCCAGGTTCTTAGGAACTTTCATCTCAACACTTGACCTCCTTGACTATCATTGCAGGGGAGAAAAAGAGTAGGAGGGTTGCTCTGACTGTTAAATTCTTCCTCCTAGGGCGGCACCTGTGGCTCAATGAGTAGGGCGCCGGCCCCATATGCCGAGGGTGGCGGGTTCAAACCCAGCCCCGGCCAAACTGCAACAAAGAAATACCGGGTGTTGTGGCGGGCGCCTGTAGTCCCAGCAGCTCGGGAGGCTGAGGCAAGAGAATCGCGTAAGCCCAAGAGTTAGAGGTTGCTGTGAGCCATGTGACGCCACGGCACTCTACCGAGGGCGGTACAGTGAGACTCTGTCTCTACAAAAAAAAAAAAAATTCTTCCTCCTAAAAGTGAGACATGTCTGTTCCCAGTCCATTGGCCAAAACTAATTACATGACTCTTCCTAATTATGAGACAAGGAAGTCTGGGGGATCTTGGGGGGCCATATGGATATTCCAATGACTCTAAGTATTTCCTTGAGGTTTCTGGTAAGATAAATACAGTACAGCCTCCATGGTTGACCACTTCTGTACATCCACTACCTTCTTAGGTGGACCTAATTTTCATAGACTAGACATGCACCACATGTATGTATCAGTACAGTGGGCTTAGTTTCTTATGTTGACCACCTCCATATGTTGACCAGTTTGTTACAGTCCTTGGGTAGTTAAGGTTCTACTGTATTCAAATTTAGGTTTCACTTATTTTCTCTCATTGCACGCAATACTCATTCTCCTTCCTAAGAGTTAATCACAGTTCTCACTATATTAATTTCTATTGTCTTATTCATCTCTTGTAATTGTTTAGTTATTAGTTATTTGTCTCTCTTCACATATGCAAGGACCATATCTGTCTTATTCACAGGTGTATTCCCAGTGCCTAGCATGTAATATAGTAGTTTGTTAAGCTTACTACTGTATTTGTTAAATGAATGAATACACATATAATCTGCATTTGCTCTATAGCAGAGAGTTACGTGAATTCTAAATAAGTGCTTTTAAAGTGATCTGAGAGCATGATAGTGAACATGATTTGCAGCTATTTTTCTTTTCTTTTTAGCAATTCAACACCTATTGTTTCTCTGATTGTATAAAAATATCTCAACAGAACATGTTCTCTTCAGTGGAAAAAATTGCTAAAATGGAAATCCATAGCCATTTTAGATCTTCTAGTTTACTTACACTTATATTACTATGTGCTTTTTCAATTTTCAGGGCTCTTTTTTAATGCCTTTGGAAATGTTTAGAAGATCTAGATTTTTTCCTCCTAAGGCTTTACTTTTTTACAGATAACTTGCATTAATAATGGTTAATTCTACATTTTTTACATATATGTGTGTATGTATTTATATATAAAACATCTTATTACCATGGGAAAGTCTTTTGAATCAGTAAATTTGTGGTAAAACAATTCTGTTTGTGTTATTATTCAAATCCATCCCACTTTCCCTATGAATCTAATAAGACTTTTTAAAATCACTTTTTTTTAATCAAGTATTTTATCTCTGGTGTCTGAGGAATCCTTGTGAATATTTATCTTTATTTCTTAGAAAAGAAGAAAAATTAATTTGGTCTTTTATTGCATAAAAAGCAATTTCCTCCCACAACAGCGAGTATAGGGGAGATAACAGTTTTCAACCTCAAAGCAGCATATTCATGCCAGAGACTTAATGTCTGTGTTATAAGATATAAGCGCAAAGATAAAATAGCTTCCTTGAGTTACAGGCAGGAGAAAAGATAACATTGGCCTTAATTAGACCGGGGATGAACTCCAGACCAATTTTTTAAAGCTTGGTAATAAGTCATTCCAAGTCATTCCCATAACATTCATTATGTTTCTGAAAAGCCTCTTTAATATCTTTGGAGTTGATGTCAGTCCTCTTTAACCTTATCGAGTAGTTCCACAGGTACCGCAGAAATTAACAAACAATTCAGTGCTGGTGTCAGCCTGACCAGTGTGTGGCAGACACTTCCCTTTCTTCCAGATGGTCTTACCGGCGGGCCAGCTGGGCCAGTGCCAAAAACTGCTGATTGCTGTTGGACGTGGACCAACCTGCATACATCAGGGGATTCTGAGAGGCAGACTGTGCTCCACTGTTCAATTTTTCTATTCAAATTCGTATTCCCTTAAAGACCATATGTCTTTTTGCCTGTCTACAAGTATTATGCCTGCTTTTTCATTCCTTGAAAGGCTCAGGGATACTTTTTTTGGTAATGTGTTGGTCTAAATGGGCTTTTTACTATGAATAGAAGTAGTGATACATCTTCCTTGGCATGGCTTGGACTTGCTATTGTTATCCCAATTATTTTTGTTACGTATTTTGGAGAGTTAAAGTTTTTCAGTGACTGAAACCCAGATGCCAGCTGTCCCCAAGGACAGCTTCTGTTCTCATTTCATGCAAACCTAGACACATGGCTCGGCACCACTATGCACCCACAGAAAACCCACTTACATGTGGCTAATAAAGGTTTGAACCTTTGCTCTGACTGTGTGACCTTGAATACGTGAATTAACCTCTCCAAGCCTCAGTTTACTTATCTTTAAAATGGAGATTATGGTAGTAGTACTACCTACCTCCCAAGATTGTTGTCAGAATTAAACAATAATAATTCATGTTAATTGTTCAATAATTTGTGTCTGTTTATTTTTATTTTTTTGAGACAAGAGTCTCACTCTGTTGCCCTTGGTAGAGTGCTGTGGCGTCACACCTCACAGTAACCTCTAACTCTTGGGCTTAAGTGATTCTCTTGCCTGTCTCCTGTGTGGCTGGGACGATAGGCGCCGGCCACAACACCCGGCTATTTTTTGTTGCAGTTGTTGTTATTGTTTAGCTGGCCCGGGCCGGGTTCGAACCTGCCACCCTTGGTGTATGTGGCTGGCCCTGTAACCACTGTGCTATGGGTGCCGAGCCTTTGTGTCTGTTCATTAATGGGCAACACAGGCAGTCTCCAAGTTACCAACGTCTGACTAATCTATGACTCATACTTATGGATGAAGGCTATCACAGGCAACAGATAAATGTAGGTGTTCCAACGTACATACAAATTCAAGTTTAGAACAAACCTGTGGAACCTATCTTGTTTTGTAGCCCAGGGACTGCTATGTAGATTTTTGAAAACTTTTTTTTTTGGAGACAAAGTGTCACTACGTCGCCCTTGATAGAGCACCATGGTGTCACAGCTCACAGCAACCTCAAACTCTTGGGTTTAAGTGATTCTCTTGCCTCGGCCTCCCAAGCAGCTGGGACTACAGGTGCCTGCCACAAGGTTTGGTGCAGTTGTCATTGTTGTTCAGCAGGCCCGGGTCAGGTTTGAACCCGCCAGCCTGGGTGTATGTGGCCAGCACCCTACCCATTGAGCTACGGGCACTGTTATCAAAAAACTTTTTATTAAGGAAAATTCCATATTGTGTATAAAAATACAGAGAAAAGTACAATAAACCTGCATAGATTGGTCTTCTAGCTTCAAGGGTTATTGTTAATACTTTATGGGAAGTCTTATTTCATCTTAATTCTGACAATTTACCCATATATCCATTTGAAGAAAATCTCATATTTTGTATAATTTTACCCATAAATATTTTAGTATATGTTTCTGAAATTTAAAGAAAAGCCTTATGTCATGGGTGGCGCCTGTGGCTCAAAGGAGTAGGGCGCCAGCCCCATATGCCGGAGGTGGCAAACCCAGCCCTGGCCAAAAACTGCAAAAAAAAAAAACAAAAACGGAAAGCCTCATGTCTTTTCTTTATTTCTTTTTTTTCTTTCTTTCTTTTTTTTTTTTTTAAAGACAGTCTCAAGCTGTTGCCCTGGGTGGAGAGCTGTGGCATCGCAGCTCACAGCAACTTCCAACTCTTGGGCTTCAGCCATTCTCTTGTCTCAGCCTCCCAAGTAGCTGGGACCACAGGTGTCCGCCACAATACCTAGCTATTTTTTTGTTGTCATTGTTACTCTAGCTGGCCAGGACAGGGTTTGAACCCACCAGCCTCAGTGTATGTGGCTGGTGCCCTACCCACTGAGCATGTTTGTTCCTTTGTCTCCTGCAGTTCTTGTGAACTGGTAGTTAGATCTTGAATTTTGATGCAGATTCAAGTTTGAGTTTTCAGCAAGACCACTTCATAGGTTACCTCCATGAGGAGGTACCTAATGTCTGCCTTCTCTCTTAGTGGTGCTAGCTGGCATCGATGGCTGATGCCTAGATCCACGAATACATTAGGGGCTGCAAGATGGTAGTATTCTAATTCTCATTCATTCTTCATTTTTTAGCTGAAATACTATTTGGTTACACAATGGTATAGTTTAAAGGAAAAATGGGATAAATGTTTGATTCTTTCCCTTTGTCAGTTTTCAGAATAGTAAGCTGGCTCATTAATATCATCCTGGAGTGGCCAATTAGGCTTTATTGGCCTTTAACACCTTTACAAACTCATGAAGTATTTGAAGTATTTTAGTCCTTTGCCATTTTTATTCATATTTGTGCTCAAAATCTCTTATCTCTTGCAGTGAGAGCCTCTTCAGGTTGGCTCCTGAGTCCTGCCCACCCGCTTTCTTTCCTTAGAGACAAAATCTCACTCTATTGCTCAATCTGGAATGCAGTGGCATCATCATAGTCACTGCAGCTTTGAACTCCTGGGCTTAGGTGATCCTCCTGCCTCAGGCTCCTGAATAGCTAGGACTATAGGCACATATCACGACACCTGGCTAACTTTTACAAATTTTTAATAGAGACAGGATCTTGCTGTGTTGCCCAGGTTGGTCTCAGCCTCCCAAAGTGCTGGGACAACAATCATAAACCACTGTGCCTGACCATCCTCTCTCTTTTGACAGCTGTGGCTTCCTCCATTGCACGGATGCCGTGTGGTTTACTCAATGGGTTCCTTATCCATGGATGTTTATGTTATTCCCAGTTTTCGGTTGTAGCAAGTAGTGCTACCATAAATAGATTTGTGCATATGTTTCATTGTAGTTTTGTCTATGTATGTTTGTGATGGGTTTCTAGAAACAGTGTTGTTAGAAATGGGAAATAGAGATTTGAAAGGAAAGACAAGAAGTTATTTTTATTTTTATTTTTTGCAGTTTTTTTTTTTTTTTTTTTTAACCAGGGCTGGGTTTGAACCTGCCACCTCTGGTATATGGGGCTGGTGCCCTACTCCTTTTAGCCACAGGCGCCACCCAATGACAAGAAGTTTTATTTCATTATTTCCCTCATTATTTTACTTGTCCCTAGCACCTTTCTTTGCACCAGCAGGAACACTCTGCAAGCTCCAAGCTCCCCAGTCTGTCATTGTGCAGAGAACATAAGGTCTCACGCCTCCCCTTCCTGCAACCCCACTGCCCCTACTCCACATAGGACTGGCCAGGTATCAGGATTTTGTTATTGGATGCCACTAGGAATACAGACAGTTCTCAAAGACGTTTTTGGCCTTTAAGATGTGTACCCACAACACTCAATTTGTAAAGTTCATGTACAGAGTAACACCTCTACAATTTAAATTCTGTGTGTCCAAATCACTGGAATCTGTAGTTTTTACTTAAATGAGGAAATAATAAAGTATAAGGTCTCATTAATTGGAATATTTTCCCTTAGACAAATTCCCTAGAAAGAAACCTAGTTAAGGGTGATCGCTCTCATTGGTGGTTCACAGTTGCCTTATCCAACTGTCTTCCTCCAGCTAAACTGATCTGGTTGCTGTCCCAGCCAGGAATTACTTGCTCATCTCAGTTTCAGTGCCATGGACATCCTCTGCCCACACGGGGAATATCTTCTGTTTCCAGCCATTGCTTTCGTCAACAGTTGGCTTCAAACTCGCATTCTCTGGGAAGCTATTCTGACTAACTCCACTCTGCTAGGATCCTTTTTGCACTCCATATGCCTCTAGTTTAGGGTTGCCAAATTTAGCAAACAATAATACAGGATGCCTAGTTAAATCTGAATTTCAGATAAATAATGAATATCTTTTTTTTTTTTTTTAAAGTATGGGGCACCTAACCTAATTGGTTGTTGCTTATGAAATTAACTGGGGGTCCTGTCTTTTACTTGGCAACTCAAGTTTAGAGGTTTTGAAAAGTACATAATCCTTAAACATTGCTACGCTTCTTTATTATGTGCCTTGTAAAATTTTCTGTGAGTGATTTTATGCATATATCTTGTTGTTTGAGTAGATTATAAACTCCTCGGAAGTGGAAACTGCCTTCTGCTTTTTGTAGCCTCGTCCTCCCCGCCTCCTTCCCCACCCAATGCTCCCAAAATATGCTGGCCACCAGTTCTAAGTTCATGTAAGATGAATGAATAAATCCTCAAAATATGCTTTGTTATCTACTGAAGAGAAAACAACCTCCATCTGTTGGGGAGGCCTGCAGGGGCAGGGTGGTGGCTTAAGGCCTGCTGTGACAGTGTGGGTGGAGGGACGCCGAACACAGAAGGCCTTGGGCTGCTTTGGGAGGTAGGTGGCTGAACTGCGGTGGGGCTGGAGTTCTGGGTCCAGGCTCGGGGTCTGATCCGTGGATGATGTGGCCTATCCTGTACTTGCCTGGAGGCCGCAGTGGCACTGGGTCAGCATCGAGCCTGCAGTAGTGGTGTGAGCTGCCTCTTCCAGACCATGCTCCTGTTCAGCCTGAGAATCAGATTGATAGGCAGCAGTTTGAACTCTACATAACCTCTGTGCAGAATCAGAGAAGCCTGGGGGCCAATCACATCTAGAAGGCTGTTTGGCTTGTTTAACAGCACACACCATCTTACACATAGAAGCTTAGGATGAGAAGGTTCTAAAGAAAGTCTCTAGTGCTTTCAAGAGCAGGATAAGATCCATGCTTCCCAAAGGCCTCCTCCTGACAGATCCTATTGAGAGAGGAATTCAAGGTTTTAGATTTGAAATTACCATTTGAGGGCAAAGGCCTGCATAGTGGAAGACAAACCATAGAATTGCAGACCCCACCTCCCTCTGGGGCCCTTTTCTATCCACTGGCTGATGCCCTAATGCCTCTACCTTCTCTCCAGAGCATCCTTCCTTCATGTCTGCTGCTATTTTCTCCAAGGAATAACTTTCTAAAATTCCTCACCAGGAGTGATTGCTAGTTGCTCAGTATCTACTTCATGTCTAATTATGTGAGACTCTGTAATCTTTTGATGAATTCATGAGAAAACACAGCGAAGCATTTCAGTTTTTTAATTGAAAGCCACATTTAGTAAAATGTGCAGTTGGTTGGTCCAAAGCACAGTTCACTTCTTCTCTGCCACCAGTATGTGCCATTGGCTCTCTTCATTCCTTGGACAAGCTTCTCAAGTGGCTTCAGACATCAACAAATTCTGTCTTAGCCAGAGTTCAGCCTTATTTCCCCAAATGAATAAAATGCTTCTGTCCAGGATTTTGGTGAGGGGTTGGTTGTGTCTGTGGTTTTGCTGATGCATCTTCCAGATTTCCAAGAACTACCAGTTTACCATGAATCAAATCTTAAGATCTATTCTACTGTTCAGTTTCTCAGACTGAAGCTCATTGAAAAAAAAATGTGTAATGTTATTTATTATGGCAATTATTTCGAATTAAAGCACCATTTAATGCAATTTCCAGTTATTTTCTTTGTAGAATTTTATGTTATTACTGCATTACCTGAAATGTTGAGAAGATGTGGTATATGTTGCTTGTTCATTACAAAAATAAGTAAGCATGATAAAGACAAACACATAAAATGTCCCCGAATGTGTAATAAGCAAGTATAATAAATGTGTTAATTGCAGTTTTTATTAAAAATATAACTTATGAGGAAAAAACTGATAGGAATAATACTATATATTACTAAGTTTTAAGTATCCCTAGTGGCAAACCTTGTTATAATTTGTATGTAGAATTTCCTCATATACAATACTCATTGCACAGAAATCTTGTGATTGGGTCAAGTTATTTCTAAGTAAAACTTTCTAGTCTGAGTCACTATTTCTAACTCATCTTTTGGCTGTACCTTCCTAGTATTGGAGCTTCTTATAATTTTTATTCATTTTGGGGGTTTGAGAGCACCGTATTTGGGAAAAAGTTAAGAAATACATTCGGAGGCTCAGCACCCGGAGCACAGTAGTTACAGCACCAGCCACATACACCAAGGCATAGTGAGACTCTGTCTCAAAACAACAACAACAACAACCAGCAGAGGGAGTTGACTTTAGCTTTGTTTCCTTCTACAGAAATTGTGAGACTTACATCTCCAGAGCTTCAAACGTAGAAGCTAATATATGAAGGCCATTTATTTGTTCTTAGTAATGAGAATTAGGGCTTAGGTGAAAAAGTTAATTAGAATAATTCAATAACCAATATCAAGTTCATGTTAGCAATTGTGTGGGGGTTGCAATTAAAGCTCGTGTTGTACTAAGAGTTGCCGTAATGAAAGCCGGTCAATTTGCTGTTAATCCTCTTTTGAAAATTTAATCTTAGTTTCTGAAGGAACTGGCCAAGTTGTGAAGGGAAGTGGCCGAGAGGTGTTTCCTCACTGAGACGTGGGACACAACAGGGCTAGACAATGGCAAAGGAAGGAGATCTGAAAGGGTGGGTGCAGTGAGCAAAGGGGAAGAGGAGCAGTTCTTTCATCTAAAGGGAGCCAAAGGGAAATGGTGGTAAAGAGGCCAAGATCTGGTCTGCCTGGAGGGAACTTAATCGGGGGATTCATTTTTCTTTAACAGGGAGTGGTTTGGGGTCTCTGTGGTAGGAAGAAAAGAAGTGGGAGTAGGATGGGAGGATCCTTTTAGCCCACCAGAGAGCTGGGAGTGGGAATGGGAATGGGAACAGCCACAGTGAGGCCAGGAGTGGTCCTGGGCTGCGGAGGAGTGCCCTATGCTAAGCTTGAATTTGGGTGATACATCAACATTCCAAAGAGGCCCTGGTGAGGTTAGAGACGAAATTAGAAAAAACAATTTTTGGGGGGGGGGGTGGAGAAAAACTATTAGAGAGAAACATTGCAGGCTTTACTTTAAAACACTAATTTTTTGTTATTAAAGACACTTGTTCCGAATAAAAATCTTTCTTTTTTTTTGGTAGCAAGATGGTATGGAAATCATAGTTATAGAGCTCTGTATATCTGAGCATAGAGAACCACCATCAGAATTCCCCCCTAAACTATTAAGAGTTTTAACTAAAATATTATTATTATTTTTTTTTAGGCAGAGTCTCAAGCTGTCACCCTGGGTAGAGTGCTATGGCATCACAGCTCACAGCAACCTCCAACTCGGGCTCAAGTAATCCTCTTGCCTCAGTTTTTTCTATTTTTAGTAGAGACGGGGTCTCGCTTTTGCTCAGGCTGGTCTCAAACTCGTGAGCTCAAGCAATTTACCCGCCTAGGTCTCCCAGAGTGCTAGGATTTAAAATAGTATTTGTAATCTCACCAGTGGGATATAACTATTCTAACATATGTATCCTAGAAAATGCATATGTCTACATATGGATAGATATTTTGGATATTTAAAAAGACAGTGGATCACATTATACATAATAATGGTAGCTAACAGCTGCTGAGAGCTTATCCTACATTGGACACTATTCTTGGGGCTTTACCCTGTTTAATCTTTACAACAATCTGGTGAGGTAGTAGTACATCCTTGATAGAATTAGGTTACCAACTCACCCAGGAAGGATGCCTTTCCTGGGAAGCATGTCCCTCCCAGGAAACAGTGAACAGAAAAGTCCAGGCCTCCCTACCCGTGTCCCACCTACCTGCCCAGGTAAAGCCACAGACAGACCAATCCTGGTCGTCCTAGCCCTTTAAATTCCTGTCCGCGGTAGCCCATGTGTGGATTTGTCCCTAGTCAGGAATCTCACCCCACCTGCACTCCAGGTGGAATAAAAGCGACTTGATCGCATGAATTGGATCTCTGCCTTCCTTTCGTCTCACGCTTCAGAATGATTTTTATCTTCGGGTCTGGAACCTTTCAATCCTCACTTATAGATAAGTCCCAGAGAGATTAAGAGACTTGTCCTAGGTCACACAGCTAATAGTCAGGATTTGAACCCAGACCATGTGACTCTACATTGTGAGCTTTTATCTATTAGAACAAATTATGTTCCATATTAGTCTTCTGTCATCTACTTTCTATTGACTTAAAAATAGCATATAATGAACATCCTTCCAAAACTGTATAGATCTTTGTCAGTAATAAGGTATCATAATGGAGGTATTCAATCCTCCACTAATGGGCATTTAGATTGTATTATATTGTTTGCTATTGTATATTGTGATGGTCAATTTTAGATGTCAGTTTGAGTGGGCCATGGGTTCCCAGGTATGTGATTAAACATTATTCTGGGAGTGTCAATGAGAGTGTTTCTGGATGAGATTAACATTTAAATTGGTAGTGTGAGTAAAGCAGATGCCCTCCCCAATGTAGGTGGCTAAGGTCCAGTCTGTTGGAGGACTGAATAGAGCAAAAAGTTTGTATAAGGATGAAGTTATCTTTGAGCTGACACATTGGTCTTTTCCTGCCTTCAGATTCAGATTCAGACTGGAGCTTACACCATCAACTTTTCTGGTTCTCAGGCCTTTGGACACCATCATCTCTCCTGCGACTCCAGCTTGCTCACTGCAGATCGTGGAATTTCTAAGCCTCTATAATCATGTGAGCCAGTACCTTATAATAAAAAAATCTCTTTTTAGCTTTCTATCTATATCCCATTGATTCTTTTTCTCAGAATAACTCAGACTAACACACACATATACATCTTTGTTCATTTAGTATATTAATTTTTATAATTTATTTTTAAAAGTGGGATTTCCAAGGTAAATGCCTTTTTAGGGGTAACATTTGGAGATCACTTTGATAAAGATTCTCAAGGGACACCCTGCCAGCTTTGAGCTCTGAAAGCTTGCAAGCTAACGTTGTAGTTGGGCTCTAATGGCAGCGACTCCCTATTGCCACCTAGGGGCATCATCTCCAAATTGTAGTAGTATTTGGGGATCATTCTGAAACAATTCAGGGAGTTGCCTTGAGCGAAATGTTCTCAATTTTTCACTATTATAAATTATACTGTAATTATCAAATATATTTATGTTTAGATAATTTTCTTAGGGGAAAAATTCTTAGAAATGCTATCACATTGTCAAAAGCTGTAAACATTAAATTTTTTTGTCTCATATGTAAAGCATATTGCTAATGTAATACAGAATGAATTTACATTAACATCTAAGAAAAATAAAATGAATTGTAATTTAATTTGCCAGAAAAACCACTTTTAAGATGTCATTTAGGTATATTTTATTTTAATATTTAAAATATTAACAAAAACCAAAATTGGTGGTGTAGCTGTTTAATAGCCATTTTTAAAAACTTGATCTTTTTATTTTTGTGACTCTTTTTATTTACTGATCTGACTTCCTCAAGGGGCCCTTGAAATCAGAGGCTTTCTCTTATTTACTGTTGTATTATTAATACCTATAACAGAGGCTGGCAGATGCCCATTGAGTTAATGACAGAACAAGTACAAACATTTAAAAAAGTTTTCCCAATAACACATGACTGAGCACAATCCCAAGTGCTGAATATGTGGAGGCTTTTTCTTTACTTTTTCTCCTCTGTTTTTATAAAGTATGTCTCTGAGGCTATGCAGCTTTTGGCCCTACCTTAAGGGAAAATGATTTTAAGGTTTTAATTTGCTGCTCTTTTCTTATCTCTGTTTTTCCTCCTCTTTCTTTTCCCTTACTCCTCTCTGTAGTCAGGCTGGATGAGCGACAGAAGGACAGCCCTTACATGCCGCCCCCCCACCCCCCCCAACAATGAGTTTAACTAGAAAACTTGCTGGAGGAGAGAAGGAGGCAGGGAGGTGATTTAGTGGGATGAGCCCTTAGATAGTGGCCAGGAAACTGCTTCAACCCCCATGTCCTCATGGTTGCCTCTCAACCCGCCCTTGGTTTCTTGGTATGTGAAACAAAGGGGCTGGTCCGTGGGGTCCTTTTCAGCTGGATCAGTCGGGGAGTCTATAATCCTGATGGCTGCAGGGGGCAGAGTCAAGCAGGTCATGGGTGGGTGGGAACTGTCATCTGAGAGACAGAGGCGGCTGGTGGGAAAGAGGCACCAGTAGGGAGCTGGAGGGGCAGGCCAGCTGCCCGGGTGTGTGGCCCCACAGTCACAGCAGGCGTTGAGCTTAGTTTTACGCCCTGCTTTTACCATCTTGGATTTTTTTTTTTTTTTTTTGTAGAGACAGAGTCTCACTTTATGGCCCTTGGTAGAGTGCCGTGGCCTCACACAGATCACAGCAACCTCCAACTCCTGGGCCTAAGCGATTCTCTTGCCTCAGCCTCCAGAGTAGCTGGGACTACAGGCGCCCGCCACAACACCCGGCCATTTCTTGGTTGCAGTTTGGCCGGGGCCGGGTTTGAACCCGCCACCCTCGGCATATGGGGCCGGCGCCCCACCGACTGAGCCACAGGCACCGCCCACCATCTTGGAATTTTTTTTTTTCCTTTTTTTTATTGTTGGGGATTCATTGAGGGTACAATAAGCCAGTTACACTGATTGCAATTGTTAGGTAAAGTCCCTCTTGCAATCATGTCTTGCCCCCATAAAGTGTGACACACACTAAGGCCCCACCCCCCTCCCTCCCTCCCTCTTTCTGCTCCCCCCCCCATAACCTTAATTGTCATTAATTGTCCTCATATCAAGATTGAGTACATAGGATTCATGCTTCTCCATTCTTGTAATGCTTTACTAAGAATAATGTCTTCCACTTCCATCCAGGTTAATACGAAGGATGTAAAGTCTCCATTTTTTTTAATGGCTGAATAGTATTCCATGGTATACATATACCACAGCTTGTTAATCCATTCCTGGGTTGGTGGGCATTTAGGCTGTTTCCACATTTTGGCGATTGTAAATTGAGCTGCAATAAACAGTCTAGTACAAGTGTCCTTATGATAAAAGGATTTTTTTCCTTCTGGGTAGATGCCCAGTAATGGGATTGCAGGATCGAATGGGAGGTCTAGGTTGAGTGCTTTGAGGTTTCTCCATACTTCCTTCCAGAAAGGTTGTACTAGTTTGCAGTCCCACCAGCAGTGTAAAAGTGTTCCCTTCTCTCCACATCCACGCCAGCATCTGCAGTTTTGAGATTTTGTGATGTGGGCCATTCTCTCTGGGGTTAGATGATATCTCAGGGATGTTTTGATTTGCATTTCTCTAATATATAGAGATGATGAACATTTTTTCATGTGTTTGTTAGCCATTCGTCTCTCATCTTTAGAGAAAGTTCTATTCATGTCTCTTGCCCATTGATATAAGGGATTGTTGGCTTTTTTCATGTGGATTAATTTGAGTTCTCTATAGATCCTGGTTATCAAGCTTTTGTCTGATTGAAAATATGCAAATATCCTTTCCCATTGTGTGGGTTGTCTCTTTGCTTTGGTTATCGTCACCTTAGCTGTACAGAAGCTTTTCAGTTTAATGAAGTCCCATTTGTTTATTTTTGTTGTTGTTGCAATTGCCATGGCAGTCTTCTTCATGAAGTCTTCCCCCAGGCCAATATCTTCCAGTGTTTTTCCTATGCTTTCTTTGAGGATTTTTATTGTTTCATGCCTTAAATTTAAGTCCTTTATCCATCTTGAATCAATTTTTGTGAGTGGGGAAAGGTGTGGGTCCAGTTTCAGTCTTTTACACGCAGACATCCAATTCTCCCAACACCATTTATTGAATAGGGAGTCTTTCCTCCAAGGTAAGTTCTTGTTTGGTTTATCGAAGATTAGGTGGTTGTAAGATGTTAGTTTCATTTCTTGGTGTTCAATTCGATTCCAATTGTCTATGTCTCTGTTTTTGTGCCAGTACCATGCTGTCTTGACCACTATGGCTTTGTAGTACAGACTAAAATCTGGTATGCTGATGCCCCCAGCTTTATTTTTGTTACTAAGAACTGCCTTAGCTATACGGGGTTTTTTCTGGTTCCATACAAAACGCAGAATCATTTTTTCCAAATCTTGAAAGTACGATGTAGGTACTTTGATAGGAATGGCATTGAATAGATAGATTGCTTTGGGAAGTATAGACATTTTAACAATGTTGATTCTTCCCATCCATGAGCATGGTATGTTCTTCCATTTGTTAATATCCTCTGCTATTTCCATTCTGAGGAGTTCATAGTTTTCTTTATAGAGGTCCTTCACCTCCTTCGTTAGGTATATTCCTAGGTATTTCATTTTCTTTGAAACTATGGTGAAGGGAGTTGTGTCCTTAATTAGCTTCTCATCTTGACTGTTATTGGTGTATACAAAGGCTACTGACTTGTGGACATTGATTTTATATCCTGAAACATTACTGTATTTTTTGATGACTTCTAGGAGTCTTGTGGTTGAGTCTTTGGCGTTCTCTAAGTATAAGATCATGTCGTCAGCAAAGAGGGAGAGTTTGACCTCCTCTGCTCCCATTTGGATTCCCTTTATTTCCTTGTCTTGCCTAATTGTATTGGCTAGAACTTCCAGCACTACGTTGAATAGTAAAGGTGACAGAGGACAACCTTGTCTGGTTCCAGTTCTAAGAGGAAAAGCTTTCAGTTTTACTCCATTAAGTAAAATATTGGCTGTGGGTTTGTCATAGATAGCTTCAATCAGTTTTAGAAATGTGCCACCTATGCCTATACTCTTCAGTGTTCTAATTAGAAAAGGATGCTGGATTTTATCAAATGCTTTTTCTGCATCTATTGAGAGGATCATGTGATCTTTATTTTTGCCTCTGTTAATATGGTGGATAACGTTTATGGACTTGCGTATGTTAAACCAGCCTTGCATCCCTGGGATGAAGCCTACTTGATCATGATGAATGACTTTTTTGATGATAAGCTGTAATCTATTGGCTAGGATTTTGTTGAGAATTTTTCCATCTATATTCATGAGTGAGATTGGTCTGAAATTCTCCTTTTTGTTTGGGTCTTTTCCTGGTTTTGGTATCAGGGTGATGTTTGCTTCATAGAATGTGTTGGGGAAGATTCCTTCTTCCTCATTTTTTTGGAATAATTTCTGTAGTACAGGAGTAAGCTCTTCCTTGAAGGTTTGATAGAATTCTGGAGTGAAGCCATCTGGACCAGGGCATTTTTTAGTTGGAAGCTTTTTTATTGTTTCTTTGATCTCAGTGCTTGAAATTGGTCTGTTCAGGAGGTCTATTTCTTCCTGGCTAAGTCTAGGGAGAGGGTGTGATTCCAAATATTGATCCATTTCCTTCACATTGTCAAATTTCTGGGCATACAGTTTCTGGTAGTATTCAGAGATGATCTCTTGTATCTCTGTGGGATCAGTTGTTATTTCCCCTTTATCATTTCTGATTGAGGTTAGTAGAGATTTTACTTTTCTATTTCTAGTTAGTCTGGCCAATGGTTTATCTATTTTATTTATTTTTCAAAAAACCAACTCCTTGTTTCATTAATTTTCTGAATGATTCTTTTGTTTTCAATTTCATTGATCTCTGATTTGATTTTGGAGATTTCTTTTCTTCTACTGAGTTTAGGCTTAGATTGTTCTTCTTTTTCCAATTCCATAAGGTCTCCTGTGAGATTGCTGATGTGCTCTCTGTCTGTTTTTCGAATGTAGGCATCTAAAGCGATGAATTTTCCTCTCAAAACTGCTTTTGCAGTATCCCACAGGTTTTGGTAGCTTGTGTCTTCATTGTTGTTATGCTCAAGGAAGTTAATGATTTCCTGTTTGATTTCTTCCTGCACCCATCTGTTATTCAACAGAAGATTGTTTAATTTCCATGCCTTTGGGTGGGGTCGAGCATTTTTGTTAGAGTTGAGTTCCACCTTTAGTGCCTTATGGTCTGAAAAGATACAAGGTAAAATTTCAATTCTTTTGATTCTGTTGATATTTGTTTTGTGTCCCAGGATATGATCAATTTTGGAGAATGTTCCATGGGGTGATGAGAAGAATGTATATTCTTTATCTTTGGGGTGGAGTGTTCTATATACGTCTATCAAGCATAGTTGATCTAGGGTCTCATTTAAATCTCTTACATCTTTGTTTAATTTCTGTTTAGAGGATCTGTCCAGCTCTGTAAGAGGTGTGTTAAAGTCCCCTGTTATGATGGTATTATCAGATATCATATTGCTCAGACTGAGTAAGGTCTGTTTCAAGAATCTGGGAGCATTTAAATTTGGTGCATAGATATTTAGAATTGAAATGTCTTCTTGTTGTAGTTTTCCCTTGACCAATATAAAGTGACCATCTTTGTCTTTTTTGACTTTAGTTGCTTTAAATCCACATGTATCTGAAAAGAAGATTGCAACTCCTCTTTTCTTCTGAATTCCATTTGCCTGAAAAATTGTCTTCCAACCCTTGACTTGGAGCTTTAATTTGTCTTTTGAAGCCAGGTGTGTTTCTTGCAGACAGCAAATGGATGGCTTGTGTTTTTTAATCCAGTCAACCAATCTATGTCTCTTCAGTGGGGAATTCAAGCCATTAACATTTATTGAGATAATTGATAAGTGTGGTAGTATTCTATTCGTCTTATTTTGTGAGAGTCCATTGCTTAGTTTTATCTTTTGCATCAGTGTGGAGGTTAGGTTCTGTCCTTTGATTTCTGAGTTCTTACTTTGCTGCTGATCCATTGTGGTGGTCAGTGTGCAGAACAGGTTGAAGTATTTCCTGTAGAGCTGGTCTTGTTGTGGCGAATTTTCTCAATGTTTGTATATCCGTAAATGATTTGATTTCTCCGTCAATTTTGAAGCTTAGCTTAGCAGGGTACAGAATTCTGGGCTGGAAATTGTTCTGTTTAAGTAGATTAAAGGTAGATGACCATTGTCTTCTTGCTTGGAAAGTTTCATTAGAGAAGTCTGAGGTCACTCTGATGGATTTGCCCCTGTAGGTCAACTGGCGCTTACTCCTGGCAGCTTGCAGAATCTTTTCTTTTGTCTTGACTTTGGACAGGTTCATCACAATGTGTCTTGGAGAAGGTCGGTTAGAGTTGAGGCGACCTGGCGTCCGATAGCCCTCTGAAAGCAGTGTGTCAGAATCTTTGGTGATGTTTGGGAAATTTTCTTTTATAATACTCTCTAGTATGGCTTCCATTCCTCTGGGGCATTCTTCTTCCCCTTCTGGAATTCCTATAACTCGTATGTTGGAACGCTTCATAAAGTCCCATAATTCTGACAGTGAACGTTCTGCTTTCTCTCTCTTCTTTTCTGCCTCTTTTACTATCTGAGTTATCTCAAAAACTTTGTCTTCTACCTCTGAAATTCTTTCTTCTGCATGGTCTAACCTGTTGCTGATACTTTCCATTGCATCTTTAAGTTCCCTGATTGACTGTTTCATTTCCTTCAGCTCTGCTATATTCTTTTTATATTCTTCATATCGTTCATCTCTGATTTGATTCTATTTTTGGATTTCCTTTTGGTTATTTTCCACTTTATTAGCAGTTTCCTTCATTGTTTCCATCATTTCTTTCATTGTTTTCAACATGTGTATTCTAAATTCCCTTTCTGTCATTCCTAACATTTCTGTATAGGTGGAATCTTCTGCAGTAGCTACCTCATGGTCCCTTGGCGGGGTTGTTCTGGACTGGTTCTTCATGTTGCCTGGAGTTTTCTGCTGATTCTTCCTCATGGGTGATTTCTTTTATCTGTTTCCTTGCCCTAATTTTCCTTTCACTTCCTCTTGCTCTTTAAGTTCTTGTGCCTGTGGACTAAGTGTTACAGGACCAGAAAGGTGAGAAGGTTGAAGAGCAAAAAAGGGATGAAAGAAAGGAGGACCGAGTGATAAGAAAAAAAAGAAAGATAGGGAAAGGAGAGGGGGTGGGGATAAGGAATATTGACAAAAAGAAGAGAGGCACAGAAAGAAGGAGACAGGGCAATATAGGTGTACAGTAGGGTACTTTGACACAACCTTAAAAAACCCCACCTTCTGGGGGTTGGGTGCCCAGTTGGGTGGTTCCCTTGAGGTCAGCAGCTCTTTGCTAACCTGGTCAGACACAGTACCCCACCTCCACCAAGTAGAGAGGAAAGACAAAAATGCTATAAATCAAACCAAAACAAGCAAACAGAAAACTTTATGGAGATAAAATTGGGTGAAAAACCAAGTGATAGCGGTAGAAACACTAGCAAAAATGAAGTTGTAGTTATTAAAAAAGGCAGCAATGGGAAATTATAATTAAACTAGAAAAATTGAGAAAGAAAAAGGGATCTGTATGGAAAAGATTGAAATTAAGAAACAAAAGAACATCAACAACGTCAAAATAAACAAACAAAAAAAACCAACCAAACAAAAAAAAAGAAAAAAAAATACACAACCAAAAACAAAGCAGTTTGTATATGTTATTGAATATTGTCTGGGCAACACGTGGTCTTTTGGGGTATGAGATGTTAGTCACAGTTCTGATACAACTGGAGGCTGCTGATTTCTCCAACCCCAGCAGGTAGACACCCTAAATCTCTCTTCAGCCCACTTAAAAGGCACTTTGAACTTGTAAACTTGCTGAGCAGAAGCTTTCCCAGCTTTCTCGCTGGAATCACTGCTGAAGTGGCTATCCACTTACCCAGTGTGCCAAAACCAGTCTCACTCTGCCCCTGAGGGTTAGGGCTGCAAGGCGGCTCAGACCCCACCCTTAGGCTACTTGGTTGCTGGGTTACCAGCTCCCACCCGTTTCTAGCTCTGCGACCCTGAGGGCGGAGCTTGCCGGGGCAGATCACTGACAATGGTTCCGTGTGACCCACCCCAAACACTAGTAGCTCCGTCTGGCTCAGCGGCTCAGACTGGGGTCCTAGACAACGGCCAAAGTTCTCGGCACTCCCGCTCAGGCCTTCCCCAAGGCAGTTCAACTCAGTGCCAAGTCCAAGGACATCAAAACAGTTCACAGGTAAGGCCTTTCTGGTTTGCAGTCTCGCTGCTACTGAACTTACAGTTGTGGGCGGGTTTAGACGGATTGAACACACGCGACCACTTGCCGGTTTTCCACTGTTTTAGTCCTCCTCTTGGGGTCCAGAAGTCTCTCGCTGACTCCCTGTATCCTCGTAGGAGTGATGATAGGCAGTTCCCACCAGCCAGAGATGCCTGGAGTCCTATCTCCCCAGACTCACGGTGCCCAGATGCAAGGAAACTGTTACTCGGCTGCCATCTTGCTCCTCCCCTCCCATCTTGGAATTTTTAATAATTTTTAACATGGAGCTTTGCATTTTCATTTGGCACTGGGCCCCTGAGATTATGTGGCTGGTCCTGGTTGGGAGTAAGGAAGAGGAGTGTGGAGCCAGAAGAGGAGAGAGGCTCGCCACTGATGGGAGAAAGAGCAGAACAGGAAAAGGAAGGGCCGGGACACTTCTACCTACTGGCTCCTATAAATGCCCCACACACTGCCTGACTCCTGCAACCCCCCGGCAGCCTCTCATGTACCTCAGAGCCCCAAATTACTTTTCTATTGTTCTCCCCCTTTCACAGAAAATTTTTGGGTCAGAAAGGTTCTTTCAGAGTCGTTTTTTCTTTTCTGTGAATTCAGCAGAACTTCTACTTTAACATATAAAATGAGGTGCAGGCTTGTGTCTAATTTGCTTGACACTTACATCTGCACCCGCAGGGTAGGAAAGTCAGAAAACATCCTTCAAGTGCATATACTTTGGGCGAGGTGGGAGGAGGTCTACCCTTTCCATCCTCACCCCACGCAGGAGGTTTTCTTTTGTCTTCCCAGATACAAAAAACCCTAAGAGAATGCATAGGTGTTCTTTCAAGTACTTGTAGCAGCTCATTCTTCATAGACAGAGGAGGCAGCGGAGGCTGGGCAGCGGGGGTCTAGAAGTTCAACTAACACTCAAAGAAATAACATATGATTTCTAAGTTTAATCTGCTGTTTTTAACAAAGTTCCAGACATCTAACTCTAATTGACTGATTGACTGACTTGACTACTTACTGAATTGACTAATTACTTGTTGGCTTCAGGAAGAATTTAGGGGTAAGGTACACAAGGCAATTTAATAAGTATTATTTGTTGGTCTTACGTAACATACCAGGTGCTATGATAAGAGCTTTCAATGTTTTATTTTATATAGTGCTCACAACAACTCAGTGGAATAAGTACAGTTGTTGGTCTCATTTTACAGAGGAGGAAACTCAATACCAAGATACAATATGCGCTTTAGGTCTCAGTGGTGGGATCAATACACTGAGAGGTTTCTGATGACAATGAAGGCGGTCCTTAAGGGACAATGGAAAAGTTACATTCCCGTTTACTTCACTCATTCCCAGTCATGAGCGAAATGACTTTTTTGAGTCTTCAAGATCCTACTCTGTTTGCTGAGTTTCCTCCAATGCTCCGTGCCCTGTTTGGGAGTCAGGGGCTGAGTGTGACCTCTGTCCCCCCACCTTAAATTCCTATTTCTAAAGGGCAAATCAAGATGGTATATAATGGAGGCTCATAATCACATCTTTAGTACACTAACTTGTAACTGATGTTTAGCATTTCCTTCAGTTATTAATATAGGCAATAAACCACAGTTATACCAGTCCTACCTGAGACTTTTGGATTAATAGAAACCATAGATATTCTTGTTTCACGTTATGATAATTGTAGATATCTCAAAATATTTACTCCCCTCACTGCTTCGAAGCCATGGCAGTTATTAGGGCTGTGACTATTACTATGTCACAAGTTTAAAAAGTATTTTGATTGGCCAGGCACAGTGGCTCAGAAGGCAGGTGGATTTCTTGAGCTCAGGAGTTTGAGACCAGCTTGAGCAAGAGTGAGACCTGGTCTCTAATAAGTTCAGAAAAATGAGCAGGGTGTGGTGGCGCATGTCTGTAGTCCCAGCTACTGCGGAGGCTGAGACAAGAGGATTGCTCAAGTCCAAGAGTTTGAAGTTGCTGTGAGCTATGACACCACGACACTCTACTCGGAGCACAGTGTGAGACTCTGTCTCAGAAAAAAATGGTATTTTGAGGCTCGGTGCAGTGGCTCACACCTGTAATCCTAGCCCTATGGGAGGCCAAGGTGGGTGGATTGCCTGAGCTCAGAAGTTTGTTTGAGACCAGCCTGATTAAGACTGAGACCCTATCTCTAAAAATAGCCAGGTGTTGTAGCAGGCACCTATAGACCTGGCTACATGGGAGGCCCAGGCAAGAGGATAGCTTGAGCCCACGAGTTTGAGGTTGCTGTGAGCTGTGATGCCATGGCACTCTACTGAGGGTGTTGTGCTCATGAGCCACGCCACCTAGAAGAAAAACTCGGACCCCACTTCAGATATAAATCAGATGGGGATTTATTACGCCTGCGCAGGCGGGCCGCTGCCCAAAGGCAAACGGCCCCAAAGAGAAAAGCAGGTTGCCTGTTATACCTTTTTTGTTGCCATGCAAGCAAGCAAAAACAAAAGCAGAATGTGGCAGTTAGTTAGCCCAGGGGTGAGGTTACAGAATTGGCTCAGGGGGGCTACAGCGTGGCGGTTGGCACCAAGGCGGGGTTACAGCGAGTCAGGGAGTTACATCATGACAGCTGGCATGGGGACAAAGTTGGCTTGGGAAATTCTGCTTGAGTAAGCTTTTCACCATTGTTTAGCCATTGCTAGGGGGTTGGGGTAAGTTCTACCATTGTTTTAACTGTGGCTAGGAGTCTCTGGAAACTTAGGGAACTTCCTTGTCCTGAAACCTGTTCTCAGAATTACCCAAGGGGGGGGGTTGAGATGTGCGGGGACTCAGGCTGAGACAGTTAGGGGCTTTTAGGGGTCCTTCTGCTGGGTACTACAAGGGTGACAAAGTGAGACTCTGTCTCAGACAAAAAGGTATTTTGATTGCTATATTTCAACATAATAGATTTTGTTGTGTAGTGAATGTTTTGATCTCTCTGAAATTCACATGCTGAATCTCTGAGGATGATGATGTTTGGAAATGGGGCTTCCATGAGATGATTAAGGTTAGATGAGGTCATCAACGTGAGGCCTTCATGATGGGGTTAGTGCCCTTATTAGAGGAGAGATGTTAGAGCTCTTTCCCTGCCAGGTGAGGACACAGAGAAAAGGTGCCTATCTGCATACCAGGCAGGGAGCCCTCACAGAACCCTACCATGCTGGCAGCCTCTAGAACTATGAGAAATAAGTATCTGTTATTTAAGCACACAGTTTATGAATTTTGTTACAGCAGCCTGAACTGAATAACACAGGTTTCCTTGTGATTCTATTTATTTTATCCTTTAAAAGCTTTAGTCTTATATCATCTGATCTGGCAATCCCACTACTGGGTATCTACCCACAGGAAAAGAAATATCAAAAGGACACCTACACACACACACACATATATATATATATCACAGGACCATTCCCACAATAGCAAAGATATGGAATCAGTATAAGTGTCCATTGATGGATGATTGGATAAAGAAAATGTGATATATCCCCAGCACCATTTATTGAAGAAAATAAATTTTCTTGGTGCCTTTGATTAAAATCAGTTGGCTGTGTTAAAAAAAAAAGAAAAAGAAAAGAAAATGTGATATATACATACACAATGGAACACTATTCAGCCACAAAAATGAATGAAATCATGTCTTTTGCAGCAACCTGGATAGAACTGGGAGGTCGGTATCTTAAGTGAAACAACTCAGACAGACAAGTGCTGTATGTTCTTACAAATGGGAGATAGTTAATGTGTACTGGTCATAGAGTGTGCAAATAAAGACAATGGAGACTTGGAAGGGTGGAGAGGTGATAAGGGGGTGGATGATGAGAAATTTCTTTTTTATTTATTTCTTTTTTTTTTTTTTGCAGTTTTTGGCTGGGGCTGGGTTTGAACCTGCCACCTCCAGCATATGGGGCCAGTGCCCTACCCCTTTGAGCTACAGTTGCCACCCTAAAACTCCAAACCTTTGAGTTGTTTTTTTTTTTTTTTTTTTTTTTTTGCATATTTTGGCCAGGGCTGGGTTTGAACCTGCCACCTCTGGCATATGGGGCTGGCGCCCCACTCCTTTGAGCCACAGGTGCCACCTGATGAGAAATTTCTTAATGGGTATACTGTATGTTATTCAGGAGATGGGTAGCCCTGAATTCCTGGCTTCACCACTATGCCATATATCCAGGTAACCAAATTATACTTGTACTTTATGATGTTATACAAATGTAAAAAAAAAAAAAAAGAAGCCTTAGTCTTGGAAGGGATCCAGTTGCTTCTCCAGACTTCTATAATAATCCAGGATCCACAAAAGATTAAAAACTCCAGATATATAGGTTCTTTACTTATGTGTTAGCGATACTTTAATAAAAAACAACAAAGAATGTTTTGGCCTTCGTGGAGCTTACATTCTAGCAGGGGAGGAGGGAGGAAAATAACAAGAGTAGGTTGTATAGTGTATGGTGGTGTTAAATTTTGATAAAAGTTGACATAGCGACTTGAAACCAGAAGTGCTGTGGGGGATGGGAGGGGTTGCCATAATCCCTCAGGTGGCTAGGGAGGGCCTCCCAGAGAATGTGACATTTGGTTAAATACTTGAACAAGGTTGAGAGAGCAAGCAGGGCAGATACCTGAGTCCAGATATGCCAGGCAAAGGGAGCAGTGCAAAGGCTCCGAGGCAGGTGCACATTGGCTGGAAGAGAGGACTGAGACAGGCTCTTTTAGGGCACTGGGCTTTTCCTTTGGGTGGGATAGGAAGCTACTAGAGGATTCTGGGCAGTGAATGATAATATCTGCCTTAAATTTCTATAGCATTAGTCAGGTACCTGGTCCCAAAGTGCAGAGACAAGTAGAAGGCTGTTTCAGGAGAGGAGATGGTGGTGAAAGTGACAGAAAGTGGTCAGATTCTGAATATATACTCATATTGAAGGCAGAAGTGATAGGATTTGCTAGTGGACACGAGATGACTGTGAAAGGAAGAGAAGAATAGAGGCTGATCCCAGCGTTATTGACTTGAGCAATGGGAAGGATGGAGCGAGTAATTTGATGAATGTTTACTGTGTTTCGGGTAAGAGTTAAACCTTCCAGAGACAACCCGGAATCAAACACAGTGACTGCCTGCTAGAGCACTGTTTTTCAACCTTTTTAAAATCTCACAGCATACTTGAACCTATAGTTAAACTTCTATGGCATACTTAAATTATGTTGATTGAAAAAGAAAGTAAAAAAAAAGAATAATATACTTACTGTGCTTTGAACATCTTTTGAAAATAATTTAATTGGTTTGGTGCCATAGCTGCTCAGTGGTTAGGACGCCGGCCACATATGCTGGGGCTGGTGGGTTTGAACTGGCCCGGGCCTGCTAAACAACAATGACAACAGCAACAAAAAAATAGCTGGGTGTTGGGGGGGGGTGAGGCACCTGTAGTCCCAGCTACTTGGGAGGCTGACGCAAGAGAATCACTTAAACTCAAGAGTTTGAGGTTGCTGTGAGCTATGATGCCACAGCACTCTAACGAGGGCAACATAGTGAGACTCTGTCTAAAAAAAAAAAACAATAATAATTTAATTAACAATCTTTAAAATTTTTCATGGCACACCTAAGATCTTCTCACAGCACACCAGTGTGCCGTGGCACACCAATTGAAAATCACTGCTGAAGAAGCTTACAGTGCAGTGGGGGAAGGCAGAAAAGCCAGCAGCTATAATATATTACTACAATTTTGGGAGTGACTCCTTGTTCAATCTTGACAAGTTGGTTAGTGTCCCCGAGTCTCTTGTCCTCATCTGGGAAAATGCAGCTAATAATGGTACCTATAAGAGGTTGCTGGGCTGAGTAATGAAATAAAGCCTGCGCAGCACTTAGCATAGTGCCTGGGTCACAGTAAGTGCTCAGTAAACACTAGCTTGTATCCAATATCATCATCCTCATCACAGGCTTCCACGGACACACACACAAAAGTTACCTAACCAAGTTTTGGGAGAAGGTGGTGACAGAAGACTCTCAGGAAAGAATGATGGGCAAGCTGTGATTTGAAGGGCATGCAGGAGTTCTCTGGATTAAGGTGAGAGGACTGTGGAGGGGTGGGAGAAGGCTAGGCTGAGGCTTTTACCTTTTAGAACCTCTTTTCTGAAATTCTCATTGTATATAAATAATGTGGCACAATGGCTCATGCCTGTAACAACAGCAGTTGGGGAGGCCAAGGCATAAGAATTGTTTGAGGCCAGGAGTTTGAGACGAGCCTAAGGGACATAGCAAGATCCTGTCTCTAAAGCAAACAAAGAAACAAACAAAAACTTATCCAGGAGCAGATTTATTAATAAATATGCTTTACAAAAAGATAAATGACTACACTTTCAGAAGAAGATTGTTTTTTTCTAAGTTCTTTCACTTACATCATATCTTTGATCCTGACACCTATTGAGTGAGTGGCTGAAAGGACATCATCAGAAGAGGGAATTGGAACCCAGTCATTTGCACAAGGTTATGCTTCAACATGGCGAGTCTCCTGACTCCTAACGTGAAGGAAGTCCTTCCCACCCCCGCGGAGCTGCCTTGTGAAAGCACACACCAAGACTTGGATTCTGAAATTCCATCTCCACTTTAATAAGGCTTACAAACCAATTGGTGACCTACCTTCCTGAGATCCTGTGTGGTCTGAGTCTTTTTCTCTTCTTGCCAAAAGTCTCTTTCCTCCCTCTACTCCAGGCCCAGTGTCTCTGCCCCTCTGTGTGCCCTGAGTTCCATCCTTTCTGTGGGAGGCTGGGACAAGGACCCAGTCTCAAGTCACCTTGCATTGGTCTGTTTCCTGACCCAGGTGGTCCAATGTTTGAGAGCTTCTGTCCTCTGTAGTCTAGTCCTAAATGTTTTCTTGGGACCCAAATTTTTAGCAGCTGTGTTCATCTCCTATGAGTTTCTCACAATTTTTTTTTGTAGCTGGTTTCTGCTCCTGACATATTGATCTATTTGGATTTTGTGCTTCTTGGCGCCTTGTCCTCAAGTAAAGTTGCTTAGGAGCCCCACTCTGGGGTCTGTGGATGGCTCCCGCCTGCTCTACAAAGGGGTGGCACCCCTGCCACTAGCTGTGGCTCCTCCCCTGCTCTGTGCCTTGTGGATCAGCCTGTTCAAAGCTCAGACCTCTCACTGTCTCAGGAAATCCTCCTTTCTCTGTCAGACCAGGCCAGTTCTGCCTGCCCCTTGGTCACTCCCAGCCCAGGGAGACTTAGGTTAAAATTAGAATGTTGGAGGTCAGTCACAATGCCCTGCTGAGCTATATTGGAGCCAGAAGCAAAAAGAGAATCGTGGCCCTCTATATGTACTTATCCAAATAACCTCTCATATTTTGAACAGTCCCCAAATGTGATTACATATAAAGTCCTGTGTTGCTCAATCTGTTTGCATGGCAATTTCAACTCTCAAAAACCTACTAGTTGGGGACTCAACAAGCCAGATCTGAGAATAGCAGGCTGATTAGAAGTGACTGTTCCCCTTGCACAATAACACTAGCACAGATAGCTTGTCTTTATTAAAAATGTTGATATTTGGTTCATTATGGATTTTTTGGCATTAACTTGGGCTTTTAAAAGTTTGCATTGAAATATTTATTTTGTTTATTGAGTTTTTCTGACACCCTCTTAAATTTTGTGCCCCAGTCAAGTGAGGCATTAACCAGGGCCCTGCAAGTGGTTGCAGTTGGGCCTCTCTAATCCTTTATGAAAGGATCTTCCTCTCTCTCCTACCCCTTCCTACCCTCCCGCCTCTTTTCTACTCCCCACCCTCTCTGTGCCTTTCTTACCTTTCTGTTCTGCACTTCCTCAGCCTCCTTCCCACAGTGCAGTCTGCACAAGTATTCCGTTGTTAGCTAACGCTTCCACCTCCGTGTGCTTTCAGACTCCGGTTGCCACCTCCTGGCCTTAAGTGAAACCTGGCTCCACCCCCAAAACATTCTTCTGTAGCTCTTTTACTCTCCCCACCCAAAGACTGTTGGTGGAGGAGGGCAGGAAGGAGATATTGGCTTCCTCCCAGCTCCCCTGAGCCTCTTGTTGTCTGTGGACTGTTCATCTTCATATACAAGAGCATCCTCCTTTGAGGCCCTGGAATTGAGGTGGATCTCCCCCACCATCTGCTTAGGGTCACCGACTAGTAAGCTAGAGCTCATCCCACTTGTTCCCTAAGGACTTGAGGTTGGCCTCACTCTTTCTGCTAAGGACGCCTGCCACCATCTAGGATACTTTGATGTCTTATAGATTTCTCATGCCGGAAATTGGCCTTGAGTACCTGAACTTCTCACTTTTACATCTAATCCTTCATAGCCACCTGCTTCTTGGGCCACATTGTCACTTGTGTTATCACTGGAAACAACTACGAAAAGTTTCACCCAAATTTTCTGTTCTTTCACCCCAGCCGTCTGTCCTTCTATCTCCTTGGCCTCACTGTGCCTCCATCTTGACCTCCTTCTCCACCTTCTCTGATGCTGGATCACTCAGTTTTCTTTCAGTCTTCTCAGCCTCATAGGCTTTCTTTATCCCCCACCTGGCCATCTTATGGTTGTTTGCCTAAATGCTCTACAAATTCCTTTGCACCCTTACCCTTCCACTGCACTCACTAATAGACTTCAAACCTCAAACCAATCTGTCTTCTCTCTTCCTATAGATGTAAGGTTAGATATTTCTGGAAAAAGACCTAAAATGATGCAGAGACTTTTGGCAAGAAGAGAAAATGACTTGGACCATACCAGATCTCATTAGCTTGAGATACTTCTCTTCACAGTGTAACCATGGCCTTCCCAGGGTCCTTGAGCAATGGACTGAGATCAGACAGAAGTTTGCCCTGCAAACCCCAGGCCACTTAACTGACCACATGGTGTCCACTGAAAATATGGCCACAGGAAATGTGCTGTTTCCATGCTGGCTGAGGGGAGTAAATGCTGATAGATTTATACACTGTAAACTGCATATTACAAATCTTTCAAAGGCACTTCCTACTTCAGCCTACCCTCCATCACCATATGGGGAAAGAGGAACAAGGAGGACCCTGAGGGCTGGTAAATTGTGCCTTTGACACCCTTTACGAGGTATTGTCCTCAGTAATAGCCTTGGCGATCTGCTCTTCTGGGTTCTATACATTCTGTGGTATGCAGGATCTACAAAATTCCTCAGAGAAATCTTGGAGCCAAAAACATCACCTCCAAGGATGTTAATCTTGTTTAAATTTGAAAAACTAAAAATGCCATGTCTTAAACCTTTCAACTATGTGCCAATGAAAAAAAAAAAAAGGACACATTTTAGGCTAAAAGGGAGTATTTAACACTAGGAAATAGTGAGTTACTATCACAAAATTATCATCCTAAGGAAAACAGGGCTGAGTTTGAAATAGCTACTGACTGAAACCTACGTCTCTTAAGCTGATGGCCTAATAGAAGTCACCCCTATTTCCCTGTGTAGTCCTGTTGTTACATTGTTTGAAGAACTGAGAACCAAGGGAGTTTCCTGGGGACCTGCCCCAGGGAAACTCAAGGAGACCCTGAGTCCTAGGCCAAGGATCGTTTGGAAGAAGGGGAAGAGACTTGGGGGGACCTGTAGATGTTAGTGAAGGCCAAGGCAAAGCTGAAGCAGCCAGGAAACCCCACCTGGCCTTGTGGAAGTGGAAATTGATGACATGCTGGTAAATTAACTCTCCAGGGGAAACACAGTAGCCTGAATTATAGGATTCATAGTGTTTGCTAATTGCTGTGGTATAAACACTCCTACCAAGGTTGATTTCAAGCCATCAACATGTTACTGAACACAGAGTTGAGAAAAGATGTGCAGTCAGCTCTTGAAAGCTGATATGAGCCAACTTCAGCGCACCATGGCCAGTGGGGCAAGCAGGAGCTTGAAGGGCAAGGGCCCCATCACCACAGAGGCCAGGGAGAATCCAAAAGAAGCAAAGGGACCTGGATATCGTCCTGACACCCTCTTTCTCTGCCACTGTGATGTTACGTAAGTCATAATTAAAAGAAGCCTACAGTTCCTTTGCATTCTGAGTGGTACTGAGAGTTAATCTGGGGGCCTCCTACATACAGATTAAAGCCTAAGCTTATTTCTATGGCACACAGGCCTGAATGAGCCGCCCAGCCTGAACTTCCAAATTCACTTCTGATCCTCTGTCATGTTCATTTATTCTTCTTGGAATGATATTCATTCCCCTTTTGGGGGGCTCTGTTTTATGCTTGCCTAAATTCTATGCATTTTAAAAATGGTCCCAGCCTCACTACATAGGTATTTGGAAAGGATTTGAGTATTTTAATAATCTTTTTAAGTAATTGTGGCTATTTGCTACTATGACAAAAGAAGTGAAAGCTTCTTAAGAGTTAATTGCAATATAAAATCTGAAATAATATTGAACAGAGTAATGAGCCTGTTACATAAAACCCGTTGGTCTGTCTTTACTTAGAATGACTCTTTTACCCATACATGATTTAGTGGCATCTCCCAGTGGTCCACATACATTTTTAAAGAGTCAACTCAGGTGTCAAAAGGCCTTCTCTGAGTTCCCAAGAATTGAAGTGTTGTCTGATAAATCTTTTTGCAGTATCAAAGTATTTTTTATCTGCTTTGTCCTATATGGTAGTCATTAGACACATGTGACTTTTGAGCACTTAAAATGTATCTTGCATGACCACGGAACTGAATGTTTAATCTTTTTTTTTTTTTTTTTTTTTTTGTAGAGACAGAGTCTCACTGTACCGCCCTCGGGTAGAGTGCCGTGGCGTCACATGGCTCACAGCAACCTCTAACTCTTGGGCTTACGCGATTCTCTTGCCTCAGCCTCCCGAGCAGCTGGGACTACAGGCGCCCGCCACAACGCCCGGCTATTTTTTTGTTGCAGTTTGGCCGGGGCTGGGCTTGAACCCACCACCCTCGGCATACGGGGCTGGCGCCCTACTCACTGAGCCACAGGCGCCGCCCTGAATGTTTAATCTTAATTAATTTAAATAGCCACACATGGTTAATGGCTAGTGTATTGGATAGTGCAGCCCTAGAGTGAGGTAGGTTCTCCTTTTCATGCTCATAAAATACATTTTGCTTTGCTCTAATTTTGCATTTCCTTTATCATGTTACTTTTGGGGTTTTCTTTGCCTGTTTTCCCCACCAGATAACGCCTTCATTGAACGAAAGACTAGGTTTACAACATGGTCCACTTCCATGCAGGCCAGTTTTTTTTTTTTTGTTTTGTTTTCTTTTGTAAGATGATCGGATCTTCATTTAATACCTAGTATGTACACACCCCAAAATGCCATCTGTACTGATTTTTCCCCCTTCTTTTGGAAATTTCTCATTTGGAAGCAGTGTCTCATAGCTTCCTTCCCTGGAAAACATTCATATGATTGCCTCACTTTCCTCATCCTAAAGTAGAAAGACATCCTATTGGATAGATCAAAGTCTTTGCATCTGCGCCATTAGGTATGGACAACTCCATTTTTAAAAAAATTATTTCGGATTAATACGAGGGTACATACAATCAGGTGACATTGTTTATGAATGTCAGTCGAATGAGTGAAGAGTCTTGGCTTATTGGACACCAACTTCTGCTTTATGCACCAAGGGCGCCTCAGCTGCCCAAGTGGATCTTCACCTTTAGGCCCAACTCAGGCCTGAGTGGGTGAGGGGATGTCTGTGTAGGCTGTGTAGGCAGGTCACGGTGGTGGTGGGGACATTACATGAGGGGTGTTGTAAAACAGTGTTTCTCACTATCAGAGAAAGGAGTTACAAATACTTGGTCTTCATTTATTTTGCTGACACCTCCGTCAGCTGAACATTAAAAGTGAGGGTGCTCCAGGGCTCCGTCCTCTTCTCTCTACCTCTACCGACCTGGGGGGTGGGGGTCTTTCCCATTTCATGGCTTTTTATACTACCTATCTGTCCGTGGTGTTCAAGGATTGATTGCCAACCTCAGTTTCTCCTCTAGTCTCTAAACTCGTATATCCACAGTTTGAAGTAACTTCTCCACTTGGATGACTACCAGGCATAGAAAACTATAGCAAACTGAGTATGACAAATAGAGGGCTCTACTTCACCCCAGATCCTCTCTCTCCATAGTATCTCCCTCACGTCAGTCAGCAGTACCAACATCTATCATTTTTATTTTGGTAGCTCTGGCTAAAAACCCTGGCACCTTACCTGATTTCCTTCTTGTTTTCCCCTTAAAATCCACAGTCAATACATCAGTAAGTATTCTCTTCTTTGCCTCTAAAGTTGACTGCTTTTCACTGTTTCCAATACTACAAACTTGGTTCAAGACATCTGGACCCAGACTATTGCGACAGCCTCCTAACTGGTGTTCTGGCCTCTGCTCTTTCTCTACCTAGAACCCAGCATAATTTTTTTTTTTTTTTTGAGACAGCGTCTAGCTCTGTTGCCCCAAGTTAGAGTGTAGTGGCATCCCCTTAGCTCTTTGCAACCTCAAACTCCTGGGCTCAAGTGATCCTCCTGCTGTAGCCTCCCAAATAGCTAGAACTATAGGTGCCTGTCGACGTCCAGCTAGTTATTTCCTGTTGTTAGTAGAGTTGGGGTCTCGCTGTTGATCAGGCTAGTCTTGAACTCCTGGCCTCAAGTAATCCTCTGCCTTGGCCTTCCAGCATGCTGGGATTAGCCACACCTGGCTAAGTAATCTTTTTGAAGCAAAAGTTAGAAAATATCACACTTCAACTTAAAACACTCCTGTAACTCCCTCTTACAACAACCAGAATAAAACCCAAACTCTTTACCACGGCTGACAGGAGCAACATAATCACCCCTTACAAGTTCTTGGAGCTTGTGTTTTCTACTCTCTCTGGTTCGCCTGGCTTGTATGAGTTTTTGATTACTACTCTGACAAATTACCATGAGATTTGGTGGCCTTCACAATATCCATCTATTCTCTCACAGTTCTGGAGGTCAGGAGTCCTAACATCAAGGTGTTAGCAGGTCTATGTGCTTTTTGGAGACTAGGTGAGAATCCATTTTTCTTTTTTTTTTTTTTTTTTTTTTGCATTTTCTAGCTTTCAAAGGCCATCATAGCCCTTGGCTTGTGGTCCGATATTCTGTCTTCAAAGCCAGTGATGTAGTCCCTTCTATTCTCTCTGACTCTTCTGTCTCCCTGGGGACCCTTGTGATTGATTACATTTGGTCTAGCCAGATAATGCAGGATAATCCCTTCATCTCAAGATCCTTAACTTAGGTGGCGCCTGTACCTCAGTGGTTAGGGTGCCGGCCACATCCACCGAGGCTGGCGGGTTGGAACCCAGCCCAGGCCAGCTAAAACAACAATGACAACTGCCACAACAACAAAAAAATAGCTGGGCATTGTTGTGGGCGCCTGTAGTCTCAGCTACTTGGGAGGCTGAGGCAAGAGATTTGCTTAAACCCAAGAGTTTGAGGTTGCTGTGAGCTGTGACACCACAGCACTCTACCCATGGTGACAGCTTAACACTCTGTCTCAAAAAACAAACAAAAAAAAGAGCCTTAACTTGATCCCATCTGCAAAGTCCCTTTTGCCACGAAGGGACAGTTCCCAGGATTAGGATATGAATATCTTTGGGGGGGCATCATTCAGCCTACTCCACTACTGTGGCCCCTCCCACCTTCTTTTAGTCCTCCACCCCTCCCACTTCATTCCTTCCTCAGAGCCTTCACCCTTAAAAATGTTCATTCTGGTTAGAGCATTCCTCTTCTCAGTTGTTGTACAGCTGACACCAGGTCAAATGTTTCTCCTCTGAGAGGCCTATCCCAAACATCTCAAAGAGGACCCCCCACCTTCTCATACTTCTCTATTTCTTTCTTTTTTTTTTTTTTTTTTTTGAGACAGAGCCTCAAGCTGTTGCCTTGGGTAGAGTGCCATGGCATCACAGCTCACAGCTCACAGCTCACAACAACCTCCAACTCCTGGGCTTAAGCTATTCTCTTGTCTCAGCCTCCCAAGTAGCTAGGACAACAGGCACCTGCCACAACACACGGCTATTTTTTTTTTTTGGTTGTAGTTGTCATTGTTCAGCAGGTCAGGGTTGGATTCAAACTCGCCAGCCCTGGTATATGTGGCTGGCACTTTAGCCTCTTGAGCCGCACCAAGCCCATACTACTCTATTTTATGTTCTTTGTAGCTGTTATTTATTCCTGAAAATATCCGATTCATTGTTTTTTTTTGTTTGTTTGTTTTTTGTAGAGACAGAGTCTCACTTTATCGCCCTCGGTAGAGTGCTGTGGCATCACACAGTCACAGCAACCTCCAACTCCTGGGCTTAAGCGATTCTCCTGCCTCAGCCTCCCGAGTAGCTGGGACTACAGGCGCCCGCCACAACGCTCGGCTATTTTTTGGTTGCAGTTTAGCCGGGGCCGGGTTTGAACCCGCCACGCTCGGTATATGGGGCCGGCGCCCTATCGACTGAGCCACAGGCACCACCCCGATTCATTGTTAAAGGAGAACGTTTCCCGCTCCTCCTCCAATTTCCATGAGGAGGGCATTTTCCTCCACATTCCTGACCTCTTTTCTGTTCCCTACAAATGGGAAGGGGTGATTTGAGCAGTGAGTTTGGGAAGTGTCTTAGTCTGTTGTTTGTTGCTATAGCTGAATACCACGGACTGAGTATTTCATGAAAAATGAAATTTACTTCTCATTGTTCTATTGGGGAGCTCAACATCAAGGTGAGGGCCTGCCTGCTTTGTCATCTTGTGATGGAAAATGTGAGATAAGAAACCACACAAGCAAAGACACCAAGCTTGCAGCCTCAAGCCCTTTTATGAACATCACTAATCCATTCATTAGGCTGGAGCCCTCATGACCTAATCACATCCCAGAAGGTCTTACCTCCCACTCTGTCGTAGCACTGGTGGTCAAGCTCCCAACAGATGCCTGTGGGGCACACATTCAAACCACAAGGAGGAAATGGTGAGTAGCAGAGACCCTTGGTTGCTTTTCCTTTTGTGATCTGTCTTCCCAATTGTTTTCAGCCATATATAAGCAGGTGTGGCCCAGTTGTGTGGCCCAGTTGTGTGAGGCCTGTGGGGATCCAGGATGGTCTACAACTGCATTAATGAGTCTGCCCAATTCATGGGAAGTGAAAGCTTACCTGGCTCTTACACTGAAGGCCAGATTCTCTGTAACAGCTTTGTCAGTTATAATGTTGATAATTTGGTCTCCCTAGACTAAATATATATGTGTATATATATATATATATATATATTTTTTGTAGAGACAGAGTCTCACTTTACTGTCCTTGGTAGAGTGCCGTGGCATCACACACGGCTCACAGCAACCTCCAGCTCTTAGGCTTACGTGATTCTCTTGCCTCAGCCTCCTGAGCAGCTGGGACTACAGGCGCCTGCCACAACGCCCGGCTATTTTTTTGTTGCAGTTTGGCTGGGGCTGGGTTTGAACCCACCATCCTCGGTATATGGGGCTGGCGCCCTACTCACTGAGCCACAGGCGCCGCCCTCTAGACTAAATCTTTTATCTTCATTCTTTCTTTTATTATTTCAGAATTGTACAGGGGTACATACATTTTGGTTACATCATTTTCCTATGTATATTTCAGGCCAAGGTTACAAGTGTGCCCTTCACTGGGAATGTGTGCATTGTACCCATTAGGTGCGAGTTAACCCATCCCCTACTTGATTCCCATTGAGTTATACTTCCATATGTGCACACAAACGTTGATTGACTAGTACTAACTCGATACTGAGTACATGTAATGTTCTTTTTTCCATTCTTGGGATACTTCATTTAGAAAAATGGTCTCCAGTTCCATCCAGGTTGTTATAAAAGATACTAGATCACCTATTTCTTTTTTACAGTTGAGTAGTATTCCATGACATATCTATATATCATGAATACAGTATTGTTTTCATGAATGGTATTCCATGGTATACATATACCACATGTTATTATCAACTCATATATCGATGGACACTTGGGCTGCTTCTTCATTTTTGCAGTTGTGAATTGTGCTGCTATTCTACATAAACATTCAAGTGCAAATGTCTTAATTCTCAATTGGTTCAGAACTTGGGCAGGGAAAGGTGATGCTGTTGGTTGGCATCCCCCTCACTTCCCCAGCATTTGTGTGTTTGAGTTCATGATACTTCTCTTTCTTTCTGAATATGAGTCCTTGAGGGCAGGAATGGTGTTGGCTTTTTCCTCAGTTTAAGATAACCCTATAGCCAAGGATTATATTTGGCACAAAGAATATATTCAATAAATGTTTACTAAGTAAGTTTTAAGATACAAGAGCCACTAAAGTTTTGGTTGTGAATTCATTGGAGCCTTCTTGCGCCAGTCAAATTACCCATAAGGACAAAGGCAACATTTTGTATGAAATTGTCCCTATTAATATATGATTTATTTAAAGCAATTTTAAGTTTTATGGAGCATACTTTAAAAACAAGCCTTTAGTCATAATTTAATCTTTTTTAAAAAGGTAGAATATTAAGTGATTTTTTTCCTGCACCACTCATGTTAACTTGACAGCTTCTGCGATTAGCTTTAACGTTGTAATTTACTTGTTAAGGTTAAGATGAGTCAGTATTTAAGATTTCTATCACTGAAGCACTTAGAGTAGCCTGGAATATAAAATAGTACATGTAATAGTTCAAGATCTTCAGATTTTTGACAACCAATTGTTCAGTAAACATTTATCATGCAACTATTGTGTTCAATACATTATGCTGGATATGAGCTTGTAGAGGTGAATAAATACACCTTGGAGCAACAAGCTATTGGGAGATAGAGTCAGGAAATAATATAAGGCTTACTATGTGCCTAGCACCTTCCTAAAAACATTTATTTATTAAAATATTTAGTACAACAATGTGGTGAGTTAACCACTATATTATTTTCCTTGTTTTATTGAGCATCTGTGAGTGAGGCACCAATGCCTTTTGTCAAGATATTTGTACAGCAAACAGCTTTGGAAGATACATTGTCTCCCTTTGGAGCAAAGAGCAGTTCTCCTAAGCTCAGGAATATTCTCCTATAACCACATTGCAGATGCAGGTGCCATCTGGCCTTTTTTGCATCATCTTGTGGAGATTGGGATGCAGGGAACCAATGCAAAATATGCTTGTACTCTGGCTACTGCAGTGGTTGTCAGTAAGAACTGTTCTTTGTCTCTGACCCAGGAGTTTCATATCTTCTACCAGCATTCATGAAACTGTGGCAGGCTAATGTGCTAGACTGCAGGTAGGATAACAGCTGAGACACTTCGGCATTCTTGATGCTCACAAATGACAAAATTGAAACACAAAACGTTCCAAACTTTCAGTCACTCAGCTTTGTAAGAAGTAGAGGTGAGATCTAAACTCTTGTAGTCTGGGGAAATTGATGAGTTCCGTTTCAAGCATATGGGGTTTTAAGTGCCTTGGGCCATTCACTTTGATATATCCAGTAAGTGTTTGATCACATATGAAGGAAACTAGGACAGAGATTTACATTTGGAGACCATTTAGGTAGAGGTTAATGTGAGGACAGAGTGTGTAGATTCCTCTTTCTAAAAGTTGGTATAGGGAAACAGAGAAAGCTGGATGATAGAGAAGGACGTGGGGATAGGTCATTTATTTATAAATTTTTTAATTTGGGAAGTCCTGAACATTGAAAAATATTGTTAGGAGACCAGGTGTGGTGGCTCAAGAGCAAGACCCTGTCTCTACAAAAAAATAGAAAAATTTGCTTGGCATGGTGGGGCATGTATGTAGCCCCAGCTATTTGGGTGGCTGAGGTGGGAGGGTCACTGAAGAGCCCAGGAGTTTGAGGTTGCAGTGAGTTATGATGATGCCACTGCACTATAGCCTAGGAGACAAAGTGAGACCCTATCTCAGAAAAAAGAAAAAAAAATTGTTAGGACAGAACCACTAACAAGAAAGAAGTTGAGAAGTTGAGGGCAGAAAAGAGAGTGGAGGGAAACTGATGGCGCAAGATGCCTGAGAAAATAAAAAGTAATGAGACCCAGGGCATACCTTTCCCACTGAGGTGAGGGAAGATAGATAATGTGCAAATAAGTATGTAGGTGCAAGGGGAGTGTAGAAAGTTGAAGGAGTCCTTCTCTAAAATAACCTAGAGAAATGAGGAAGGTGTTGGGACTGGGGGTTCAGAAGAGCTGGGTTAGAAATATCTGCAGCAGGAACAGAAGATGGAGATATTTGCGGACCATTAACTCTCTTGTGTTTGGCATAATGCCCCACACATAGTAGGTTCTCAGGAAAATGAATTGAATTAATGAGTAGAGACATATGGAAGGAATCTTGGGTAACACTAAGGTGTCGATGAATGTTGGAGCCCATCTTTCTTCAGAGGCTGATTTCTGAGATATAAGTTAGACAGTGTTATGGGCAGGGAGCAGCATCATACTTGATTTACTATAGTCCAGTTCAGCCACTGACAGATGGCAGGACTACCTAGCCCAGAAAACAGGCAGGGCCAATGCAGTAATTAGCTGGGGTGGGGAAGGAACAGGGTAGCTTGAGAGCTTTACTTTGACCACTATGGACACCATGAATTTGAAGCCTGGCCATACATTTTTTTGGAGACAGAGTCTCATTATGTCACCCTCAGTAGAGTGCTGTGGCGTCACAGTTCACAGCAACCTCAAACTCTTGGGCTTAAGTGATTCTCTTGTCTCAGACACCCAAGTAGCTGGGACTACAGGCGCCTGCCACAATGCCTGGCTATTTTTTGGTTGCAGTTGTCATTGTTGTTTAGCAGGCCCGGGCCGGGCTCGAACCTGCCAGTCTTGGTGTATGTGGCTGGCGCCCTACTCACTGAACTACAGGTGGCGAGCCCATGCTTGGATTCTAATCATATTATAGAGCAGACAAGAATTGTGTAAATCGTGATGTAATCTGAGAATAAATTCTACAATTATGACCTCATTTCACATGGGATCAGTTTTTATTTTTAATGTATTTATGGAATTGAGGTTCAGGCTTCCAAGGGGATGAATTGAAGGCATGGAGGTCAGTAAAGAGGGTGAGAAAAACAGCTCAAAATGAGCCAGAGGGCATTCCATTTCAAAAGAGTTATGTTTGTGGCTAGTCAGAAAAGGATCATTTAAAATGTAAATAGGGAATAGACATAAGAGAAAAATTTGAGTAACTTTCCATTACTTGACAATGTTTTTAATTTGGCTACATCTGACACCAATAGGGGAGAGAGAAAGCCACCCCATAATTCTAAAACCAAATTAAAACAGCTCTTGAGGCATTGAAGATTTTGATCTTGGAGAGTAATTGGTTTTTGTTTTAGCTCACCAAGTCAGCCAGCAGTGTTAAAAAAAAAAAAAAATACTGATTGCAGCAAAGCATTAGCTCTCCAAGCAGTGGGTCTTGGTTTTGGTAAGCACAGTTTCGGAAAAAAACTCTTTCAATCTTTGTCATCAAAATTGAATGGTGCTATACAATTTAAATGCATACAAGACCTACCCATGTGCATTTGGCAGGTGTCCAGAATTACTAGCAGCTCATGGTCTTGACATATAGAGAAGGGCACAGCATGATAGGACATCCCAAGAGAGCTATTTATAGGATACGAGTGCATGTCATTTTCCTTAACTATCATCTAATTGATCTTGGTGTTTTTGAACTCTGCCATTTGTTTCAACATTAAATTATAGGCTTTTTAAACCAGACCATTGTGCCTAGTGATCCAGCAGTTTCCTGTTACTCACCTGCCAGGGCTTGGGAAAGTCATCCGAGGAAATGTAATGGGATCACTGGGGCACCCCCTTTTCAGGGCTAATTATTCCAGCACACTCTGTAGTGCATTGTTATTTTTAACTTACTAACATTAGCTTTTTTTATCCTAGGGCTGCTTGGGCCCATTCAATTTTCCTGACCTTCAAAAATGCAAATTGCAATTTATTTTTTCCCCCTTATTTCATGGGAAACTGTAACCCTCATGTCAAGCCTGATTTTCTCTTTTCTGTTTTTTTATTTTCTTACAGAGCAGGAATTAAATAGGATCACTGTGAGATGACATTGCAAGGGGTGGACACTTATTTAAGTAGCCCTGCTTTTGGAGGTAAAGGATGGTGGGAGGGGTGGCTTCTACTCCAGCAGGGCAACACCAGCATCCTAAGTCATCTTCCTGCTCTGCCCTGGCCCCTTTCCTATCTGTTCTCCATACAGTGGGCAGGGCGATCCTGCTAAGATGTTAGTGGATAACATCAGTCCTCTACCCTAGAATTTTCTTCCCCCAGATATCACATTATGGGGTTAGTTTTTATTTTTGGGCTTTTATTATCTTGGGCTTAAGTGATTCTTAAGTGGACGCTCATGTCCAAAAAGCCTCTACTCAGTGAGACCCTCCTTACCACCTTATTTATTATTATTATTATTATTTTTAAATTGAGACAGGCTCTCACTCTATTATCTAGGCTGAGGTGCAATGGCCAGATCATAGCTCACTGCAGTTTTAAACTCCTGGGCTGAAACCATCTTCTTGCCTTAGATTCTTGAGTAGCTGGCCTATAGGCACATGCTACCATGCCTGGTTAATTTTTAATTTTTTTTTAAGAGATGGGATCTTGCTATGTTGCCCAGGCTGGTCTTAAACTCCTGGCCTCAAGTGATTCTCCTGCTTTGCCCTTCCAAAGTCCTGGGGTTAGACATGAGCCACTGTGCCTGCACTGACCATCCTATTTGAAATTGCCAGTGTCTCCCCCAACCCTGACCTATAACTCCTTCTACATTTACCTGTAATATTGTTCTCCATACCATGTGCCACCCTTTATTTTAGTATATGAATTACTTTTTAATGTTTTTTAACATCTATTTCTCCTCACTAGAATCTAAAGACCGAGAAACAAAGACTCCAATGTGGTGCATTTTGTTTGTTGCTGTATCCCTACTGCTTAGAAAAAATATCTTGAAGGAATCAGTAAATGTGTTGCCTAACTAGTGGCTTGTTCCAGGAAGTCTACCAATACTTCATTGTTATTTCTTAATGCTGCCAAGAGCCTACTTTGTCTAGAGTTGTGCTGGAAAATGTTTGAATCTCCAAAAAAACAGAAGAGCACAGATGTGTAATGTTGGTCAATTTCCACATACAAATACTCCTGTGTTGTCTGAGTTTCAGCTTCCAGTGTGATATCACTGGATAGGAAGCTGGGAAGAGATGCTCAGTAATACACTAGGTGGTTTTGCCACCACACAACAGATGTGAATCACCAAAAGTGCATAGATAATAGAAAAGTAGTAAAATAATTAGTAAGTCATGAGTTCTAAGTACTTACTACTTTTGTTTGTAACATGATTTAATTTAAAGTTCTTATAATTTAATTTTTTTTTTTTTTAATTTGGCCGGGGCTGGGTTTGAACCCGCCACCTCCGGCATATGGGACCGGCGCCCTACCCGCTGAGCCACAGGCGCTGCCCTTATAATTTAATTTTTAAAAATAGCTGTGCTTAACAACCAGATCACAAAGTTCCTGAAAATTTAACAACTGGCCCTTAGGAGTCAGTCAGCCGTAGTCACATCACTGCATGCCTTCTGTGCACGTTTGTGTAGCCTTTTTGTCTTTGTCCAGGAACAAATACTTATGAAAAACACTCAGCCACTCTCCAAACAGGAAGTTCTTAAATCTTTTTTTGGGGTCATGTTGCTCTTTGAAAACAGCGGGCCATTCCTGGAAAATGAACACATGCGCACACACACAGAATGTTGTAAACATGGCTGGGCACAGTGCTCAGATTAAAGAATCCCAGCACTTTGTGAGGGCTGAAGCAGGCAGATTGCTTGAGGCCAGGAGTTTGAGACCAGCCTGGGCAACATAGTAAGACATCTCTACCAAAAAGAAAGTTAGCTGGGTGTGGTGGAGTGTGCCAACAGTCCCAGGTACTTGAGAGACTGAGGCAGGAGAATCACTTGAGCCCCAGGAATTCAAGTTTGCAGTGAGCTGTGATTGGGTCACTGCCCCCCAGCCTGAGTGACAGAGTGAGATCTTGTCTTTACAAAAAACAATTGTGAAAGTTCACGGTCTTTTTATCTCTCCACCCTGCCACCCAGGCAAAGATGAGGCTGTGGACATTGGATTGCTTAATTCCTACTTTATTATTTTTATTTATTTATTTACTTTTTAAAGAGGCTTAAAATTTAATAACAGTAACAACGTTTAAGATAAGAACTAGAAACAAAAACTTTGTAAAGAATGAAGGAAGATAAATTACATTCGGAACAGAAATCAGATGATTGCTGCAATGAAATACTGAGCAATAATAATAATAATAATGCAAAAAAAGTAACATTCACGTTGTCAGAGAAAAGTATGTCTATCATAGAATGCTTTGACTCTGAGGTTCAGTATGGAGTCATCAGTTAACTTCTCATTATTTTTTTTCCCCAAGTCTCAAAATATAGACAACTGATATTTATAAATAAGAATAGAAGATAATTTCAAAAAACAGATCATGCCTAATCTTATAGACAATAGAAAAAGAAGAAATATTTTAAAATCATTCTACTTCATCTGGATATACCTGATATTAAAATTAGAGAAAATATATTATTATAAGGGGAATTACAAACATATTTCACTTATAAATGAGGATGCAATGTCCTAAACAACATATTAACAAGTTGAATTAAACATTATTGTTCAAATAATATACTTTGGTCAAAATTAAATCCAATTTATGTGAGAATTAGTCACTATTTTCTTTCCTTTTATTTTTTTTCTTTTCCTTTCCTTCACCCCCTCCCTCCTTCTCTCTCTCTGTCTGCTCTCCACTTCCCCCACCCTGCACCGAATCATTAATTATGATTAATTGTCCTCGTTTCAAAGTTGAATACATCAGATTCATGCTTCTCCATTCCTGTGCTGCTTCGCTAAGAATAATGTGTTCCACTTCCATCCAGATTAATACAAATGCTGCAAAATCTCCATTTTTTAAATGGCTGAACAGTATTCCATGGTACACATATACCACAGCTTGCCAATCCATTCCTGGATTGAGGGACATTTAGGCTGTTTCCACATTGTAGCAATTGTAAATTGAGCTGTGATAAACAGTCTAGTACAAGTGTCTTTATAATAGAAGTTTTTTTGTTTTTTTTTTCTTCTGGATAGATGCCCAGCAATGGGATTGTAGGATCAAATGGGAGGGCTAGGTTGAGTTCTTTGAGGGTTCTCCATACTTCCTTCCAAAAAAGTTGTATTTGTTTGCAGTCCCACCAGCAGTATAAAAGTGTTCCTTTCCACATCTGCACCAGCATCTGCAGTTTTGAGATTTTGTGATATAGGCCATCTTGCTGGGGTTAGATATAGGCCATTCTCTATGGGGTTAATCAGACCCATAGCTCCAGAGAGATTTTATCCTGATCAATCACTGTCTGTTGCTCCTTCCTCCATGGAGGGGATATGCTCCCCAATAGTGTGAGAAGAGCATTTCTTCTTGTGTTTTCTGGTCCTTCCTCAGTTTAACCCATGTCTGCCCCTCCTTCCAAGTTTGGCTGAGAGGCAGCATTCTCCCCAAAGACTTCCTCAGCTCCTGGGGTTGCCTGATGAGCTCTCCCCTCTCTAAACTGCCTGTGGTCCGCACCTTCCACCCAGCCCCACATCAGATGCTATATAGTATTTTCCTGCCATCCTTCCTTGTTGGAATTCTGTTCCAACTGAATGTTGAGAGTGCCCCTCCTTTGCCCCCACAGTCTCTTGCACACACCTCATCACTGTATGGGAATATGGTTGCTGGCTTGTTTTCCTTTCTGGGGGCAGTGTAACACAGTAGTCACATGCACAGGCCCCCAGGGAAGAATGACCCAGGTTCAAGGCCCAGCTCTGTGGCTGTATGGTTTGGGCAAGCATTTTTTCTTCCTTTCTTTTTTAATTGAGATAATCCACATGCCACAAACCCACCATTTAAAAGTATATGGTTTGATGGATTTTAGTATATTTGCAAGGTTGTACAATCATCATTACTATCTAATGCCAGAACATTTTCATCATCTCCACAGTGAAACTCCATTCCCAAGAGTGGTCATTTCTCTTCCCCAGTCTCTGGCAACTACCAATTGATACTCCTTGTCTCTCTGGACTCACCTATTCTTGCCATTTCATGTAACCGTAATCGTATGAGTATCTGAATTCTTTCATTTGGGTTCATCTCTGTGGACTCTGTATCAGTAGCTCCCTCCTGTTGTGGCCGAGTGATATTCTGGTGTATGGATGCACTATATTTTGTTTATCCATTCATCAGTTGATGGAATGTGCAAGTTTTTTTCCTAACATCTGTTAAGTTTTGTTTCTTTAGATATAAACTGAGGGCACACGATCCTATCTCACAGGGTTCATCCAAAGAGTCAACACGCTCATTCGGGTAAACTACTCGGCACAGAGCCTGCACAAAGGAAGTGCTTGACACGTGAGGACTCTTACTGTCATCACCTGATTTGCTGTTACCTCCTCTATAAGCATCTTGAGGGCAGAGACAGTGCCTTCTGCATCTTTGTATCCTCAATGTCTGGCACATGGTAAATAATGCTTATTGTTTCAGCACCATATAAGGAAACTTACATTGTTTGAGGGAAGAGAGAGGATTTCCAAACTCTTACAGCTTAGTACCGGTTACACAGGAGGCATTTAAAAATATATGAAAACATGATGCACATTTATTCTTAAAATGTGAGAAAACTGTAAGTTATATGACTCCTGTGGTGAATCACCTGGTTAACTGGTAACTATTTTCTGTTTGGATTTTGGGCCAGGTCTTCGGTGGCCTACAGTAGTAGTTTTCAAACTTAGGTGTGGATTAGAATCACTTGGGGGAACTTGGCGAGAAGACCACGGCCCCAGCCCTATCCTACTTGAATGAGCCCAGGTGTGTGTGTTCTTTATTGGTTACCGGGTGGTTGTGATACATGGCCAAGTGTGTGAATCGGTAGCCTGTGCATTACGCTTTCTTAAGGGTTCACTTGTAAGCCATTCTTGGAAAGCCCAAGAGGCAGAGAGAGCTACAGGCAGGAGATCTGGGGGAGCCACATGGCTGTGAGGGGAAGAGGGGTTTCCTGGGACTCCCTTAGATGAGTTTTTCTGCTTATTTCTTTGACATATGTGAGAACTTCATCACGTGACGGTGCTGTCTCACTTCCATTCATTCTCCCCACCCCAACCCCAGGTTTCACATTGTTCTAGTATCCTTCCACGCATGGAAACCACAGAGATCCATAACCACCCGAGAAGAGAAACGCTGCGGAAGGCGATGGCTGTTATTTAATGTATGCTTCCATTTTGAACACTTACAAACTAGGCTAGTCATAGTCTTTCTTACATAGTTGAGAACTGCCTTAGTGCCATTAGCAAGTTATTAGTAGGATTTGGAACTAAGTAGGTGCATTATAATTTTTCCCCAAAATAAAGGAAATAACTTCAATGGCCCTGAAAGATGTCTTCAATTGAATGGGATCAGCTTGGTTTTATTTTTTGCAGATGTGACTTCTCTGCTTGGGGAAGCACTTTGTTGATTCATTCAATATTTATTAAGTACTTGGTGTATTCCAAGTAACAATAAACGAAAGAAGTTATTAACTTCTATTAGCAGTCTATTAGTAGTCTTCAGTTAGGTGCTTGGTTTCTTCTGGGCCAGGCCCTGGGTAAAAGTGTTAATTATTTCCCCTGGGGTCACACCCTGTGGAAGATACACAGTTCACTTTGGTAGGGATGGCTTGACACTTTTTTGCTTTCCCTTCCTGTCTTACTCCCAAAGAAACCAGTAGACAAAGTTTCTCCAGAACAGCTTTTGTTGTTGTCTGCCTCTGTGTGGAGTTAATGTCTACGTAAACTATAGTATACTCATTGGCACTAATTTCCTTATTACTCTTTTAGGAACTGGTAGGTTTCAGTTGGGGTTTTTACTCCTTTCTTAAACACAATCAGTGTATATTTTCTGATTTGGCTTTCATTCAATTATTATCTAGTGCAGTGGTTAAGCATGTGGGTTTTAGGGTGCCAAGTGAAAATTTCAAAACCTTAAAAATACACCTCTCGTACAAATATAGAATGAAGGTGCAACAGATTTAATTAACTCAAGAGAATTAGCAGAATGGTAAACCCGATTCAAAGAATTAGATTTGAGACAGAAGTATTTATGATCTTTGAAAGAAAGAATGCTGTGATAAGATTGTTAAATCATACACAAAACTGGCTAATCTCCTAGAAGACAATACAACTCGCTTTTGGGGTTATCTGGTTCACTGGAGAGAAGCTCATCTGCTTTGTCATCAGTCACGGATGATTTGACTCACTCACAGTTTCCTATAAGTTAATAAGTTAACATCTCCCCTTGAAGAGTTGATGAATATCCAAATCAATGGTAGAGAATGAGTGAATAAGGGGAACGCCATCCCTAGAGAATGGCATAGTACTGGGGTGGGTCTACCAGGGCAGCTGTCCTTTTGCAAGTCTGGATACTGCTTGGATTCACACCCTGGTTCCCATTTTCACTAGCTGTGACCTTGGCCAAGTTACTTAACTCTCTAAGCTTCGGCGTCCTCATATGTAAAGTGAGAATAACACTAGTTTCGACCACATTGAACTATGTGAGCTGATGATGTGAGGACAGAAGAGTGCCTGGCACATTGTAAGTACTCAGTAAGGCTTAGCTGTGTTATTAACACCAGCATTCTGCTGAGCTGTGGGTAGTCAGGGCAGAGGTTTGTGTCCTCTGTGTTCTGGCCTTGTGAGGCCATCACAGAGTTGGGTGTAGTGGCCACAGGGAGTTCTTGCTATTTAAGAGCTGCTGGATTTATCAGCTCCAGCTGTGGTCAGAGCAGAGCCTTGATAGAAGCAAAATTGGGGGCCCATGTGAGAGAAAGCAGAGGTGGGAAAGGAAAGGGGAGCTGAGGGCGTGGGGTCACTCACAGGTGGGGCTGTTGAGAACGTATTTGCGTTCACTTCCTCCCTTCCCTCTGCATTTCCTTCCATCCTTTCTTTCATCGGTTGGAGTCTCCATTTAATGTACATGGGACTTTTCCACCCTTCAGTGTTGATACAATGTGGTCCCCATCCTCAGATGGCTTACAGACTAGCATGGCAACCACACGTGGTCACGTCATGCAGCTTGAGTGCAGAACACTGTGCATCACAGGAAGCTGTGATGGAAGAGGGGTGCTTACCACTCCCTTGAGACTGTTCCAGCAGCTGGTTGGCACAGGAAGGCTCATGGAAGTGTGGTCGTGGGGCTTTTGATGCACAAGGGGAGCTACAGGGGCGGTTGGGTGTTAGGCTCAACCTGTGTCCCCAGGAGATACAGGGCAGTCTTAAGCCCCCGTACCTCAGAATGACTCTATTTGGAGGTGAGGTCATTGCAAATGCAATTAGTTAAGTTAGGATGCAGTAATAATGGAGGGTGGGCCCCAGTCCAATGCGACGGGAATCCTTATCAGACAAGGGAAATTTGGACACAGGCACAGAGGGAAGATGATATGAAGACACAAAGAAAAGAGCCATGGGAGGGTGGAGGCAGAAATTATGCTGCCACAAGCCAAGGAACATGGGGGTGGGGGTGCGAGGAGTTGGGAGTTTGGGGGGGTAGGGTGAGGGATGGGGGTGGGGCTTTGAAGGAGACATGGCCCTACTGACGCTTTGAATTCAGACTGCTAGCCCACAGAAATATGGGAAAATAAATTTATGCTGCTTTAATACACTGAGTTTGCTGTGCTTTGTTACAGCAGCCTTAGGAAACTAACACAGTTGGAAAGTGAAACTTGCAGGGCATTCAGAAGTTCTCTAGAACCTGAGATAGAAGGTAGCTTTTCTTGAAAGTGATGTTATTTATAATCGTTTCAAACTTCACATGAAAAATTTTACGGAATAAGAAAACACTTGATATAAAGTTTATAAAGCACAACTGATATGGCTCAATTCTGGAACTGCTTGGTCAGAGAGGAGGCTCCATGAGAACAAATGATAAAGGACAAAGACTAGGTGACATTCACGGAAGGCTGAAGGGAATGCTAAGTAATCATGCACATTACCCCAATAACTTCAGAAGGAATAATTCATTTAATCCTTTTTAACAGTCTCACCTTTTAAACAATTCCATGAGTTAGGTGGTATTATCATCTCCATGTTACAGATGAGGAAACCAAGGTACAGAAAGGTTAAGTTACTTCCTCAGGGTTACAGTTGGTAAGTAACAGTAACAGGACTGGAAATGAAAACCCAGCAGTCTGGTTCAGAGCTCTGCTCTCAGCTGTGGCAGGGTCAGAGTCCTTTTTATTTTTCTTTTGAGACATAGCCTCAAGCCGTCTGTCACCCTGGGTAGAGTGCAATGACATCACAGCTCACAGAAACCCCCAACTCCTGGCTTAAGCAATTGTCTTGCCTCAGCCTCCCAAGTAGCTGGGACTACAGGGGCCCACCACAACACCTGACTATTTTTTGGTTGTAGTTATCATTGTTGTTTGGCAGGCCTGTGCTGGATTTGAACCCGCCAGCTCTGGTGTATGTGGCTGGTGCCTTAGCCGCTTGAGCTACAGGCGCCGAGCCAGGGTGGGAGTCCTTTACTTGGACTTCCCATTGGGAGCGGCAGACTGTCAGCTGGGCCTCTCGGGTTCACTCCCTCACACCTGCAGGGGCTCTTTCCATGGCCACTGCCCTGGAACACTCTTCCCTGCTGATGCTCCCTGGTGCCACCTCTTACAGATCACCTTCTCCAAATAAAACCACATGCCCATGAAGCAGTCACTCCCCATCCTCCCCTCCCCCACCCCAACAACCACCCATCTGCTTGCTCTTGTATGGATTTAACTATTCTGGACATTTCATGTAAGTAGAGCCATACAATATGTGGCCTTTCATGATGTTTTTTTTCAATTAGCATAATGTTTCTGAGGTTCATCCCGCATGTATTAGTACAGGCAGTCTCCAAGTTACAAACATCCAACTTGTGTAGAACTCCCACTTATGAACAGATGATATTACAGTATGTCCAGTAAGTCCCCAAGTTACAAAATCTGACTGACATAGGACTCACACTTACAAAGGCTATGATAGGTGACAGGTAAATGTACTTGTTCCAACTTAGATACAAATTCAACTTAAGAACAAACCTACAGAACCTATCTTGTTCGTAACCTGGGGACCCCTTGTACTTCACTTCTTTTGATGGCTAAATAATATTCCACCATTTGTTTGTCATTCATCTGTGGATAGGCCTTAGGGATGTTCCCTCCTTCTGGCTACTGTGGACAATGCTGCTATAAACAGGAGTGTACAAGTGTTTGATTCTCTATTTTTAATTCCTTGGGTAGATACCTAGGAGTAGAATTGCTAGGTCCTATAATATTTCTATGTTTAACTTTTGATCTGGTATCTCTTCTTGTTTCTCCATATTGATTCCTTACCTCCATACCCTGCAGATAGGCCTGAACCAGGCCAAGAGGATGACCAGGGTCAAGGAGAGGCTGGGGCATCCATTTTAATCATGGTTCACTTTACCTATTACACTTACTACATATTGCTGTTCTCAAGTTTTGGAAAATTAGATCAAATGTGTGCTTCTTAAGATGGAATCATAGAACTTTTCAAGCCAGAAGAAACTATAGAGGTTTCCCAACTTGGTGAATTTTCAAACTTTCTTTGGACAATTCCTTCCAGGCCTCTAGGGAGGGCCTTCGGGAGCCTCTCATCCACCTACCCCAAACATGCTGACTCTGGTTTTACCTGTTTTATGTCTTTGAGTAAGAGAAGAGGGATGAAAATTTAAAATCTAAATTGCTTTTTTGTGGCTGGGCCTTCCTTATACCCCTGGACCTCTGACCCATTCAGTGAGTGTTCTGTTTGTTATCGCAGAGAAAGTGGAACAGGGAACAAAGAAAGGGAAGCATTGCTGGATTCTATGGTATAGAAGCCAAGGCTTCAGAAAGGGCAGAGTTCACTGCGTGGGTTACAGGTGTGGGAAGGGAAAAGGTCTTTCAGAGCTGGAGGAGAGGCAGAGATGAAAGAAAGTGAATAGGGAGGCAGGTCTGCTGGGCCTAGATGGGGGACCAGACTGGTGGGTGTGGAGTTGGGCTCTAGAGGCCTCCAGGCTCTGCTGGGTGTCACAGGAAGCCCAGTCTCTGTGGGAGGAAGCCAGCGTCCTCACAGAGGAGCTTCCCTAGTGCATTTCTTGTAAATGTCCGTTGATGACTTCCTTGTAGACAGCTAGCATGAGGACCCCATCTGCCTCCCAGTGCTCTGCTCCTTCCTGAGATATATGCAGCTACTGGTCTATTCAATTTCTATTCACCTTGTTCCCTTTGCTGTTATATTTCAATTTGGTTCATGGTGGCAATGTGCCTACTAAAAATTTCCTGGGCTTCCTTCAAGGTCACGTGGCTAGACTGACCAATGAGAGGCAAGTGAAAGGTTTATGTCTCCCATTGGAAGAGGCTCTAGGAAAGCTATTGTTTTCCTAAAAAAAATGGACAGACTTAGCTGGCACGGGCCTTCTGCCTTCTCCTTTCTATCTTTTCCTGCCTGAAATGGAGGCATGTTGCCTGCAGATGCTCTGGCCAGTTTGCAACCACTTGCTAAGGAAGGCAGAGCAGGGAGGTAGGTGGAGCCGCTAGAGCAGCAGCCATGTTAGGGCTGGCTTACCCAGGGCTGTTTCCTGGTTTTGGGAATAAAACCCTCTTTCAACCCCCTATTTGGCTGCTGAACTGAACACAATTATGACAGGCCCTGTGACTCTTACTCTGTGTAGACAGCTCGTATTGGGGCATCTGTCTCACATTCATGACCTCCACCCCTGTGGTTGCTGGGGGACGTGGCTCTAGAGACCCGGTGAGGTGGTACAGAATGGACAGAAAAACCTTCTATACTTGGGTAAAACCAAATGGAACTTGTTTGTCACCTCCCCAGAGCCAGGACATTGGGTAGAATATCGTCCTTCCATTGAAGAAGAAGGTGTTCATTTAAAAACTAAAATTCTCGGCTTCAGCTCAATCCTCTGCCTGAGATTGAGGGGCACAAAATGACCTGACCACAGCCCCACAGCTGGCCGGCAGATAATATACTCAGAAGGCAGGTGTCCCTTGCCCTCCCCATGCTTTCTTAGTCACCAGAGTGGTTCAAGTGCCCAGTTCCTTCATGATTTGTTTTATTTTCTGCTAAGGCAATTAGCTGAGTGTCTGGCATGTCAAATTAGAAAAATTTGACTGCTTTTGAATGAAAACAAACAAAGCCTAAACAAATCAAATAATATACAAGAAATCCAGATGATAATTAAAAGGACGAATCCTGATGTTTCTAAATGACAAATAGTTCTCTTAATCTTAATTATTAATTACTAAATTAAACTTGATATTTCATATGTTCTCATATTGTTCTAATTTATTCATCATCAGTTAAGGTAAGTAGACATAAATTAACCATATGTAAATCACTATATTCATAAACAGATGCAAGAATAGGATAGGCACCCATGGTGTAAGGTGAAGAGGGTAGTAATAATGCTTCTCCTGGCATCTGTAGCTGATAGAACTCTCCAGGCTAGGACAGTGTGGATCCCGTGTCAGTCTCTGCCTCTAAGAAATAATGTTCTGATCTGGAAGCCTAGAGCAGAAGATACATTGCTTTTTCGCTCAGCACAGTTTATGGAGTATCAGCTGGGAAAATCACCATGAGAGCTTTGAGACAGGCCCATAGTAGGTCTTCAACCCAAGCACCCAGTACAGGGAGTTTTGGAGGGAGTCCCAGTGGGGTTCAGCTCCCTCTGGTGGCCAGTTTTTTTCCCTGCAAGTTTTTCCGCCCCCAAATTGAATCCATTCCACTCCCCACCTACGATGGAGCAATTGTGTTTGGCAGTTTTGTGGTGATTCTGTATCTCTTTTAGGAAAGCATTTTTATGCTTCTTATATTTTGTGTTCAATGAAATTTTCCAGAGTACCAGCCTGAATTCCTTTTGAATTTTAACTTCTTTACTTCTTGGCTTTCTTTGGTTGAAGAGGGCTGTAAGGCTTCTCCCTGGCATCTGAGATGTTCACTTCTAAATCCTGCCTTTAAAGACCAAAATTTAGTAGACCAGCTGGAAGGAAGGAGACCATTTTTGACTCCATTTGTGTAAAAGGGAAACTCCTGTGGTCAAGATGTATTTTTTAGGTTAATGTAATTAAAATTTATTTTTTAATGTATGTGAAGGGTCTTAGAAAATTTTGAAGCCTGACACATCAAAGTATTACCTGCATATCTGTCATCTGTCTCAAGAGAACAGGAAATAATCACTGAGCTCAGTTATAAAGGCAGGGGAATACTCAACTAGAAGGATGAAAGATCATTCTTTCATTCCCTCATCAAACATTTATTAAGCACTGGCAGTTAGCAAATACAAAGAGGTTCTTAATAGCCATACAATCTAGTGGAGGAGAGAGAATCATAAACAAATATAACAATGGACTTTTGTAAGAATTGACTTTCCTTTATATTAACAACAATGTAAAATCACTTTAACTCAATCACGTGGGAAGACATCCTATGCTAAGATAATATGATATCTGCTAACAACTATATATATAAAGGAAAATAAACCCACATGTATTCATCATAAAATAATTCAGTGGTTTGGATGATGCCTTTAGGTAGAGTGTAGATCTGTGGTCCCGAACTGCTAAGCAGCAGACTGCTTCTGGTGCATGGCCTGTTAGGAACCAGGCTGTATAGTGGGAGGTGAGTGGTTGGTAAGCAAGCAAAGCCTCATTTGTGTTTACAGCCACTTCCCATCACTGGTATCAATCCTAACCTCTGCCTCCTGTCAGATAGCAGCAGCATTAGAGTCTCACAGGAGATAAACCCTATTACAAACTGCACAAGTGACGGATCTAGTTTGTGCAGTCCTTATGAGAATCTAATGCCTGATGATCTGAGGTGGAGCTGATGCAGTGATGTAGTGCTGGGTCTGTCTTGTTACAGGAAAACAACCTAAGGGCTCCTACTGATTCTGCAGTATGGTGAGTTGCATAATTATTTCATTATATATTACAATGTAATAATAGAAATAAAGTGAACAATAAATGTAATGTGCTTGAATCATCCTGAACCTATTCATCCCCCTAATCTGTGGAAAAATTTATCTTCCACAAAACTGGTTCCTGCCGCCAGAAAGGCTGGAGACCACTGTTTTAGATGATACCTTAAAAGCTTTATTCTATCCCACTCTTTTCTGAAATAATAAAAAAGAATGTTGATACATCAAAAAAAAAAAAAAGGAAAAGGAAAAGAAAAAAGCAAAAAAATAAAAAGGAAGGAAGAAAGGAAGGAAGGAAGGAAGAAAGAAAAGAAAGAAAATTGTCATGGTAAGCATAGTGTCTGACAAAGTAGAAGCTCAAACGTGTTTGAGAAGGCTGGGTGCCGTGCCTCATGTCTATAATCCTAGCACTCTGGGAGGCTGAAGCGGGTGGATAGCTTGAGCTCAGGAGTTTGAGACCAGCCTGAGCAGGAGCAATACACAGTCTCTAAAAATAGCTGGGCATTGTGGCAGGAGCCTGTAGTCCCAGCTAATCCCAGCTAGTTGGGAGGCTGAGGCAAGAGAATCACTTAAGTCCAAGAAATTGAAGTTGCACTGTACAACGGATGGCAAAGTGAGACTCTGTCTAAAAAAAAGAGAGAAATGAAGAAAGACAGTAATGACAAGAAAGGGAAAGGGATTTTTCTATTTTTCTGTGGAATTCAGTAAGAGGTTCTCACATGCTAGGTATGAACATGTTAACATCTATTCACCCTTCTTTTATTCAGTGGGGAAAAATGTGAAGGGATCATAAATAGGTCTCTGGGGATGGCCAATGAGTTGGAAATGGAAGTTTTACAATGAGATTTCTAGGTCATTTTCTTTCTTTCTTTTTTTTTTTTTTGCAGTTTTTGGCTGGAGCCGGGTTTGAATCCTCCACCTCCGCTATATGGGGCTGGTGCCATATCGTTTGAGCCACAGGCGACACTCATCTAGGTCATTTTCTTAAAGGACTTTCTTAAAGTCATTTCTGACTCAGCTGGAAGGTAGATTCTTTTTCCCTTCTCTTTCTGTTTATCTGGATGTAATTACTGGAGCTTCAGCAGCCATATTGGGCCATGAGACAGCCCAGAGGGAGAAAAACTTGTACTAAGAATGATGGGGAGCAGACAGATAAAAAGGGATCTGGGTCCCTGATGACCGTGAAGCCACCAAATAAACCTTTGATTGTTGGGTTTTTTTTTTTTTTAATATGGAATGCTTCCTGAATTTGCGTGTCATCCTTGCGCAGGGGCCATGCTAATCTTATCTGTATTGTTCCAATTTTACTATATGTGCTGCCGAAGAGAGCACCAAACCTTTGACTGTTAACCTCTTGACTTTTTATGCAGGAGAAATGAAACAATTATTTTGTTTGTACCTGTAATTGAGTTTTCTATTATATGCAGCTGAACCAAATATTAACTTATTTACTAAGATTGTGGTGTTCTTATCAGGGGTTTAACTGCCAGCAAGTTCCTTCCTTGCTTACCAGGGGTTTCAGCAAGCTTATTCTTTAAGGGTCATATAGTAAATATTTTAGGTTTTGCAAACCACTTAATGATCTCTATCGCATCCTTAGAGCAAGTGCAACTCTGCTATTAGTGTAAAAGCAGCCAAAGACAATACACAAATGCGTGTTGCTATGTTCCAGTAAAACTTTATAAGAACATGCATCTGGTCTCCAGGCCCTGTGTGCTGACCTTGGCTTTGGTCCACAAACTTAATGCAAAAGAAAAATAGCTTTTGTTCAAAAATTATATGGAGACAGCCTGTTGTCTACGAATGTCTCCCTTACTGGACCTGGATTTTCCAAGGTGGGGCTATGTCTTAAGTGTGTGTATGTTCCCATCACCTAGCACAGCATTTGGTATGTGATATTGGTTTGGAACACCTTTTCAAATAAATCAATTGAAGTGAAGAATCAAGTCAAGAGGACAAGGAATCCTTTGAAGACTGGAACATTGAAGTTGGTGTCATTGAGACAGCAAGCTCTGGTTTAAACCAAAATCCTTTTAAGTGACAACTACTTGAGTGATGTGAAACCTGAACTTACCATAAATATCTCATTTTCTTATTTTTTGAGCAGATTATTCCATGTGTCCCAGTCTTCTGCACATTAAACCGCAGGGTAACAGCACCACCCCTGCTCCTTCCCTGCGTCACACTTAGTGGACGGCCTGGACTCAAGGTTAGAGAGTTGGTCCCAGCCTGCTGGGTTGAGTGGGCATGAAGAAAATTTGAGAACACAACAGGCAAATTGGTGAGCGAGTGGAAGCAGGTCCCTGCTGGGTGGAGCTGGGAGGAAGCATCATTTCCAGCAGGAAGGATGCTTCCAGTGCCTGGGGGCTACCGAGGGGGACTGGGCCACATCTGTGACCATGTCTTGCCCCTTCTTTTTCTAGGGGATATACATAGTAGCAACTGGTTTCTTTGAACGGGGCACTTATGCTGGTTCAAGGGACAAAATTCACATGCTCTGTGTGCAAACTCACACTCCCATCTTTCCCATTTATCTTGTATTATAAGCTCACAGTCTGCTTGGCATGGTCCAAGATGCAAATGTGAAGTGATGACTACTTCTCGTGTGAGGGTGTTAGCTCAGTTTTGCTCATTTCCCTGCTATGTTACATGTACTGGTCCACAATCCCTTGTCCAAAACCTTCAGGGCCATATGTGTTTTAGAGAGAAGATTATTGGAGATTTCAGGAAGGTAAAACAGTACCCATCTTATGTTATGTAACACCTACAGAGCAGTCAGGGGAAGCTGCCCTTAACCCAACATATTAATATTTGTGCAGAAAAATTTAAATATTTACACTCAGTAGGACCAACAGAGACTTGTCAGTAACCTCATTCACTTCGGGTCAAGGTTTGCCACCAAATTCATTTTCATGCCAAATACATTCAAAGAGAAAAAGGTTTTCAGAGGTTTTGGATTTCAGAAATATAAATAAGGGGTTCTGGGCCTGTATTCGTTTTTTTTTTTAAGGTGCTATCTCCCAATGATTCATCATCCTCATGCTCCTCCCAGTGATTTCATTTTCAGACCCCTTCGTTCTTCGTGGAGGTCCTCGGCACATTGCCTGACACGCGTCGCAGGTGCTTAGTAAGTTTCGTTAACTAAACACATAGCCCTCTTTTGAGATAAAAGTTATAGTTGATGAACCCAAGGCTAGAAGATTCACGGATGAGGCACAGGTGACACAGTCTTTAACTCCTAGCTCTCAGTCTTTGTCATCCCTACTCATTTGCACACAGTAAGAGTGAGGATTTGCACATACACGCAGGTTTTATTTATTTATTTTTATTTTTATTTTTTTGAGACGGAGTATCACTGTGTTACCCTCAGTAGAGTTCTGTGGCGTCACAGCTCACAGCAATCTCAAACTCTTTGGCTTAAGCGATTCTCTTGCCTCAGCCTCCCAAGTACCTGGGACTACAGGCACCTACCACAATACCTGGCTATTTTTTTGTTGCAGTTGTCATTGATGTTTAGCAGGCCCAGGCCAAGCTCGAACCTGCCACCCTCGGTGTGTGTGGCTGGCGCCCTACCCACTGAGCTACGGGCGCCATCCTATTTCCAGGTTTTAAAGGGAAAGAATATGGGTCTACAGCAGGGGGAAATGTTGTCCAGATGTGAGAGGGGAAGCTGGCAATGTCTAGAGATAATTTTGGCTGCCACAGCTGAGGGGAGGGTGCTATGGTGTTTGATGGGTAGAGGCCAGGAATGTTTTCAAACATCCTACAATGCACAGGGTAACTCCCACAACCAAGGACTGGTCAGTCCTGAAAGTCAGCAGTGTTGAGGTTGAGATGTAGCCTAATTAAGAAAAAAACTCCTGATCAAAGATCTTGAATTAAGACACATATCCGACTCCTTTCTGTATCAGGGACTCTCCATGTCACTTCGGGCAACTCCCTCACCCAACCCCAGGTTTAGGTACTGTGCCCACACCTTGTCCCCTGCACCCTGCAAACCAAACCACCTGCCCCCTGCCAGCCAAACCAGTGCTCCTCTGATTTGGATGGTGGTCCCAGCCCAAGGACGGGTTGCGCTCTTGGCCTAAGAAGGAAAGTGAACACATGGCTTTTCTCTCTGATGCCAGAGTGTGCTTAAAGAATTTGAAAATATAGTCAAAGAAATGAAACAAATGCCTTTGAGATCAGAATGATGATTTTATATTTGTTGTCTCTTTATCATTTGTCTTGCAAGATGGGAAAGACAAACCATTGCCTTTGGTAACTTTTGCATTACCAGCAGAGGGCAGGCAATGCTCACCTAAAGGGAAAATCCAAGTTCCCGTCTGCCTTCAGCAGAGATTAAAATGCCAACGGCTACAGGACCTACCTGATTGATCAACTATCTTTGCTGTTTTCTTTCTCTATGTCCTTTGTAATTGATATGATTTTTATACTAATAGCTGTCTCAGTAAAAATTTTGTGTCTGGAAATATTTGATTTCTCCTATTTTGGAAGGGTGATCTGAAAGTCTTTATTGAAAAATTTAAAAATTCTAATTAAATATAAAGTATGCTCACTAAAAAAAATAAAAGCACCTTTTTTTTTTTTTGAGATCAAATCTCAAGCTGTCGCCCTGAGTAGTCTGTGGCGTCACAGCTCACAGCAACCTCAAACTCTTGGGCTCAAGTATTCTCTTGCTTCTCTTGCTTCAGCCTCCAAGTAGCCAGGCTACAGGCGCCCACCACAACGCCTGGCTATTTTTTTGTTGCATTTGTCATTGTTGTTTTAGCTGGCCTGGGCCGGGTTTGAACCCACCAGCCTCAGTGTATGTGGCTGGCACCTTACCCATTGAGCTATGGGCATTTCCCAAAGCACATTTTTTAAAACTACACAAAGATGACCACTGTTAGCTGGTTTTGGGTGCTTTTTTCCTTTTTTTTTTTTTATAGAGACAGAGTCTCACTTTATGGCCCTTGGTAGAGTGCCGTGGCCTCACACAGCTCACAACAACCTCCAACTCCTGGGCTTAGGTGATTCTCTTGCCTCAGCCTCCCAGCTGGAACCTCAGGTGCCCACCACAACATCCAGCGATTTTTTGTTGCAGTTCGGCCAGGGCAGAGTTTAAACCCGCCATCCTTGGTATATGGGGCCGGCGCCCTGCCCACTGAGCTACAGGTGCCGCTTTTCCCTTCCAATCTCTTTTCTGTTAGAACTTCTGAGATGTGGAGATACCATCTAACCCCAGCGAGAATGGCCCACATCACAAAATCTCAAAACTGCAGATGCTGGCATGGATGTGGAGAGAAGGGAACACTTTTACACTGCTGGTGGGACTGCAAACTAGTACAACCTTTCTGGAAGGAAGTATGGAGAAACCTCAAAGCACTCAACCTAGACCTCCCATTTGATCCTGCAATCCCATTACTGGGCATCTACTCAGAAGGAAAAAAATCCTTTTATCATAAGGACACTTGTACTAGACTGTTTATTGCAGCTCAATTTACAATCGCCAAAATGTGGAAACAGCCTAAATGCCCACCAACCCAGGAATGGATTAACAAGCTGTGGTATATGTATATATACCATGGAATACTATTCAGCTATTAAAAATTAAAATTATCTTCTTCCTGTTATTGGTAGTTCTGAACGTTAGATTTTTTTTCCCCCATGGGGTCAAAAGATACTTAAGTATATGATTGTGACTAGAAAAAAAAATAGGGGACAGAAAATCAGATATTGGCAGTTTTTCCTTTTCATCTGTGTGTCAATTTTTAATATAAATGCAGGAATGTGCAGCATTAATGACAGTGAAAATGTTTCAGTGAATAAGTTTCAGCAGTTCAACTTTATAACAATTATAAATAAACCTGTTAAGTTGTTCTGGACAATGCCAGCATTTGGATTTTTTTTTAACAAGTAAATTTCTTACTGATGGCAACTAAATGGTGTTTTTAGCATTTTTATCATACGGTAGATTCTATCCATTCACTTTACTTTTCTGAGTTGTCCAGCACACAAGTACATGTTTTTAATGCTGTCTGTCTTCTGTTCTGTTCCTATAAGTTTGCTGTTAAAATACATTAAACTATTTAAAAAAAGAAAAAAAATTCATGGAGCATGACTAAAAGAGTTGTTGGGGTTTTTAATCAAAGAGTCAGTCTTTCATTAAAAAGTGGGAAAAACAAAATGACATAGCAGGAAAGAAAGAAGATGGCAGAAGTCCTCTAATGTCCGCGGATCAGAGAGCAGAGTGTAGTAACTAATCTTCAGCATTGTGGGGGGGAGGGTATTTATACATTCTTTCCACAAATGTTTCTTAAGCTGCTATATATTGAAGAAGGTCAATATTCGAATCATTGGAGTTCCAGAAACAGATGAAGTGGCATCTCTGGGCACAGACGCCCTTCTGCATGAAATTATGAAACAGAATTTTCCAGATATGCCTAGAGATTCTGAAATTCAGATAGCAGACAGCTTCAGAACCCCAGCACGACTCAACCCCAATATGACATCCGCCAGGCATATCATAATTAACTTCCCTAAAGTTAGTAAGAAGGAGAAGACTCTCAAGTCTACTAGGCAAAATAAAGCCATTACGTACAAAGGGAAGAATATTAGAATGACTGCACATCTCTCTGCTGAAACTTTTCAAGCTAGAAGAGGGTGGTCATCGACTTTTAATCTCCTAAAGCAAAATAACTTTCAACACAGGATCTTGTATCCAGCTAAACTGAGTTTTATTTATGATGGAGAAATTAAATACTTTAATGACATTCATATGTTGAATAAATTTGCCATAACCAAACCAGCTCTTCAGGATATTCTCAGACCTATCCTCCATAATGACCAATCCAATCCTATATCACAAAAGTAAACTCACTCAGAAACTTTGGATCAAACTCCAACTTCCAAAATGGCAAAAGGATTAAAAATGTCCACTGGACCTTTAAAAAACTAGATACCCAAAATTTCACCAGACTTATCAATATTCTCCATTAATGTGAACAGCCTAAACTGTCCTCTAAAGAGGCATAGGTTTGGCTGACTGGATGCAAAAACTCAGGCCAGATATTTGTTTCATACAAGAGTCACATCCTAACTTAAAAGACAAGTACAGACTCAGGGTGAAAGGATAGTCATCCATATTTCAGGCAAATGGCAACCAGAAAAAAGCAGGCATTGCAATTTTATTTGCAGATACAATAGGCTTTAAACCAATAAAAGTAAGGAAGGACAAGAATGGTCACTTCATATTTGTTAAGAATAATACTCAATATGATGAGACTTCAATTATTAATATCTATGCACCCAACCAGAATACACCCCAATTTATAAGACAAACTCTAACAGACATGAGCAACTTGATTTCCTCCAGCTCCATAATAGTTGGATATTTTAATACTCCTTTGGCAATGTTGGATCGATCCTCCAATAAGAAGCTGAGCAAAGAAATTTTAGATTTAAATCTAACCATCAAATATCTGGATTTAGCAAACATCTACAGAACATTTCATCCCAACAAAACTGAATATACATACTTCTCATCAGCCCACGGAACCTACTTCAAAATCAAACACATCTTAGGTCACAAATCTAACCTCAGTAAATTTAAAGGAATAGAAATTATTCCATGCATCTTCTCGGACCACCATGGAATAAAACTTGAGCTGAGTAACAACAGGAATCTGCATACTCATACAAAAACATGGAAGTTAAATAACCTTATGCTGAATGATAGCTGGGTCAGAGATGAGATCAAGAAGGACATTGCCAAATTTTTGGAACAAAACGACAATGAAGACACGAACTATCAGAACCTCTGGGACACTGCAAAGGCAGTTCTAAGAGGGAAATTTATAGCACTGAAAGCCTTTCTCAAGAGAATGGAAAGAGAGGAAGTTAACATCTTAATGGGACATCTCAAGCAACTAGAAAAGGAAGAACATTCTAACCCTAAGCCCAGTAGAAGAAAAGAAATAACCAAAATCAGAGCAGAATTAAATGAAATTGAAAACAAAAGAATAATACAACAGAGCAATAAATCAAAAAGCTGGTTTTTTGAAAAGGTCAATAAAATAGATAAACCTCTGGCCAACCTAATCAGAAAAAAAAGAGTAAAATCTCTAATCTCATCAATCAGAAACAACAAAGACGAAATAACAACAGACTCTTCAGAAATCCAAAAAATCCTTAATGAATATTACAAGAAACTTTATTCTCAGAAATATGAAAATCTGAAGGAAATAGACCGATACTTGCAAGCACGTTACCTTCCAAGTCTTAGCCAGAATCAAGTGGAAATGTTGAACAGGCCCATATCAAGTTCGGAAATAGCATCAACCATACAAAACCTCCCTAAAAAGAAAAGCCCGGGACCAGATGGTTTCACATCAGAATTCTACCAAACCTTTAAAGAGGAAGTAATACAAAAAAAAAAAAAAAAAGAGGAAGTAATACCTATATTACTCAAACTCTTCCAAAATGTAGAAAAAGAAGGAAGACTCCCCAACACGTTCTATGAAGCAAACATCACCCTGATCCCCAAACCAGGAAAAGACCCAACAAAAAAAGAAAATTATAGACTGATATCACTAATTAACATAGATGCAAAAATATTCAAAAAGATCCTAACAAACAGAATCCAGCAACACATCAAACAAATTATACATCATGACCAAGTTGGTTTTATCCCAGGGTCTCAAGGCTGGTTCAATATACGTAAATCTATAAATGTAATTCAGCACATAAAAAAATTAAAAAACAAAGACCATATGATTCTCTCAATCGATGCAGAAAAAGCTTTTGATAATATCCAGCATCCCTTCATGACCAGAACACTTAAGAAAATTGGTATAGAACAGGCATATCTTAAACTGATAGAGACCATCTACAGCAAACCCACAGCCAATATCATATTGAATGGAGTTAAATTGGAATTATTTCCACTCAGATCAGGAACCAGGCAAGGCTGCTCATTGTCTCCATTGCTTGTAATGGAAGTATTAGCCACCGCAATTAGGGAAGAAAAGGTGATCAAGGGTATCCATATAGGCTCAGAAGCGATCAAACTTTCACTCTTCGTAGATGATATGATTGTATATCTGGAAAACACTAAGGACTCTACTACAAAACTCTTAGAAGTGATCAAGGAATACAGCAGCGTCTCAGGGTACAAAATCAACATTCATAAATTGGTAGCCTTTATATATACCAACAATAGTCAAGTTGAAAAAATAGTTGAGGACTCCATCCCATTCACAGTAGCACCAAAGAAGATGAAATATTTGGGAATTTATCTAACAAAGGACGTGAAAGATCTCTATAAAGAGAACTGTGAAACTCTGAGAAAAGAAATAGCTGAAAATGTTAACAAATGGAAAAACATACCATGCTCATGGCTGGGAAGAATCAACATTGTTAAAATGTCCATACTACCCAAAGCAATATATAATTTCAATGCAATCCCTATTAAAGCTCCACTGTCATACTTTAAAGATCTTGAAAAAACAATACTTCGTTTTATATGGAATCAGAAAAAACCTCAAATAGCCAAGACATTACTCAGAAATAAAAACAAAGCAGGAGGAATCACTCTACCAGACCTCAGACTTTACTACAAATCAATAGTGATCAAAACAGCATGGTATTGGCACAAAAACAGAGAAGTAAATGTTTGGAACAGAATAGAGAACCAAGAGATGAATCCAGCTACTTACCATTATTTGATCTTTGACAAGCCAATTAAAAACATTTAGTGGGGAAAAGATTCCCTATGTAACAAATGGTGCTGGGTGAACTGGCTGGCAACCTGCAGAAGACTGAGACTGGATCCACACCTTTCACCATTAACTAAGATAGACTCTCACTGGATTAAAGATTTAAACTTAAGACATGAAAGTATAAAAATACTAGAGGAGAGTGCAGGGAAAACCCTTGAAGAAATAGGTCTGGGTGAGTATTTTATGAGGAGGACCCCTGGGCAATTGAAGCAGCTTCAAAAATACACCTTTTGGACTTGATCAAACTAAAAAGCTTCTGCACAGCCAAGAACACAGTAAGTAAAGCAAGCAAACAGCCCTCAGAATGGGAAAAGATATTTGCAGGTTACGTCTCCGACAAAGGTTTAATAACCAGAATCCACAGAGAACTCAAAGGCATTAGCAAGAAAAGAACAAGGGATCCCATCGCAGGCTGGGCAAGGGATTTGAAGAGAAACTTCTCTGAAGAAGACAGGCGCGCGGCCTTCAGACATATGAAAAAATGCTCATCATCTTTAATCATCAGAGAAATGCAAATCAAAACTACTTTGAGATATCATCTAACTCCAGTGAGACTAGCCTATATCACAAAATCTCAAGATCAGAGATGTTGGCGTGGATGTGGAGAAAAGGGAACACTTTTGCACTGCTGTTGGGAATGCAAATTAATACATTCCTTTTGGTAAGTTATATGGAGAACACTTGGAGTTCTAAAAATAGATCTGCCATTCAATCCTGTAATTCATCTGCTGGGCATATACCCAGAAGACCAAAAATCACATGATAACAAAGATATTTGTACCAGAATGTTTATTGCAGCCCTATTCATAATTGCTAAGTCATGGAAAAAGTCCAAGTGCCCATCGATCCACGAATGGATTAACAAATTGTGGTATATGTACACCATGAAATATTATGCAGCCTTAAAGATAGATGGAGACTTTACCTCTTTCATGTTTACATGGATGGAGCTGGAACATACTCTTCTTAGTAAAGTATCTCAAGAATGGAAGAAAAAGTACCCAATGTACTCAGCCCTACTATGAAACTAATTTAGGGCTTTCACATGAAAGCTATAACTCAGTTACAACCTAAGAATAGGGGGAAGGGGAAAGGGAGGAGAGGAAGGGGACAGCTGGGTAGAGGGAGGGAAATTGGTGGGATTACACCTCTGGTGCATCTTAGCGAAACTTAGTAAATGTGGAATGTAAATGTTTTAGCACAATAATTAAGAAAATGCCAGGAAGGCTATGTTAACCATTGTGATAAAAATGTGTCAAACTGTCTATGAAACTAGTGTATGATGCCCCATGATCATATCAACACAGCTATGATTTAATAAAAAAAAAATGCACACACTAACCTCTAAAGAGTGAAAAACAATTCATTCTATGTGTATTAAAGTGCTCTTTGAATATTAAGGAATAAAAAGGAATCACTGCAGATAGAAATCAGGAAGAATGTAAAAAAAAAAAAAAAGAAAATGCCAGGAAGGCTATGTTAACCAGTGTGATGACAATATGTCAAATGGTATATAAAACTAGTGTATGGTGCCCCATGATTGCATTAATGTACACAGCTATGATTTAATAATGAATACATTTTTAAAAATACTAAAAAAAAAAAGTGTCAAGATATCATATAAAATGTGATCTTCACTAAACACTAATATATTTTCCATCCAAAGTGGTTGCAGGCAGGATAAGTGATTTTCTACAAATAGTTTGTTGAGATTTCTTAAGTATTCAGGGCACCAAAATCTCATCTCGGCAGTCTTATTACAAAACCTGTTCTGATCTTTTAGTAAAGTTATTTTCTTTGTCACCATCCTTTAATATGACCATTTCTCCACATTCTTCTTTCACTCCAAATTAGAATCTCATATTTTATTTTATTTTTTGAGAACGTCTCACTTTGTCACTCTTGGTGGGGTACCATGACACCTTAGCTCACAGCAATCTCAAACTCTTGGGCTCAAGCAATTCTCTTGCCTCAGCTTCCCAAGTAGCTGGGACTATAGGCATTCACCTATAGAGTGGGTTCTCACTCTTGCTCACCCTGGTCTCGAACCTGTGAGCTCAGGCAATTCACCTTCCGCGGCCTCCCAGAGTGCTGGGATTACAGGTATCAGCCACCTCATCCAGCCTAGAATCTCATATTTTCAAACTAAAAGAGAGCATTTTCATTCTTAGAAGATACTACTAGAAATGTTCAAGGCTTTAATTCTGAAAAAATTATTAATATTGGTTACCAATATGTCACATATGCAATTTTTAACATAAGTGGAGTATACTATAATCTTGTCATAACTGGATTTCTCTACTTTTTCAATGACTAGTATAATCTAAGTTATATACATGTATCGATCACACAGAACAAACAAGTTAATTATTAAAAATACTTGTTTTTCAACATTTCTGCATAACAAGACATATTAGCATATTTTGATTCTGATTTTCCTTTCTGCAAATAACTCCAAAATTAGAGAAAGGTGTGGAGAGCATGTAGAATACTGGTTATCCCCAACTTGCTACCAGGCACTGCAGAGAAGCAATTTAGCTTCTGATATCCCCGAATATATGTAAAAAAAACACACTGTTAAGCAGAGCATATTTTATTTGCATTTACAAGTTTGTGTTCATAATGATATTTAATATTTTATGAAAAACACCACATTCAGTTATTCATTTACCATAACCAGTTTCTTCTAGGATAGTAATGTTGATATATTTATACATAAGAAGTGTTAAGTACAAGTATTAAATGCTTACTTCATACTCTTCCCAAAGGACATTTCTTTAGGACACATTTTGAGACATTAATATATTTCTGTTGAATGTACTTCAGTTCTGTTCCCTTTGGGATCTTTATGATGTCTTGTGTGTGTGTGTGTGTCTGTGTGTGTGTGTGTGTTCAGTATTATATTATTCTGATTGCATAAATAATTCTATGGTCTCTTTATTTTCTGATACATGTTAATTGATACCATCTCACAGGTTTTGTGTTAATCATGTAGGTAATATCTGAATATCTAATCAAATTAGAGCAAATCTGAACAGAAAAGTATAAAATTGTACTGCTGTGCTCTCTTTCCAAACAATGAAAAGGTGATGATATAAAAATATGCAGTCTAAATTATTCTTTTCATGATATAAAAATGCACACTGCTTGAGCTGACATAATTAAATTGCCTATATATCTAGATGACTTTTAGTAATGAAAAGAAATCTCTGGAGTGTTCACAAGATTTGCTACATTCATTTTAAAAGGGCATTCAATAGTACCTATTCAAACATTCATTATTTCCACTCTTAGAAGCAGAAATACATGTATCAGATTTTTATAGTTATTTTTAATGCAATGGGTTTGTTATTTTTTTCTGTTTAAAATATTATTCACTGGTTGTTTGTAACTATCATAATTCCATGGAGCTACCTATTATTACAAGGAGCGTGTTTCTGCTTCATCGCACTCACACACCACCCTTGAAAAAATTTGTTTTTTCATTTTAGTATCAAATTGGAAACTACCCATCTTACAATCTCTTCTAGCAAATGTTTTTCCTCTCTTAAATCAGTAATTTAAACAAATAATAAAGCTATTACTCATCATTCTTCATCCCTGGCTCTGAATCTTTTTTTTCTTTTGGTTATCCACGTGTCCACTGAGTTATTGTGCCTTATATTTCAAAGTTTGCAGAACAGGATTAATTCTTCTGTTCAGTGGTCATTTTAATGACCGACTGATACTTATTATTACTTCATTATTATATTGAAAAGAACTAGGATCTTGTAATTCTTTTTCTAAAAATTTTTGATATAAATTCAAAGTACTGGAAGTCTGATCTTTAAAGATACTACAAACAAATGTTTCAAGAAGGATGAAAATAGAATATCTTTTTCAGAACATAAAAAGAGGTGCTTTGTATCAGTTTAGTTTAATTATAGTATATTAATCCTTAATTTTTTAAAGTCTGTATATCTCTCAAATAAATTACTAGCTAATAATGGTATAATCATTTATAAACTGATTTAAATTATGGTTTAAAAGTTAGCAGTAAAGGGCAGCGCCTGTGGCTCAGTGAGTAGGGCGCCAGCCCCATATGGCGAGGGTGGAGGGTTCAGGCCCAGCCCCGGCCAAACTGCAACCAAAAAATAGCTGGGCTTTGTGGCGGGCGCCTGTAGTCCCAGGTGCTCGGGAGGCTGAGGCAAGAGAATCTCGTAAGCCCAAGAGTTAAGAGGTTGCTGTGAGCCGTGTGACGCCACGGCACTCTACCTGAGGGCGGTACAGTGAGACTCTGTCTCTACAAAAAAAAAAAAAAAAGTTAGCAGTAAAAAAACTTTAGTCTTTAGGAAATTTTTAATCATTAGGAAATCCTGAAATTGTACTCCACAAAAACATAAACAAGCAAACAACAACAAAAAAAAAAATGAAAAACTGAGAACAGCTGTCAGTATAAATTAGAGTGAATAGCAAAGATTAGCCAAAGGTTTACAATAGCCTGAAGAATGCTTGCTCAAGATAAACAACTGAATCTTGGTATAAACAACAAGATATGTGGCATTCCTGTCACTCACTTTCCAGTTCAGTAGCATTGAAAGTAATAGCTCACATTCCTAGTACCATAGGAGTTAATGGAACTCATTCATAGATAAATGTATTTATTCGTTTTGTCATGGTACATTGGTTCCTTGAATAATTGGCCCAGAGGATTTATCTTTATTTCACTTGACTCAGAGCTTGCTCAGTGCTAAAGCTGTTACCCAGAAGAAAATGGGAGGCTGCATATATTTAAAATATTTATAAGCAAATGCTTTAATTATTTCTGCTTGTTTTGATAAAAACAACTGTTGAGGAAAAATTTAAAAAACTAGGCTAATTCAAACTTGAGGGGAAAGACTGAGAAATGAGATGTATATAAATACTTTGAAAATCTTTTTAAAAGAAGCTAATTTCCAGAGTTACCAAATAATAATATTCAAAATATTCAGTTTTCAACAAAAAAGGATTAGGTATGTAAAGGAATAAGAAGTCGTGGCCCATATTGAGGAAGAATAAAAATAGTCAGTAGAACTGTCACTGAGGGAACCCAGAAGTTAGACTTTTAAGACAAAAAATTTATATTGAGTATCTTAAATATGTTCAGTGACCTAAGAAAGTAATGTCTAAAGAAGAACAAAGTATTAGAATAATGTGTGTCAAGAACTAGGGAGTGCTAATAAACATATAAAAATAATGAAAATTTTAAACAGAAATTACAGGATTGAGTAGTATTGGAATTGGTAAGAAAAATTTAGTAGAGAGTGTTAACAGGAGAATCAAGCATACACATAAAGAATCAGAAAAAATTGAAAATAGATCAATTGAGATTATCCAGATGAGGAACAGAAACTAAAAAAGAATTTAAAAAATAAACAAAGTCTCAAAGACCTGTGTACCTATTTATGTATAATGAGAGTCCCAGAAGGAGAGGAGAGAGAAAGGGGAAGAAAAAAAATTTGAAAAAATAGTGCCTAAAAGGAATTCCAAATTTGATGAAAAATATTAATCTACAAATCAAAAAAGCTCAATGTACTCATTATAATAAATATAAAGATATGCATAACTAGATATATCATAATTAAGCTGTTAAAATCCAAATATAATTAAAGAATCTTAAAATCAGCATGAAAGAATCTAGTCATTACATACTCCTCAATAAGATTAATAACTAATTTTACATTAACAAACACAGAGACAGAAAACATGAATGAAATATTCAAAGAAACAAAAGAAAAAAAAATTTCAGGCAAGAACTCCATGTCTGACAAAACCATTCTCAAAAATGAAGAAAAAATAAAATATTTCCAGATAAAAATAGTTTATCACTAGCAGATCAGCCCTACAACAAATACTAAAGAAAGATACTCAGGTTGGAATGTAAGAATACTAGAAATTAACTCGAATATACATTTTAAAAAGTGACTTTTCTAAACAAATGAAAACAATATAACCTAATTGCATATACTCTTATATTAATCTAAAATAAAATGTGAACAAATAATGAAAAAATAAGAATAAATGTAACTACATAGGTAAATTAAAAAGACTGCATAAAAGTATTTTTGTTTTATTTTATCTAAATTAAAAGATAACTATATAATGCAATCATTATGAGTCTATGTTTGTAACTTCATAGTATATAAGGATGATAATAGCACTGCAGGAGACCAATCTATATGGTAGTAAAGATTTATATACTATTGAAATAAAATTGTTACTAATCCAACTAGATTGTTATAATTTAAGATGACATTTACAATTCTCAAGAAAATCACCAAAAAAATAACCTAAAAAATAGTGAAAGCAATGATAATAAAATTAAAATGAATTGGTACACCGGAAAATATCTATTTATTCCAAAAGAAGGCAGTAAAGGAGGAAAGAGAAACCAAAAGATGTGAGATTAAGAGGCAGCAAAGAGTGAAATAGCAGAAATAGGTCCTTCTATAGTAATTATCACATTAAATGTAAATGAATTAAACTTTCCAGTTAAAATACAGAGAATAACAGAATGGATTTTAAACAGGTCTAATATGTTATCAACAAGAAACACTTTAGATTCAAAGACACAAGTAGACTGAGATTTAAAAAGATTGAAAGAGAAAGAAAATCCATTCAAACAAAAAAGTTTCGGACTGCCTATGTTAATTATAGACTACATAATAAACTTTAGTGTAGAAATACAAAAATGCTTACTGCACTGGAGAAAAAGAAAGGTATTATATAACGATGCAAGAGTCAGTCTATTAAGAAGATACAACAATTATAAACATATATGCAACTAAAAATGAAGTCCTAAAATACATGAAGAAAAAATAATAGTAATGAAGGAAAAGGGATAATTCAACAACAATAGTTTGAGGTATCAATACTATTTATTCAGGGACAGATGATGGAATTAGAATGAAGAACAGGAACAAAATAAAAGATCTGAACCTCACTAAATATCAACTAGACATAACAGACATATGCAGGGCAATCTACCCCAAAACAGCAGATTACACATTCTTCTCAAGTGATCATTGACCAGTCTCCAGGATAAACCATTTTTTAAGCCATAAAATAAAATTTAAAAATATTAAATTTTTAAAACGTAGTTTCCTAACCATAATTGAAATAAACATGATAGGTTAATACCAGAAAGAAATTTGGGGAAAAATTACAAATATATGAAAATTAAGCAACATATTTCTGAATAATGATAAGTCTCACAAAGTAAATTAAACAATATCAGAGATGAAGAAAAACCAAAATATAACATACAAAAAAGTATAGTTACTGTAAAAGCAGTGCTCAGTAGAAATTATAACTTAAATGACATCTACATTTATAAACAAGATAAGAAAAGGATTATGTAAAATGAATAGCAACATGTCCAAGTGAAAATTATTCCTGGAATGGAAGGGTTACTTTAGCATATGAAAGTCAATATAATACTCCATACTAATAAAATAAAAGGAAAAATCCACATTATCGTCTCAATAGGTATAAAAAAAAAAGCATTTCACAAAATCCAATGTCTTTTCATAACATACTCAACAAACTAGGAGTAAGATGGACTGAGAACTAGTACAATCTCTATGGAAAGTAGTGTGGAGATACCTCAAAGAACTAAAAGTAGAAACACCATTCAATCCAGCAATTCTACTACTAGGTATTTACACAAAGGAAAATAGGACTTTTTATCATAAAGACGCTTTCACTTGAATGTTTAGAGTAGCACAATTCACAATTCCAAAGATGTAGAAACAATTTAAATGCCCTGCAATACACAAGTAGATTAATAAAATGTGGCACGTTTTCCATGGAGTAATACTCAGCAATAAAAAAGTGGTGTGTGAGAATCTTTTGTAACAACCTGGTTGGACCTGGACCTGGAGACTATTTTCTAAGTGAAGAATCACAATAATGAAAAAACAGACATCGGGCAGCGCCTGTGGCTCAGTTGGTAAGGTGCCGGCCCCATATACTGAGGGTGGCGGGTTCAAACCCGGCCCCTGCTGAACTGCAACCAAAAAATAGCTGGGCATTGTGGCGGGTGCCTGTAGTCCCAGTACTTGGGAGGCTGAAGCAAAAGAATCGCTTAAGCCCAGGAGCTGGAGGTTGCTGTGAGCTGTGTGATGCCATGGCACTCTACCGAGGGCCATAAAGTGAGACTGTCTCTACAAAAACAAACAAACAAACAAAAAAAAAACAGACATCATGTGTACTTAATACTAAATCAGAAATAATTGATCAACACTTGAAACTCAATGGAAATTAAGTAGTGGTAGTGGATTAATTCACACCTAACAGGTATAATGCACACTTTCTGGGTGAAGGGCACACTTATAACTTTGACCTGAAAGGTCAAACAAACTATGTACTGTAAAACAAAGTATGTACACAAAACATACATATCCCTGTAACATTCTGAAATTTTAAAAAAAGGGACCTTTCTACATAATAGAGAACATATATTAGAAAACCTACAGATGACATTATACTTAATAATAAATGCTGAAAGTGTTTCTCCTAAATCAATAAGGCAAGGACTTTCACTGGTAGCACATCTATTCTACATTATACTGGATGTTCCAGCCAGGAAAATTAATAAAGAATAAAAGAAAGGAAAAACACTCAGAATGGAACAGATGAAATAAAACTACCTCTCTTTTAAAATAATAAAATTTTATATGTAGAAAACATAAGGAGTCTGTAAATACACTATAAGAGCTAATAAATGCAGGAGAAAAGGTAAATGTACAAAAGTGAGTTATATATCTATACACAAACAGTGAAGAATATAAAAATGAATTTTAAAAACACTTCCATTTACAAAAACATTAAGAAAAAACAAAATATTTCAAAATCTATTTAACAAAAGTTTAGGGCGGCACCTGTGGCTCAAGGAGTAGGGCGCCGGTCCCATATGCCAGAGGTGGTGGGTTCAAACCCAGCCCCGGCCAAAAACCAAAAAAAAAAAAAAAAAAAGTTTAAATTTTATACACTGAAAACTATAAAATAGTGTAAAAACTGAAAGAATAACTAAATAAATGAAGACATCTCTCATACCTGAATATTAACATTTAGTATTTTTTATTTGTTTGTTTGTTTGTCAATCAGGCCCAGGGAAGGTGAATATTTAACACAGTTAAGATGAAAATATTACTAAATTAATATACAGATTCAGTATAAACCTTATCAAAATTCTAACTGCTATTTTTTATATATTTGTTTACATAAATGAAGCTGATCTTAAAAATCATATGGAAAGACAAGACTGTTTTTCAAGGAGTCACATTTGGAGAATTCAAACTTCATTATTTCAAAATGTATTACAATGCTCTGGTATTCAAGACAGTGCAGTGCCAATATGGAAATAAATTAAAGACCAGTGAATTAGAAATTCACCAATAGATCTGTGATCAATTGATTTTTCATGAGTGTCAAGAATATTACATAGGGAAAGAATAGTTTCTTCAATAAATAGTGCTGAGACCACTGGATATCCACATGTAATTGAAAGGATTTGAATTTTTAACTCATACTGTATATGGAAATTAACTGAAAGTGGACAAAAGACTTAAATAGTATAAAAGCTAAAACTAGTAAACTCTTAGGTCTAAATCTATATAACATGAGATTAGGCATTTTTTTTTTTTAATGATGCCAAAAGCACAAGGAACCCAAGGGGAAAAAATAGGACAAACCTGATTTTCTCAAAATTAAAAACATTTGTGCATTAGGGGACACCAGCAAGAAAGCTAAACGCTAACTTGCAGAAGAGAAGAATGTATTTTCAGATCATATTTCTGAGAAGGGTTTACTATTCACAGTATATAAAGAACTCTTGCAATTCAACAATAAAAAGACACTTAAACATTTAACCAATTTTAAAATGAGAAAAATATTGAAATAGACTTTTCTCTAAAAGATACAGAAATGGATAAGAGATGATGTGAAATTATGCTCAATGCCATAAGCAGTTAGAGACGTACAAATCAAAACCATAACAAGATACCCTTTCCCATCTGCTAGCATTTTTATACACATACACACAGGCACAAACAAAGAAAATAACAAATGTTCTCAAGAATATGGAGAGAGAATGCTTAGTACTGGTCTGATGCCCAATGGTGCAGCTGGTGTAGAAAACAGTTTGACAGCTCCTTCAAAAGTTAAACACACATTTCCCATATGCCCTGCAATTCCCTTCCTAAATACATACCCAAGAGAAGGTAAAACATGTTCACACAAAATCTTGTCCTGAATACTCATAGAGGTATTGCTCATACCAATCAAAAATTGGAAACAACTAAAACATCTATCAACTGAGGAATGTTTAGATAAACAAAGATGATATATCCACACAATGGAATGTTATTCAGTCATAGAAAGCAATGGAATACTGTTTTTTGCAACATTTCTGCATGACAAAATAAAACAAAATAAAAAATTAACAAAGTGAAAAAATGACCTCCAGTATAGGAGAAAATATTCACAAAATGCCCGTTGATGACGGCTTAATCACCAGAATACATAAGGAGCTCAAACAACCCAATAGGAAAAGATAAATAATCTGATTTAAAAATGGGCAAAAAATATGAACAGACATTTCTCAAAAGAAGAAATATAAATGGCCACACATACAAAAAAATGATCACAACACTAATTATCAGAAAAATGCAAATCAAACCCACAATGAAATAGTGTACCACCACAGTTAGAAATGCCTGTTATCAAGATAAGAAACAGCAAATACTAGAGAGGGAGTGGTGAGGGGAGAACACTGCACTGTAAGTGGCGACACAAATTGCTACAGATGTTATGTGCAACAGTGTAGAGTTTCTTATTAAAAAATCTGATATAAAAATGCTATGTTATCCAGAAATGTCACTACTCAGCATATATCCAAAAGAAAGGAAATCAGTGTATTGAAGAGATATGAGCACACCTATGTTTATTGCAAAACTATTCACAATACCTAAGACATGGAGTCAGTCAATGTGTCTATGGATGAGTTACTAAATAAAGAAAATGTGGTACCTACAAATGGTGGAATATTAATCAGTCATGAAAAGAGTGAAATTCTTTCATTTGCAGTAACATGGATGGAACTAGAGGTCCTTACATTAAGTGAAATAAGCCAAGCACAGAAAGCCTAATCTCACCCACAAACCATGTCACAAAGTTAGCTTGCTCTTCTGAAATCAGCCAAATGACATGACAAAAGAATGATATGTGACCTAAAAAAAGACACAGGTTTTAAAAACTCAGAGTTAATAGAACTCAGAAAGATTTAAAAATATAAAATGGTCATTACAGAAATTAAGACTAAATTAGAAGTAATTAAAAGAAAACAAAAGTGATAGCGAAATACTTAAGAGAAATAGAAGCTAAAAAGATATAATTAAAAAAATAAAAATTCAAAAATAACTTTCAGAAAAAGTGTCAAATATCAAAGCTAGACAAAGAATATTCAAAATAATATAAATCCCTGGAGCACAACATCAAAGCAAAGGAACATATATAAACATGAAATACTATAATCAAAAGTAAGGCTTTCTTACATACAATCTTTTAACTAAGAATATTGATCCCAAGTGGTCAAGATCAAAATGTCATCAAAGGATGTTGATTAACCTTAAGGGAAAGAAAATGCTCCTTTGACAATGAAGCAAAAATATATTGTGACTTTATTGATAATCTAATCAAAATTAGATTATCGTAACACTTCTCTATAGAAGCAGCATATTTAAGAAACTCAGTGAAAATAATTGTAACCCAAGGATTTTATATCCCCCAAAAACTGACTTTTAAGTACAAAAAGCACAGTTGAAATGTTATAGACATGAAAGAAGTCAAGAATGTTTGTTTTTATGGGTACTCCTTACGGATGACACCAGAATATTAAAATGAGCATTGCTGATGAATCTTAAAGTTGTAGCTATCTGTAGAACTAAGACAAAATAATAAGAGTGAAAGAACATAGTATGTACAATATCATAGCCTGGCTATATCCTGTAGCAATGGGGGTGTAGTTTAACTATTTAAAAGAATGAAAGAGAATGGGGGGAGAAAAATATCAAAGATTGTCTGGGTGCAGTGGCTCACACCTGTAATCTCAGCCCTCTGGGAAGCTGAGGTGGGTGAATCACTTGAGTTCAGGAGTTTGAGACCAATCTGAGCAAGAGCCAGAGTCTATCTCTACTAAAAATAGAAAATTTAGCAGGGTGTGGTAGTTGGGGCCTATAATCCCAGCTACTGGTGAAGTTGAGGCAGGAGGATCTCCTGAACCCAAGAGTTTGAGGTTGCTGTCAGCTATGACAGGCACTCTATAGAGGGCAACAGAGGGAGACTCTGTTAGGAAGGAAGGAAAGGGAGGCAAGGGAAGGGAAGGGGGGAAGGTGGGAAAGTGGGAAGGCGGGAAGGCAGGAAGGCGGGAGGGAGGGAAGGGAGAGAGGGAGGGAGGGAGAGAAGGAAGAAAGAAAAAAATCTCAAAGGTAATTAATAAGTGTTTGGAGCACTACTACTGGGTATCCACACCTTTTAGTCATAGTCCTAAATATTAGTGATAGTGTGAGGATTGTTATGATGACTAAAAGAACATGAGGAACAAAATTTTGAAGATAAGAGCAATTGATTCATTCACTGAATGAATTTATGTTCATTTAATTTATATTCAGGAAACATTCATTGAGCACCAATTATATGGCTGACACAATGCTAACTGCTGTATTTATGGTGATAAATATGATATCATAATATTGAAAATGTAACCTCTTATTAAAAGAGTTTAAACCTTTGAGCTTGTCTTGAAACATCACATGACCGCACAGAAAGTGCAGACGGTGTTAACAGGGCTCCCTCGTTATCTCTGCAGCTTCCCAGCACACTCTGCTTCTCTCCCAACACAAAGAGAAGGCTGTGACTACAGGCAGGGTCCCGCTGGAGTGAGTATTATTAATAATCATTTGTGTTTCCCATAACTAAATTATCTAGGATGAAACATTTACAGACATTCAAATAATTTAATATATAAAAAATATAAAACTTATTTCCAAGTAACATGGGTTTTTGTCCTGGAGACATTTTTATTATTATTTTTCCCTGTTTTTTACATCTTGGTAAGAGTTCACAATGATAACATAAAATACATCAGAAATTCATTGAAGATGATTTGTTTAGTAAAATTGTTTAAGTATGATAACTGGTTCATCCAGAGGAAAAAAGATGATCTTGTTAGAGAAAGCCTTTTGAGAAAATTGACTTAGGTATGAGGCTTCACGGATGGGTGGAATTTTGAAGGGCTAAACCAAGATATAAACACGTTATAGATAGAAAGCACTCACTGAAGGTACTGCTGAGAAATAGAAGCAGTATTCACACTACAAAGATTATAGAGATATTTTGGGTTTTACTAATCAACATAGAGCTGTTTTGAAAAAGGCCTGTTGGCCAAAGTGTATTTTCTTTACCAGCTGTAATATACAATGAGAATATTTATCATGGCCCAGACAAATGCAATTCTGTTTACTGCCTTTTGGTTGGCATGTTACTGTCAGATCAGTTATGGGTAATATAAAACAAATTTTCCATGATTTAGACTCAGGGTCTGGAATTTAAATTGCATCTTCGGATACTTTGCTGTTCCAGGATAGAAAGCAAAATAAAGGAAAAGTCCTAAGTTTCACGGAAATTAATTTCTTGTGAAGAAAAGAGAAAGTAAAATAATGAATGAACAAGCTAATAAGTCAACTTTTAATTTAATTATAAATCACTTGTGAATAATTAGGTTATCTATAACTAAAACAAGTGAAATAAATGAGATATGTGCATGTTAAAGAAATAAGTGTTAAGGAGAAAGATGAAACAGGAAAGGAAAGAGGGACAAGGACTGGGTTACTGAAGTCAGCGGGAAGTTGTCCTTGAGGAAGCCACTGTAGAATAAAGGTGCCAAAGAAGCGAGAGGCTGAAGCTCCCAGCAGCCAGAACTGGGAGTGTGAAGACCCCGAGGACGGCCTGTTCCTGGCTGCATCCCAGGACTGACGAGCAGGCTGGGGTAGGAGCAGAGTGAGGGAAGGGACCGTGCTAGGGGACGAGAGGGCACGGGGAACTGGCAACTATCTTGGAACTTGCTGCTACAGACTGCAAATTTTGTGCATGCGCAGACTGTGGTGCCAAGCGGCAAGAGGACGCTGAGCGCAGGTGCACTAGGAGCCAAATGGGCTATCCAGGGCTCATCTCATTCCTGTGCAGGGACAGCATGTGGACTGGCCAGGAGGGAAACCTGATGACCAGAAAGCATGCTATTTGGCAGCCGTGGGGTGACACAGCTGGTAAGAGTCTGGGTTTGTAAAGTACACAAATGCACATTTCCTGTGACACTGAGGAAGCTTTAGGTTTAGGGACTGTACCATCCATTGGCTCCTTCCCCAGGAGGCTTGGTTTATGAACTGAGTCTGTCTCATGGCTCCTCACATGGGAGGCAGTGGGTGAAAACAGTAGTGGAGGGTCAGGGAGAAGGAAAAACGAGTTTTGAGCTAGAAATCAGTCTATAGAAAATTCTTCTAAATATGAGACGTGTAAATTTTTTTTATTAAATCATACCTGTGTTCCACTTCCCTCCAGGTTAATACGAAGGATGTAAAGTCTCCATTTTTCTTAATCGTATTAACCTGGATGGAAGTGGAAGACATTATTCTTAGTAAAGCATCACAAGAATGGAGAAGTATGAATCCTATGTACTCAATTTTGATATGAGGACAATTAATGACAATTAAGGTTATGGGGGGAAAGCAGAAAGAGGGATGGAGGGAGGGGGTGGGGCCTTGGTGTGTGTCACACTTTATGGGGGCAAGACATGAATGCAAGAGGGACTTTACCTAACAATTGCAATCAGTGTAACCTGGCTTATTGTACCCTCAATGAATCCCCAAGAATAAAAAAAAAAAGAAAAAAAAATCATACCTGTGTGCATTAATGCAATCATGGGGTACAATGTGCTGGTTTTATATACAATTTGAAATATTCTCATTGAACTGTTTAACATAGCCTTCACGGCATTTTCTTAGTTATTGTGTTAAGACATTTATGTTCTACACCTAGTAAATTTCACATGTACCCTTGTAAGATGCACGGTAGGTGTGGTCCCACCAATTACTCTCCATCCACCCATCCTCCCCCTTCCCTCCCCTTCTTCTCCCCTTCCCCCTTCTTCTTGGGCTATAATTGGGTTTTAGCTTTCATAAGAAAGCTATAAATTGGTTTCATAGTAAGACTGAGTACATTTGATACTTTTTCTTCCATTCTTGAGATACTTTGCTAAGAGAATATGTTCTAGCTCTATCCATGTAAACATGTAAGAGGTAAAGTCTTATTACGCAGACTTAAGGAAAGATGGAGACATGTAAATTTTTAAGTTTAGAATTCTGTTCTCATTGATGTGTAGTCCAAAAAAGAAGTTCAGCCTGTCAGAAAAGCATTTGACATTATGGAATACAAAACTGTAAAAACTTTCAATAGGAAGAGAATGCTATAGAATTTATCATAATTTCTGTATTTGTAGGTCAGAAACTTACAACATTATTACAAATATCAAGTGTAACTTTCTTCAAAGTCACATTTTATGCATCTGCATGAAATACTTGTATCAATGAATAATGTAAAATTCATAACTCACCACTAACATAAGGGCATCAATGTCAATTGGATAATAACCATCATCTCTTCAAAAAGTACATAAACATTACTACATAAAAATTGAGAAGCCCTGAATTTTTTTGTCATATTAGAAGAAAATTATATAGACTGTTCCAGAAGGCAAGCAGTTCTATAAACTTAGTAACTATATAGCATTGCCAAAAGTGTGTTGTAAAGTTGAAATTTCACAAACTTTATTCCCAAACTGAAGATAATTTTAAACTTTTAATAAATTGCTATGAGGAAGAATGAACTTTCTTTTTCTCCTGCTTAAAAAGATTTTTTTTTTTCTTTTTTTTTTTTTTTTCTTTTGGCCGGGGCTGGGCTTGAACCCGCCACCTCTGGCATATGGGACCGGCGCCCTACACGTTGAGCCACAGGCGCCGCCCAGCTTAAAAAGATTTTGAGAATCATCATAGGAAAAGGTTAGCAAAGAGCATGAAGTCAGAATTTGTTAGAGGAAAAATGTTGTAAAGGTCTGTCATTGTATTACTTAATAAAAGCATTATTTTATTTTTCTTTGTTTAATAATGTTTTGTATTGGTCAGTCATAAAAAATTTATAGTACATTATGATGTCTTCACTACTACAAATAAATACTTGCTTTTGTAACTAAATTTATTTTTAAGCTATTGCATTTTTTTCTTGAAGTGACCATCTAAGTTGAAAAGGCTTCAAGTTTTATGATGCCACTATTACTTGAAGGTAGAGCTGATAAGATTTACTGATAGATCGACAGGGAGCATGAGAAAAAGAACAAAATGTTTCTCAATGTTTTGGTCTGAACAACTGAAAAGAATTGTCAGAATTGGAATTGTCATCTACAGAGATGAAGAAAACTATAAGAAACATATTTGAGGAAATGAGAATTCAGTTTTGGAGGGACTCTACCTAACAAATGCAAATACTATAACCTAGTTGTTTGTACCCTTACATTAACCTGAAATAAATACATAAATAAATAAATGAATAAATACAAACCTCAAAGCACTCAAGCTAGACCTCCCATTTGATCCTGCAATCCCATTACTGAGCATCTACCCAAAAGGAAAAAAATCCTTTTATCATAAGGACACTTGTACTAGACTGTTTATTGCAGCTCAATTTACAATCGCCAAAATGTGGAAACAGCCTAAATGCCCACCAACCCAGGAATGGATTAACAAGCTGTGGTATATGTACACCATGGAATACTATTCAGCTATTAAAAAAAAATGGAGACTTCACATCCTTCGTATTAACCTGGATGGAAGTGGAAGACATTATTCTTAGTAAAGCATCACAAGAATGGAGAAGCATGAATCCTATGTACTCAATTTTGATATGAGGACAATTAATGACAATTAAGGTTATGGGGGGGAGGAAAAGCAGAAAGAGGGACAGAGGGAGGGGGGTGCGGCCTTGGTGTGTGTCACACTTTATGGGGGCAAGACATGATTGCAAGAGGGACTTTACCTAACAATTGCAATCAGTGTAACCTGGCTTATTGTACCCTCAATGAATCCCCAACAATAAAAAAAAAAGATAATTTGTGCACATACCTAAGGGGGGAAAAATTTAGTTTTGTATTGTAATTTGAAATCTGGTAGAGTTATGATTTTTTTTTTTTTTTTTTTTTGCTTAAGATTGCTTTCATTATTCAGGCTTTTTTCTGGTTCACAGTGAAGAGTAGAATTATGTTTTCTAGATCTGTTAAATATGATGTCAGTATTTTGATGTGGATTTCATTGAGTCTGTCCGTTGCCTTGGGTAATATGGACATTTTAACAATGTTGATTCTACCAATCCATGACTATGATATGTTTGTTTACTCTCTTGTTTGTGTGATCTTCAATTTTTTTTAATTGTTAAATCATAGCTGTGTACATTAGTGCAATCATGGGGTACAACGTGCTGGTTTCATATACAATCTGAAATATTCTCATCAAACTGTTCAACGTAGCCTTCATGGCATTTTCTTAGTTACTGTATGTAGACATTTGTATTCTGCATTTAGTACATTTCACCTGTACCCATTCTAAGATGGGCCGTAGGTGTGGCCTCACCCATCACCCTCCCTCCACCTTAACCTCCCCTCTCCCTTCCCCTTCCTTGGCCCTTTCCCCATAGTCTTGTGCTATAGTTGGGTTATAGCCTTCATGTGAAAGCTACAATTTAGCTTCATAGTAGGGCTGAGTACATTGGATACTTTTTCTTCCATTTTTGAGATACTTTGCTAAGAAGAATATGTTCCAGCTCCATCCATGTAAACATGAAAGAGGTAAAGTCTCCATCTTTCTTTAAGGCTCCATAATATTCCATGGTATACATGTACCACAATTTTCTAGTCCATTCGTGGGTCGATGGGCACTTTTGCTTCTTCCATGACTTAGCAATTATGAATTGGGCTGCAATCAACATTCTGGTACAGACGTCTTTGTTGTATTTTGATTTTTGGTCTTTGCACACTAATACGTTCCTTCTGGAAGGATGTTTGGAGAATACTTACAGACCTAAAAATAGACCTGCCATTTGATCCTATAATTCCTTTACTAGGTTTTTTTTTTGTTAGTTTGTTTTTGTTTTTAGAGACAGAGTCTCACTCTGTTGCTGAGGGTAGAGTACTGTGAAGTGTGGTGATATAGCTCACAGCAACCTCAAATTCTTGGGCTCAAGGAATCCTTCTGCCTCAGCATCTGAGAGGCTAGGAATACAGGTACTGACCACAATGCCCAGCTAATTTTTTTATTTTTAGTAGAGATGGGTCTTGCTCTTGCTCAGGCTGGTCTCAAATGCCTGCGGTCAAGTGATCCTCCTGCCTTGGCCTTCCAGAATCTTGGGATTCCAGGTGTAAGCCACCACACCTGACCTATCTGAAATTTCTTTCCTCAACACTTCTATCTCTTTGCAAAGATCTTTCATCTCCTTGGCGATGTATAGTCCTAGGCATTTTATTTTCTTTGGGGCTACTGTCAATGGTATTGAGTCTTTGATTTGACTTTCAGCTTGACAAATAATGGTGCATAGGAATGTTACTGATTTGTGTACATTTATTTTATAACCTGAGACTTTGCTAAATTTATTTATCAATATCAGGAGTCTCTTGGTTGTGTCTTTGAGGTTTTCTAGATATAAGAGCATATCGTCAGCTGAGAGTCATAGTTTGACCACTTCTTTCCCAGTTCAGATGCCTTTTATTTGTCTCTCTTGCATGACTGCTCTGGGTAGAACTTCCAGCACTATGTTGAATAGAAGTAGTGAAGGTGAGCACTTTGTCTCATCTCAGTTCTTAGTAAGAATGATTTCAACTTTTCCCCATTCAGGATGAGGAGGCTGTGGGTTTGACATATATGGCTTTTGTAATTTTGAAAGATGTTTCTTCTATGCCTATTTGGTTGAAAGATTTTATGAAAGGGTGCTGGATTCTATCAAATGCATTTTCTGCATTTATTGAGATGATCAGGTCATCTTTGTTTTTGCTTTTGTTTATTGATGAATCACATTAATTGATTTACATATGTTGAACCATCCTTGCATCCCTGGGTGAAGCCCACTTGGTCATGGTGGATCATTTCTTTGATGTGTTGTTAAATTCAGTTTACTAGCATTTCTTGAGGATTTTTGCATCTATATTGATAAGAGATATTGGTCTATAATTCTGTTCTTGTTGTTGTTGTGCCCTTTCCTGACTTTGGTGGCAAGGTAACACTGGTTCATAGAGTGAGCTGGAGAGGGTTCTCTCCTTCTCAACATCACATCAGCCTAATTTCTGAAGTGTGGGAATGAACTGTTCTTTGTAAATGTGGTAAAATTTGGCTGTTAATCCATCTGGTCTGGGGTTTTTCTTAGGTTAGAAGCCAACCAAAACAGGGTCACACAGGAGTGTAATGTCCTCATGACACCACACACAGACCAGGAGAGTGTGAAAGGTTTATTCCTGTAACATGGCTCCTTGGTAGAGCAGAGAAGGCCTTCCAGGCTGATTCAGAGTGGATTAAGAGAGCAAAGAAAGAAGACAGGTTTGGGGGTCACGCTGTGTAGAGGGGGTTGGACCTGGGACTTTCCCAGCTTCCATTGACACCATGGAAGGCAGCATGCAGCCTTTCTCACCAGCTGTCCCACACAAGGGGAAGAGCTTCCACAAAACATCAGAATATGGAGTCAGAATTTTGTTACAGGGTATGGGCAAAAGCCTAACTGGGGTGGCTAGAGTGGCTTCAGGAGAGAATGTAGTGAGAGATGTGGGAAATAGTAAAAATGAATAACTCATTATCTTCTTTAAAACAAGGAGGTAAAAAGAGATGATGCCAGTGAGGGAAAGAAAGTCAAAAGGGTTTTTTAATATCAAAGAAATATAAATACCTTGATATGAATTATTAGGAAGAAAAAACTCAATGCAGAAAACAGAAGGCAGAGTGGGTTAGGTGGTCAGAGGGAATGAGACTCAAGTTCCGTAGGAAAGTTATTCAGGCACAGAGCGAGCGGGTGGTGAGGACCACGGACATCTTGTCTATTTTCTGCAGCTTTCTCAGTGAAGTGCAAAATGAGGTCATCATCTGAAAGCAAGGAATGGGGGTGACTGTCAGAGTTTTTTAGAACAGAAGAAAAAAGTGAGTGGCACTCTTTCCTTTGGCTATAGTTACCTTGGAATTCATCCAGTCAGCACCACTAATGGCTTGAAAATGTGAAAAATCTCTTGTTCCAAATGTTTCTGGGGTTACTTTTATACTGTAAAAATAGCCATTCCTTATACTTCCAAAATCAGGTATGATAAGGCAAAAGCAACTAAATTGCTATTTTTTAATTCCTTTATAAAGGAAAGAAAAGCAATTTTTTCTTTTGTAAATATTAAAAGTACCCTAGCAGATTTTACATGAGATTCAACAAATTTTACCTATGTTGATTCCCCTGAAGAAGAGTGCATAAAATATTTAAAATGCTATGCCTCAAGGTCACCAGCAAGTATTCTTATTTTATGTAGAGGTGCTGTGTGTCTCAATTCAGCATTTTCAATTTCCATGTTTGTTAACCTCAAGACACAAATGATCCTTTGGCAGGAACATTTTGAATTTTATGCAGGTTTAGAGAGGCTTTTCCTTTCTTTTTTCTTTCTTTCTTTCATTCTCTTTATTCCATTACCATCTTCTGGGTTCTTGTGGTTTATAAGCTGAAAGTAATATGAAAGTATACATAAATATATATGTTCAAGCACATATATATTTAAATATCCACCATAACCCCAAAAGAAAGAGAAAAGTATGACTTGCTATTTGAGAATGCTGGGAGTACCTTATGTAGTGGATACCAAGAAGTCATAAATTTATAATATGAAGCCATTGTGGATTGAGGGATAAATATGCAGTACCTGGTTTTACCTGATAAAGTCATACATATGTATAGCTCTGTTTTATGTGATAATTACTGAATCTAGCATCTGCTTTTACCAGATAAACTGAATTTATTATTTGAATAAGGCAAGTACAATAATTCACAGCCCTGTGAAGGTTTGCCAAATAAAAGGGTCATAAGACAGAGGAAAGGTGAATATGAAATTTTATTACATGTTGTATATAAAATTATAATTATCTGCTTTTATACAAATTTTTAGAAATTGTAAATTGCATATTTAAACGTCATAGTCTCCAGGAACAAAGTTAAAGTAAAGCTCAATCCAAAGACATCTGGAGGATTTCTGAACCTTCCATTTCAGCCTTTAAATATTAAAGTGACTTTTATCATATTCCAAAAGCTGTGCAACTTCTTTCCACATTTGCCTACAAATTACCAAATATGTGCCTCTAGGTTTTGTTCTACTGCCTACCATCTAAGAGCAAGTGATAACGCTGAGAAATGTATTTTAATCATGAAAGAGATAATCTCAAGAAGAATGTAGGCCATTTTTCAGATTTGAGGGCAATAAATCCACCTTCACATCTATAGAATTCTTCAGCTTAGAATGATCAAGTTAGTTACATCTTTAAATTGACTATATAATATATACCACATTATTTTTCCTTGATGTAGTTCAAAAGCTCAAATTTACCTCAGTCATCATTATACTCTTAAAATATTTTGACTCCTTCTCATTCCTTCCAGAATTTTCCATTGACTTTCAATGCTATTTAATAAGGTATAAAAGTAAATTAATGGCAAGAAAGGAACAAGAAATGGACCGGAAACAAATAAAGATGATATTTAATCTTGAACTAAGGATGCTCATTATAATCTTAAACATGAAGAATTAAATCTTAAAGAAATAATATATTTCATGTAAAAAGGAAGTATCTATACTTTCTAGACACTGCAAATGAAATTTAACAGAAAACTATAAAGGAATTTGAAACATGAATGATCACCAAAATATACTTTTTATAAATAACACAAATATGTAAAGAATTCTTAAATATTATTAAGAAATAATAAACATCACGAGCAAAAAAAAGTAATGAAAAAGAAAAGCTACTCAAAAGAAACAGGGATCTCTAATACACATTAAATTATCTTCAAGCTTCAATTTATCAAAGAAATAAAATTGAAAGTACTAATACTACTTATTCATTTAGTGAAGATGTATAAAGGTAGAAATTGAAACACAAAGTATTCATTTAGAACCCCATCATAGATTCTCAAGAGAAGCTGCATAGTGTTAAAATTTTCAGAAAGGCGATTTCTCAAAAGGTGTCAGATGTTGCTACCTTTTGGTCTAATGATTACACTTGTCAAATTTAGTTTCAAGGGAAAATCACAGATATACACAGTAATTTTATATTCTAATATTTAAATTTAAAAGAAAACACATGGAAAAATAACTGCCTTTTGTTAATTTCTGCCATATATATACATATACATAACACACACGTACAGGGGGACCATAAAGTTTGCGTGCAATTTTATTCTTTTAATAACATGATATTTATATTTACATGCTATTTTTTTAAAGTAAAAATCAAAAAAAGTCATATTCTTGACTATTTGGAATACAGATAGTGTTTACTTAAAGTTTAAATGTTTAAATGATCAATTTTATTTGTACACTATTTTTTTTTTTTTTTTTTTGTAGAGACAGAGTCTCACTTTATGGCCCTCTGTAGAGTGCCGTGCTCTCACACAGGTCACAGCAACCTCCAACTCCTGGGCTTTAAGCGATTATCTTGCCTTCAGCCTCCGGAGTAGCTGGGACTTCAGGCACCCGCCACAACGCCCAGCCATTTTTTGGTTGCAGTTTGGCCGGGGCCGGGCTCGAACCCACCACTCTTGGTACATGGGGCCGGTGCCCTACCGACTGAGCCACAGGTGCCACCCAATTGTACACTATTTTTTTTTTTTTTTTTTTATTGTTGGGGATTCATTGAGGGTACAATAAGCCAGTTACACTGATTGCAATTGTTAGGTAAAGTCCTTCTTGCAATCATGTCTTGCCCCCATAAAGTGTGGCACACACTAAGGCCCCACCCTCCTCCCTCCATCCCTCTTTCTGCTTCCCCCCCCCATAAACTTAATTGTCATTAATTGTCCTCATATCAAGATTGAGTACATAGGATTCATGCTTCTCCATTTTTGTAATGCTTTACTAAGAATAATGTCTTCCACTTCCATCCAGGTTAATACGAAGGATGTAAAGTCTCCATTTTTTTTAATAGCTGAATAGTATTCCATGGTATACATATACCACAGCTTGTTAATCCATTCCTGGGTTGGTGGGCATTTAGGCTGTTTCCACATTTTGGCAATGGTAAATTGAGCTGCCATAAACAGTCTAGTACAAGTGTCCTTATGATAAAAGGATTTTTTTCCTTCTGGGTAGATGCCCAGTAATGGGATTGCAGGATTGAATGGGAGGTCTAGGTTGAGTGCTTTGAGGTTTCTCCATACTTCCTTCCAGAAAGGTTGTACTAGTTTGCAGTCCCACCAGCAGTGTAAAAGTGTTCCCTTCTCTCCACATCCACGCCAGCATCTGCAGTTTTGAGATTTTGTGATGTGGGCCATTCTCACTGGGGTTAGATGATATCTCAGGGTTGTTTTGATTTGCATTTCTCTAATATATAGAGATGATGAACATTTTTTCATATGTTTGTTAGCCATTCGTCTGTCATCTTTAGAGAAAGTTCTATTCATGTCTCTTGCCCATTGATATAAGGGATTGTTGGCTTTTTTCATGTGGATTAATTTGAGTTCTCTATAGATCCTGGTTATCAAGCTTTTGTCTGATTGAAAATATGCAAATATCCTTTCCCATTGTGTAGGTTGTCTCTTTGCTTTGGTTATTGTGTCCTTAGCTGTACAGAAGCTTTTCAGTTTAATGAAGTCCCATTTGTTTATTTTTGATGTTGTTGCAATTGCCATGGCAGTCTTCTTCATGAAGTCTTTCCCTAGGCCAATATCTTCCAGTGTTTTTCCTATGCTTTCTTGGAGGATTTTTATTGTTTCATGCCTTAAATTTAAGTCCTTTATCCATCTTGAATCAATTTTTGTGAGTGGGGAAAGGTGTGGGTCCAGTTTCAGTCTTTTACATGTAGATATCCAGTTCTCCCAACACCATTTATTGAATAGGGAGTCTTTCCCCCAAGGTAAGTTCTTGTTTGGTTTATCAAAGATTAGGTGGTTGTAAGATGTTAGTTTCATTTCTTGGTGTTCAATTCGATTCCAAGTGTCTATGTCTCTGTTTTTGTGCCAGTACCATGCTGTCTTGACCAATTGTACACTATTTTAAATTGCACCCATGCAATCTACTTCCATCCTTCCGTTCACACATAATAGATATAGACACACACGATAGGTCACAATATATGTATGTGTATGTATTAATATATAATACATGAGATGAATATTGTTACATATTTGAAATACATGTACATATATGTACATGTTCATACACATACATATATAATATTGTATTATCCACATATACACAAAATGTAAGTAAATGAACTTTATGTGACTTGCAACCATACCTCTCCACCCTCCTCAAATCTTTGTCTTCCCTTCATAAGTTTCAGACAATCCATCAAATATAAGAAAACTCTGCTTGTTGTTTATTCATTGTATTTATTTATTTATTCATTCATATTACTACTCTGTCCAGAACTCTGGTGGACATTGACAAAAGCGAATTGAATTAGACCTAGAGGATCCTTGGCCTTCAGGATCATACATATTGAAGAAGTAATCAAGTGCAAGGACTTTCATGAAGGGGAATTTCACGTTGCTACGGTTTCGTTAAATAGGCAGAACTGAGGTAGCGATGGGAGAGGAAAAGTTTTAATGAAAAAACTGCATAAAACTGTATACCACGTAGACAGATGAGAATTGGGAGGTAGGAGTTGTGAAAGGCGGAGGTTATGAGCAAAATAAATTCCAGGTAGTTGGGATAGCCTTTGGCTTTAGGAGTATAAATAAGAATAAATCAAAGGAGATCTGCATGGTTTACTTTTTTTTTTTCCCCCCCAGGACTCTAATTTCTTTTTTTTTTTTTTTTTGGCATAGTTTACTCTTGAGACAGAGGAAAAAGCTGGGCGAGGGCAGAGTTCCATGATGATGTACTAGTAACCAGGGGCCAAACCACAACAGGACCTAGACCTTAACTAGTTTGGGTTTTATTAAAATTATTATGGGAGTTTACCAGAAAATTATATCTACTGAACTAAAAATACAAAAAAAAATCACATAAAATATTTCTTTTTCAGAATTTAGGAGACCATTATGAAACTATCGCAGTAGTCCCAAAGGAAGAATATTGTGATCTGGGCTGGCATGATAGAACTGTGAATGAGAACAATGCAGAAGCATGACCTGTATTTTAGAGAAATGTTCTCAGCGGTGCTTGCTCTTGAAAGTGGAGAGATGGAGGTGTAATTGAAAGGGATTGGTAAATAAAAGAAGAATCCTAGAATTCTGTCTTGAGCAACTGGATGTGAAGTGTTCTTCACTGAAATGTGAACAGTTGGAGGGATGGCAAGTATCAAGGGCCTGCTTTTGGTCATAATGAATCTGAGATGCTGAAACCCAAAAAAAAAGCCTGTATAGCCAAGGCTATTCTTACTAATAAAAATAAAGCCTAGGAATCGCCCTACCAGACTTCAGGCTGCATCACAAGTCCACAGTGACCAAAACAGCATGGTATTGGCACAAAAATAGAGACATAGACATCTGGAACTGAATAGAAACCCTAGAGATGAAACCAGTCTCTACGTGCCATCTGATCTTTGATAAACCAAACAAAAGCATACACTGGGGAAAAGAATCCCTATTCAACAAATGGTGCTGGGAGAACTGGATAACCACATGTAAAATACCAAAAATGGACCCACATCTTTCACCACTTACAAAAATTGACCTAGATGGATAAAATATTTAAATCTAAGGCATGAAACCTCAAAAATCTTAGAAGAAATTGTGGGAAAACTCTTGATGATGATGGACTGGGGAACAATTTTATGACAAAGACTTCAGTGGCCATCACAACAACAGCAAAAAGCAACAAATGGGATTTAATTAAGCTGAAAAGCTTCTGCACAGCTAAGGACACAACAAGTAAAGCAAAAATACAAGCCTCAGAATTGGAAAAGATATTTGCAGTGTACAAATCTGACAAAGGGTTGATAACTAGACTCTACAGAGAACTCAAATTAATCAACAAAAAAATATCCAAAAATCCAATCTACCACCAAGCAAGAGATAGAAATGGAACCTTCACTGATGAAGAAAGATAAATGGTTAAAAAACATTTGAAAAATGTTCATTGTCCCTGTCTATCAGAGAAATGCAAATCAAAACCACCCTGAGATATCACCTAATCCCAGTGAGAATGACCCACATCAAAAAATCTCAAAGTTGTGCAGATGTTGGCATGGATGCAGAGAGAAGGAAATACTTTCACACTCCTGGTGGGACTGAAAACTAATACAACTTTTTGGAAGGATGTATGAAGAATCCTCAAAGAACTCAAATTAGATATCCCATTTGATCCCACAATCCCATTACTAGACATCTACCCAGAAGAAAAAAAAAATTTATCATAAGGACATTTACACTAGACTGTTGATTGCAGCTCAATTTACAATTGCAAAAGTGTGGAAACAACCTAAATGCCCACCAACCCAGGAATGGATTAACAAGCTATGGTATACACATACCATTCAGCCATTAAAAATAATTTTAAAGCAGATGAAATGGATTCAATAGAATCAATTCTGATTAGACAAAAATTAAATAGCTATTAATCTATTTAACAAATTAATTATAAATTAAAATAGTAATTTAAGTTCAAGTCATAAGGCCTAGATGAGGTTTGTAAAGCATTTGGGAAAAAATATCAAGTCCAGTATTTTTCCTATATTGCATAGATTTGTTTTTTATTCCACAGATTTTTCCTGACGTTGAAAAAATTAGGACATCTATTCAAGACACTTTAATAACCTAGTAAGATATTAAAATTAACATCTGACAAAGCTTTCTGATTAAGAAAATTAGAAAGTGGCATTGTTGTGTGAAAATAGATGAAAAATCCTAGATGAATTATCAGCCTATCAATTGCCTCAGCAAACAAGAGGGAGCAACCTAATAGCAGGAGGAACTTTGAAAGCTGAAGCAGCAGAAGGTGCACGGCTTTCAACCTGTACTCAGGAAAGCCCCAGAGAATGCAGTTAGAGGGCTCTGGTTTGTGGCTACAAGGCAGTACAGTTAGGGTCCTGTCAGAGTTTGTCAGGGTTCCACATCAGAAGGACATCGGTCCTTGGGCTACAGGGTTTCAAAACCTGCATGATTGTGAGTGACATAAGCCCATCCATGGGCTGACCCTGCTCTGTACTGGCTGTGAGCTTTCATCTCACATCTGCAGGCAACAAAGGAAGAGTGTCTTGCACTCCTGCTCTCCACTTCAGGAGTCATGCTTGGGATGATCTAGGCCCTTTCTTGAGGTTTTCTGGGGTCAGAGCCCCAGTCTAACTATCACAGCTGTGTAAGAACATGGACAAGTAGCGGCGCCCACCAGACCTCTGTAAGAGCTATGCAGCGACCATGACCGGCACCTTCCTGGACATCCATACCAGCGGCACCACGACCGGTGACCCGTGCCTGCAGGGCCTCTGCACACCCTGACCAGGAACTTGGAGCTGCGCAACCCCACGTTCTCCTTCCCATACCCTCCCTGCCTCCACACCAGCCCACTCGTCTGGCCAGGGACTCTGGTAGCCACATGCCCTCTGGAGCCCTCTCTGCCTCTGTGCAGAGCTCTTCTCCTCACCAGAGACTGCTGGAGCCGTGGGCCCTCTGTGCCAAAGTCACTGGGTGCCAGGCACTCCCAGAACCGTGTGCACTCCCCACCCCCACCCTGTTGCTGGATCCGGGTGTATCGCACCCCAGAGCTGCTCCCACAACCAGAACTCCCTAGCTGGGCCATTCCCTGCAAAGATCGAGCAGCAATAGAGTGACCGTGTTGGGGTATAATCTTGGAGAGACACCTCCCCAAATCTGAGGACGGCCAGAGGCAACGGTGAAAAACAATCATGAGGCAAAATCAACGGAAATACTCTGGCAATATGAATAATCAGACTAGATTAACTCCCCCAAGGAATAATGGGGCAGACACAGCACAAGATCCCATGCACAAATAGCTGAGATGTCAGAAATCAAATTCAGGATCTGGATAGCAAATAAGACCGAATTAGAATTCCAAGCAGTAACCCTAAAGATGTCTCAAGAATTCAACCAATTCAAAGACCAAATGACCAAAGATTTTGACATATTGAGACAAGAAGTTGCAGCCCACAAAGATCTGAGAAATACAGTAGAATCCCTCAGTAACAGAATGGAGCAAGCAGAAGAAAAAATTTCTGACATTGAAGACAAAGCTTTCGAATGCTTCCAAACTCTCCAAGAGGAAGAGAAATGGAGGTCAAAAACAGATCACTCTCTCAGAGACCTCTGGGATAATTAAAAGAAAATCAATATTTGTCTTATATTGATCCCTGAAAGTGGTGAAGTGGCTTCACAAGGCACAGAGTCTCTTCTTCAAGAGATTATGAAAGAGAACTTTCCATACATACCAAGAAATTCTGAAATTCAGAAAGCAGACAGTGTCAGAACCCCAGCACAACTCAACCCAAATAAGACATCCCCCAGACACATCATAATCAATTTCACTAAAGTTAATATGAAGGAGAAAATTCTGAAAACAGCCAGATGAATGAAAACCATTACTTACAAGGGAAAGAATATTAGAATAACTTCAGATCTCTCTGCTTAAACCTTTCAAGCTAGAAGAGGATGGTCATCGACTTTTAATCTCCTAAAACAAAATAACTTTCAACCCAGGATCCTGTACCCAGCTAAACTGAGTTTCAGTTATCATGGATAAATTATATACTTTAATGCCGTTCACATGTTGAAGATGTGCCATAACCAAACCAGCTCTCCAGGATATCCTCAGACCTATCCTCCATAAAGACCAGCATAGTCCTCCACCACAAAAGTAAACCCACCCAGAAAATTTTGATCAAATTCCATCTTCCACGGTCACAAAAGGACGAAAAATGTCCACCAGACTCTTGAAAGGCTTATCAATATTCTCAGTTAATGTGAATGGTTTAAATTGTCCTCTAAAGAGGCACAGGTTGACTGACTGGATATAAAAACTCAAGCCAGATATCCGCTGCATACAAGAATCTCACCTTACATTAAAAGACAAACGTAGACTCAAGGTGAAGTGTTGGTCATCTACACTCCAGGCAAATGGAAAGCAGAATAAAGCAGGGATAGCAATCCTATTCACAAATGCAATAGGCTTTAAACCAACCAAAATAAGGAAGGGTAAGGATGGACACTTCATATTTGTTAAAGGTAATACTCAGTATGATGAGATTTCAATTATTAATGTTTATGCATACGGCCTTAATGCACCTCAATTTCTAAGAGAAACTCTAACAGACATGAGCAACTTGATTTCCTCCAGTTCCATAGTAGTTGGAGATTTTAACACCCTTTTAGCAGTGCTGGATAGATCCTCCAAAAAGAAGCTAAGCAAAGAAATTTTAAATTTAAAATTAACCATTCAACATCTGTATTTAACAGATATCTACAGAATATTTCATCCCCCAAAAACTGAATACACATTCTTCTCATCAGCCCATGAAACATACTCCAAAATTGACCAAATCCTAGGCCAAAAATCTAACCTCAGCAAATTTAAAAAAATAGAAATTATTCCTTGCATCTTCTCAGACCATCGTGGAATTAAAGTTGAACTCCATAACAACAGGAATCTGCATACCCATACAAAAACATGGAAGCTAAATAACCTTATGTTGAAGGATAGATGGGTTATAAACGAGATTAAGAAGAAAATCACCAAATTTTTGGAACAAAACAATAATGAAGAAACGAACTATCAGAACCTCTGGGATACTGCAAAGGCAGTCCTAAGAGGGAAATTTATAGCACTGCAAGCCATCCTCAAGAAAATGGAAAGAGAAGAAGTTAATAAGTTAATGAGACATCTCAAGCTACTGGAGAAGGAAGAACATTCCAACCCCAAACCCAGAGAAGAAAAGAAATAACAAAGATCAGAGCAGAATTAAATGAAATTGAAAACAAAAGAATTATACAACAGATCAATAAATCCAAAAGTTGGTTTTTTGAAAAATATCAATAAAATAGATAAACTTTTGGCCAACATAACCAGGAAAAAAAGAGTAAAATCTCTAATTTCATCAGTCAGAAGTGGTAAAGATGAAATAACAACAGACCCCTCAGAAATTCAAAAAATCCTTAACGAATATTACAAGAAACTTTACTCTCAGAAATATGAAAATCTGAAAGAAATCAAGCAATATTTGGAAGTACACCACCTTCCAAGACTTAGCTAGAACGAAGTGGAAATGTTGAACAGGCCTATTAACAAGTTCTGAAATTGCATCAACTACACAAAATCTCCCTAAAAAGTAAATCCTAGGATCAGAATTCTACCAAACCTTTAAAGAAGAACTAGTACCTATATTACAAACCTCTTACAAAATATAGAAAAAGAAGGAATACTACCCAACACATTCTACGAAGCAAATGTCACCTTGATCTCTAAATCAGGGAAAGACCCAACAAGAAAAGAAAATTATAGACCAATATCACTAATGAATATTGATGCAAAAATACTCAATAAGATCCTAACAAACGGAATCCAACAACACATCAAAAAAATTATACACCATGACCAAGTAGGATTTATCCCAGAGTCTCAAGGCTGGTTCAATATACGTGAATCTGTAAATGTAATTCAGCACATAAATAAACTAAAAAATAAAGACCACATGATTCTCTCAATTGACACAGAAAAAGCTTTTGATAATATCCAGCATCTCTTTCTGATCAGAACACTTAAGAAAATTGGTATAAAAGGGACATTTCTTAAACTAATAGAGGCCATCTACAACAAACCCACAGCCAATATTGTACTGAATGGAGTTAAATTGAAATCATTTCCACTTAGATCAGGAACCAGGCAAGGTTGCCCATTGTATCAATTGCTCTTTAACATTGTAATGGAAGTTTTAGCCATTTCAATTAGGGAAGAAAAGGCAATCAAGGGTATCCACATAGGGTCAGAAGAGATCAAACATTCACTCTTTGCAGATGACATGATCGTATTTCTGGAAAACACTAGGGATTCTACTACAAAACTTTTAGAAGTTATCAAGGAATACAGCAATGTCTCTGGCTATGAATTCAACCATAAATCTGAAGGCTTTATATATACCAACAATAGCCAAGCTGAAAAAACAGGAAAGGACTCTATTCCTTTCACAGTAGTGCCAAAGAAGATGAAATATTTGGGAGTTTATCTAACAAAGGACATGAAAGATCTCTATAAAGAGAACTATGAAACTTTAAGAAAAGAAATAGCTGAAGATGTTAACAAATGGAGAAATATACCATGCTCATGGCTGGGAATAATCAACATTGTTAAAATGTCTATACTACCCAAAGGAATATATAATTTTAATGCAATTCCTATCACAGCTCCATTGTCATATTTTAAAGATCTTGAAAAAATAATACTTTCTTTTACATAGAATCAGAAAAAACCTCAAATAGCCAAAACATTACTCAGAAATTAAAACAAAGCAGGAGGAATCACGCTACCAGACCTGAGACTGTACTATAAATCCATAGTGATCAAAACAGCATGGTACTGGCACAAAAATAGAGAAGTAGATGTCTGGAACAGAATAGACAACCAAGAGATGAATCCAGCTACTTACAGTTATTTGATCTTTGACAAGCCAATTAAAAACATTCAGTGGGGAGAAGATTCCCTATTTAACAAATGGTGCTGGGTGAACTGGCTGGTGATCTGTAAAAGAGTAAAACTGGACCCACACCTTTCACCATTAACTAAGATAGACTCTCACTAGATAAAAGATTTAAACTTAAGACATGAAACTATAAAAATAATTGAAGAAAGTGCAGTGAAAACTCTTGAAGGAATTGGCCTGGGTGAATATTTTATGAGGAGGCCTCCCCAAACAATTGAAGCAGTATCAAAAATACATTATTGGGACCTGATCAAACTAAAAAGCTTCTGCATGGCCAAGAACCTAGTAAGTAAAGCAAGCAGACAGCCCTCAGAATGGGAGAAAATATTTGCAGGTTATACCTGCGATAAAGGTTTAATAACCAGAATCCACAGAGAACTCAAACGTATTAGCAAGAAAAGAACAAGTGATCCCATCTCAGGGTGGGCAAAGGACTTGAAGAGAAACTTCTCTAAAGAAGACAGATGCACGATCTACAAACACATGAATAAAAGCTCATCATCCTTAATCATCAGAGAAATGCAAATCAAAACTACTTTTAGATATCACCTAACCCCAGTAAGAGTAGCCCACATAACAAAATCCCAAACCAGAGATGTAAGCGTGGATGTGGAGAAAAGGGCACGCTTCTACCTGCTCGTGGGAATGCACACTAATACTTTCCTTTTGGAAGGATGTTTGGAGAATACTTAGAGATCTAAAAATAGACCTGCCATTTGATCGTATAATTCCTTTACTAGGTATATACCCAGAAGACTAAAAATCACAATATAACAAAGACATCTGTACCAGATTGTTTATTGCAGCCCAATTTACAATTGCTAAGTCATGGAAGAAGCCCAAGTGCCCATCGACCCACAAATGGACTAGCAAATTGTGGTCATGTATACCATGGAATATTATGCAGCCTTATAGAAAGATGGAGACTTTACCTCTGTCATGTCTATATAGATGGAGCTGGAACATATTCTTCTTAGCAAAGTATCTCAAGAATGGAAGAAAAGGTATCCAATGTACTCAGCCCTATTATGAAGCTAATTTATGGCTTTCATATGAAGGCTATAACCCAACTATAGCACAAGAATATGGGGACAGGGCCAAGGGAGGGGGGAGGTTAGAGTGGAGGTAATGGTGGGGTCACACCTATGATGCATTTTAGAATGGCTATAGGCAAAACTTACTAAATGCAGAATACAAATGTCTGCATATAATGACTAAGAAAATGCCATGAAGGCTGTGTTGAACAGTTTGATGAGAATATTTCAGATTGTATATGAAACCAGCACATTGTACCCCTTGATTGCACTAATGTATAATGTATTGTATAATCTAACAATAATAAAAAAAAAAGAACTTGGACAAGTAGCTCCTGGCTCTGATCTACCACATCAGTGTTCTGTTTGCCTTTGACACTTGACGTTTGCTGATTTTTATAGAGAAAGTTTGAAATCACAAATTATTCTCTTATGCAAAAAGCCAAACTCCTTTCATGAAGCCAGTTTGCAAGTGAACTGTTTTGGATAAATTAACAATTGCTTTAAAATTTAGTACTGTTCTTTGAAGTTGTGAATTCTGCATGTCATAATCTACTTTGCCAGTGTTAGACATCATCCCAGCCCATTAGACAGGTAAGGCTGGTTCCTGACTCCCTGGAAAAGACACAAGAGTCCAGATTGGTTAACACATGGATGAAGATGGGAGACTGTGATTAATATCCAAAGCTCTCCCAATAACACGGAATGCCATCATGCTGTGAGTGTCATTCCATGGGAGGTTTGCATTCCCACCTCAGAACTAAAGGATAATTACTTATGTAAGAACATGGAAGGGGCACCCAGAATGGTTGAATGACAAAGGTCTGCAAAAATGTCTCAAACCTTCTCCAAAATCTAAGCAATTCTCCTCATCCTATACAGGGGGAGATTCGTCCAACATGATGTGTTAAGTTTGGAGATCTCGAGTTTATTATTGGCACTGGTTTAATTCACCAATAAAGGGTGATATGATCTAAAAGAGGGTACTAGGAGATTGGTGGGATTATGAAGCAAGGTAGCATTTTTTTAAAGTATTGGAATGGCTGAGGCTTTCCCTTGCCTCATGAAGTACCAAGGAAAGCACAATAGCCTCAAATAATAATAGAAAACATCAGCTTTTGTGTGAGTCCACAAAAAACACAGGGCTACCTGGCTCACACTCTTCCTGGAAGGATCCAATGCCACACTTACTATGCAGAAACTTCATGCCCTGCCTGTTGTGGTCTCTGGAAAACATTTATGTCTGAAAGAATCATAGCTTCTGGCCTACACCTGGACAGTCACATTGGCAATTACTCGGAACTTGTAGTCAAACTCCTCACTCACGTGTCTTGTGGTAGTTGACGTTCATTAGTTCTGTACCACACCGGAGTGATGACAGCCAGCTGGGCACTCCTGAGTCAGAATATCTGGATGAGACAACAGAGGAGTATGATGTGTTGCATCAGACTGGAGCCACAGTAACAGTCGGGAGGAAGCAGTGCCTCTAATACCCCTCTGACATGTGACGGAGCCTAGTACTCCCAAATGCTGGAGGGAACAGAGTTGAAGGAAAAGAGGAAAAGTGAGACTCACATATTTCTGTCAGACTTCTGCCACTTCTCCCATTTCTTTTCTTTCCTTTCTTTCTTTCTTTTTTTTTTTTTTAGAGACAGAGTATGACTATACTGTTCTTGGTAGAGTGCCATGGCGTCACAGCTCACAGCAACCTCAAACTCTCAGGCTTAACCAATTCTCTTTCCTCAGCCTCTCAAGTAGTTGGGACTACAGATGCCCACCACAAAGCCTGGCTATTTTGTTGTTGTTGCTGCAGTTGTCATTGCTGTTTAGCAGGCCCAGGCCGGGTTTGAACATGCCAGCTTTGGTGCCATAACCATGATGCTATGGGCATGGAGCCACCTCTCCCATTTCTTTACTTCCCTACTCCTCTGAGCCCAAGACTGAGAGAAGGCAAAGGGACACTCGCAGAGGACAGCTTTGGGGGGAGGATGGGGAGTATTAGCCTAGTGGAACAGCCAGGTCTACCAGTAGATACAGACATGCGGTCAATTCAGACGCTTTGCGAAATAGCTAGTCCAGAGTTCCACTGAACTTGTGTGTTGTGAGTGATGTAAACAGACTGGTCACTTCCCCTAAGCTTTTTGGATGATATCTACATATCCCAGTAGAAATCAGCCTTGCTCCTCAGGGGTTCAGTGTGCTTATGTTTGTGTGTGTTTGTGTGTGTGTGCACTTCCACAGTTGAATCTCCACCTCAACGTGAGTCATAAGATAACTTCTGACTTCAGCAGTCTGGAGTCCCGGGGAAGTTGCCTTGAACCACCCTGGGGACCACAGTTAAAAGCATGTACCTAAACTATACTAACCAAGGAGAGTAGATAGAACTTAGGGATGTGAAGGAATTTTGCAGATGTAACTCAGGAGTCAGCGGACCTTAAAACAGGGAGGGGTGTCATCTAAATGAGCTAATCACAAGATCCCTCTAACCTTGAGTCAAGAAGTCTAAAGCATGAGAAAGATTTGATGTGCCCTCACTGGCTTGAAGACACTGGGGCCCATTTAGCAAGGACTGCAGACAGCCACAAGGAGGTGAAGGCAGTACTCAGCTGACAGCCAGTAAGAGCAGGGGCCTTAAGGGCTGCAACCACCAGGAATTCATTCTTCCATAAAAAATAGACTTGGAAGCATATTTTCCCCTAGAGATTCTAGATAAGAAATCAGGTTAACTAAATCTTTGATATCAGCCTTGAAATATCCTGATGTCTTATGTCATCCCAGGCTAGATTTCTGGTCTACAGAACTCCAAGGTAAGAAAAGTGATGAGTGTTGTTCTAAGTAAGAAAGTTGGTTGTGATCGGTTATAGCGCAAAAGAAAAGCACTACAGTACAATATTGTAAGAGCAATATTCTTACTCAAATTTCACACGAAGTGGGAGTTTCAATCAAAATGCAAACATATAAGCACACAGCACTGGACAAATGACAAATGAATTCAGAAAGCAGAGTAAAGAGATAGGAAAAGGCAAGGGAATTTAAAGGAGAAAGCCTGCCAGTTGTCAAGACATACGGTAAAGCTAAACAGTTTGAATTGCTATATTAGACCAATAAAGAAATATATATCAAATTATACTATATAGTACAGCACAGGAAAGGGCCCCCAAACAGATAAATATGTGTGTGGGAATTTGGCATGTGCAGAATTAGCATACCAATAAATAAGGAAAGAACCCCCTATAAAATAAATAGGATGATGAAACTGCATTTCTTTTTTTTAATTTAATTTAATTAATTAATTTATTTATTTATTTTGCACTTTTTCTATTTTTTGTTTGGCCGGGACTGGGTTTGAACCCGCCACCTCTGGCATATGGGGCCAGTGCCCTACTCCTTTGAGCCACAGGTGCCGCCCTGAAACTGTATTTCCATGTTGAAAAAAATAAAATGTGATTCAGTTCTCGTACATTCATAGTAATAATAAGTTCAGGATATTTTAAGGGCAGAGGTGGAACAAGAGGGCTGAATAGAACCGTCCAGTGGAATTCCTGCACAGGAGCAGCTAACTGAACCTCTGTGCATTCAAGTGAGCACCGTTATAAAAATAAAAAATTAGGTGAACAATCACAGCAGCTGGTTTTAACATTATTTCAAAGAGGAGACTCTGAGAACAGGGGAGACAGCCATCCATTGCCTGACCTGTTTCCCCCCGACCCCTGGCAGGGCTGTGCAGGGACGGAATCTGTGTGCCTGGGGGACGGAGACCCCAGAACCTGACTCTGGGATGTTGTGCTGAAACTCGGGGCTCCCCGGTCACAGCAGAACGCAGCACAGGGCAGAGTGGTGCGTGTGCCCATGGGGGAGCATTTAAATCAGCCCAAGAGGCAGAAACCCCAGTCCCAGTGGGCTCCCCGGCAGCTCACTGAGACAGCCCAGGCCCGGAGTGGGGTTCCGAGGTCCCCGGGGGAGCCCCAGCTTGCGCTGAGCTCAGAGGCAGGCCCAGGGGCCGCCACCTCGGGAGACCTCGGCCATGCAGCCCTGGGGGCTGCAACCTGCCACCCCCGACTCCAGGCAGTGCAGCTCGCAGGAGACCCCGCTCAAGGGAAGGACAGGGAAGAGACCACATAATAATAAGTTCAAGTATTTTAGTGGCAGCTCGGATGCTACCTCAGCCACAGTGAAGTGAAGCCCAGGCAGATGCCTGAAGCCCTCAGCTCCAGGCATCTGGACAGTGCTTCTAAACCCACCCCGAACCAGAAGGAGAAACTTTCCCTAAAGGGAAGGACCCACCTGAAGCAGCGCACTCCTGAGGACACCTTGGCCTGGTCAGGCAAGTCCCCCCAAGCTCGGTGAGACCCAGCGGGCTAGGGCTGCAGGTGAGCCCAAGGCCGTCGCCTGCCTGACCAGCTCCAGGCAGCCCAGCCAGAGACTCTTCTCATCAGGACCAAGTAAAGGAAGAGAGCAAGAAGCCGGGGCACCCAGGGTGCATCCTCGCTGCGCCCAAGCTGGCCTGGGCAGTGGCCAGCAGGCTGCAGGGGTCGCAGGGCTACCGGGCACGGGATGCCCCCGAGAGCTGAGAAAGCGAGGGTGACCCCAGGCCTGAATCACTGTGCTCTGTGCCCCTGGAGCATGAGGAAAGCCTCCCAGAGAAGGCCATGAACAAGCTGAGACAGCTCAGAGCGGAAAAAAGAAGTCTAAATCTCAAATGCCCAGTGAACTTCCACAAGCATCAGGAACGTCCAGGAAAACTTGATGTCGTCAACTGGAACGAGTAAGGCACCGTGCGACCAGTCAGTCCTGGAGGCATAGAGAGATGTGATCTTCCAGACGGAGACTTTAAAATTGCTACCTTCAGGAAGCTCAGAAAGTGTGGAGATAACACAGAGAAGGAATTCAGAATTCCAACAATGAAATTCAACAGAGAGATGGACATAACCAAGAAAGCAGAAAACTTGGAGCTTTAGAGCTTAATTGAGGAATTGAAAAATGACCAGAATTTCTCAACAGCAAAATTGATCTTGCAGAAAAAAGAATCAGTGACCTTGAACACAGGATATATGAAAATATATAGTCAAAAGAGAATGAATGACAGAATAAAAAAGAATGAAGAATACCTTCAAGATCTAGGGAATAAACTCAAAATTGCAAATCTGAGAGTTGTTGGCCTTGAAGAGCAGGTAGAGAGAGTGACTGAGGTAGAAAAATTATTCAAAGAAATAATGACAAGTAATTTTTGAAATCTAGAGAAAAATATCAATATCCAGGCATGAACATGTCATGGCACACCAGGCAGACTCAACTCAGGGCATTTAATAATCAGATTATCAAAGGTCAAGGATAAAGTATTGTACAAGAGGAAGTAAATAAAAGAAACAACATATTAAGAAACTCCAATTTATCTGGCAGTAGACTTCTCAGGAAAAAAACCTTACAGGCCAGGAGAGAGTGGAATACCATATTTAAAGTGCTAAAGAAAAAAAAATCCTCCATTCTAGTATATTATAACACACAGAAACATCCTTCAAACATGAAGGAGAAATACTTTTCTCGACAAACAAAAACTGAGGGATTGTTGTTACATTAGATCTGTCCCTACAAGAAAGATAAGGGAGTTCTTGACTCTGAAAAAGAGTGTGTTAACAACAACACAAAACAATCAGACAGTATAAAACTCACTGGCAACGGTAAATACAGAGCAGGGAGGGGGGGAAATTGTGGCTGTATGGTATGAACATCCAGTTAGAAGAAATAAAATCTAGTGTTCAGTGGCACAATAAGGTGACTATTGTTAACAATAATTTATTGTATTTTTTTAAATAACCAAAATAATAGAATTGGAATGCTTCTAAAACAAATAAATGATAAATGCTTCAGTTCATGGATACCCTAATTATGCTGATTTGATTACACATCAGATGGCTGGTATCGAAACATCACACCCACCCCACAATTATTATGTACACCTGATAATGAAAAACATAAAAAGTTTAAAAGATATTGTAAACAACTCCTTTTAAAAACAAAGCCTCATAACTTTTAATTAAAATGAAGATAAATTTCATGACCTCTGGGAATAACCCCTATTCCCCCACTACCAAATACATTGTCTAACATAAAGAAAGCAGCTTGTTAAATCTTACTCCATTAAAATTACAATTTTGCAAAAGTGCTACAAATTAGTAATGTACATCAGTAACGAAGAGAAAGAACGTTTTTGCAATGTAGACTATATATAAATATACATATATACCAAAAACTACAGCTAATCAAAAAATTACTGAGAAAATGAATAAGCAATCTATAGAGGGAAGGCAGAAATGGTTAAAAATGTATATGCAAATATGCTTAACGAGAAATTAGGGAATCACTGTATTTGTTATTTCATTTTGTGATTCCCTAATTTCTGGTTAAGCATATTTGCATATATATTTTAACCATTTCTGCCTTCCCTCTATTGAGGGCGGCGCCTGTGGCTCAGTGAGTAGGGCGCCAGACCCATATGCCGAGGGTGGTGGGTTCAAACTCAGCCCCGGCCAAACTGCAACAAAAAAATAGTGGGGCATTGTGGCGGGCCCCTGTAGTTCCAGCTGCTCGGGAGGCTGAGGTAGGAGAATCGTGTAAGCCCAAGAGTTAGAGGTTGCTGTGAGCCATGTGACGTCATGGCACTCTACCTGAGGGCGGTACAGTGAGACTCTGTCTCTACAAACAAACAAACAAACAAACAAACATATCAGGGTTGAAACAGAAGTTCAAAAATGCCAAGGATTTGTTAAGTGTGAAGTTTTAGAACTAAACTAACAGAAGAGAATGTGCCCTGACCTTTTTGCCATGCAATAAAATGCTCTTTAGTGAGATTAAAACACTTGCCTTTTGGATCATAAGCATCCCAGCTGGATGAGATGCTACTGTACACCCTGAACACGTCAAGTCTCCTCTCACTTGACTGCATGAGTTTTTGTTTTTTCTTCTTCTCACTTTTCAAGTATTTTTTAAAATAAAGTCTTGAGAATCACTTTCACCTATTTTAATTATGGCAAGGAATTCAAATAACACTATTTAATATTTATCTTTATAAGCAATATTTGTAATGAAGACCTACCGTAACTTCACTGCCTTGCAGAATCTCTACATAAACCTCCTCAAACCAGACAAGCAAACTGCAGGCTTGCAGATCCTGAATGCCAACAGGTAATTTTTGTGTATAAAAATAATTAAAATTGCTGAAAGCATACTGCTATACAATGATTTGAAAGTGATGTGAACATGTGATATGCTGTATTGTACATAATCGGCCTAATTTCCTCCCCGTTGGCCCGGGAGGAGCTAAGGCAGGACACGGTACAGAAGAGTAAAGGCTTCTTTGTTCTCTTCCCTCACGCTCATTACTCAGACTCACTTTCTACACGCTCATTACTCAGACTCACTTTCTACATGTGGAGAATAGCTCTGTGGTGAATGGGCCATCCATGTAGTTTGTTAAAGGTTATGGAAGTTTTTTCCAAAAAAATAATACTAGCAGGGTGCCTAGCATTTTGTCAAAGAAAAACAAAAAGTGATTCAGAGACTCAAGAGAAGGAAAAGGAACAGACTGGGTGTTATCCAGTCTCTGAGAGGCAAGTCTGAACAAGCAATAATGTGTTAATTATTTAAGACTACTTTAAGTGAACCTGACAGTTAATTACTAATAACATTCTTCTTGTTATGGTCCCATGGGGATTATGGGTAAGCTGACACAAGTTACCTGTCTAAGAACATCTGGTTAAAGATCGCTATTCTCTGACCAAGTTGGAACATGATATTAATTAAAAACTGAAGGGATGAATGCTTTCCCACATTACCAAAGCAAAAGCGAGACCTTCCAAATGTGGAATTTCCTTCATTTCAACCTCTTGCGTTGCTTCAGTCTTAGTGAGAAATTAGCTTTCTGAATAGGTGAGGGGAAAAAAATCAATTTTCTAAAGCAAAGTTTTTTGCATGTATGAAACCTTGGAGAAAAACATATTTATTTACAACAGGGCTTCTTAATTGTTTCACGAAGGGTTACAGAGCCATTGGCGAGCGAATGTGATAAAGATATGCACATACAGAACTTGAGCATTTTACAGACAATATCCTGGGGGCCATGAGTACTCTGCAGCCTAACAAGGAGTCACGGGTTAAGAACTTATAATTTTTTAAGCATTTAAGTTCTGGAAACTATTACAGGCTAATAACACTTTTCTAATGGTAAACATTTTACAAAAGTAAATAAAAGTAATTGTGAAAACAAGTAAAAGGCTGCATGTTGTCTCAAAAAAATTCATGAAACATTTAGACACAAAACAAATTTAGTATTTAAAATTTAGGGCCTATGTTTATTTGGTGGTGGAGGACAAGAAATTACACTGGCAGCTGTAAAATATGGAGGGAGACTGTTTTCAAGAGAATAATTTTTCACTTTGAAATTGGATGTGAATGAGAGCAAAGCATTAGGTAATCATTTATAAATACAATAAAGAAAGTATAGGGAATATTTTAAATAGCCTCTGAAACATATAGGTAACAGATTTTAATATATTTATATAATGAGAAAATTAAATAAATCTTCATTCCACGTAAGAGTTACTATAGCAATACAACAAATTTACAAGTGAAGGAGGTAGATTATTGAACCTCAATAAGCAGAAACTATATGTCAGTAATTATCCTTCTGGGCATATATTTTTATATCTACAAATACAATTGTACCAGTTTATTACTTCAATGTAAAATTTGTTGCTCAGATGAAATAATATCAAAATTTTCTTTATTTTTTTATTTGACAGTGTTTGCAGGTTGCCAGGCACTGTACCTGGAAATAGGAATATAGCATTAAACAAGACAGGCCTGGTTCTCTACATCACAAAATTTCATGGAGCTTCCATGGTGGAAGAGATGGCAGAGTTGGGCTTCTTGTGACCAAATGTCAGCCTTACCTCCCTAAACTTTCCTAGCACTATATACCATTTTCTAAATGCTACTCATACACAAACATTCTTTTATTCCAACCTTTGACCTTTCACATTTGGTGTTCATTGAAAAGTTCTTTCTACATTGATCACCAGTCAACTCATAACCTCAGTAACCTCTAGGTAAGTCCAGCTTTTTTTCACGTATCTTTTTCCTCACAGTTACTTGAGCTTTTGTGGCTCCCTAAACTTCTTTTTAATTCTCCTCACACTCAACTATTTGCTCAAAGTCCACATTGCTTTACTCAACTCTGGTCCATGAAGATGTGGATTCCATGGCTCAGCAAGATTCTTAGAGCAGAGTAATCAATTCATAAACATTTAAAGATGAAATAAGTGAAGATATAAATCATTAAGTGATCACTTAATGTACCACTGAGCGGTTATAATTTGTGGGCGCTTCAAGTGCTGTGCCAAGGGGTGTGACCTACAGAGGGCATATGGAGATCTGGCCTGGGGAAGAGAATGCTGTCACCACAAAGACAAACACAGCAGAGGGAGGCATGTTGGAAGTCACAGAAAATGTGTTTGCTTGACAGCTTCAGTTCATCTGCCCATCTCTCCATTCATCCAACCACCTGTAACTTACACACTCATAACAACATATTGAGTATACAGACATTGCCTCCGTAAGTTGTCCCAGCATACGGTGCAGGGTCTGAACTATGACAGGAACCCAGCAAACACTTATTTAAACAGATAAATGAATGCACCAAATTAGAGCCACAGAACTGAACAAAAAGAATCAATTCTAAGATCAGGACAAAAGGGATTTCAAGGTTATATTATCTCAAATCTGAATTTCTTGGCCAAAACAAGACATATTCCAATATGTTGAATATTTCTACTGCATAAATAGGCTGACATTTTTAGAAATTAGGCTTTATTTTTCCTTCCTTAGATGTCTTCATAAGATGATTTATTTCTGAGTTTAAATCCATCACAAACATGCACTCACACATTTGCAAACATTTAAAGTCAAAACAGAAAACAGTCATCATCTGTCCCATTCTCGTCACACCTGAATTTAATATGCAAATTAACATGGCCTCTGCCCATATCTAAATTTTACTCGGCTATTTGCTAATTTGTTATACATAATATAGCACACAGACCCAGATGTTTATAAATAAAATGATATTACAATCTTGTTATAATCTGTAATATTTTATTAAGAGATATTATAAGCATGATTATTTTTAATATTCCAAAGTAATCATTCATTTTATTTTAAAATGTTCTCTAATCTTTCCCCTGATTACATGTTTGATTTTATTCCAACAAAAATACCTCATTTTCCTTTTACCTATTTTATATACAGGGGATGAAAACCCTCAAATTTAATAATATATACAGCTTTTATAAAAGTGAAAATAAAATTCCTAAATAACTTTCTGAATATAAAATATCTCTAAACTTATTCTCCTCAAATAACTAAGTAGTGTCTTCAAACAACACATTATTATAAAGAATTTACTGAATTTCACACATGGTTGTAAAAATGAATAGTAGGCAAATACATCTAAAATTCTAGACGAAAAATGCTTAATTTTATTAGTTATTTTATCAACTACTCTTTATTAATTTTCTTCTTTTATCCTTGAATTATTCTTGTACATCCATGGTGTTTTCCTCTTTTTTAAAGGACTTATTTGTAAGAGTTATGTGAAGATAACTCAGTAGTTTTTACATACTAAACTTTTGAGACAATAACTTCAATACATGATTCAAACATCTTTTGGAATCACATAATCTTCTAAATTTAGCTAATAAATAAGTAGTATTGATTATCAGGAACTTTTTTTATATTTAAAAAAATATTTTAGAGGGATTGACTACTTCAAAGGTGAAAGTCATACCTAACAGGTAATAATGTATCCTTATAAATGGCCACATCGGGTGGCGCCTGTGGCTCAGTGAGTGGGGCACCGGCCCCATATGCCGAGGGTGGCGGGTTCAAACCCAGCCCCGGCCAAACTGCAACAAAAAAATAGCCGGGTGTTGTAGTCCCAGCTACTCTGGAGGCTGAGGCAAGAGAATCGCTTAAGCCCAGGAGCTGGAGGTTGCTGTGAGCTGTGTGATGCCGCAGCACTTTACCAAGGGCCATAAAGTGAGACTCTGTCTCTACAAAAAAATAAAATAAAAATAAATAAATGGCCACATCTACTCTTTAAAAAAAGAATTTATCTATGTTGCTTTTATCCTTATTTCAATTCTAGAAAATCAGTGAAGGGTACCAGAATATGCCACTCCAAAATATGCTTTTTTGTCTAAACTGACCTAAGGGGATTCTTGTTGAAAGCAGGCCAAGGTGATCAGGCTTCCCCTTGGGGATGGTGGAGATTCAGGAACAGATCCTGTATGGAGAGTGATCTGATACCCAGAGTGGGGAGTTCTGGTTCAACTGTTCCAACCAGATTCCTGTCGATACAGATAATGAAGAGATGAACGTGGAAGAGCAGAGGTGAGGCTGAGTGAAGCAGGGAATTCAGAAGGAGCTTGAATGGCATTTGCTCCAGATCAAAATCTTTGTCGGCACCCACGGATTGATGGGAACAAAGCTCGGTAACACAACTTCGGCTCAGCTTCCTTCCTTCACTCGGGCGGCTGAACTGGGGCTGAGGTTCAGCCTGAGGCAGCATTTCCTTAACCACCTTAAGAAAACTTCCTCCTCTGCAAAAGGCTGGCCTCCAGGTAAAATGCTCTTTGATCTACTCTCAGATCTGCCACCCCTACTGCATTCTACTTCTCTATAGCAGTTCTTTCCTCCTACAAGATAAATTCACTTTTTGACAGACCTATGGTCACAGTGCTTTCCACATTAGTAGTTCTCTACACCAACAACTACCACTTTGCAGTAATCCTTTCCAATAAACTTCTCCCCTCACTAAGTGTGGATTTATTTTTTTATTTGACAGGTGTAGGCCAGGCTGGCAAGCTGATTCTCCATATAGTGAACTAGCAAATCTTGGTATGTAGTGCTCCTTTTGTTGTGCCCAGATCTTGAAATCCCCCACAAAGACCACTAAGGAGCCCGAGTCCAATGCAAAAACAATAGAGCTGTTTATTCACAGATTCGAATCTGGGCTTTTCCTTCCTGGCACAGCAGGAGGGCAGAGAAGCCCCTACCACAGAGGGAAGAGCAGTTTTAAGGATACAGAAAAGAAAATGGGGGAAGGAATAGGGGCTTAGGGGAAAGATTTACTACTACTGGGGCTGAGAGTGGGTGCCGTTATCGCTCGGGGGCAAACACACTGGAGCAGGGGTGGAGGAGGAAGCGGGTTGCCTATCACCTTTGGTCTGCAGCTGTAAATTGAAGGCTGTGGGACAAAGTGGGGTCAGTGAAGGCTGTGAGACAAAATGGAGTTAGTTTTAACAAAATGAAGTTAGCTTGGTCCTTTCACTTTATCTTCTTCCTCTTGTAGGAATAAATATAGAAATACCCTCAAACATTGTGTTGATGCATAACGAAGACAATAGCCATCTTCAGTTTTCATTTTTTATTTTCAAAGAAGGACATGCAATGTCCCTTTCCACTCCAATATCACTGGTATTATTCTGAGGTCTTCTGATGATCTCGTGTTCTGATCATCCGCTTCTGATGAGTATGTGACATGACTCTTGGCTCACCCCTGGTGACTGGTCCCGCCTTTCCCCTCTGCAAGGAACAAAACAAGAAACAAAGCCTCTTTTAGTTGGATTTTCCTCACAAAAGATTTGTGGGTATTTTTTTTTTTTTTGGTAGGGAAAAGCATTTCCTCACAAAAGATAGTTGTATACTGCAGACATTTTCTGAAAATGCAAAGGTATTAAAGAGAATTCCAGCACAGAGCAGCACACGATTTCATAATAATAGACATCATTTTTTAGAGACCTCTTCCTCCCATCTCAAGCCTCCTCCACCTGCTCTCTGGTTTCTCTGAAGTGCACAATTTCTCATACTCTATTATGCTGAATAATTCATGAGTTTCTTCCCCTACCACAGACTCAGCTCTTGGGATACTATAACATATGCAGAGATTCATTAATGGTTCTTCTGAGCAAAGATCCATTTACTGCAGCACTCCACCCTTTAGCAATACAAAGCCCTCGTAAAAGCTTTAAGGTAAAATCTTCCTTCAACAGTGTTCAGAAAACACTCTCAGTGTGTTCCACTCCCCAAAGGTTATCTAAACGGAGACAGCAAAATTGGATTTATCCTTCTCTTGATACCAGTTGTAGCACTGATAAAGCAAAAGCATCTTAAAATGCTTCATTATTGTTGTTACTTTAAATTGCATTTTAAAAATCACAGCTATTTATACGATGCTTTAAGCCATGTAAACCTGTGAAAAAATACAGAAAAGAGAACAATGAAAAAAGCACTCTTTGGTTTTCTTTTTCTTTTCTAACATACAAATATGCAAAGGCGCTTTTACTGACAACATTCTAATGTTATAGATAAGGCCTGATGGTGTCCAGGACACGCTGTCCCACGACAGGGCACCTTGGCCCCTGAGGGAATTGCAGAAGCAGGGTACACACAATAGAAAGAACCCCCCTCACCTTTTATCCCTTGAGGTGGGCCACAAAACCTAGCTGACTTTCTGATGAACATAGATCGTAAAACCCTCATTCAGGTGGGGTCCTCCATAGATCCAGAGAAAAAAATTGCTTCTGTCCTCAAACACTCAGAGACACCAAGAAGAACCCAGATTAGGGTCTTGCTGTATCCCCAGGTTTGTTACTATCGATCAAGCCCTTTCTCCTGCAATCACTCTTCTGAACGACTGTCCAGAAAAAATGCTAGTTACCCTATTTCTTTGGGTCTTACTTTCTTACGACTCCTGACTCCCATGTCATATAAAACTTAAATTGAATGTATACACTTTTCTCTTGTTAATCTGTCTTTTTGTTATAGAGGCCTCAGGCACACACCCCATGATGGGTGAAGATTTTTTTCTGCCTTATACAGTCCAATCAACTGTAACCATCTGTTATATTGAGTAAGCAAGAAGCTGGTCTCATGGGCTGTTGCTATCCTTTGAGTTTCTACATACTGGGCAGCCACCTAGGTACATAAAGAAACTGAAACCTAACTTGGGAGTATATTTTTAAAACAGAAAGGTGGGGTCCCCCGATCTCGAGCAGTCTTGCTTCAGTCCATCATGAACAGCTCACTGGTCAGAACTTGTCCAAATAAGGCAAATGCCCTCACTGTAACCAATCAAGCAATTTGTGTACTTTACTTTTGTATTCAGATTGTAAAACCTCACTGCCCTTGCTGCTGAGCAAAGCCCTTTGGGTGTTAATTGCTGCGCAATTCATGAATCCTTCAGGGCTCAATAAACTTCATTAAATTCAATTTGTCAAAAGTTTTTCTTCTAGTATACCTTTCATCCCTTGTTATCAATGTAATACACATTGTCTCATAGCTTGTTTTTAATATTTGTAATTTTCTTTTTCTTTAATTTCAAATGAAGAATGTTTATTTGATAGTTTTTTGTTGTTTATGGGGCATGGGTGATATATTAATACAAGCCTACAATGTGCAATAATCATAACAGGGTAAATGGGATAATAATTTCTTTTTGTTAGGAATATTCCAATTCCACTCTTGTAGTTATTTTGAAATATACGATAAATTAATGCTAACTGTCATCACTCTATGGCTCTATGAACCCCTAAATATTATTTCTTCTACCTGACTGTATTTTTGTACCCATTAAGCATCCCCTATTTATCACACACACCCCACCCCCTTCCAGCCTCAACTATCCATAATTCTACTCTACGTATCCTGTGAGATTGACTTTTCAGCTCCCCCACAAGTGAGAACAGGTGATATTTATCTTGCAGTGGATGGATTATTTCACATAATGTCCTCCAGTTCCATCCATGTTGTGGCAAGTGACAGGATTTTAATCTTTTAGCATCTAAATAATATTCCACACCTATGGCACATATTGCAAGGGCACATGTCGTATCTATTAAGTATAGAGTATAAATGTCTTAACACAATAATTAATAAACAAGATGAGGCCTATATTAACCAGTGCAATGTAAACGTTCCTAATTTGATTAAAAAAATAAAAAATAAATAACATTCCACTGGCGATATGTTCCACATATATTTTTTTTATCTGTTCATCTATTGATGGACACTTAGGTTGATTCTGTCTCTTGGCTATAGTGGTTAGTAATGAAATAAACACGGGAGTGCAGATATCTCTTCTCTATACTGACCTCTTTTCTTTTGGATGTATTCCCCAAGTCAGGTTGCTGAATCATGTGGTAGAGTATATTTTTGAAGAATAACCCTACACATTTTCAAAGTAATTATACTCCTTTACACTCCTATGCTACAGGACCATTCCTTTTTCTCCACATCTTCTTCAGAATCTGTTATTTTTCTCTTTTGGATACATCCATAAAAGCTATTTTAGCTGGGGTGAGATAATATAACATTTTTGCTTAATTAGCATTTCTCTAATGACCAGTGATGATGAACATATTATCATATACTTGTTGGTCATTTGTAGGTGCTTTTTTTTTTTCCTCAAGAAATGCCTATGAGATCTAATGATCTTATTTCCATTTTTAATTAGATTATTTGATTTTTGCTATTCAGTTGTTTGAGTTTCTTATAGATTCTGGCTACTAATTTCTTGTCAGTTGAAGAGTTTACGAATATTATCTCTCATTTTGTAGGTTTCCTCTTCAATTTGTTAGTTGGTTCCTTTGCTGTGCAGAAGCTTTTTGGCCTGATGCAATTTCATTTGTCCATTTTTTTCTTTGGAAACCTGTCCACTGAGATATTACTCAAGAAATCTTTTCCCAGATGGATATCCTAAAACATGTCCCTAAATTGTTCTAGTAGTTTTATCGACTCAGGCCTTAACATTTAAGTCTTTCATTAATTAGTTTTCATTTGACTTTTGTATATGGTGAGATAGGGCTCTAGTTTCATTCTTACTGTGGAAGAATGAAAATTGAGTTTTCTCAGCATAATTTACTGAAAAGATTTTCTTTCTGCAGCATATAAACATGTTCTAATGACTTTTCTCAAAAATGAATCAACTGTGAATACAGGGACCTATGCCTGGGTTTTCTATTCTGTCTCACTGTTCTATGCGTTTGTGTCAGTACCATCCTTCCTTGGTTGGTTACTATGGCTTTGTAAAATAATTTAAACCCAGGTAATGTGGTGCCTTCAGCTTTGTTCTTTTTGCTCAGGGTTGCTTTGGATATTTTGCTTCTATATGGACTTTAGGATTTCCTTTTCAATTTTTGTGAAATGTCATCAGTATTTTGATAGGGATTGCATTAAATATGGAGATTGCTTTGGGTAATATGGACATTTGAACAAAATTTATTTCTTTAAATTCATGAATATGGAATATCTTTTCATTTCTGCAGCTTTTTCAGTTTATTTCAAACAAACTTTTAAAGTTTTTATTTTAAAAATATTTTATTTCTTTGGTTAAGTTTATTCCTAAATATTTTACTTTATTTGTAAATGGATTGCTTTCTTCTTTTTCCTTTTTTCAGGCTGTTTGCTATTGTCCATAGTAGTGATACTGATTTTTGCATGCTGATTTTGTATAGTGAAACTTTACTGAATTTGTTGCTTAGTTCTGAGAGTTTTGGGTACAGTCTTTACATTTTTCTAAATATAAGATCATATTATCTGCAAACAAGAGTATTTTGACTACTTCCTTTTAAAAAATATGTGCTTTATTTCTTTCTCCTGCCTAATTTCTCCAAGACTTTTAGTAATAAAAGTGGTGAAAGTAGGCATCTTTGTCTTGTTACAGATCTTTAAAAAAAAAGACTCTTGACTTTTCCCCATTCAGTATTTTACTGGCTTTGAGTTTGTAATATATAGCCTTTATTTTGTTGAGGTATTCTCCTTCTCTACTCAATTTTTAGATAGTTTTTATCTTGAAGACATATTGAATTTTATTAGATGCTTTATTTGGCATCAATTCAAATAATCATATAGTATTTGTCCTTCATTCCTTGCTATGGGGTATTATATTTATTGTTTTGTATATATTGAACCATCCATGCATCCCTGTGATGAATGCTACTTCATCATGATAAATGTTGGTGAATTCAGTTTGACAGAGTTTTATTAAGGATTTTTGCATCATGTTCATTACAAATAGTGGCCTGAAGTTTTATTTTTTTCTCTTTGGTTTTGCTATCAGGGTAAAACAGGCCTTATAGAATGCTATGAAAGTATTTCCTTCTCCTCAATTTTTTGGAATAGTTTGAGTAGAATTGTTATTAATTCTTTAAATGTTAGGTAGAATCTAGTAGGGAAGTCATCAGGTCCTAGGGGCTCTTTGATGAGAGACTTTTTATTAATGCCTCTATGTCATTACTTGTTACTGGTCTATTTAGATTTTGGATTTTATCATGGTTCAATGTTAGTAGGTTGTATTTAGGAATTTAACCATTTCCTCTAGTTTTTCCAATTTATTGGCAAATAATTGCTTATAATAGTATCCATTTATCCTTTGAATTTCTGTGATATCAGATGTGATGTCTCTTATCTTCAATTTTATTTATTTGTGTCTTTTCTCTTTTTTCTTAGTCTGGCTAAAGTTATGTCCTTTGGGGATAAAGGGGCCAATATGGCAGCCCACGCACAAGGCTCTCAAGATGTTCAAATGTTGTAAGTAGATACCCACCTTCAGATGGATCTTCTTGGGAAGAGCATTGAAAATTAGTAAAGAAGTGATGAGAGAAAATCATAGTGAAGGGCAGGGAGATGGGGGTGATCTAAGCAGGAAGATCAGAAAGCACCTGCAGGAAGTGTTCAAATACTGTAGAGGAAAGGGAGAGAGAAGCCAAGGACTCCAGTCTCCCCTACTTAGACACTGCAACCACCACAAACCTCTGACTTGTCAGGGAATTGCTTGGAGACTGTGCAGTGACATTTTGTTGGAAATGAGGAAGCAAAGTAGACACCAAGTACCTTACATGCCCAGGTCAATGCAGCTAATGAGATTTTGAACTTTTGGGACCAGCATGCCTTGTCTGCACAGGACTTTGCTTTGCTTCAGCCACCTCCACATCACCCTGTCAAGCCTGGAAGGAACTAATAAGAGCAGAAACACTTGCGAACCTTGTGACAGGAAACCAAAACTTCCTCCACCCCACAAATTGAAATAGAGCAAGGAAATGCCCCATGATTGCTGTCTTGATATAACCTATGCAGCAAGAGAACCTCAGCCACTAGGTGGCCTGCCCTAAGGCCCAACCTCCACGGCTCCTATGCCACCACACAGCCTGATCACCATGGCTCCTGAACCACTTCTGAATTCAGCTGCCTAGACACTGGGGTTTCTGTCCCATCCATGAAGTTCTGGCACCAATGTTTAGCCCAACAGTTGTGCCCCTTTGACTCACATGCCACCACCTGGTAGGACTCACCTGCACAATCAAATGCCATAGGGCTGCTAATCACAGGGGGCACCATTGCACCTGGACCCAGGTGGAGTGAAAGCCCAGATCTCTGATACTCATAACCACATTCTAGCTAAGCTCACTCATCTGCCCCTGCCCCAAGATTTGGGCAGAGCTATCTTCTACAATGCCAGCATCCATGAAGAAGGAATCACCCAGCCCTATGCCTGAGCTTCCAAAAGTGGCTTGAGGAATAGCCCACAATTCCACATAAAGATCCTCCAACACCAACATGGACAGTGACAATCATGGGGAATGAGATAACATAGAACAGCTGTATAATAGGTCTCATTATACATACTCCTCTCCTGCTTTATATATTTAAGAGTAGGACCAAAAAAAAAATAATAATTATAAAAGTGATATCTGGGGTCCTTTCCTCTTTCTCACTGTGTAGGAGAATTCTCAGAAAAGGCACAAAGTACACTGCAAACCTGTCTGCCTCAAGAGATGAGGTTAATATGTGAAGAAACTAGCAAAAAAACCCTGGCCACTTGAAAAAAGCAAACTTATTCAATATCCCCAAAGGATCATAATAGATGTACATTAAAAGACCCAACCCAAAAGATATTGTTGAAAAGAAAAAGATGGAATTCAGAGTATGGATGAAAAATCAATGAATGAGATTGAAGAGATAGTTGAAAACTAACTTAAAGAAGCCAAAATTTTTTCAGAACAACAATAACAAAAAAAAAAAATTGAAAAGTCAATGAAGAGACAAATAACATAAGAGAAGATGTAACAGAACTTGAAACAAAAGAATCATTTAGGGAATTTCACTACATAGCAGAAAACTTCAACAACAAGCTAGTCCAGGCAGAAAAAAAGAATTTCAGAGTTTAATACAAGGCATTCAAAATAAAGTCAGTCAGTCAAAATTGCAGGAAAAAAAGAAGAAGAAAGAATGAACAATAACTTAGAGAAGTATGAAACTCTATCTAAATGAGTTAATAAACAACATATAGACATCCAAAAGAAGAAGGAAAGCAAAAAAGAATATTTTTGGGGGGAATTACGAAAGAAAATTTCCATGATATCCTCAGATATTCAGATACTCAAATATAAGTATTGAACACTAGGTCACTAAACACTAGAAAGATTCATAGCAAATAGCACATCTCCAAGACACATAATCACTTACTTGATCAATGTCAAAATGAAAGATAAAATTCACGGGTTGCAAGAAGAAAGCAACAACTAACATACAAAAGAAAATCAATCATCCTAACAATAGATTTCTCAGCAGAAACTTTACTAGACAGAAGGGACTGGGGCCTAATTTTTAACTTTCTTAAACAAAACAACAGCAAGCTAAGAATCCAGCCAGGTAAATTTTTATAAATGATGGAGAAAGAAACACTTTTCCAGACAAGCAAACACTAATGGAATATGTCACTACTAGACCTTCTCCATGGGAAATGTGCAAAAGTGCTGTATACATGGAACAGCACAATAGATAAACCACCAGTGTATACATGTTCAAAAGTTGAAGCTCACATCTCTTAGAAAAGAATAGCACAAATAGAAAACAAAACAGATATCAGCCAACATGATGAATAGGACAGTACTCTACATATCAACAATAAAATGAATATGAATGGCCTTAATGTCTCTCTTAAAAAACAAGATTGGTTGAAGGGATGAAAAAAATGTAATTTAAATATATGTTGTCTCAAAGAAACACATCTAATTCACAAGGATTCTCAGAGACTCAAAGGGAAAGGGATGCAAAATATCCCACAGATCTAGAAAACATAATAATAAGCTTCATTTGAAATCAAAAAGAGCTGAAATAACCAAAGCAGCCCTAAGCACAAAGAAAAAGTGTGGAGGCATCATATTATCTGACATCAAATTATACCACAGGGTATCATAACCAAAACAACATAATACCAGTATTAAAGACAAAGACCCAGTAAAACAGAATAGAGAACACAGAAATAAACCCTATAGCCATGAACAACTGATTTTAGACAAAAAAACAAACAAACAAAAAAAAACAGAAACATGCACTGGGGAAAAGAAGCCATATTCAATAGATGGTGCTGGGAGAACTGTGAGATTCCTTAAAAAAATAAGTATAGACTTAACATTTGATCCAACAATCCCACTATGGTGTGTCTACCTACTCAAAGGAAAATAATCATTTTATCAAAAAGACAACTGCACTCAAATCTCTGTCACAATGCACAAGTGAAAAGGTGAAAGCAATTTGAGTGACCATCAGTTCATGAGTGGATCAAGAAAAGGTGGTATATGTACAACAGAGTACTCTTCAGACATAAAAAAGATGATAATGAGCCACAACTTTAGACCATTATACTAAGTGTCCCAGGAGTGGAAAGAAACACCACATGTTCTTACTAATAAGTGGAAGTTAAATGATGGGTACCCATGACACAAAGACATGTAAAGAAGGAACATTGTAAACAAAAAAAATGTGAAGGGTGGGAAGGAGATAAGTGATAAAAACCTACCCACTGGATACAATGAACTCTATTCTCAAGACAAGCACACAATGCCCTTTCTTAAGCTTTATAGATAGTGGAATGTATACATGTAACAAAATATCTGTACCTTATTCATAATTTAAAATTTTTTAAAAATAAAATGAAGTCTTATTGATTGGTTCTATCTTTTAAAAAACTTTTCATTTTATTAATTTATATTCTTGTTTTGTTCTCATTTACTTTTGCTATGATTTTTATTATTTCTTCTTTTTCTACTAATTTTGAGTTTCATTTACTCCTGCTTTTCTAGTTTGTAAGATGAATCATTAAGTTGTTTCATTTGAAGTCTCTATTTCTTTCTTTCTTTTCTTTTCTTTTTTTTTTTTTTGAGACAGAATCTCACTATGTCAACCTTGGTAGAGTGCCATGATGTCACAGCTCACAGCAATCTCAAACTCTTGAGCTTAAGAGATTCTCTTGCCTCAGCCTCCCAAGTAGCTGGGACTACAGGCACTTGCCACAACACCCAGATATTTTTTGTTGCAGTTGTCATTGTTGTTTAGCTGGCCCATGCTGGGTTCAAACCTGCCAGCCTTGCTGTACATGGCCAGTGCCCTAACCACTGAGTTATGGGTGCTGAGCCAGAAGTCTCTACTTCTTTGATGTCAGCATTAATGGCTACAAACTTCTCTCTTAGTACTTTTCTGTATCTCATAGGTTTTGGTATGTTGTGTTTCCATTTTTATTTGTTTTAAGGTTTATTTCATTTTATTTTTATTTTTTTCATTGACCTATCATCACTTAGAAGCATATAGTTTAATTTGCATGTATCCTGTACAGTTTCTAATATGTAATTGATATCTTTTTTTATTCTGTTGTGGCCAAAAAGATATTTGATTTAATTTCAACTTCTCTGAATTTTTAAGACTTGTTTTGTGGCTCAACATACAGGTTATCATTAAAAATCTTCCATGTGCCTATGAAAAGATTGCCTATTTTGTAGTTATTAGGTGAAGTGCTCTGTGTCCAAATAACTTTTAGGTCCATTTCTTTTATAGCGCAAATTTATGTTTATTTGCTGGTTTTCTGTTTAGATGCTCTATTCAAACTGAAAAATGAAGTGTTGAAATCCCCAATATTGTTGTATTGGAGTCTATCAGATTTTTTAACTCTTGTAATATTTGTTTTATATATCTGGGTGCTCCAATGTTAATTGTATGTCTATACATATTTACTATTTTTATACCCTTTGCTTAACTGACCCCCTTCTCTTTTTATAATGACTTTCTTCATCTCTTTTTACATTTGTCCTGAAATATATTTTATCTGATGTAAGTGTGGTTACTCCTGCTCTTATTTTGCTTGGAATATCTTTTTGGATACTTTTTGCATTTTCAGTCTATATTTGTTTTATATGTAAGGTGATTTTCCTATAGACAGCCTGAAGTTGAATCTCATTTTTTTTTTATTCATTTAGCCACTCTATGTTTTTAATTAGAGAATTTAGTACATTTACATTCATTGTTATTTTTAATATGTTAGGATTTATTATTGCCACTTTGTCATTTGTTTCTGTCTCACTGTACTGCCCTCGGGTCGAGTGCCGTGGCGTCACACGGCTCACAGCAACCTCTTAACTCCTGGGCTTACGCGATTCTCTTGCCTCAGCCTCCCGAGCAGCTGGGACTACAGGCGCCTGCACAACGCCCGGCTATTTTTTGGTTGCAGTTTGGCCGGGGCTGGGCTTGAACCCGCCACCCTCGCCATATGGGGCTGGCGCCCTACTCACTGAGCCACAGGCGCCACCCAAGCTTTTTGGAACTTTAAGATGTCAAAAATATACTAATTTATGGAAAGGAAGTTTTGGACTACAAATAATGTATTAAAGGAAGTTCTATAGTAAGAAAATAGTATATAGAGAGGGTTGATGATGATATTCTGGGACAAATTCAGAGAAGGATACAAGGTTGGGTATCTTATAAGCTGCCATGGGTTGAAAATTTACATTAATGTAAATTAATGTACATGACAGTGTTCTCTTAGTTTTTTGGTTTGGGTTTTGTTTTTTTTTTCTTTTTTGGTCCCTATGAAGGTCCTTCTTTGTATGAATAGTTATTCAGTTTGGAATTTCTCTGGGGGACAATAATTGAAGGGTTTGGATATAGCCCATTTTGCTCTGTTTCTTCAATAGCATCTCAAACTCTACATTATTCTAAACTAAAGAGGAAAAAAGGAATATTTCCTATGATTAATTCCACTTTCTGTTCCCAAAGTTGATTTTTTTTTTTTGTTAATTGAGTTATATCTCCCTTTATAGTCATTTGGAATTGACTGCCTCATAAACCAAAAAATAAGTTACTAAAGGCAGTCAGATTAAAAGGACCACTGAAATAACAGAGGTCCAAGCATATGAGATTAAAGTTAAGACTCTTAATTTCCTAACACCAGAGAGATTTGCCGTTCATTAATGTAAATTTTCAACCCATGGCAGCTTATAAGATACCCAACCTTGTATCCTTCTCTGAATTTATCCCAGAATATCATCAACCCTCTCTATATATTATTTTCTTACTATAGAACTTCCTTTAATACATTATTTGTAGTCTCAAAACTTCCTTTCCATAAGTTAGTATATTTTTGACTTTTTGAAGTTCCAAAAAGCCAAAATCAAATCATCAGTATTTTTCTACTTTGGCCTGCTTTTTTGTAATTATAATATGCTATTACATACATATTGAGTCTAACATGTAAATTACAAGTTCTTTAAATTATTATTTCAGCCTTTGCAAAGAAGGATAGCCTACAATACAATATAAATTTGTAGGATGGTATTTCTTGACACAAACTATGGTATACATAATATACTGTATTTATTGAATCTTTACATATATTCCTAGATATAAATCTTAATTTTCTATTTAATGGGTTTCAAACATGTTTGTCAGGTACTTATTAAGCATAACAGGCCAGATTTTACAAGTTAATGTGAATTATATAAATTATTACCTAACTGTAATAGTATTTTGTTTCACCTTAAAACACCACTCCCTTTCATCAAATAAACTAGATAATTATATAGCATTCTTAAGTTTTATTTGCTTCACAAATTTTTGAGCATTAGTTTTATCCTTATCTTCTAATAAAGCATTGTTTTATTCCTTTCAAATAACCAACTCTAAAAATTTCTTTTGTAATCTCCATTTTCTTAAACTGAGCACTCCCCACATTTGTTATATTATTTGTAAAAATCAAAATGGAAAATAAATAAATATGAAATTATGATAAAATTATGCTCATACTATTCTTATGTGTCAGAATATTTACTCACTTTTTTGTTTTGCTTTAAAAATATACCTTCTCCCTCTGTAAAGAAAAATGGTAGGTGACACTATGTAAGATCTATTTCCATAGATAAATCTTCTTTATTGTCAAACATTTTCTCCTTTCAAATATCTGTTTTTGAATTGATCATAACTCATCACCACTTCATAACTCACATGAGAGAGTCATCACAAGAAACTTAATTTATCAAAATGTGAATGATAGTAATAGCTAGAAGAGGAGACTGTGTTAAATCTCTTAAGTTTTCAAAAGGATTCGATGTTGCCAGGATAAAAATACACTAGAGACACATTTGACAGTAGTGCTTGGCTCATAATGAGCTGCTCTGAATCAATTCTGCATGGTCTCCACATCAACTGCAGAAAGATCACATCAATAAGGAGGGCTGACACTCAAGACCAGTGACAATAATGTTTCATCCTTGTAATCTTAATTTGCTGATCCTAACATTTCTGTTTTCTGTATTGAAAGTCTCACTCTCAGCAAATCTTATGAGCCTAGTTGTACCCAGTGGCTAGGACTTATACCACGTGCTCTGTCACCTCGTATTTTTCATGCTTTCATTCTTTCCTCCTACTCAGAGAAGCCAAAGCAGAAAGAGCTTAAGAATAAATACGTAGGGTGGTGCCTGTGGCTCAGAGGAGTAGGGCACCGGCCCCATACGCCAGAGGTGGTGGGATCAAACCCAGCTCTGGCCAAAAACTGCAATAAATAAATAAATAAATATGTAGCATTGATTTGTAGTAGATTTTAAGTTCGTGACCTTAAACCTAGTCCAGGCTTAAAGAAAGTATATAAAAAAAGGTGAATGCCAACATTGTCACAATTCAAGATGATAATTTTTGTACCAGTGGGGTTCAGGATATGCTATTCTAAAATGTGACACATCAGAGAGAACAGCAGGAGCAAGAAAGTCACTTTTCTCCTCTCTCATTCTTAGCTCTCAAGCAAGCCATATGGCACAGTAACTGAGATAACGCCGGAAAGGCTATGTTAACCACTGTGATGAAAGTGTGTCAAATGGTCTGTGAAGCGAGTGTATGATGCCCCATGATCATATCAATGTATACAGTTATGATTTAATAAAAAAATAAAAAAATAAAATAAAAACACACACACACACACACACAAAAGAATTTTCTGACTGTCCTCTAAAGTAGGTCATGACAACCCTAATTCCAGAGGGATCATCCCTACATTTAGAAAAGAATGAAGCTGCTGGGACATACAGAAGGATCTAATACATCATGCCTTCCGATAACACTTCAGCCCATCTGTCCTTAAAAATAAACCAATTTCCCCATTTCTTTGGATCTTTATTTCTGAAGAAAGCAGTATTCAAATTATGTTTTAGACAATTGGAATTAAACTTATACTAAATAAGTTTTGTTAAACTTATCTTAAATAAGTGAACATTTCACCCTTGTTAGTCTGTCTTTTGTTGTAGAAGTCTCAGCCATAAACCTTGTGATGAATAAAAAAAAAGAAAGCTTCCTCCCCTGTAGTTTCTGGCACCAATGTGGGGAGTTTCTACTCACTCTGAAGCCTGCAGGTGAGACCCTGGGACAACTGACAAAAAGCTGGTGAAAGTAAAAATTCTCACCAAGGTCAGCTTGCCAGGATTTCTGTCTGCAGCGCCTGCTCGAGACAAAAGTAAAAATTTCTCTTTGTCATCTTCCTTTCCAAATTCAGATTAACGGGATAATTTGATCAGATTTGGTTTTGAGGTACCCATTTGTTACTAGTCCTTTCCTTTCGGGAACAGTTACCTCTTTCCTGTTAGTCTTGTTTGTGCCCCGAGAGCTTCTCTTTGTTTCCAGGGAGAATATTCGCTCTGGTCTCTGTCAGTTGGGTGGTGCCCTGGCCCTTTGTTTTAGGGAGCCATTTGGATAGGCTGGTGGCCCAAGCATTCTTTTTGTTCAACCCTGCCAGCTCTCCTGGGAGTTTCTAACAAAAACACACTAGTCCATGAGGGGCTTTTGTGATTTTAACCTCTGTTCTTTTCACAACACAGGTATTCTGTTAACAACAAAGGTCATCTTTCCTTTGGGTGTCATTGTTAATGGTTCTGACTTTGGGGAAGGTTGCAACTATTTACATTCTACCTCTGTGCTTAATCATAAAAGGTTTATTTGTTGTATAACTGGATAGGTACCTTTAGCTTTAAAAACATTTATAAAGGGTAAAGGGAGTTCAACATTGCTAAGAAGGATTTTTATTTATTTATTTATTTATTTATTTTATTAAATCATAGCCGTGTACATTAGTATGATCGTGGGGCAAACGGTCTACGAACCAAGTGTATGGTGCCCCATGATTTTTTTTTTTAATTGAAAGCTGAATCTATTCAAAATAGATTAATGATTTTACTAAAGAACCTCTGTTCTCTCCACTGGGTCAGGCTTCTCCCACAGGTTCTTCTTAGCCAACAGAAACCCCTCTCTTTGAATTCCTGCTAACTATATATTCTATCCACTACACATGAGCACTCATATAAATTAAGTAGTCTCAATACACTTAAAGCATAAAAGAAACCTTGATTTGTTTTCAGGGTATTTCATCTGAAATAATACTTGGTAAATGAAACTAGCTTTCTGAGTGTTGGTAAAACAGGGTGGTGCCTGTGGCTCAAAGGAGTAGGGTGCTGGCCCCATATACCAGAAGCGGCAGGTTCAAACCCAGCCCTGACCAAAAACTGCAAAAAAAAAAAAAAAAAAAAGTGTTGGTAAAACACAAACTAAAATCTATTCAGAATGGCCTGCATTAAATATGATGCAGGCAATACAATTTTTTCCCCTAGGTCAACCAAGTTTATACTATGTCTACCAGATGTTTAAGATCATAAAAGACAAAGCTAAATTAGGTCAAAATGTGCAATAAAATGAATACAAATGAATTCCTTGATTCATGTCAGTCATGGAAATTAAAATAAATAAGTAAATAGAATCCTACTTAACTTTTTAGTTTCTTTGCTTCTGTGATTTTTTTTTTTTTTTGTAGTTTTTGGCTGGGGCTGGGTTTGAACCCACCACCTCTGGCATATGGGGCCAGCGCCCTACTCCGTTGAGCCACAGGCACTGGCCCATGATTTTTTTTATTCATACCTCATTTGTCAATAAGAGAAGTGAAACATGTATAAAAGATGTTGTCTACCTTTGTTTAGTGTCTCATGTAATTTTAATGAGTAATTCTAGAATAATTGTTAAAAATTATGAATTAAACAAATATAAATGGGATATAAGTTCATAAGAAAACTTTTGCAATAAAAATAATTATGTTTTACTAATATACTACTTAAAAATAGTGTCAAGAATTTTTCGGTAACTTAAATCTGAAGTTATTATAAGTTAAATTAAGTGACATATTCACTGGAAACCTAAATTATTTCCAAGTAAGATAAAATACTGAAATATTAATTGCTGAACATAGTTTATCTACTTTTGACATCTTGTTTTTATGCTGTTTAGAGGAACTAAAGATAATTTAGTCTGTTACTACGTAAGAGAAAATGTACTATGAGTAAATGTATGTGTTTAGAAATGTTTAAGTGAAGTTCATGTCAAGAACGTTGGTTGAGACAGACAGTTCACAATTGCTTCCTAGTTTGTACCAAAAATCAAGGTTTATAAGGATTACAAATTCTAACTAATTTATGGAATTAAAGCTACTACAATTTATAAGAAAAATAACTATCTATGCAATGTAAGCAAAGAAATCAAGGGTTTTATTTTAAAGATATGAGGTATAAAGTTCTATTTTTGTTAGAGGGGAAAAGAGAATAATTAACTCTACACTAAAGTAAAATCATTATTTCAGAATGAGAAAGAGAAAAAATGTAGAAAAATAAACCTGATGAATTCTATTAAAATGTTGGGAAAGATTTGTGGAAGGGGAATCTAGGAAAATAAATCTTATTTTGTTTATTAAAATCTGAGATTGATCGTCTGTGTTTATAAGGTGTTTTTTAACATTAGTCTTAATGACACACTAATCAAAAAAACTCACATGTAATCTTCCATGTTAAATGACAGTTTTCTTGAAATATTGCATTTGGTAGAATACTGTAAACTATTTTTACCTATTAAGTAATTGATTTACTGAACACATATCCTGTACTTTATGAAGATAATTTTTTGTGGGTTAATGTTGGCCAGCTGTGGTTTCCAGAACCTTGGTGGAAAGGCAAATCTGGTCACTCCTCTGGTCATTATGGATAGTTCCCTGTGAAAACAGATGACACAAGATCAAACAGCTCTCACAGGGGCTGTGGGGTGCCTGTTCTTTCTTCCAGTGATTTGACTGCTTCATACTAATGAATAAACTATCCTGGTTAGATTTTCATGACTGAATCTTCAGTGACTCTACTCTTGTCCTAGAATATCGATTCCGGTTTGGGAGACTTCAAATGTCAATTAAATGGCAATCACCTTTTATACAAAAGTTAGGCTGCACAAGCTATCCATCCCAAGTTATTTCAAAGTAAATTACCAGTCGGATGACGTATTTGTAAGGCTTTGGTTAGGAATGGAGTCCGCTCAGGTGTCCTGAGTGTTGGGTGCTGATTGTGAGGACGTTCGCCCTGGTTAGGGAGGAGAGTGGAGAACCTGTGAGCGGGGCAGGGTCTATACCGTATTGACACTGGGGATGCGAGGGAGGCTGGCACAGGAATATCACTCACGTTATGAGACAGCTCTTTTCTTTTCCTTCTGTATTTTAGTGAGCTGCAGTTCTGCTTTCTCCATTCCATGGCTTCATCCATTCTGTATGTATTTTTCTCCTTCACAAGTTCATATTAGCTACAGATTCTTTTTTTTAATTTTAATTTTTAATTATTATGGGTACGTAATAGTTATATATGTTTATGGGCTACATGCAGTGTTTTGACACAGGACTACAGTGTGAATTAATCAGATCAGGGTAATCGGAGTATCTATTACCTCAAGCAGTTATCATTTATTTGTGTTGGGAACATCTCTATTCTACTTTTTTTTTTATTAAATCATAGCTGTGTACATTGATATGATCATGGGGCATCATTCACTAGCTTCACAGAACGTTTGACACACTTTCATCACACTGGTTAACATAGCCTTCCTGGCATTCTCTCAGTTACTATGCATGGACACTTACATTCCACATTTACCAAGTTTCACATATACCCTTGGAAGATGCATCGCAGGTGTAATCCCACCAATCCCCTTCCCTCTACCTACCTCCCTCTACCTACCTTCCCTCTACCCCCTCCCCTCCCTTTTCCCCTTCCCCCTATTCTTAGGTTGTAACTGGGTTATAGCTTTCATGTGAAAACCCTAAATTAGTTTCATAGTAGAGCTGAGTACATTGGGTACTTTTTCTTCCATTCTTGAGATACTTTACTAAGAAGAATATGTTCCAGCTCCATCCATGTAAACACGAAAGAGGTAAAGTCTCCATCTTTCTTTAAGGCTGCATAGTATTCCATGGTGTACATACACCACAATTTATTAATCCATTCGTGGATCGATGGGCACTTGGGCTTTTTCCATGACTTAGCAATTATGAATTGGGCTACAATAAACATTCTGGCACAAATATCTTTGTTATGATGTGATTTTTGGTCATCTGGGTATATGCCCAGTAGAGGGATTACAGGATTGAATGGCAGATCTATTTTTAGATCTCTAAGTGTTCTCCAAACATCTTTCCAAAAGGAATGTATTAATTTGCATTCCCACCAGCAGTGCAAAAGTGTTCCCTTTTCTCCACATCCACGCCAACATCTCTGGTCTTGGGATTTTGTGATATAGGCTAGTCTCACTGGAGTTAGATGGTATCTCAAAGTAGTTTTGATTTACATTTCTCTGATGATTAAAGATGATAAGCATTTTTTCATATGTCTGAAGGCCGCGCGCCTGTCTTCTTCAGAGAAGTTTCTCTTCAAATCCCTTGCCCAGCCTGCGATGGTAATGCATTTGAGTTCTCTGTGGATTCTGGTTATTAAACCTTTGTCGGAGACATAACCTGCAAATATCTTCTCCCATTCTGAGGGCTGTTTGTTTGCTTTACTTACTGTGTTCTTGGCTGTGCAGAAGCTTTTTAGTTTGATCAAGTCCCAGTAGTGTATTTTTGAAGCTGCTTCAATTGCCTGGGGGTCCTCTTCATAAAATACTCGCCCAGACCGATTTCTTCAAGGGTTTTCCCTGCACTCTCCTCTAGTATTTTTATAGTTCATGTCTTAAGTTTAAATCTTTAATCCAGTGAGAGTCTATCTTAGTTAATGGTGAAAGGTGTGGGTCCAGTTTCAGTCTTCTGCAGGTTGCCAGCCAGTTCACCCAGCACCATTTGTTAAATAGGGAATCTTTCCCCACTGAATGTTTTTAATCGGCTTGTCAAAGATTAAATAATGGTAAGTAGCTGGATTCATCTCTTGGTTCTCTATTCTGTTCCAGACATCTACTTCTCTGTTTTTGTGCCAATACCATGCTGTTTTGATCACTATCGATTTGTAGTATAGCCTGAGGTCTGGTAGCGTGATTCCTCCTGCTTCTTTTTATTTCTGAGTAATGTCTTAGCTATTTGAGGTTTTTTCTGATTCCATATAAAATGAAGTATTGTTTTTTCAAGATCTTTAAAGTGTGACAGTGGAGCTTTATTAGGGATTACATTGAAATTATATATTGCTTTGGGTAGTATGGACATTTTAACAATGTTGATTCTTCCCAGCCATGAGCATGGTTATGTTTTTCCATTCGTTAATATTTTCAGCTATTTCTTTTCTTAGAGTTTCATTGTTCTCTTTATAGAGATCTTTCACGTCCTTTGTTAGATAAACTCCCAAATATTTCATCTTCTTTGGCACTACTGTATATGGGATAGAGTCCTTAACTGTTTTTTCAACTTGGCTATTGTTGGTATATATAAAGGCTACCGATTTATGAATGTTGATTTTGTAACCTGAGACGCTGCTGTATTCCTTGATCACTTCTAAGAGTTTTGTAGTTGAGTCCCTAGTGTTTTCCAGATATACAATCATATCATCTGTGAAGAGCGAAAGTTTGATCTCTTCTGACCCTATATGGATACCCTTGATTGCCTTTTCTTCCCTAATTGCAGTGGCTAATGCTTCCATTACAAAGTTAAAAAGCAATGGCACTGGGCCAGTGTGGGCTGGCCAGCTATGGTTTCCAGAACCTTGGTGGAAAGGCAAAGCTGGTCGCTCCTCTGGTCTTTATGGACAGTTCTCTGTGAAAACAGATGACACAAGATCAAACAGCTCTCACAGGGGCTGTGGGGTGCCTGTTCTTTCTTCCAGTGATATGACTGCTTCATACTCATGAGTAAACTATCCTGGTTAGATTTTCATGACTGAATCTTCAGTGACTCCACTCTTGTCCTAGAATATCGATTCCGGTTTGGGAGACTTCAAATGTCAATTAAATGGCAATCACCTTTTATACAAAAGTTAGGCTGCACAAACTATCCATACTAAGTTATTTCAAAGTAAATTACCACTCAGATGACGTATTTGTAAGGCTTTGGTTAGGAATGGAGTCCGCTCAGGTGTCCTGAGTGTTGGGTGCTGAATGTGAGGACATTCGCCCCGGTTAGAGAGGATAGTGGAGAACCTATGAGCAGGGCAGGGTTTACACTGGGGACATGAGGGAGGCTGGCACAGGGACATCACTCATGTTATGAGACAGCTCTTTTCTTTTCCTTCTGTATTTTAGTGAGCTGCAGTTCTGCTTTCTCCATTCCATGGCTTCATCCATTCTGCATGTATTTTTCTCCTTCACAAGTTCATATTAGCTACAGATTCTACGTACTCATCCGTTTGACTCTCTTACCTTTGGCTCTGTCCTTTACTTTCTATTCCCAAGTTATTCCAGGTGTTGCTCCGGCTGCCAAACCTCTGTTCCCTGTGTATTTCCCATTCAGCCTCTCTGGAGGGAGGTAGTGATTGACAGGACCTGATCTGTTGCGAGAGAACATTGTAACCCTTGGTTTTGTTTTCTCTTATAGGGTGGGGGGGGGCTGTCTAAATGATATATTAGGATTGCCTTCTTTTTATATCAACTATATATTAACATTATGATACATTAAACCTAAGCATACAGGGAGTGAATAAATGAAGAGTTGAAACACTGAAGTTTTAACAGGGGATCACTGACTTTTTAAGAGCAGCAATTTTTTATTTACTGAGAGTTCATTAAATGTCAGAAATTGTGCTTGGTGAATTTGCATGTTCCATATATTAATAGCTGCAGAGTCCTGTAAAGGCATTATTATTCAGTTTTTCAGTCGGAGAAACTGAAGCTAAAAGTGTGCAGCCTTTTCAATGACCTTCGCCAATTAGCGGTAGAGCTAGAATGTTTACTCTTATCTGTATTATTCTCAAATTTTCTGCTATGCCATCCTGCCCAGGAAGCCAGCCTGGGAGCAGAAGCAGGGATTTATGGGGTGAGCTTCAAGCATTGTCCTGGAATACAGGATACCACTATCAAGGCAAAATGAATAAGAACTTGGCACAGAATATGACTTTTAAGGTCTCCTTTTGATTGCTGATGTGTGTGCCTCCACCATTCCTCCCTCACAGGAGGTAATCCAACATGCCATCTGTTTTTCATCGTCCGGTAGGTAGAGGTAGGTGTTGTGGCTTTACTCCCAAAGCCTAGGCAAAATTGCATGGCAGATGGTAAGTTTTTGTCATTCCACTTACTCTTCCGCGTTTCGCTCTGACCCTCAGCCTTTAGGCTGCTTTACGGAAATCTAAGCCCTCTTCTGTTCAGGCACCCCTCTTAGAGCTCTGTGTCCTAAAATGACCCGTGGTCTTACCTTACTCTGTGTCTTTTTTCTTTTCCTTTGAGGCAGAGATGGGGAAAAGGCTTGTTTCCATTACTGAGAGCCCGCTGCTACTCAACATTACTGTAATTGCTCTTTAGAAATGATAGATTGCTTGTTCCCAGGGAACAGTTGCAAATTAAAAGGAAAGTCAGTCAATCCAAATACCTAATTGCTGGGAAATTGGGAAACTTGTTCATAGGTGGCATTCTTAGCCTCAGCCCACCTCCTTAGGCCATTCCACTTCCTCAGCCAAGGAAGGGTGGGATGGCAAAATGCCCTTTCCCTGCTTTAGAAGGTGAAATATCATAAGGAATAAGCAGTTGACTATTGGGGACAAATGTAGTTCCTTCTCATCCTGAAATCCATGAAAAACAGACAGGTTTGGAAAATGGCAGGAGTGGAGAACAAGTGTAACAGGCCCATTTGCTGTCTGTGCATTGTGAAAGCCCTCTGCTTGGTGAGAGATCACCTGCTGCCCCCAGATAGCAGGTTCTCTTGCATTTTTCATTATAAGGATTTTTAACTGTACTTGCTGCTTTTCAAACTGTCTAAATCCTTTTATCTTTATTGCACATATGGCCTCCCCCCCCACTGGTAAGCACTGTTCTGATCTAAGTTAATACCCACATTAGAGTACATTTTAAATATCATATCATTAAGTCCATAAACAACTATGCTAATGTCTGAAGTAGCCTGCCTTGCTCAAAATACATTATAGTTGCCAACACCATAAAATCCCATTTACTTTTGCTTAAAAGTGTTTGATATTGAATTTGCTTTCCCTAAACTGTAATTAACAATATTCTGAACTGCTTACAAGATTCAATTGACTGGCAGTATTAATCACACATTCACAGAGAACCTGGCTGTTACATTTGACTTTTTTTTTTTCTTTCTTAAGTGTCGTTGGCATCTGATCGCTGGTGAAAACTAAGGAAATAGCCCTTTTCACTGTGCTCCACGGAGATTTAATTTTCTTCATATATTTAGTCTATAATTTTTTTTTCATTTGTATCAGATCTTGATTCTAAATTTCTATAGACATGGAATAAAATCAAGAAACAGTATTTCTTGTCAAGAGGAACAGTTTATTCCGGATAATTAAATCCAGGAATGTTCAAAGAAAACACAGCAAGGAACATAAATTAGGTTCTATCAAGGGATATAGGCTATTCCTCATGAATGGATACTGACTAATCAATTTTGTGGAAGCTTTGAAAAGTTATTAATAGTTTTGAAAGTTTTGAAAACTAGCACATTTTGTAGAGGAAAGCAAGAGATTTAGTTCTGTGTTTTAAAAATGCACTTCAGGCATTCACGGAAGTTTCATTTTTGTATGTGACAGTATCTATGAATCTGCATGTAAGATTGTTAAAATGTCTATACTTCCCAAAGCAATCTACCTATTCAATGCCATTCCTATCAAAATACCAACATCATACTTTCAAGATTTGGAGAAAATGATTCGGCTTTTTGTATGGAACTGGAAAAAAACCCGTATAGCTAAGGCAGTTCTTAGTAATAAAAATAAAGCTGGGGGCATCAGCATACCAGATTTTAGTCTGTACTACAAAGCCATAGTGGTCAAGACAGCATGGTACTGGCACAAAAACAGAGACATAGACACTTGGAATCAAATAGAAAACTAAGAACTGAAACTAACATCTTACAACCACTTAATCTTCGATAAACCAAACAAGACCATACCTTGGGGGAAAGACTCTCTATTCAATAAATGGTGTTGGGAGAACTGGATGTCTACATGTAAAAGACTGAAACTGGACCCACACCTTTCCCCACTCACAAAAATTGATTCAAGATGGATAAAGGACTTAAATTGAAGGCATGAAACAATCAAAATCCTCCAAGAAAGCATAGGAAAAACACTGGAAGATATTGGCCTGGGGAAAGACTTCATGAAGAAGACTGCCATGGCAATTGCAACAACAACAAAAATAAACTTCAGATGGGACTTCATTAAACTGAAAAGCTTCTGTACAGCTAAGGAGACAATAACCAAAGCAAAGAGACAACCTATACAATGGAAAAGGATATTTGCATATTTTCAATCAGACAAAAGCTTGATAACTAGGATCTATAGAGAACTCAAATTAATCCACATGAAAAAAGCCAGCAATCCCATATATCAATGGGCAAGAGACATGAATAGAACCTTCTCTAAAGATGACAGACGAATGGCTAACAAACACATGAAAAAATGTTCATCATCTCTATATATTAGAGAGATGCAAATCAAAACAACCCTGAGATATCATCTAACCCCAGTGTGAATGGCCCACATCACAAAATCTCAAAACTGCAGATGCTGGCGTGGATGTGGAGAGAAGGGAACACTTTTACACTGCTGGTGGGACTGCAAACTAGTACAACCTTTCTGGAAGGAAGTATGGAGAAACCTCAAAGCACTCAAGCTAGACCTCTCTTTTGATCCTGCAATCCCATTACCGGGCATCTACCCAGAAGGAAAAAAAATCCTTTTATCATAAGGACACTTGTACAAGACTGTTTATTGCAGCTCAGTTTACAATCGCCAAAATGTGGAAACAGCCTAAATGCCCACTAACACAGGAATGGATTAACAAGCTGTGGTCTATGTATACCATGGAATACTATTCAGCTATTAAAAAAAGTGGAGACTTTACATCCTTCGTATTAACCTGGATGGAAGTGGAAGACATTATTCTTAGTAAAGCATCACAAGAGAATGGAGAAGCATGAATCCTATGTACTCAATTTTGATATGAGGACAATTAATGACAATTAAGGTTATGGGGGGGAGGAAAAGCAGAAAGAGGGAAAGAGGGAGGGGGGTGGGGCCTTGGTGTGTGTCACACTTTATGGGGGCAAGACATGATTGCAAGAGGGACTTACCTAACAAATGCAATTGGTGTAACCTGGCTTATTGTACCCTCAATGAATCCCCAACAATGAAAAAAATAATAATAAAATAAAATAAAAATGCAGTTGAGGCATTCACAGAAGTTTCATTTTTGTATTTGACAGTATCTATGAATCTGCACGTAAGATTTCTGTACATATACTTTTATGAATGCTGTGAAGGTATTTTTCTCACCCCCCCTTTTTTTGTTACATTTGCCCACATGCCATTTCAAGGAGTGAAGAATAAAATAAAGTGTAAACATCCAAGTAAAATAAATTTTAAAAATCAGAGATCTTCCCAATGATTGTAGAATTGCTCTCTTATTCACAAATAATATATAGAACCATACTGTTTGCATAGCCCCAGAGTCAGACTTTTTAAGTGCCAGGAGACGAGACCCTTTACCCTTTTGCCTACCCTTTATTCTTTCTAGAGCTATAATGCACTAGATGATGAACAATTGCTAAAAAATGAACGATAATAATTCATGTTGAATTTAAAAATTATTTTGCATAGCAGATTGCTACTTGCACTTGAAAATTAGCAATAAAATTTAAAACTAGAAAATTGAAGTTTAATTAAATATTTGAGAGAATGGTCTCCAGAAGCCAATTGTTTCGGTTTAAATCTAGTGTCGGATGGGGCCTATAAGTGAGAGCAAATCACAAACTTTTCTAGTCTTTATTTATTTATTTATTTTTGGTTTTTGGCTGGGGATAGGTTTGAACCCGCCACCTCCAGCATATGGGACCGGTGCCCTACTCCTTGAGCCACAGGCGCCATCCCTTTTCTGGTCTTTAAATTGAAATAAAGGAAGTACCTAAATCATAGAGAAATTGCAATGTTGAAAGAGTGGCCAGTGTGTAGTGTGCACTGTATTAGAGGCTGTGGTTATTGCATTGTTATTCCAGGATACTTTAATACACAGACAGAATTTACACTCATGCAAATAGACTCATGTGTTAATTTTTTCCGGAAGCCACATGTCATTAAATGTCATTAAAATATTGAGGCTTGCTTTGATTCTGGAAATAAAGGCAGAATAATGTATCTTGCAGGAACAAATCTGATTGTAAGGAATTTGCTTCTCTGTCTCTGCGTGGCCAATTGCCTGTTACTGCAGTGCCCACCCCATCCCCATCTTTCCCAACACCCATCACTCCCCCAAATGGGCATCTGCCTGGCACGCAGAGCTGTGATCAAGTGATTCTGACTCAGAGGCACATGCCCAGCGTCCTGGTAATGCCGAGCTGCTGTAGTTTCTAGACTTCTGTGTTCTTTCTTGCGTCTCTTTTTACTTGCTGGTGTTTCTGCAGGCAACATTGCAGCTGCTTGCCATTTTTCAAGCCACAGCTTTTATGGCTCATACTCTGATCCTGATCTTATCCAGCTGAGGAAGGTTTAACACTTCTTGTGTAGCTACATTATGTTGTTACCACGGTTGTCTCTCTAGACAAGAAATTGGGTAAGATCAAAGACTGTGTTTATGTGTTTTCACGTTCCACGGGTCAGAGGCTACCAAGGTGTTTGGCACATAATGAATATTTGTTAAATTAAAGACCACCCTCCTCTTTCCTTCTTTGGTTCCTTTCGTTTTTTTATCTTTTATTTTTTCTTTAGAGATAGGGTCTCACTCTGTTGCCTAGGCTGGAGCGCATGGGTGGGCTTATAGCTCATGAAACCTGGAATGCCCGGGGTCAGGGCACCTTCTGCCTCAGCATCCTAAGTAGCTAGGACTGTAGGTGCACTCTGTAGCGCCCGCTAATTCCTTTCTCTATTTTGTGTAGAGATGAGGTCTGGTTGTGTTGCTCAGGCTAGTCTAAAACTCCTGGCCCCAACCAATCTTCTTGCCTCAGCCTCCCAAAGTGTTGGGATATAGGTGTGAGCCACCATGCCCCTGCCTCCCTCCTTCCCTCCCTCTCTCCCTTCCTTCCTTACCTATAATTATTAAGTGCAATAACCATTAAACTGAATATATAATAGTTACTAATATTAATCTTTTATTTCATAATATTCAAAACTTGCTCAACATTAGGCCTTACTCAGCTATAAATAAAAAATGCTGACCACCAATAAAACCAAGTATTTCTTAAGCATTAGAATTGAGCAGTAGTAGCAAATTTTTTCATTTTTAATTCAGGAAAAAGAAAAGGAAATAATTTTATCTTCTATAACTTAGAGGTGTGAAACTAATTTCTTTTTCTTCATTGTCTTTCTACATGCAAGATTATTCTAAAGGGTGTTTTTTTCTCTTAAAAATGTTCTGGTAATTTGAGCTGCAAGATGCAATTAGGTAAGAACATCTCGCACATTTCCTTAGGAGTTTTATTTCTGCATTTTCTATGTTTAATTTCTGCATTCTACCTCTTTTTTTTTTTTTTTAAGGATGCGATAATAGTGCAAAATAGTAGGAGATTGTAGGCTTGTTTGCATCTAAAGAATTGTGAAAAGTTGTGTGTATGTAGAGTGATTATCCTTTCAATATTGATATTTTCAAATCATAAAATAAAATATTAAAACAGCATCATTATTTAAGGTGCTTCTATTTAGTGTATCTTAATATAAAATGAAGTGAGAAGCTTTCTGAATTTCACCCATACAACTTTTTGCTTTCTTTGATCTTAATATCTTCTAATGTAATTTTTTAAATATTAACTATATTCCATGCACATGAGGATCAGCTTGTCAGATTTCACTTCAGTCTGTTATGGACTCGATATAACTATGGCAAATTGATATTCCTTAATATGTTTCTAAAAGGATAGGAAGCATTGGTATGTTTTTAAAAGGACATAAAATAGTCCTAAATTATTAAAGGACTATAGAAAATTTAAAAAGTTTCTAGATTTAGTTGCTGATACCTGAAGTCACATCTTTTCCTTGCTAATTATTCATTTTTTTTCAGGCTAATGAAAAAAAAAAAGGTCTTACAAGGGAGTATTAGCCTAATTCATTAGTGGATACCTAAGAAAATAAGCAGTTTGTATTGATATAAAAAAAATTGATCCTTCTCTAGATAGCTTATTGTAAAGGATATTAATGAACATAAAAGCATAATTTTTATATTATTTTCTACTGTGTGTAGTGTAAGGGTTATTTAAAACCTTCCATTGTGTGCAGTTTATTATTATTAGAGCTATAAAATGTACACTACATAATATTACTTGTGTTATAAAACTTTACTGTGATTTTTTTATATATATAAATAGGCTTTATTTTTTTAGAGGTGTTTTAGTGCTACAGCAATATTGAGCAAGCGAAAAGGTTGGAGAGCTCTGATGTACTCCCTGTCCCCACGTTTGCTCTGCCCCCTCCCATCACCAGTATTTCCTACCAGAATGATTATGATTTGTTGCAATTGGTGAAAACACATGGACACATCCTTATTGTCCAAAATCTTTAGTTTATATTATAGTTCACTCTTGAGCTAGGGTTTCACAAAGATCTAATGGCAGGTCCCCATCTTTACAAAATGCACAATAGCTTCCCAGCCCCCAAACTCCCCTATGTTCTGCCTGTTCATCCCTCCCTCCCCCCGACCCCTGCAACCACTGATCTTTTTATGGCACAATAAGTGTAGGTTTGCCTTTTCCAGAGTTTTGTATAGTTGTGATCATGCACTATATAGCTGTTCTAGATTGGCTTCTTAGTAATATTGCTTGTAATTTTCTTCTCCATGTCTGTGGATAGCTTGGAAGCTCCTTTCTTTCAGCACTGATGTATTTTAATGTTAGTTGTTCTTGTTCTTGTTCTTTATTTTTTTCTTTTGAGACAGAGTCTCACTTTGTTGTCCTGGTGGAGCATCGTGGCGTCACAGCTCACAGCAACTTTGATTGCTTGGGCTCAAGTGATTCTCTTGTCTCAGCCTCCTAAGTAGCTGGGCCTACAGGTGTCCACCACAATGCCCAGCTATTTTTAGAGATGGGGTCTTGCTCTGGCTCAGACTGGTTTTGAATTCATGAGCTTAGGTAATCCACCTGCATAGGCCTTACAAAGTTAATGTACTTTTTTTTTTTTTTTGAGACAGAGTTTCATTATGTTGCCCAGGAACCTCAAACTCTTGGGCTTAAGCGATTCTCTCGCCTCAGCCTCCAAGTAGCTGGGGACTACAGGCGCCTACCACAATGCCTGGGTATTTTTTTTGTTGTTGCAGTTGTCATTGTTTAGCAGGCCCGGGCCAGATTCAAACCTGCCAGCCTTGATGTATGTGGCTAGCGCCTTACCCATTGAGCTACAGGTGCTGGGCTATTGTACGTTTTTAAATGTGCAAACATATGTGACTTCCATGGCTACATTTGTTGAAAGCTGCTTGATGGTTGTAGACTAGGGTAGGAGAGAAGCACTGGTATTTGTCCTAAATCCTATGAAAATTAGAAGTAAAATGTTGTTGTTGATTTTTATCTCACATTTTTGAGAGAAAAAATTTAAGTTTTCCAATTATCAAATTAGCTAAAATATTTTCAGCTTTTAGGAGTTGTTATATTTTATTATTGGCTGTGTTCAGTGTTTTAATAAAAAATGTTGACACATGATGTTTGGTGGACACATCTATAAGTACATTTCTCTATGTTATTTATTTATTTATAGACATTTTTATTTTTATCTTTTTTGCGAGTGGACCACACCCTGTTGACCTGTGCCATGGCTTCATGATACCTCACAGCAACCTCAAACTCCTGGGCTCAGGTGATCCTCCTACCTCAGCCTCTCGTGTAGCTGGGACTTCAGGTACTTGCTGTGATTCCCAGATAATTTTTCTATTTTTAGTGGAGATGCATTTTGCTGTTGCTGCGGCTGGTCTTGAACTCCTGACCTCAAGTGGTTCTCCTCTCTTGGCTGCCCAGAGTGTTAGGATCACAGGTGTGGGTCACCACACCCAGCCTCTCTCTATGGGTCAGGACACGTATGTGTATACATACGTGTATCAGTGCTGCTCAGAGAATAGCTCACAGATGAGTGTGCAACTCTGTGACCTGTGTGGGGTGAGTATGGTCATTGAGACTCAGCATTGAAACACTTTTTACAGCAGTGTAACAGAGAAATTTTATATTACTCATCTCTAATAGCATTGAATTTGCCTTTGTATCTTATATGTCTTTGTTTCCATTTTTTTTAAGAAATTAATTTTATGGTATTACATAAAAGGCTTATTCTATTTTCATCAGGAAATACAAAATAGTCTCTTCAAGAAAAATAGCTTTTGAAGCACCACCACATAGTACAGTCATCTACAGTTTGGAAAATTTTGAAATTAAGAGAAATTAGTGTTCAACAGGACAACAGTAGTAAATGATAATTTGTTGTAAATGTCAGAGTAACTAAAGGCTTTGAATGGAATGTTTCTAACCCAAGGAAATGACAACTGCTGGAAGGGGATGGATATTCCAGTTACCAAGATTTGATCACTGCCCATTGTATGTTTATGTCACACCATTGTGCGCACCCATAAATTTGTGCAGCTATTATGTATCCAGAAAATTTAAGATTAAAGCAAAGAAATGAGTGAGATTTGGAATTCCTTTCCTTGAAGATCTTGACAATAGAACAGTGAAATAATATGTCAAGTGCAGGAAGAGTTTCCCTGGTTCCCTCTGCCCACCTCCCAGGGGCACCAGCCCCCTCAGGGGGCCCTGCCTGGCCCCACATCCTGGCAATTCTGCTTTTGCTCCTCAGACAAAAGGTGGATCTGCTGACTAAAGTCTCACAAAGCAGTGCAATAGCCAGGGGATGTCCTTTTGAACTTAGCTTTTAAAAAGTCACTGTTGTGGGCGGTGCCTGTGGCTTAAAGGGGTAGGGTGCCGGCCCCATATGCCGGAGGTGGCCGGTTCAAACCCAGCCCTAGCCAAAAACTGCAAAAAAAAAAAATAAATAAAAGGCACTATTCTTCATGCCCCTTCCACCCATCTTGAGGCTTTCACTTCAGGGAGGCCGAGGCCGAGATGTGATAAGCCCCATGGGGAGGTCCTCATGGGGAGGATCTGGAGCCTGAGGTCCAGAATTTAGCAAGGAACAAAGTCCTGCCCAGAAGTAACCCAGAAAAGTGGACCTTTGCTCTGGGCTTCAAAGGAGAAGGCAGCCCTGGGTCTCACCCTCCAGAGAGACCTGGGTACAGGGCGCTTAGGGAGCCAAGCTCAGGGCTTCAATTTTCAGAAACTGTAAGATGAAAGTTTGTTGTTCTAGCTGCTAGATTTTGGCATCATTTATTATGCAGCTACAGACAACTAACACACTTTTTTTTTTTTTTTTTTTTAAAAAGGAGAGTTCCTCATCTCCTACCAGTGCACAAGGACTCAGGTGGATTTGGGGAACTGTTTCTAGCCAATATCCTTCCTCTAATCCCTCACTAATGATTTTAACTCTCATTTTTGGCTTTCCAGTATACTGGGCTGTTTTTAAAAACAAGCAAGTTGATAATTTGGTAGTATTATTTCTTCAGTGTTCTTAAAAAACATCTAGATTCTAAAACTTAAGTATTTAGACAAACTGCAAGTATATGCATTACCCGAGATTTTTGAGTTGTGCAAAGGGTTATTTTTGAAAGTCTTTAATCACTGTAATGCTGAAGAGAAAGGAAAAGACAACAGTCTCAAAGCCGGGCTTCCAGGACAAAAGTAAATCACACTTCAATTCAAAGATTTTACAAACCAGTGAACTATGAATTCAGCATTAGTACTGCAGATAATAGCAACTATGCATCACAATCTCAGTTTATACATGTAGAAACCAAATAAGAATAACAATGAAAGTAAATAAAAAATTGTGTCTTAAAAATGAAAGTTGAAAGTCAGTGGGAACAAAACAACTTTTAATTTGTGTCTAAAAACAGATATATTAAAACAGAAGGTATTCATAGGATTAATCATAATAAAGGACTCAGAGGGAAATACTTGGAGTTCACTTATAAATATATACTCCCTAGTACCCAACCAGTATAGATTCCAAAAGAGCTTATTTTTGCTGCTGGATGGGAAAAAATAAAACAAAGAATTACATTCTTGACTCAATAATGAAATAGCTAATGTGCTTTGTCTCTTAAACGAGAACATTCTAAAAAGATAAATATTCTAATTTCATTTATAACTAACTTATCTATAGTATTTGGTTTATATTTTGAGTAGTACGAGGTTTTCATTGACTGAGTTGCTAATGATTTAATCAGATTGGTACACATTTAGCAGTTAGATGTTGTGTAAATTCATATTTATTTACATTTGATAATATGATTAAACATTCTTACACTGGATTATATTCAATATTTAGTTTTATGGAAGTTTTAACAACTGAATTATGAACACTAAGATAATGCTGTTATAAATACTAAATGTAAAATAAATATGGAACTACTGTAAACACTTATTAAAATGCAATATAGTATATTAATATTTATATTAATATTGTAAATATGGAAAATTATAAATATTTTACAAAGAATATAAATAAATATGGAAATATTAGTATCATTACTCTGTTCCAATAACTAAAAAATATCCAGAGTTTTGATTTTCTAATCTGAGCAGTGTTCTGGGATTAGAAGCATACTTCTAGTACCTCTTAGAGGCATTTTACTTTAATTTAGCCTTTGATTACATTTTAAGTTGAAAATTGTCAGAATGGAGAATACACATTTGCATTCTATGCCTGAAACTTTTTTTGTATGATATACATCACAAAGATTTGTATAACCATGTTTTCCTTGGTTATAGATTATACATTGTGATTTCTTATTCTAAATGTATGGTAAACTCGTCTGTAGATTAGATCCAAAGCTAGGTGATACTATGTATATTGATAGAGAAGGGATATATGGTACTTGGAAAAGTTATAGGCCTTAGATTTTGCAATAGAGTTATGCAAATTCAGAACACTAAACATCTTTTTTTCTGCCACAAAAGATTAGTTTTCCTATGTAGAAATAGAGAACTATTCCAGTAAGTATCATTTTATCATGTTTTATAAGCCTTCTTTCATGAGAGGCTGTGTGTAGTGTAGGCGAGGACAGTATGGGGCATTTTTCAGTAAAACAGAAGACAGTAAGTACTTCACGCTTTGCAGTCTGTGGTCCCAGTCAGCATTGTTCATCTCTGCTGCTAGGTAGAAGGATGGGAGTGGCTGTGTTTTACTAGAACTTCATTTATGAAAACAAGTGGAGGGCCACAGTATGCCAGTCTGGTTTAGAATGCAGGCTGTGGGCTGCCACCTGGAGTTTGGATCCCAGCTGCACAACTAACTACCTGTGTGAACTTCATTCAGCAGATTTCTCTCTCTCTGCTTGACTTCATACCTGTGAAAACAAGAGTTCTGATAGAGTGGTTCACTTCTTGCAGGTAGTGCGAGTAAAGTGCTCAGAACAGTTTCTGGAACAGAGGGAGTGAGCAAGCCACCATTTCTCTCAATTTCTCCATAGGTGTCCTTATAGTTACACCGAAGATTCCTAATATTAGATGGGTGTATTTTATTTTTTGAGGCAAGGTGATTTGGGGGCCTTTCCCTGATGTAAATGGATCATCAGTGTGTATATTAATATAAAGGTAACCAGTGCCCTTCTATATATTCAGAAGGATTCTAAGCCCAATTTACAGAGACTTTCAGAGACAATTGAAGAATTATCCCAAGGGGCTGTCCTTTCACACAGTTTATTTTATTTATGAGTTTAATCTTTGGTGAGTCAGGGAGCATAAAACGCTCTCAGAAAAATAAAGGCCTCACCAAAGGGTTATAAATGAATTCTTCCAGGATTCTAGGACACTCCCTGGACAAATGAGTGCTGCTGGGCTAATAAATGTGACACTTGGGGGGCCTTAAAGAGATAGTTTGTCTCAGGTAATTCCTTTACACCCAAACAAAGCTCTACTTACTCTAACTTGTAATCAAATCATGTGCTAAATCTTTTTACACAGAAGAGTTTTCTCTTTTGTGAAATTTATCGCCTTAACTATTTTGCTAGCCATTCCTCCCATAATAGGGTGAGACGTGTAAATGAGACTGTCATAATACATTACACATTGCAAAAAAACAGATTTCCACCGCTCTTTTTTTAGCTTTGGAACTGGCAATGCCTCAATGATTTAGCTGAGCTATTGGACTATAGCAAGGAATAAGAGTTAATTTTAGTGGGAAAATTCTAAAGTTTATATATGAAGGGCTTGGGGAATTACAATCACAGAATACAGAAATTCTAGGCAATTTACCTCTTGCTGCCTCATAATTCGCAAATCATTATTTTTGCTTCTGAGCACACATAAACCAAGTGGTTGACAATAAATAGAAGAACAGCTTATTATACGTTGTTGCAATTATGGAGATTTGGCTAAGAATATACTAGTTGTAGAAAAGTTAAAAATCAGCAGTCGTTCAGTCTCTGTTTTCTCCAGGTATAAACTTGGACTTGGTCCTTGGGCATAGATGGGACATTTACTGTGAGACCTCTGGTGCTGTTATCCGTCCTCTGCAGGAAGCTGTGGGCCAGAAACATCCCTCTGACTGTTCATGTGTCTGTCACTGCAGCCGTGTTAAGAGGAGTTTCAGACCAGGACCCTTGTGTCTCCTACCGGCTTGTGGAAAAAGAAATCGGGCAGTGTGGAGGTTGCTTAGGAATAAGACTTTAAAAAATGGAGGCCAGAGGGTAAATATGGAGAATTCAAATAGGAAAGTGGGTTTGGACTCAGCGTAGAGTCCAGGAAGAGAAACTAAGTGGATGAAGAGGGCAGTCCCAGAGAAGTGTGGCTGGAGCCGGTGCATGAAGCCCGGACTCTGGGTGACCCTCAGCCCTGGCTCTGAGTTCCCACAAGGTCATGTCACCACGTTCCGAGGCTAACGCCATCATTCAGCATGGGACGCTCAGCAGGTCACGTCACCACGTTCCGAGGCTAATGCAACCATTCAGTATCGGACACTCAGCAGGTCACGTCACCACATTCAGAGGTTAACGCAGCCATTCAGCTTCAGACACTGAGCAGGTCACGTCACCACGTTCCAAGGCTAACGCTGCCATTCAGCATCAGACACTCAGGTAACGTCACTAGGTTATGAGGCTAACGTGGCCATTCAGCAGCGGACACTCAGCAGGTCACGTCACCACGTTCCGAGGCTAACGCCACCATTCAGCATCAGACACTCAGCAGGTTCACCTGCTGCAAGTCATGCTTGGAGGCTACGTGTCTGTATATCTGAAGACGTGCTGTTATCAAAGACATGCTCCACTGATTTGGAGATCTGGAATGATTTTCTTCTCTCTCTCTCTCTCTCTCTTTTTTTTTTTTTTTTTTGGTCCATCTTCACCTTGGACTAATTGTATGACTTTGGAGCTTCTTACTTTAGCATTATTCTGTACAAACCAGGCCAAAATGGTAATGGCTTCAAGCCACAGATTCTCATTCTCACCCGACTTTGTTGATCACACTAGCAGGGTATTTCTTACCCCGAGTCTCTGAAGTGATTGCAATGAGATGGGTGCTGGTCTTGAGTTCCTGGAGGTTCAGAACGGCTCTGACCAGGGCTGGTGGGTGAGTTTGAACGTCTGCGGCCGAACAGCGGCTGTAGATTGACGGAGTCTCCAGATGCCCTGGGCTTTGGTCTGGAGCTGGATCACAGCCTTCTCAGGAACTCAGATTTCTTGAATGCCATTCTGCCACATATTATAAAGCAAGTCATGAAACCACACTGTATTCAAGGGGAGGAGGAGGAAAGTTCATCTTCTGTCGTGAGTAACAGGATGAAGACACAGTGAGGGAGGCAGTGGGTGGAGGGCTTCTGTGGACACTGTCCTCCCTCACCACAGGCCCTCCAAAGTTAGGAAGCAGCAGGTATTTCAAAAACCTTGTAAAATTAACTTTCAGGCTTTCAGTGTCCTGTATAAACATGTTTACCAATTCGTCCCCTGTGATGACCTTTTACCCGCAACGCTGTGTATTTATTTGCTTTCTTTCCTTGCTCCCATCAGGCTGTGGACACGTTTCTCAGCACAAACTCAGACATCCTGAGCACACCTGCCCATCACACCGATTCTGAGCTTTGTGCTCTCGCAAGGTATGTGTCACTCAATTTTCTGCTTCCTTAGAATCTACTGGAAGCACAATAAATGCTTATTGGAATAGCTGAAAAAATAACAGCTTGAATCTTTGACATCAGAAGACTAGTAAAGTCACACTGTATGGACGTTTGCCTTGGTGGTCAGGGGTCGTAATGGTATTACCCAAAAGCTGCCCTCCCATATAGCCTGTGCCGTAGGTTATAGCCCATAGATTTTATTCAAATATTTCAGTTTCATGTGATACTGATTTAATGAAGGTATTTTCTGTAGCATCATAATGATTGATGACAATTACTAGAATGTTTCAGTGGTGATAATAATCATTACCTATTTTTAAGTGCATATTGTGAGCTAGGAACTATACCAATACTTTTGCATATATTGTATAATTTAATCTCTGCAGAGCTTAATAACATTATTAGTCTTAATTTTCAGAAAAGAAAACTTAAAAGTCACAGTTGGTCACAAGTGGTAAATATAAGATTCACATCTGGACTTCACTTCTTCCAACATCTTGCCCCTTTCCTGATATCCTGTTCTTTTGTATTCCTCACATGTATTTTTCATTGTAATGCATTAATTGTAATTGCTAAGCTAGAAATTGAAAACTTGTTCCAGATAAAGCTCATCTTTAATTCCTTGTAATTATTCTTCTCTGCATTTTCTTAAATTTGTATTTTTTTATACTATTCATTTGAGAGTTTGTACAGTTTATGTGAATGAGAATGCTGGTAAACACTGTTGCTTGTGGAGGGAATCATTTCTTGGACTACAGGGAAAAAGGCATTTTAAGTAGTGTATCACTAATTAAATATAATTTGTAAGTGTTAATATAATAAAATAGAATTCTAAATGCCTTAGAATAAGCAATGTAATATCAATGTGGCTCTGTAAATTAAAACAAACTAAGACAGTACTGTTGTAAGGGCCTTGCTCTTCAGGGTAGTGTGGAGTTGATGCCATCACTTCATGGGAGACACTCATTGCAATAATAAAGCATCAATAAATATAGAAGGAAGCCCTGTGATTAAATTGTCTTGACTGTATGTAAAGTTCTCATGTGAAATCCCAGGGAGTGTGACATCTGACTTTAGAGGGGGAAGAGAAGTGTTATGGCAATATTATTATCTTCTAAATTGTTTTGGTATAAATTGACCAGAAAATTGTATATCCCACCTAGAACTGGATTGACTTTGGTTGGGATCTGAGTTTGTGGTATCAGAAATAGTTACCAGTGTTAAGCATCACTTTGATTTTTTTTATTTTTTTTATTTTTGAAGCATACCTTCAAAAGCATGAGTGTATGGTGTATGTATCTCATTTAATAGTTTTATAACACTTCTTGTATACTTTTATTTTTTGCCAATTTTTTTTTCATTGTTTGGAATCATTGAGGATATAAAGAATTAGGTTACACTGATTGCATTTGTTATATAAAGTGCCTCTTCTAATTGTGTGCCTCCCCCAAGAGGTGTGCCGTACACTGTGACCCCCCGTCCTCGTCCCTTCTCCCTGCTCCATCATTCCCCTACCCGTCTCCCATGTATTAGATCATCTACTGCCTTCATAGTAGAATTGAGTACATTGGATTCTTGCTTCTACTTATTGTGATGCTTGGCTAAGAAACATGTGTCCCACCTCCATCCAGGTTAATACGGAAGATGTAAAGTCTCCATCTTTTTAATGGCTGAATAGTATTCCACGGTGTATGTATACCACAACTCGTTAATCTATTCCTGGGTTGGTGGGCATTTAGGCTATTTCCACAATTTTGCGATTGTAAATTGTAAATTGAGCTTGATCCTCTTAAATTGTATCTAAGTTGAAGACAGAGAATGGCCAATATTCACACAAAGCTTTTTTATTCAAAGTTTTTTGAAACAAAAGAAATTATAACTGAATGAATGCGTATGTGAAAATACTTTTAGCTGCTCGGGAGGCTGAGGCAAGAGAATCGCGTAAGCCCAAGAGTTGGAGGTTGCTGTGAGCTGTGTGACGCCACGGCACTCTACCCGAGGGCGGTACAGTGAGACTCTGTCGCTACAAAAAATAAAAAATAAATAAACAACAAAAAAATACTTTTATTTCTCATCCTGGCAACAGTTAAAAAAAAAAAAAGTCTCATGATATGAGAACAAAAAGAGTATGGCTAAAAATAACTTTGTTGGCTCAATGTTTAGCTTTTCTACCCTGCAAGGTTTCTCTCAGCTCCACCAATAGAGCAAACCTCAGGCTTACATTGTGAGTATAATTTTTTTGTGTGTATATACATTGTTGTGGTCCCAAACTAAACAAATTTGAGCATATTATTCTGAAGCAAGTTTGCTACATGAAATTGAGGTTAAAATCTACCATCATGTTTCTTTTTTTTAGTCTACGTTCACCTGCTGGCTGATGATCTACACAGAAGTTCAGTGCCTGGCAGTGATTGACAGTACAGTCTGTGTTGTGTTACACAAACCACTTTCATGTGTTACCTTATTTCATTGCTAACAGTGTTAGTTCCATACAAATGGAGTCGCTTTTGCAATGCAAACTTGCCCCATCTTCCCGGGTGATGCCACTGGAAGCTGTACCATGGCAGAGTAGTCAGAGGTGGTATCAGAAACATTTTTCTTCTTGTATTAACCACGGTCATAAATGTAGGCTTATAAAAAGTTTGTGGCATTTAACATTTGACATTTTTTTGGAGGGGACAGTTCAGACATCAGTTCCAAACAAAATATGAAGGGTTTATGGCTCTTTTTAAGAAACTATAAAAACAAAAACATTTGGTCAGTGGTAATGAGAGCTTGTCCTGTAGTGTTGCCCGAAGACACTTACGGAGAGGAATGTGAGCCTTCTGATAGTCTGTTAAGTTTTAGCAGCTTCTATATGCTGGATATTATGCTATCATTTTAGAGTTTAGAGGAGTCTTCACACCACCCCTCCCAGATGGGTAGGAATATTTTTTCCAACTTCAGTGTCAAAGATCTGAGGTCTACGTCATTGCCTTTCCTAAAGTGATACAGCTGAGAAGTGGTACAATTCAGATTTGGTGTCTCCAAACCCGTCCCTCATGTGTGCGTGTTTAACAGTCTGCTCTGCTCCGGGAGAGACATAAAGCGCAGCTGCCCTCCTCTCTGTGTTTGGAATGAGTGATAGTCATCGTGCCAAACAGTGAATGGATTCTGAAAATAAAAGATGTTAAAAGGCCATGTTAATGATTCTTAGCTTAAGTTTTGAGACTTTTTTTGGAATAATCTGAAAATCTTAGTTTTCTAATAATTCTACCATGCTATGGTTGCTTTTTAAAAAGTATTTTGAAAAGGGAGTGTACAATCAGCACTTATTTAATCACCCAGTGGCATTATTCTCCCTTCATCTAATCCTGGATAATTTAGTGCAGACCCTCCATTGCCGTCACTTGTCTCCTATCTGGATATAAATATCAGACCAATAGAGACGTCCGCATTGGTTTGCCTTTTCTTTTGTCTTGTTCTTTTTCTTTCATTGGAAGTTGGTGGGGTGGGAGTACAGAACATGGGAGTCAATCGATAGTCACAACCAGGGAAAACTTTAGGAACGATTTTAAATTTTTTGTAAAGAATTTTATTTCTTTCCATAATTAAAGTGTGCACTAAATTTTCTTCTTTATGTGTTGGAAAACACTAGCAAAGAGGATAGGGAAAGATTGAAATACTCTCTGCTGGGCCTTTCTGGACTCTCTGGGTTCCTTAGCTTTCCAGGGAGCAGGTAGGGTGTCGGGGGAAGGTGCTGGGGAGTGTTGCAGCTTCACCACCATGGTTCCTGTTCCTCACAGCAGAACCACGGTGAAAACAGTGTATTAATGTGAACAGTGATAACATGGATGAGCTACTAAGGTTTTCAGAGTAGTAAAAGTTGTAAGTAAAATACATTTAGTCCAATCGGTTTTCCTTTCTAAATTCTTGTCAATATACATTGCCTCACTTCTGTGTTGCTCGTTCATGTTTTCTAAATGTATTGTAAATATGTTATATTCATTTCTTTGCATATTAAAGATTTAAATTTTAGACAGGATTTAATTAGGTGCATTTCTTTTTCAGGCTCCCAATTGCATTTTGATGAACTCCTTAGATATTCGGTTAACATGTGAATGATTTGCATAAAGTATGTTTATACTCGGTGGGCTATTACAGAGTCACTTGGCGTTTTCCCTGATACAGTAATGGTTCCTGTTACTATTGTTACTATTGTACTAGTGGAAAATGAAGTTGTATAATTGGAAACTGCTAAGATACTTTATAGCTTATTAGTTTAGGGTAATTATCTGCATGTTCTATTACACATTGAATTGCAATTGAAAGGGTTGCATTATAGTACTTTGGAGAAGTGAGGACCAAGAATAGTTAAGTTGTTGTAGTAACCAAAGAATTGAAACGAAAATGAACACATTTATTGAAAGACGTTTCTGTAACTTGTAAACAACCTGTTCCCTTCTGATAACTATTCTTTTTCTCTTGTTTCTTTTTTTTAATATTATTTATTTATTTATTTATTTTATAATTTGCTGCGTGCCATTGCAGGAAGTAGAGATTTGTATACAGCTTTTGTGTTTCATATTTTATTTTAGATTTGATGTGAATCCTTACATTTTAAGTACTCATGTGTGTTCAATTCACATTCTTTCCCCCTATAGGATGATTATTTCCGTACTTGGAGTCCGGGAAAACCCTTCAATCAGGGTAAGAATCTAATTATTTAAAAATAAATATTTTAGTATATTTATAATCTCTGTGCTTTTAAAAATGATATTTATTATTTGGTTAGACTGAAATTCCAAATAGGAGAGTTTACGTGAACAGGAAAAGACATGTAACAATTACTTTCATTTCACCATAATAGAGCTAAAATATGCTAATTAGGTACCATAATAGAGCTAAAATAAGTTAATTAGGTATCAACATCATGTCAGGTTGTCTTTTGTTTTTAGTTATGTGTTTTAGCTTACTGATTTTGGCTTTTGAACTTCATTGTGTTTATTTTTATTAGTAGGTAAAAGTCACTTCATCTAGTTTTTTTCTACTGCATTCTCCATGCAATAGATTTGTTCAAAGTTTCAAAACAAATGGTTTTGCTGCCTGTTTTCCAGTTAATAAAAACTTTCATTTAGGGCGGCGCCTGTGGCTCAGTGAGTAGGGCGCCGGCCCCGTATGCCGGAGGTGGTGGGTTCAAACCCAGTCCCGGCCAAAAACCACAAAAAAAAAAAAAAAAAAAAATTTCTTCATTTGGGTGGCGCCTGTGGCTCAAGGAGTAGGGCGCGGGTCCCATATGCTGGAGGTGGTGGGTTCAAACCCAGCCCCAGCCAAAAACCACAAAAAAAAAAAAAAAAAAAACTTTCATTTAAAGTGGAGCAGACTGGTAATTAGACTCAGCTGGGATATTAAAAAGACCCAAAAGGAAAAGCATTACAAAAGATTAGGGTTCCCGCACCTCTGTACATAGAGCTTGTGGTTCTGGTTAATTTATCTAAGAAGAAAAAGCAAGAAATGGGAATGAAATACCCCTTCATGGGTAGTGAGGATGGAAACCTCAAACTCTGTGCAGCCATAGCTGTGCGCATGGCTGAAGAGTTGTCTTCACTAACCTAACTCCCATCATATCACAACCAGGGAATCTGTCTGAAAGAAAAGAAATTTCTTCATTAAGTAGACTCTAGTTGCAAAGGATAATACTCCAGTGAAATAGTTCCACTTAAAAATAGAAGTCATTTTAAGAATAGGTAAGTGATGGAGTGGTGGAGCTGTAATATGTTACTCAAGGAAGCTAAAGGCATTTTGTCTCCACATTTTGACTCACTATTTGGTATGAACATGACAACCCCCAAGGTCTGTAGCAAGAACCCACCTGCGTGGGCCTAGTCACAGACTAGCATCCATGCTGATACTAACCCGGAGTCTGAACAGGCATTCAGATCCAATCCCCCCTTTAAAATTAGTTTCTTTCTTATATACATCATGTGGTTTTTTACTATCACTGTCCAGTGTGCCTATTTGTGTAATAAGCATTTTAAAATTCTATAAAAATAAATTAATTTTGACTTGGTTTTTAATAAGTCCAGCCAGTGAATTAAATGATAGGCAATAACAAAATAATGCCATGTAGACTGTGATGTATTTGCCAGCTTTCTTGAGAAATGAATTTTTATGATGCAATCATAAACCTTGAAAAGTCATATCCATGAAACGGATGTTAACACGAGATTCATCATACTTGGTGCTTCTAGTTATAATAAAGACACTGTCTATTTTCTTTTTTGTGTGCTTGATAATGTGGTGAATTGCTATTTATCTCTCTCTCAAAAAAAAAAATAAAACCTGCACAAAAGCAGCTTCCAAATCCTGATGCACTCAAGTATTGGTTTATGTGAATTTTCAAAGAGGTTTTTAACCTACTAACTTGCTAAAAATGTATTTATCAGGCAGGGAGATGCTCTTGATATCATAATGGTCAATAGGTGTGTATTCATGAATGTCCTATTATACTCAGTCACTATTTTGAATATTATATATATATATATATATATATTAGTTCATTTAATCATCACAGTAACCCCACAGGTAGTGGAGGATGTTAAGGCCTTTAAGGGGGTTAAAGCTCTTGCCCGGGTTAAATTTCTGCAGAGTGGCAGAGTCAGATTTTGGGGTCGTTCACGGTGAATCCCAAACCCTATTTCCTAACTGCTATGTGATACTACCGCTTTTACGACAACACTAAGGTGAAATCATGGCACACTTAATGATATTTTGAAGTTTATGCTTTAAAATATACATTTACTCAAACAAGATATTAGAAATAGAGTGGTTAGCTTTTTTTCTATATGTTGCTAAATTTTGAGAGATACCAAGTTTTGCTTCATTAAATATATACACATGGAACTTTTTTGCTAAAAGTGAAAAGTAGAAAAAAATAGGTTGGGATACATGTATTGTTTTGGGTGAGTCAAATTAATCAACCCATTTATAGACCAACTGAAGAGTGAGTAAATTAGCCCATTTTATCTGTCTTTGAATAAAATAGTTGACTTGAGGTATCTTAAGTTTTAGTATTTTTTTTCTTTTTGATGACTGTTCAAGTATTATTTAAAAAGCTGATCTGTTCAACATAAAACAATTTGAAAAACTTTTTATGAGTGTTTATAATTTTTAACATATTATATTTCCATGGAGTTTATTTTCCTTTATTACCCTTTGAGGAGTTTGCATATTTGCTAACAAGAGTAAGGAAGAAGTTACCGTGTCATTACATTTGTTGTGCTGGTATTTATACAATTTTAACCATATCTATTTAATGTTATCTTTTACTTCCATTTTCTATAGAATGCTCCACAGCATATGCAGAAATGAAAGTACCACTAATTACAATGTTAATTAATGTTTTAGAATATGACTATAGCTTTCCAGCACAGACTGCATTTCTACAAATATGCATGAATATATGCACACAGGTACATACATATATAGAAATATTGATACATGTTTTGCACACGCACAGCACAAACACGTTTGCACTTGCAAAGTTGCTGCTAGCTGATGTCCACTGATTAATTTATACAAACCTGATCTACCTTCCAGTGTGGAGAAATTATTAATCTCATTTGAACTTCTTTCCATCAATCACATTTCAAGTTTGCTTTTTGTAAACCCCTAAAATTGTAAACATTTTGGGAAAATAAAATGTTTACAAATGAATTTGAATAAAACTATTTTGATACGGTCCAATATGCTGCAATATAAAAGAAAGCACAGTGACGCCAAAAATAAATGGCTCTGCAGTTCTCCTCAGTACCTTTTCTGTGCCGTTGCTTCTCTTTATTAGTGTGGCTAATCATGAGCTGACAAAACAGAAACCACCTGAAAAATAGTTTTAATGAGGACACGCATCTCTCTGAATAAGGCATGAGAGGGGTGTGTTTTTGTGACAAGCAAACAGGAAAAAATGCACGATTGAACCTTGAGCAGTGCCGTGATGAAGATTTCAAATAATTTAATAGGTGCTTTGGATAAATACGCTGTAACCTTCACAACAAAATACCTGCTCCTTCCCTTTGTACTATATTAACCCTGCCTTGTTTTCGATCCTGGATGAATTTTGGTTTGTAACAGATGAGGGACTAAAATTTGTAGCAGTGATTCCAGTTCTTTAGAGAATCGACTTGGACTCAAGTACTGTATCTGCAAGGATCACTTTTTATGCAAAAGTTATTTTCGACAATATATGATAAGATGATAGATTTAGAAGCAAAACATGCTTTATATATTTCCTAAAATTTGTTATCCAAACCAGCTTGGAGGGGCTGTCCTTGGTATCCAACCTGGCACTATTGTGATCAGTCTTGTGACTGGGAGCAGTGCCTCTGGGTGTTCAGATAAGATAGAGGCACTATGCCTGCAGGCTGTGTTCACTTTGCAGATACAAACAGAAAACTTTACCAACTTTACCCTCAAACTTTAAGGGTCTGATATTTCTTGCTGTTGCAAATGTTGCATTTTCACACTAATGAACACACAGTGGTGTGAGGCTGCTACTGTCTCCACAGGCCGCTATTGGCAAGTTTCGTGTTCCAGCACTCTGTAGTCAAGGACTAATAAGAAGCTGAATTTACAAAGATCCAGGGATTTCAGTACAATTCAGTTTCATTTTTTGATGTTTCCCTGCTCCTGTAGATTTCCGGTGGTATAAAATGGGTTTAAAAGGTATAGCAGTGGCTACTTGAGTACCCTTTGTATTTTTTGTTTATTTATTTATTTTTTTTGAGACAGAGTCTCACTTTGTCACCCTAGCTAGGGTGTCCTGGCATCATAGCTCACAGCAAACTCAAACTCTTGGGCTTAGGTGGGTCCTCCTGCCTCAGCCTCCCAAGTAGCTGGGACTACAGACGCCCATAAATAAGAGACCCGGTCTCACTCTGGCTCAGGCTGGTCTCCAACTCCTGAGCTCAGGTGTCCACTCGCCTCGGCCTCCAAGAGTGCTGGGATTGTGGGGCCAGAGCCACCACACCTGTCTCAGCCTTTGTTTTTTTCACAGCGGTTTCAATGTGTGCTTTTCTTTCTAAATGATGACCTCTGGGAAGGGCAGCCTGACTCCTTCTGATTCATTAGACTGCATTTAACTCAACAAAAGTTCTCAGAAGAGGAGGTATCCAAGGGAACCACCCCTAAACTCAGGTGACCCAAAATCTAGCCAGGGGAGACAGGTACAAGACAGCTGAACTTGTAACCAAACGATGCGTTCTTCATGGCCTCACATGCAGTCACGCCCTTAGCCACATGTTGTATTTATTTACTCATTATGGGCGTCTTTTCAGGATCCGTTTTGGAGCTTCATCTGATTCTCATCATTTTTTCCATCCATTTGCAAAATGTCTCACATATATCAATAGTCACAGCTGACTCATCGCTTTGCAGTCGGTCTCTGGCTACAGAGGAGAAGCTGCTGAGATGTCATCTGGAGCTTCTGTTCCCTTCAGTGATCAAAGCTGTTCATAGCATCACGGCTGTTAGTGTTCCTGAAGTTGAAAAAGACTCGTGTTTAGAAAATTACACCCCATTGGTTGTATCTTTCCATTCCTAAAACACATTATTGTACTTTCTAAGGCACTAGTTAATATAGATTAGATTAATTTTAGTTGCTTACATGATGATTTTTTGTTTTTTTGCATGTTCTTAGATGGTGTTTGTTCGTAGTATTTTGAAACAATAGATAGGCTGAGCTCTGTTTCACAGTAGGGCCTGGTGATATTACAAGGCCACTTTGTTTAACAGCTTGGGGCCTCTTGGCATTTTTCTAGTGGAAAAATTGGTGTTCCCAGAATTGAAATTCAGTGGCAATCTGCAAAGATGATTATATAATTATAGTACTTTGTAAGAGTGATTTTAATCATTTAAAAATGTAAATTATGAATTATTATGATCTGAAGCATTATGTAATCATTTCACATGCACTGGTTTAGAACTTTTAAATCTTTTTAGGCAAATTCTATGTTAGGGCATTAAATTCTAATAGCTGTGTCAATTTCTATCCCACACTGGATGTCATCACCTGTGTTGGACCTTAGAAGTCTTCTGTAGTTCCAAGGAAAACATGCTGGGAAACCACAGTAGAACCTCTGAAAGCTGACCAACAAGGGACGGTAACAAACTGGTCAGCATGTAGAGGGAGTCAGCATAAGGAACAACCAGGTCTGCTGTGCTGATACATACACATGGTGCATGTCTGGTCACCTTGAGGTGGCCAGTGCAGGGAGGGGTCAGTGCAGGGAAGGGGTCAGTGCAGGGAGGAGGTCAGTTCTGGGAGGTGGTCTGGACATGAAAGGGGTCAGTTCCGGGAGGTGATCAGGGCAGGGAGGTGGTCAGGGCAGGGAGGTGGTCAGGATGGAGTGGTGGTGAGTGAAGGAAAGGGGTCAGTTCCGGGAGGAGTCAGTGCAGAGAGGTGGTCAGGGCAGGGAGGGGGTCAGGACAGGGAGGTGGTCAGTGCAGGGAGGGAGTCAGGCAGGGTGGGGTCAGCTGTGGAGGCTCTGCTGTCTGTCCAATCTACAAAACAATAGCACATGTTCATTCTCTCTGTGTTAGATTTAGCACATAGAAACTATATAGGCTTCTAAATGAGAAATTGACTTCCTTATCCAATTCTGAGTTATTTATAAAATGATGGCATTTAATTTGTTTTACACCATGGTTCATAAAATGTGAATCTTACATTGTTTTGTTCTGTGCCAAATAGTGGTGCTTCCTGCATAGACTGTAAAGATTATATAGAGGTCTGGTCTTTAATTCATAAGATAAAAGTGAGAATAAATATATAATACTTGTTTTACTTCATATCACAGCAGCCTACATAGTGTGCAAGAAGGAAAATTATATTTATTTTTATTCATATTTTCAATAACTGTGTGTTACTAAATTCTGAATCAAATCTATAGAGCAAGACATTGACCAGCTTCACATAATAGATATTCAGTGATTTAAGAAGTAATATTCTGATTGCAAACCTTGTTGATCTAACACAGTCAGAAGTATTGCAAAGAGTGAAAAATCTGTGGATTTTTATAACGATTCATATCTTTATCAGGAACCTTTAGGGCTAGAGAATAATTCTTGGTCATGGCCGTGTGTGAGGATTACTTTGCACTCATTTAAAAAGTATAGTAGCCTCGGCTTGACCCCTGAACATTTTGATTGATCTGGCGCAGGGTCTGAGTACCTGCCTGTGTTTGTGTTTTAATTTTGTCTTTTATTTATTGTTTTAATTACACTAAAATAAACAATATAAAATTTACCATTTTAACCACTTCTAAGAATGTGGTGCAGTGGCATTATGCACATTGACCCTGTTTTGCAGCCAGTGTCCCGGTCATCTCCAGTGCTCTCCATCGTCCGGGTAATGAGGGCCTTCAGTGTAACAGGGGCGCACTGAACTCTACCTATAAACACAAGCGCCCATGCTCCCTTCACCCCAGCCCTTGTAACCAAATTACTTTTTTATTTCTATGAATATGACTTTTCCAAGTAGCTCATATATGTAGAATGATCCAGTATTTGTTCTTTTCGGACTACCTGCTTTCACTTAGCATTGTGTTTTCAAAACTTATCCATGTTGAGCGTGTCAGGACACCCCACCTTTCAAAGCTGAAAAATAATACACCCCTGTCTGTGGACACTACATTTTCTTTACTCATCTAGCAGTAGACACGTAGATTACATCTGCCTTTTGGTAGTTGTCGGTGCTACTGTGCGCATGTGTGCCCACACACGTTTGAGTCTCTGTTTTCATTTTTTGGCTCAAACACATAGTCATTGTTTCCCTGATAGTGGGATCACCATGTCACGCGGTGACTCTGTAATTATCAGAGGAGCCACCACAGCGTTCCCATAGCAGCCGCGCCGTCTTAGAATTCCACCAGCAATGCAGACTCTCCCAGTTTTCCCACAGCCCTATTGATATTTGTCATTTTCTGCTTTTTAAAGAAATAATATCCACCCTGATAGGCATGAATGTGCTTATTTTTTAAACTCTACAATTTGTTGTTTTGTGTAGATTCAACTGAGAATCGTAGGGCACTAGCAGTGATTTAATTGAAGCAATCCCTTCCAGTCATTCTATTGTGTACTGAGAATTTTGTGTCAAAAGAATTGTACTTTTGAAATCAGCTCAAAGTGTCAGAGAATTTTAACTAATCTCTGCACTTACTCAGATCGGTTGTGAGAAACAGGTACCGACGGGCTTTAAGAATGGCTCATGGGCAGCAAGAAACCCCCAAAGATGGAATCACTGCTTCCATTGGACAAGCACTATATATACACAGGTGTTACACATACATAGAAGGCAATCATTGCACTCATCTTAAAAAAGTAGATATAGCCCTTAATTTGCAGATTAGAGAGATGCTGCTGGCGATTAAAGTAACGAAGCTAGTGAGTAATGTAGCTGGGGGTTTAAATGTTGTATTAGTGGATTTGAAGTCCAGTTGCATCTTTATCATGAAAGGCATTTTAAGAATTAGTTTGCCTACCTGCACCTTTTGGTCTGTTTCTCACCTTAGACTATACCCTTTCTATAAGATTATTAGAAATGGCACAGGTGCACATAGGCAGCTGGAGGGTCACTCTTTGGTCCTCATTAAATCATATTTATAATTGCTCTATTATGGAGGAAATGAGGTGTCTGTAAATTGGGTTCCAATTTTTAGAATCTAGGAACATAATGTTTTAAACTTTTCTAAAGCAGGTGGATTGTGCTGCATTCCTATTGCTGGGGAGTAAAATCCCAAGATACCTGTAAGATAAGAAGTGTTAGGAACAGATGAGAGCTTCTGGGGGAATACTTTCATGGAAGTCCCTTTTAACCGCGGTATCCTGACCACAATTCTCACTTCACTTTTTCTTCTTAATCATGCCCAGTCTTACTGGCCTAATTCTAATGAGGAGAAGAAATACTTGTGTTCTGAGGGTGGTAATATACCGGCAGTGAACATGAGAGGGACCATGTCTGATCACTCCTGCAATTAAGGAACTCTGGCTCCTTGAATGTTTTTTTTTTTTTTTAATTAATTAATTAATTTATTTCTTTATTTTTTTTATTAAATCATAGCTGTGTACATTAGTATGATCATGGGGCACCATACACTTGGTTCATTGACTGTTTGACACATTTTCATCACACTAGTTAACATAGCTTTCATGGCATTTTCTTAGTTATTTTGCTAAGACCTTTACATTCCACATTTACTAGGATTCACATATACCCTTGTAAGATGCACCGCAGGTGTAATCCCATTAATCTCCTTCCCTCCACCTACCTTCCCCCTCCCTTCCCTGCCTTTCCCCCTTCTCCCTATTCTTAGGTTGTAACTGGGTTATAGCTGGAACATATTCTTCTTAGTAAAGTGTCTCAAGAATGGAAAAAAAAGTACCCAATGTACTCACCCTTATTATGAAACTAATGTAGGACCTTCACATGAAAGCTATAATCCTTGAATGTTTGATCTTTACAAACGATCTTTTGGAAAAATTGAAAATTGAACAGTCATCTGATAATATATCACTTAACATCTAGATTTAGAGATTAATTTCCTGCTCTAATTAATATTTTATACCAAATCATATAGAAAGCTTTCCTTGGCCACAGTATAGCTATTCACACTCCTATTCTAACCGATTTATTGTCCATATGTAAAAGAGGTGATATTGTTGCTGTCCACTGGCCTAGTCAGAGACACGGAGGCAGACACTGCAGACGAAATGAATGATTTATTAAGGGATGGCTGGTGCTTGCTCAGGCACAGCAGCAAATGACCATCTTTACTCACTTTCTTATATACCCAAACTCATCAGATAAAAATAATCCAAGAACAAGGAAGACAAAAGGTAAAGATTCTTTATCAGAGTTAATCCAGCAAAGTACGTACACACCTTTCTAAACCAAGAATATCTTGTTTGGAGATAAACAACAATGGAGATGAACCACAAGGGGCTGGGTTGTCTGTTCTGTTTGCCTACTTCCCTATATGACTAAGTGAAAGTTATTGTGTAAATAGAGGTAGGTGATTAAGTGCAACAGTCCATTGCCCCAGGCAGATGCTCTGTCTCCAGCTACGACTTGGCGAGGGTCTCCCGCATTTTCTTTCCTTTAAGTGGTGACTGCAGCCCAAGTGCTGGAAATGTTCCTCTCAGAGCCTCATTGCCTCAAGGAGCACAAATGAGACTGATTCACCTTATAAGGGTGCAGTGGACTGTGCCCCTCCATGATATAATCTGGATTTGTGTTTCGGAATCCTCAGTGACTAATTCTGTTGTTATAAGCACAGTGGGGAGTGTGTGTGCTCCCCGTGTACTTAGAACCCTTCTAAAATTTCTGCATTTAACCTGTGCTTCCAACCTTCAGATGGGGCACTTTGTACATGGAAAGAGGTTTCTATCATAAAGATCTAAAATTTGCCAGCATTATACCGACTTGACTTACAAATGTTTTATAGTAAGAAGGGAAATAACTAAAGGCAATAGAAACCTCAAATATTGAGGTGTTTAGAAATTTAATTTTCTTGAAATGTTTTGAATAGGCACCACTTCTATCCTTGCCTATCTGATCATTTCCATAAATTTAGTACTTTACTTTAATATGAGAAACATTAGCTAAAAGATTATGCAGTTAGTATTTCTTACTACACACATGATAAATTATATTTTTTACATCTCAAGTTCCAGTATTTCTTAAAAGCAATCAAATCATATATATCTAGGCAGTCCCCCAATTACAAACATCTGACTTAAGCACAGCTCACACTTTAAAGACAGAGGTTATTACAACAGGTCCCAGATTTACAAACCTGTGGCCGACATGCGCCTCACACTTACGAACAGAGGCAATTACAGGTAATAGGTAAATGGGCCCTTTCCAACTTACATACAAGTTCAACGTAAGAACAAACCTAGAAGAACAGAACGTATCTCATTTGAAATTGAAACATGTATATGTTTATCTCTTTATCATCATTATTTATCATTGATCCTTATTGTGCAATTATTGATAGTAATACCAAAATTCCAAGAAGGATTAGTGTTTTTTGAGATTCCATGAGTCTTCCACTTAATAAGAGATGAATTAATATGGCCTGAGATTTAAAAAACCTATAGAAATATCTTCACTGAAATAATCTTTCCTCCATCACACATTTTCCTCCATGAAAATATTCCTAAATAATTTATGTGTTAGCCCAAAATATTTTTCGCTAATTCATTTTTTTTATGGAAGGAGAGAATACTGCCCAAACTGCTGAAGTTTCTAGGCACATTTAGTTTTATTCAGCTGTCAAGATCTTCTAGTTTTTCCATTATCAATCTGAATGACAAAAATAATATGCAATAATATACACTAAGCATCTCCAGTTACTTTTTACGCTTATTTTAAAAAGTACAAAATCATGAACAATTTTACTTTTGAAAATATCTCACAGACTGTTTTTTGTATATCTTTAAATGACTTAGTATTACAGGATGGAAACTCCTTAGAACTATGCTTGTTACTATGCTTAGAACTATGCTTGTATCTGAGAGTACACTTAGATAAAGTTTACAAGGTAAACTATTAAACATATTTCTTTTTGGTGAATGGTAGATCTTTTAATGGTATATAATTCAGGAAATTGTTTCAGATATGCTTTAGTTAAGACAATGTCTAGTATTTTGGTATACTCTGGTATACTTGTAACTTTCTAGTGGAAGCCTTATCTATGGCGCTCAGAGATAGTTTTACTTAACATATTTTCAACTGTAAATTAGCTTTCTCATTTAGTTGCAGTGTTTCTACAATAAAAGGCAAATGTGGCAGGCTCTCCAGTGAAAGAAAATATTAAAATGCCTATAGAAAAATTGTAGTCTTATTGCCAAAGTTAGAACCTACATTTTTATAGTGTTTTCAAATTAAGGTCAATAATATGAAATAAGCTCAAAAACTTCATAAACAATCCAGTTCAATAATTTCAATATAAACCACCCATAAATTTATACGTATTCCTTGGTGATGAGATTGGAAAATTCCTATAATGATTTAAAAGTCTTAGCTTGTCTTTCATCTTAGTTATAGATAATGGAACTTTGGAGAGATGCAAAAATTAACTGCTCCTATCAATGTTTCAATGAATATGTACTTGTATTATGTTTTGCCTTAATTGATTGTTAGAAAAACAAAATAATACATTTCCGGATTAGTGAAGCTTCTTAGAGTTAACTTTCCAATACTCACAATTATCTTTATAATTATTATATTTTAAAAATAGTTCTTAGATGTCACATGTAGTTAAATTTACGGAGAGATGTCATCTGTCAAAGTCCAATTCTCTTTGCCCTATGTAGACTTTTCTTATGACTATAAATACACATTCTCTCTCTCTCTCTCTCTCTTTTTTGTTTTTGAGACATCGTCTCACTTTATTGCCCTTGGTAGAGTTCTGTGGCATCACAGCTCATAGCAACATCCAATTCCTGGGCTTAGGCCATTCTCTTGCCTCAGCCTCCCAAGTAACTGGGACTACATGTGCCTGCCACAACACCCAGCTATTTTTTTGTTGCAGTTTGCCTGAGGCTGGGTTCGAACCCACCACCCTCAGTATATGGGGCTGATGTCCTACCCAATGAACCACAGGTGCCACCCAATATACATTCTCTTTTTAAAATTCAATGTATGTATAACCAGAAATAAATGCTTTAGAATTCACTCACTCTTTGTGTTATGAGAGTTAATGTCTCTTCTTGATTGAGATCAAAAGTTCATCAAAATCCAAACACATTTTCCATATATTCCTAACAATGTCTTTCCTATACCAGTGTAATTGTAGGTAAATGTCACATACTCTGTACAAGGGCCAAATTTATTTCTGTCCGTTTTGCTTTTCTGTTTGTGAGTCTTTGTTTCTGTCTCCTTGAAACTTCTTCTCAAGCCTAGTTTTAGTAACCAGCCCTCCTGTTGACATTATTGTTTATGTTATTTTATAGTGTGCCACTATCTAACAGTACACTGAAGCTTTGAAAAATGCACGAGAGTGTCAGAAAGAGAAGAAAGATAAAAGGGAGCAGAATTTGAAAAAGTAATGACTATAAGTTTTCCCTAATTAATGTCAGATACTGAGCACAGACTCAGAAAATTCAGAGAGCACCAAGAAGAGAAGGGAGGGAGGATGGCAGAGAGGGAGTAAGGAAGGAAGGAAGAGAAGAACGAAGGGCCAAAGAAACTACACCAAGCACATCATTTTCAAATTTCAGGAAATCAAAAATAAAGGGGAAAAAATCTCAAAAGGACAAAGGTATCATTTAATAAAACTAAATAAATATATATTAAAAAAAGGAGCCAGAGAGAAAAACACCTTACCTATAGAAGAGCAAAGGAAAGAATCACATCTGTCTTTGCCTCATAAGCCATGTGAGCAACAGAAGAGTAGAGTAAAACAATTAAAATGCCAATGGATAAAACCATGAAGCTAGAAGTATAGAAATCTATACCTGTGACACTGAAGATTTATCCAGAACCCCCTGCCAAAAAAAAAAAAAAAAAACCCTGAGAGAATTTGTTGCCAGTAAACATCCCTTATAAGAAATGTTAAAGGAGGGCGGTGCCTGTGGCTCAAAGGAGTAGGGCACTGGCCCCATATGCCAGAGGTGGTGGGTTTAAACCCAGCCCCGGCCAAAAACTGCAAAAAAAAAAAAAAAAAAAAAAGTTAAAGGAAATTCTTCCTGGATAAGAAAAATGAGATAAGTGATAAATCCAGATTTACATAAAGATACTATAGAGAAACGAATATGTATAGATACAATAGTTGTCATTCTTCATTATTTAATAGATTTTGGTTTGTTCAAAACTTTAACAGTAACTCAATAATGTATGCTATGAACACACACAGTCTGACAATTATTGCCACCATGTGTTTATGCTGTCAGCACTGTACAAACAACTTGGTAATGTTTTTACAACCTTGGTATATCAGTGTGTGACAGCTGTTATTTGTGTTAGCCTATGAGGATATCTTGCTGAGTGGCTTTCATTATTGTTGCATGTTTTTGTGTGCTGTTGTGAGAGTGTTGGAGCTTAAATTAGAGCAAAAAAAATTTGTAAATTTCTTGTTGAAATTGGCAAGATGGAAGTGAAATCAGGGACATGTTTGTCCAACTTAATGGGGATAATTCACAAACAAAAGGCAGTGAACAAATGTGTTATACACTTTTCTGCGGGGAGAAGATTGTCACTGATGAAGACAGGTGGTGGTGGCAAATACTGAGCAGAGCTGATGATAACATTTCAGAAATTAGTTGAATTGTGTGTCAAAACTCTCAACAAATGATGAGAAGCACAACAGACGAAGTAAACATCAATGGAGAAACAGAAAATCCTGATTGAAATTTTTGGCCAATGACTCATGGCTCTTGCATCACAACAATGCACCAGTTCACATGCTACTGCCTGTGAGGAAGGTTTTAGCTAGTAAACAAATAACTGTATTGGAACACCCTCCCTACTCACCTGATCTGGCCCTCAATGACCTTTTTCTTTATGTGAAGATAAAGGAAATATTGAAAGGAAGACATTTTGATGACATTCAGGACATCAAGTGTAATAACAATGACAACTTTTAGGGCCATTCCAGAAAAAGAGTTCCAAAATGACTTCGAAGGGTGGACTAGGCCCTGGCATCCGTCCATACCTTCCCATGGGGAATACTGTGAGGATGACTGTACTGATATTAAGCTGTGAGGTATGTAGCACTTTTTCTAGGATGAATTTGTGAACTTAATATGTAGGCTTATTTGTGCTTACATACAGGTGAAATGAAGGACAGCAAAGGTTTTAGATGAAGGAATTAGGATTATTTTTGTTATTGTAAAGTATTTGCATGACCCATAAATTGATAGATTATTATCTAAAGTTAGACATAGATTAGTTACAAATATATATTATAAATTCTGGGGAGACTATAAGTGTAAAAAGCAAGTGTCATTTACATGTTAAAAAAGAGCGGAATAGGATTATATGAAATGCTGAATAAAAACCACAAGCACGAGAGTAACAACAGGAAGTGATGATAAATATGGTGGATATAATTCCAGCAATACCAGTTATCTCCTCAAATGTCACTGGTCTCAATGCATCACTTAAAAGAAATTGTGAGAATAGATCAAAACCAAGATCAAATTATACGATTACAAGAAACATGCTTTGTAGACATGTAGATTAACTGTGAGTGGATGGAGAAAGATGTGCAGCACTAACACTGAAGGAAACACAGCAGGAGTAGCAATGTGAATTTCAGAAACATTAGGGATAAAGAGGGGCATTACCTGGTGGTAAAAGGGCCAGGTCTCCAAACACATAACAATCCTTAACTTGTGTGTACCTAGCTAGAGAACAACTAAGTACATGAGGCAAAAATTCAGACAACTGCAAGGAAAAATAGATTAATCTCCTCTTCTACCGAGAGACAGCATCCCTCTCTCAGACATGGATAAATCCAACAGGCAGGAAACAAGGAAGAACACAGTTGGACTCAAAAGCATCGTCATTCACTTGGATGTAATTGATACCTGCAGACTTCGTCATCCAACAACAAAAACATTCTTCTCATGTTCATTGGGATGTAGTATATGCCACAGATGAGCCATTAAACAAACATAATACATATAGCTAATTAAATATCAATTAATATGCATCATGTCTATAATATTTTGTAATTTTTCACAAATTCTACTTTAATGCTAACTGTACAATAGGCAGATAAAGAATTGAGCTTGCGGCACCTAACTTCACAGTCACTTAATTAGAAAGGTAAGCGACTTTCCCAAAGTTATATAAAGTAACTATAATGCTAACCATTTATATTACATGATCCATCCAGAACGAGAACGCAGGCCATCTGTCACTGAGTGCTGTGCCTCCCGTATTCTATTTTCTGGAATAACCACCTGCCATTTTCCACCATCACAGTCAGATGATCTGGCTGCTGCCTTCCTGCGGTGGGGGTGCTGTATTTCCAGTGAGTGGCCAGAACATTTAGAAACTAAGACCAATTTTAACACAAGGTAAGAATTTCTTGTGTTAAAATTTCTTGATAATTTCTAAGTGACCTTTAATGCAGGAAAAGACACAGCACAATTTTAGGAAAAGTTTTCAGACTTAGGAATCAGATAATGCTATATTTGAGTCTGGGTTCTACTATTTATTAGCTCTGCAGAACTGGAAAAATCAGTTACCCAAGGTCAAAGGTAACGTTTGCAGATGAACCTTTAATTTAAGCCCTAAAGAATTTCTAAGAGATAGATAACGGAGATGCAGGGGAGGAGGAGGGATGGAGTGTGCAGGCTGTCATTTAGGCTTGAGGGCCTGTTAATAGTTCACACAGTTTTATGTGGTATTTATGTGTACTGTTCACACATTTAAAATATGTGTTTCCAAATACATTTAAAATATGTATACAACCGTTTATTCTCAAATGTAAAGAATTCCTAATTCCCGTTCATCTTTGACACTCCATAGAGTATAACCTTTGAGCATGGTTTGTTAATAAATGGAGGTAGGAACTTATGCATGCATTTCTGTCCTGCACTCACTTTATTTTATTGTTAATTAATTAATGTATTTATTTATTTATTTTGAGACAAAGTCTCACCTAGTGCCCCGGGTAGAGTGCCACAGCATCATAGCTCACAGCAACCTCAAACTCCTGGCTTAAGTGATCCTCTTGTGTCAGGCTCCCTAGTAGCTGGGACTATAGGTTCTGGCCACAGTTCATGGCTAGTTTTTCTATTTTTTAGTAAAGACGGGGTCTCATTCTTAAACTTCTGAGCTCAAGAGATTCTCCCGCCTTGGCCTCCTAGAGTGGTAGGATTACAGGTGTGACCTCCCATGCCCAACCTATTATTTTAGACTGAAAATGTTAGAAGACGAAAATAGAGATTAATGCTGTCTGTATACAAATACAGATATACAATCTAGTAAATGTTAATTATAGAAATGAAGTTTTTACAGTAATTAGACTCTAATGATTAGACTTAGGTACTATAAGGCAAAGTCAGCATTGTGGATTGAATTACATCCCTCAGAAGATATACTGAAGTTCTAAGCCCCCAATGCTTTTGATTGTGGCCTTAATTTTAAATTGCGGTAATTATGGAAATAATCAAGTTGATGAGGAAGTTATTAGCTGTGCCCTAAGCCAACATTACTGGTCTCCGTGTAGGAGGAGGAGGGCAGGCACAGAGAGGAACGCCACGTCTAGGTGCTGGCAGAGTGGGAGTTAGGCCAGCACAGATGCTGAGCAGGGAGGGTTGACGGCAGCCACCCATTCCTATTGGAGAAGCAGGGACTAGACTGTTCCTCGGAGGCCCCTAGGAAGCACCAAGCCCATGGATGCCTTGATTTCAGAACTCTAGCTATGTGAATGCGAGAGAACAGGTTTCTGGTTTTATCAGGGCCCTCCCAGTTTGCAGGAAAACTGAAAAGTCATTCCTGTTGTGACAAGGCTTCAATAATTCCTATAATTACAAGCTGTGTCTCATCACATTAACACAACGGATGATACAGAAAGAAACAGACCAATGGCTAACTTTGATCTAAATACTAAAAATTGTATATTTTAATTGTATCTTTTAATAGAAAAGTTTTTCTTTTTGTAACATTTCTATAAAGAGGATCTGTGTGTTTGATGAATGTGTTTACTTAAGCAGCATCTTTTTTTCTGGCCTTGGCACCCTGATTTTCTTTTGGAAAAAAAACAAAACCATTCACCTCTACTCTTAGATTATAATGTCTATGTGGGTCAATGTCACCCCCAAACCTGGGAGAGGACGTGTGACCCGGATCTGACCACTTACAGCCTCCTTGTCCTTGTTCTCAGCAGCTAGTATTGAGACGAGAACCGTGGCCCAGACCAGACCATTAAGATTTTGAGATGGGCAGAGGACAAATATAGGACAGAGGAGCTTCCTTTTCTTCAGGTTTAGCTAGAAAATAGGACATTTGGAGATAATGAAAGCTACTTTTGCTGGAACACCAGACATGGGAGTGCGGTGTGAAGAGATGAGTTTAGCATCTGTGCCCTGCATCTGGCCGTATCTAAAAGGAGCTGGAATCACAGATGCTTTCAACTTTTCTTGCCTTTCTTTGGGTTAGCCAGTTTTAATTAGGCTCTCTTATGTCCAATTAAAAGTTCCCAACAATATAGAAACTGAGTTGTGAGAAATCCTGAAGTTTTTATAGTTGAGTGAGTGGACTTTGGGGCATAGGAGATTCCCAAGCCTTACGCAGGTGTGAGAGGTTGGTGTCCTGTTTTATGACAGTGCAGAGGCTCTTCTGTGGCTGGTAGCCTCTGGGGTCTCACAGCTGCTGATAATTTCCTTTCTCCTGAAAATTCCATACGTTCATCACATAGGGAATTGCGTGTTCTCCCAATCTTTGATTTTCTCTGACTGGCTTTGTCTTCCTATCAACAGCTTAAAAACCAAAACAAGTAAAAAACAAAGATGTAAAAAGTCTTTGGCCTTCCTGAACACTTGTAAAATTTCACTTTAATTAGATCTGGAGACAAATTCAGGAAAATACTGCATATAATTAGGTTATTTCAAATTAAATAGTTGATATGAAACAGATTTTCTGCAAAGGTAAAGCCACTTGCTCTGAAGTGGCTCAGGCGAGTTGTTCTCAGGAGCATGCCCATTCACAGTGACTTTCCTGATTCTCCCCTTGGCTCCAGCGGCGAGGGAGAGCGCAGGTGCCTCCATGGGTGCTGAGCTCGTGCGATGTGCATGGGGAGGCTGGGCCCTGAAAGCGGTGAGCTCATCTAGGCAGTCATGTTGGAGCTTCCCTGAGATACTTCAAAAAAATTCTTAAAGAAATGTGGACAGTGATATTGTAAAATCTTGGATATAGATAGTTTAAATAAAGAACAAACAAATATCCCTACTTTCTCTCCTACTCTGAGGACAGCAACGTTGCCTCCGTATAGAGACAGCTAAGCAACCATGATTTCACACTCTCAACTCCCAATTTGCAAAAGAATACATAATTTATAAGCCTGAGCCTTCTGGCTGCTTTGCCATTTGATAATGGTCAAGATCTTTTAGGCAGTAGGAATAAAAAGGGGAACTGGATCGAAAAATCTCACTCAGGGTGAAACAAACATTCCTTGTGATCTCTGAGACTCTCCAAAAATGTTCTTACGTTGTACAAATATTATCTTCTATAAATGCATAACTACATCAACAGGAAGATTTTTATTTAAAAATTTTTAAGGTCATAGGGCCTCTATCTCTCCAATCCATATAAATATTAAAATAAATTAAAACCATAAAAATCTAGGAAGTCACATTGACTTCTATTAGGATATAGAATCACATGAACAATATGTGATGTTCTAACTTTGATTAGCTATCAGTTATCTGTTTTCATTGCAGTGGAGTGCAGTTGGCAGAGGAATAAAAAAGCATATACAATCTAAGAGTAGATCACTCTGTGTGAAAGTTGTGACATTTCAGAGGACGCCGTATTTGGAAGGCATTAGCTGCGCTGCGAAAAGTCCTTCATTTGTCACCCTCTAGGTAACAATCTAAAATGATCCCAAATCACTGAGTGAACAAGAACAGTTTATGGTAGTTCTTTGCGTTTCTTCTGTTCCTGGCTTACACTAGGACCAAAAGTTATTTTTGGTAACACTGTGACCAGCCATGAGACTGCAGTAGAGCTATAAATAAAGAAACGAGATCAAGGAAGAAAGGGCCACGTGTGAAAGAGGGGAAACTCTGAAGCTCTGGGTATCGTTACATAATTTAGAACATAGAAGCTAAGCAGATGAAGGCAGCCGCAAAGCCAAATGGTCAGTCTTCAATGTCCAGGGAAATATATTCTGACATATCATAAAAGTATTCTAAACAGGAACTCAAGTACCCTGTTTCCCTGAAAATAAGACATCCTCCGAAAATAAGACCTACTTACAGGAAAGATAAGACATCCTCTGAAAATAAGACCTAGTGCATCTTTGGGAGCACGCCTTAAAATAAGACACTGTCTTATTTTCGGGAAAACAGGGTAGTTGAGGCTATTTTGGTGTCTTGTTAGAAATACCATCTTCTATAAATGGGTAACTACATCAACAGGAAGATTTTTTTTTTTTTACTTTTTTTTATTTTTTTATTTTTTTGGCCGGGGCTGGGTCTGAACCTGCCACCTCCGGCATATGGGACCGGCGCCCTACCCCTTGAGCCACAGGCGCCGCCCAACAGGAAGATTTTTATTTAATTACTATTTTTTATTTTTTTACATATATATGTGTTTATTAGGTTTCCATTTTTTGCCTTCACAAACTTAAAGAGGCTTAAAATTTAATAACAATAACAGTGTTTAAGATAAGGACTAGAAACAAAAACCTCGTAAAGAATGAATGAGCATAAATACATTCAGAAAAGAAATCAGAGAATTGCTGCATCAAAATATTAAGCAATAATAATAATGCAAAGAAAGTAACATTCACATTGTCAAATAAGAGTATGTCTGTTCTTCTTAGTAAAGTATCTCAGGAATGGAAAAAAAAAGAATCCAATGTACTCAGTACTACTGTGAAACTAGTTTATAATAACTCACACTTGCATATGAAAAATGAAACACAACTTTAACCTAGGATGAAGGAGGGAAGGGGAGGGAGAAGCGAGGGGAGGTGGGAAGGATAGCAGGGGACAGTAGGGGGATCACAACCATGGAGCACATTGCAAGTACAAGTTGGATCTATCATGTGTAGAACAAAAATGTCCTAATGCTATAATTGGGTAAATGAGGTGAAAGCTATGTTGATTAGTATGATGTAAGCACTCCAATTCATACAAATAATCAACACATTGAAAATGGCATAAATGTATTTATGATTTATGTGCAAAAGACTTTAAAAAAGGAAAAAAAGAGTATGTCTATTATAGAATGCTTTGACTCTGAGGTTCAGTATGGAGTAATATTTAATTATTTTTCAGTGAGATAGGTTATATATTATTTTCCATAAAGTTTTAAAATACGAAGGTAAAAAAAGGATTATTTTATTGGGAGCTGCATTTAGCAGAAGTTCACATGTTGTCCTTAGTTATATTTAAGCTAGTTATATTTAAGCTATGGTGAAGAATTTAATTCTTCTAAGGGAAGAAAAATTGGTAGTTATTAAGATAGAGATAAGTCTGTCGCTTACACAGAATGATCTGGGGTTGCAGAGATCAGGAAAGAGTATTTAGCAGAGCTTCTGATAGCAGGCATGTGAGTTAGCTGGTGTATACAGATAGGACACGTGAACCTGCCGGATGAGGGTGAACATGGGACCAGATGAGGGCAGGTCCAGGCCCAGAGGCAGGATTCGAGGAGGAGCCTGGCGGAAGAAAGACGGAAGGCTGCTCACCAGGACCACAGAAGTCAGAGGCTCACTTTCAGGGTCGCACTGCAGCCTGATGCCGTGTGTGAGAAGCACACGAGAGGTGGCCTTCCACCAGGAGTAGTTTGCAGTTGCCCATTTGAGAGTGTTCAGCTGGAGCTTTCCTTTCTAAGGAAGGGTGGGTCTGATAGGAACTTCTGCTGTGTGAGCTGGCTGCTGCGGTTCAGTTTACTACCCTCAGATATGTGTTTTAAGATCCCATCTTGCATTATTTCATCTGCTTATTATTAGGAGTTTCAAACCTGTCCCACTTTCAGTACTGACCTTCAGTGTAAAAATGGGGTCAATGTGGGGTGTTACATAATCATATAGCAGCATCGAAGGGCATAAAGCAAAATAAACAAGAGTAACAACAGCAAAAAATATACTGCAGTGTCAGGCCTAGGAGTTACTCAGTTGATAAAATAAATAGAATTTTTTCCCCCTTTGACCTTCACCCCCAAGCCCTGTGTGTATTTTCCTTCTGTTTGGATTTACTATAAGTATTAAAGTTGACAGAGTTCCTCTGTTATTTACCACTCATCAGTTTATGTTTTTGGTTGTTTTTCACACATACACTAAATAGGTTCCCATGAAGTTTTAAAGTCATTTTGGAAAACAGTGTATTTTAACAATGGGTACGTGTTAATCTGACAACTAATACATTATTCAGAATATACTTAAGCACAAATGCATTTGTTGACAAAATATTTTCTTAATATATAAAAGTCTCAAGATTTAGAAATTCTGTGCGTAGATAAATTATTTTTAAATTTAAGTATTTTGCCCCCTTTTTTCTTTTTATCTGGAAAGCTACATTACTGCTGATTCCTTCAACATACCTATGTCCTTTCAGATGAGTTCAGCATTTCTTTATATGCAGATTTAATTGAAATCCAATGATTTTCCTAGATAGGGTATTATTGTTTTATGTCAAAGGGAAATTTTCACCAGATAGAGATCTTGAAGCCCATACTATATCCTTATTAAAAGTTTGCTGTTGGCAGTACACATGTAAGAGCTACAGTTTTAATTACAGAACATGCCTTAAGTCTTGCTGAGCTGATAAAAACAGAATCATTCCCATGTTGCCAAGTTAGGGTTCATTTTTCAGCCTTGTTTTTAATTAGATAGTTAAGTCAGCATCTAACTATACCTTTAAAACTTAACTGTATCTTTCCATTAAACAAAAGACATTCACACTGAGTATCTGACACTGAGAATACAGAATGACCTTCCATCATTGGTGTCTCTCCCATGTCCAGTATAATTTCTTTATTATTCAGTGTTTTTTTTTTTTTAAATCTCTAATTGCTAAGTCTAGAACCTTGTTTGAGAGTGATTTTTTTGTACATGGAAAATTAATAAATATTATTTTACATATATCAAATTATTTTTCACTCATTCCTGGTTGTCTAACTTAAATAGCTTTATAGAATTCATAAGAATTCCTGAGGGTTTTGAGAATTTGGAAATCTTTCAGTTTCAATATTCAAATTCTTCCTGAAAGTTCTCTCTTAATTATAAGACATTTCAGAAAGAAGACAAGGGCTATTTCTGTTAATATTTACTCTCTTACATTACATGTTATTTATGTGGGATGGGGGAATTCTCAGTTTTGCTAATTTATTTAATATATTTTGATGAGATTACACAGCTGATGAATTTGATGTGCAGTTATCAGAAGAAAACAAAGAGTTTATTAAAATTTTGTAGAGAACGGCATTAATCTAGTAAATGCAAATGGAGATTGAGACAGTTCACTGAGGCCAGCGAGGCCACCTGTGACGGCTCACTCTTATAATCCCAGCAATTGGGGAGGCTAAGGTGGAAGGATCCCTTGAGGCCAGAAATTCAAGCCCAGCCTGGCCAACAGTGAAAAAAAACAATCTTTATAAAAATTAAAACATTTAGCTAAGCATTGGTGGCTATTTTTGTAACATTGAGTCAGAGGTAGGCAAGGAGAATGCCTTTAGCATCCCAATTCACCTGTTTGGGGACCTCTGTGTGCTGTTGAGAAGGGTTCCAAGGCTCACCGTGGAAGGGCCATGAGGACCCACCTGCCATGTATTTACTGATGTAGGGCAGGTATTTCAGTTTCAAGAATTTATTTCTGCCCACTCATGTTAACTTTCACATTCCTCTCTGCACATCAGGATAAATTCTTCCCTCCCAGGACTGATATGAGAACTAAATATCACCAAGCCTTGAGAACTTAGCCAATGGGAAACCCTAAAAAGTAACAATAATGATAGTGACTAATAGCATATGTTTAGTAAATACAACTTCACGACTCATTATTTCAAGGACAGCATAGAAATTGCTTTTTCCCCTTAGACTTACCTGGAGCATTTATTTAACAATATAAGCCCATAAAATTGCCCACTGCTAAATTACGTTAGCACAAGGAAAGAATTCTTTTTAGTTTGAGAAGTCACATAATAATGTCTGACGCTCTTGATTTTCTACTCCTAAATTAGTAGTAATGTTTATTATACTGATGATGCCATGGTATCCTGGCATTTTGACTAATACATCCTTCCAGTGGCTCTGAGCTAAATTAAATCACAGCGGTAAAACCCAGCAGCCCTGCTGAGTATCTCTGCTAAGCATGAACGATTAAGAAACAAAGCCATTAGTTGTAATTGAAGAATTCATGTTTGTATGTAGTGTTTTGTTTTTCTTTTTTGTTTACAGGAAACTAAATAGGATGAATCCAAATCAACCCCAAGTAATAAAATAAACAGGCCTCATAGCCTCATTAGCATCTTAAGAGACAATGACAATTGAGCTCTTTGGTGTATTTTCCAGAACCTAATTAGAAATGCAGCTTATAATTTTTAGAATTGAATACAGATTAAGTATTCATCAAAATGTCACTTGAGTTGAGGTCTTTTCTTCTAAGCCCTTTTTTCCCCTAGGATAATTAATAACATCAAAATTCCATACCGTAGAATGAAGTATTTTCTTTCCTTACAAAGCCTGGGTATTTTAGCCACAAACACACACGCATGCCCCACATGTGAAGGTCTCAGCAGTGAGTTTACAAGCCTTGATTGAGCATATAGTATCTGCTGAGGGTGAGGTAAGATGTTTTGTTTGATCTGAGGAATTGCACAGATACGTTATGCAATATTACTGATGAAGAAGCCAAAATTCAGTTAGTGATGTGGTCTGGGGAGCTGGCTAGCAGTTGTACACTTGTCTACATACCCTCTTCTCCAGGAGCAGGGTGCCTGCAGGCTTCATTCTACACTCCTGTGTTTTGTTTTTTTCCTGATACCCAGTTTCTTTGCTAGAAAGAAATCTTACACCTCCGCTTTTGCCTCTAAACCTCTGATAACATCTTTATATTAATGAATGTTAATATAATTAAATGAAAAATCTTTATATTACTGAACTAGATCATGTGTAAAAAAAAGACAGTTTATCTTTTCTTCATCTACTACCTATGTACCCAAACATTTTGTCCTACAATCATCATTTTGTTTAATAGTGTTTTATTTTTTTGATTACTTGGGCTTGCGAGTTGGACTGTTTTTTAGCCTCTTCCTCTTCTTCATTCATATTCTCTATTAAATTATTGAAGTGATTCAGTGGTCTCTCTCTGCAGTCAGCTTATATAAATTTTTGTCATGTACTACAAACAAAATGAAGGAGCTTCGGCTACGGTGAGCAAACGGGGACTCTAAACATTTCAAATAAAGAAGTAGCATTACTGCACACAAGGTCCAGATAAAAAATCCTGAAGAACTTAATCTGATAGGCAGAATTTAGGTCACATGTTCACAAAAGTGGTTTCCTTTTTGTCACTGGAATAGAGCCACAGTGACGTGAGGAGGGCAGAGAGAAGCTGCGGGCGACGGGAAGGCTGCTGGCAGATGAGTAAGGCTCCATCTCAGTATATTTCTTTCTTCTCTGTTTGTATGTAATACTATTTTCTTCATTCAGATCAAACTAAGTACAAAGAAGCATTAAAAAAAAGAAAAAAAAAAAGACCCGTATTCTACTTTGGACTCAATCCTCCAGGTCCCTGGTTTTCCTTTGCTCAGTTCTCTCATCCCCTGGAGGTGAACAGACATCCTCAGACTAAACTTCCAGCTCTGTGAACTAGATGCTTCTTACTCTTTTCCAACACTTTCATTTAGCAGTATGCAGTTTTTCTAACAACTGAGCCATCCATCTCATACAATACAGTAGTATTCATATTGTAATGTTTTCTTGAAATACTTTGATCACAGCAACCATGACTTTTATGACCCTATATCGTTAGGGTATAAAAAATGTTAGTAAAGTGGAGAGATACTTATATTTATGGAAGATAATAATATTAAGTAGATTTATACTCTTTCTTTTTAGCAAGTAAAGTAAACTTTAGCAAGTAAAGAGAAAGAGTATAAATCTACTTAATATTATTATCTTCCATAAATATAAGCAAATAGCCTTACCTAAAATAGCCCACATACTAAACAATTCATATATTTATGCTATAATAATTTTTTAACTCCTTAACTAAAATAGCCCATACTAAAATAATTCATATATTTATGCTATAATAATTTTTTTATTCTATTAGCTTTTTTATACCTCTAATAGAGGTAAAATCTTTAACAAAGTAGGACTCAATACATATAAAAATCAATATAAGACCAGATTTTTATACATTAGATACCATTAATCTGCATGTAAAAATATATGAATTTATCTGAACATTGAGGTGGAGATTAAATTCATATTAAAATTTGGTAGCTTTTTAAATTTAATGTGTCAATTATGCTTCAAAGATATGATATAACAGAATGTGAAGAGAAAAAAAAACAAAAATGATGTGGTCTTTCTCAACACATGGCAGAAGTCTCATGAATGAGGAATGAGTGAGGGGCCTGGATGGGCTGTGGGTGCCGGACATCAGGTCTGACCCCTGAGAGGTGGCAGGAGGCCAGCACATTCCACAAACAGGGATCAAAAGTATACTTGTGAGAAACTTAAGTAGGGTTCTGTTTGAAAACAGGTTGGAGCAGTGTCCCTGTGTGTTGGGGTCAGTTTCAGAACGGGTTGGAGCAGCGTCCCTGTGTGTTGGGGTCAGTTTCAGAACAGGTTGGAGCAGCGTACCTGCGTGTTGGAGTCAGTTTGAGAATGGGTTGGAGCAGCGTCACCACCTGTTGGGGGTCAGTTTGAAAGTGGGTTGGAGCAGTGTCACCGCCTGTTGGGGGTCAGTTTGAAAATAGGTTGGAGCAGTCCTTGCGTGCTGGGGTCAGGAGCAGGAATTCAGCAGCCATCTGATGCCAGCATCAGTTGGTGAGTCTCTCAGGGCTGTGTCCACACAGGATGTTCAAATGACTTGCTCACGCTTCACCCACTGTAGTGAGCTGGTCTCACAAAAATAAATGGAAAACAAAATTCAAATTCTTCTTCTTCTCCCTCCTCTTCATGTTGAGACAGAGTCTCACTCTGTCACCCAGGCTAGAGTGTCCTGGTATCATAGCTGATAGCAACCTCAAACTCCTGGGCTCAAGCAATCCTCTTGCCTCAGCCTCCCGAGTAACTGAGACAACAGGCACCCACCACAGTGCATGGCTAATTTTTTTATTCTTAATAGAGATGGGTCTCTCTCTTGCTCAGGCTGATCTTGAACTCCTGAGCTCAAGCAGTCTACCCACCTCAGCCTCCCAGAGTGCTAGGATTATAAACGTGAGCTACCGCACCCCACTGAATCAAATTGTTTTAACTGAACAATGTTGACAGGCTAACATATCATACCCCCCCCCAAAAAAAACCTCACAGACCCATTGCTATGGAAAGTCCCTTTCTTACCTTTAATTAATATATTTCATTATGTTGACCAACAGTCAATACCTTGGAATAAACAAGGAGTCAATCCAGACTAGCTGACGTTAGCCTGTGCTTTGCAGCCATGAAACAAAAATATTTAGTAAGAAATAAATTTAACACAAGTAATGTGAACAAAATATGGTATTCTGAACTTTGACTAAAAATAGTGACATACATTAAAAAGAACAAGAAAAAAATTAAAAGAAAGTAGAAATGAAATGAGATTATTTATATATGAAAAAGATTGAATTAGAGAACCAAGTATAAATCAACTTTTCTGACTCCCTCTCTCCCTGTTTCCCAGGGTCTCTATTTCTCCCTGGATAGAATAGAAAGATGGACAGAGTGATTAAAATAACCTCAGATGCCAAGCATGCTGCCTCACAGCTTAACCCCAGCATTTAGGGAGGCCATGGAGGGAGGATTATTGCTTCGGGTCAGGAGTTTGAGAACAATCTGGGTAACAGAGTCACCCTCCTACCCCCATCTCTACAATTTTTTTTTTTTTTTAATTAGCTAGGTGCAGTGGCACATTCCTATAATCCAAACAACTCAGGGGACTGATCCAGAAAGATCTCAGGAATCTCCTGAGCCCAGGAATTAAAGTCTGCACTGAGCTGTGGTCATGCCACTGCATTCCAGACTGAGTGACAGAGCAAGACTCTGTTTCAATCAATAAATGAATTGCCAGGCATGATGGTCCAAGCCTATAATCCTAGCACTCTGGGAGGCCAACGCAGGTGGATTTCTCGAGCTCAGGAATTCCAGACCAACCTGACGGAGAGAGACACCCCATCTCTACTAAAACTAGAAAAACCTGGGTGCTCTGGCAGGTGCCTATGGTCCCAGCTACTCAGGAGACTGAGGCAAGAGGGTCACTTGAGCCCACACATTGAGGTTGCTGTGAGCTATGATACTACAGCACTCTAGCCTAGGCTTCTTATAATAATAATAATAATGATGATGATAATTAAATTAAATAAATTAACACAAAAAACAAAAATAGGAATCTCCAAAATGTGATATTCATAGGTAATATTAAAACATAGAAAAAGAAAGAGATGGAAAGAAATAAACTCAAATACAAAGAATCAGCTTAGAGTTAGGAAGAAATAATTAACTCAACATCTGTCTAATATGAGTTCCCGAAGTAGAGATTGAATGAAAAATGGAAATATTTTCATGTTTAAAAATATAATCCCTAGGAATTTTCCACATTAAATGTATGACATACTGTGCAGTCTCACTTTGGGTTGAGTGTGGGGAGTGTGGAAAGATAAAAGTATCATGTAAAATATATGTTCAGAAATTGTCATAGAAGATTGGGAATTTTCATACCTTTATCTTATGGAAGAATAAAAAATACAAAGAAAGAAAATCATAACCATGCCATAAAGGAAAAAATAATTGATTATCTCAAAGAAAGACCATTATACAGGCAGAAGTTTATCCTATTAATAACAATAGAGATAGGAAGAAAATGGAGCTATACTTGAAGGAAATAAATTACAATCTAAATTTCTGTACATAGTTAAATTATAATCTGAAAGCAAGGTAAAAAAATGACAATTACACAGAATTTTTATCCTCAGATCCCCTTGAAAAGAATAAAATAATACCTGGGATTAGACTAAAATACAAAAAATAGTGGTAAATTTGGACAAATAAGCAGAAAGTGGTAAAATAGGATGGTAAATTTAATTAATTCTAATTCTAAAAATAAAAGACCAGAGACTGATTTTGTATGTCTAAAATGTTTGAACCAAAATGTTGGAGCTCAGTGCTGAATTTGATGGGGGTGGTAGCTGGTGGCTGGTGAGAGGGTGCTGATCCCAGTGTCGACCTGGGAGTGAACGACTCTGTGAAGTGGGAACTCACCTATTGGCGGGCTGTGTCTGTGCCCTCGATGCAGCCCCCACATTGCTTCTTTCATTCCTGTAGTGCCTGAACATCAGAAGTTCACTCAGATTACATTCACAGTCTCTTGAAGTAAAATACAGTCATATAACTACAAAGCCAAATTGAGTGCTTTGGGGGATGTTGTAAGTGAATTTTGGTGATCACATGTCACTGGAACCCAGGTGGCAGGGTCACATGTAAGAAGCACACAGTCCGCAGCTCCGTGCTTGACCAAACAGCTTACATTTTTATTTTATGCAAGGAAAAAAGAATTTTGCTTAAACTAATATTATTTTGATTCAGTCATACATATGCAGGCTTATTCTAAAGAGATACAAATTCTTATTCAACTAAACAATTTTTTTTTTTAAAGGAGCGAGTAGCAAAGAGAACATTACCAGTCCAAAAGAAAGTAGCAAAGAGAAAAACAAAAGCATGGCAAATAAAAGATAAAATAAAGGGACAGGAAATTCAAATACGCAGAGATTACAATAAATATGAATGCATGTGATCCAGTGGTCACATTGATGGAAATGAAACCCAAATTTTGTATGTGGTTGATCCTTGAGTGGGTCCATTTGTGTGTGTGTGTCTCTTGCCCATGCCACACTTGCCAAAGCAACACCAGCCTTCCTCTGCCTCTCCCTCTTCAGCCTACTCAGTGTGAAGAGGATAAAGATGAAGAGGTTTATGATTCAATTTCAATTAACAAATAGTAAATATGTTTTCACCTCCTTACGGTTTTTAAGATAAAAAATTTTCCTTTCCTGGAGGCGCCTGTGGCTCAGTCGGTAGGGCGCCGGCCCCACATACCGAGGGTGGCGGGTTCAAACCCGGCCCCGGCCAAAACTGCAACCAAAAAATAGCCGGGCATTGTGGCGGGCGCCTGTAATCCCAGCTACTCGGGAGGCAGAGGCAAGAGAATCGCTCGGGCCAAGGAGTTGGACGTTGCTGTGAGCTGGGTGAGGCCACGGCACTCTACCAAGAGCCATAAAGTGAGACTCTGTCTTTACAAAAAAAAAAAAAATTTTTTTTTCCTTTCCTTAGCTTACTTTGTTGTTAACTGTATATAATGCATGCAGCATGCGTGACGTGTGATAATCAACTATTCATGTTATTGGTAAGCCTTCCGTCGTCACCAGGCTATCAGCCATTACATTTTGGGGGTGTCAACATTATACACAGATTTCTGACTGCATGAAAGATCAGATCCTCTAGCCCACATGTTGTTCAAGGGTCAATTGCCTGTTTTAAAACAAAAGGTCTGATAAAACAACTTTTTTTCTATAATAAAAGGATGAATTATATGTACAGTAAAGTATATAAACAAAAAGCAAAATTCAAAATAAGAGACATTACCTAGTGATGAAAAGGAACTATCTCCAAGGAAAAATTAAATGTCATGAGGTTGTATGCACCAAACAACACGGTCTTGATTCTTACCAGGCAAACTCTGACAAAATTAATGAGAAAATGGATAAAAAGTGCAAATACAAAATGGAAATTTACTACCTTTTTAAATCAGAAACCTCATTGAACAGGTGGGTAATGCTCTAAGTTTGTGAAGAAACTTTTCAGGGTGTTATGAGGTCAGGTTAGAAGAAAACCTGGTTTATTCTGTGTGAAGGAGTTGGTGAAGAATTTGAAGAATGACATTTCAAAAAATGTCAGCAATAATTAAGAATTAATCAAGGTGAGGGGGTGGCAAATTCTAGGCAGAGGGAACATGAAAAATGATTTGGGAATTTAATGATTTGATTAGAGACTAAGGGAGAAAATTATGTGATAGGAGGTTGAAAATTACGCACAAAAGATGTAACATATAAGGTATTCTCTGATCCTCTTTAGCTAACCTCAAAATGTCACATTTTGGAAAGTGAGATTTCTTGAGTTCGAAAATAAAAGCCAGAAAACTTTAAAGCAACCTTTAAATGCAAAAACACATTTTTCAACCAATGCTATATAGATTCAAATACAAATAACTAAGTTTAACCTACAGGATGAATTATATTTAAAATACATATAACATCTCAATGTAAAATTGTGTTCTCTGAGCTATTTTCACGTTACCAATTCCTTCATAGAAATTCTTGTATGTTAGTCCTTCCTCATTTTGTCTCCACCAACAGCTGATTTCAGAATTTAATAATCCCATTGCTACCACACAGTGATACTCGCGATGTGCTGAGAGCTAGTATCAGAACTTTTCAGAGGCCCAGTCCTCAGGATTTTATTTGGTGAAGGCTATCAGTCCAATGATCACCTTCTCTGTTCGCGAGACAACTTCCAGTAGGCAGGAAAGCTACAGAGCTTTCTCCTCCCTTATGTTACTATGGTTAAGAATTTCTTTTGCATACTATATTTGATTCTTCTCCTTCTTTTCTTTTTTTTTCTTTTTTTTTGCAGTTTTGGTCCAGGCTGGGCTTGAACCTGCCACCCCCAGTGTATGGGGACAGCACACTACTCCTTGAGCCACAGGCGCCACCCTATATATGATTCTTAATAAAGATCCTCAAACATTTAACATGGAGAATTTCTTGTGAGATTGTAATCGGACATGCCCCAGGCACTAAATTTCATTGAATCAAATAAATTCAAGTGGATAGATCAGCCTGCCAGTTCTTCCCTCCCGTGTAGTCTGTAGGCATCGTTTTGTTAATCTGACACAGAGCTCCCCATGCCTTCAGTGTTCATGGATTTATAGTCATGTGCCACACGGCAGCGTTTCAGTCCACAGTGGACCACTTGCATAACTGATCCTGTAAAGTTATAATGGAGCTGAAAAATTCCTACCTCTGCGTGACCTTGTAGCCATCGTAACATGGTGGCGCAACACATTCACCTTTTCTGTGTTTAGACGAGCAGTGCCATGGTGTCAAGGTTGCTGAGAGTGCAGTGATGTGCAGGTTTACAGCCCCGGAGCAGCGGGTCAGCAGGTAGCTAGCGTAGGGGTGTAGTAGGCTGCACCATCTGGGTTTGTGGGAAGACATTGCGTTTCTCAGGAGCGAGCCTGGTCTCTTAAGTGGTGCATGACTGTATTTGTGTTCTGTCTTGTTTAAAAAATTATGAAACAGTGTAAAGCGGCAACTATTGTCTCAACTCCTATGGCCTTGGTCTGGATTGCTGCAGGAAGAAACCAGGCGTGAGGTGCATTAGAAGTACAAGCTTGCAGGAGGCAGGCTAACCTTGATTGCAGGTTAGCCCTCAGCAACCTCCACAGTAGCCTTTTACTGAGACAGGTGAGGGGAAAGTGAGGAGAGTATTGTGATAGGTGAGGGGAGTATTAGACAATGACTGCATGCCTAAGGATTGCCATGGGCTTGGGCTTTTTCTCCACAAGGAGCATCTGCAGACAAATTGCCCGAGGGTCCACCCCCCAGCCACAAATCATCTTGCTCAGAGGTCGTCTGGCTCTTGACGTCCTCTACAAACTATAAATTAAAAATACCTGTTTTGGTGTAATACCTGGTACATTTTGTGCTCTAGTTGGGATATCACCCTCTTGGTCTAAAGTTCTTGGAGACACAATGGTCACTATGACTGTCTGTCCTCCTGCCTTCGGCTGTCACAGCACTAAGTGCCTGACTGGGAAGACAATACCCTAGATGACAAAAAGGTTTTCTGTCCAGACTAACATCAATAATTTTGTTACTGTAATATTGACATCCACAGTATTTCTAAGTTAAATCTAAATTAAATTGTCATTACATTAAACTTCATAAAAGCCTTGTCCACATTGAGGCTGCAGGTGTGTTTTATCCTTTCTCCCTGTGTGAGACTCCACCAGGCTCATCCACATAGCCCCATGCTAGTGGTTTCCATTGACAAGGAGTTTCAGTCTTGGCCTGATGGTTCATGGGGAGTGTGAGGCCTGAGCTATGGTGAAATCTTGTGGAAGTAGGTAGGGTTATCTAAGGAAGGATCACTCAGTGGCCAGAGAATTGTCAACACCTGCCAGTGATCAAAGAGTATCCAGAGGTCCGAGTAGAAAAAGAAAGGGCTCATTTAGCTGGGAGGAAAAAGATGTCTGGAACTGTTTAATAAGAGCATGCCTGGTCCTTGAGAAATATCCACCTCTCCCTTGCTGCCCTGCTTTTCCAGTCATCCAACCAATCTTTCTGTTTCCAAGCCTCTGAGCAGCCAGGCCAGATGTCCTGTTCTGATATATGATGTTAGTCCAGAAAAGTGGTAATTTTCAGCACAGTTCCAAGCACCTAAGAGGTAAAAATGATAAAATATGAGATCATAATTGCAATTTTTAAAAAAAAATGCATCATATTTTTTTTTCTTTTTAACTTTATTATTTATTTATTTATTTATTTTTTGCAGTTTTTGACTGGGGCTGAGTTTGAACCCACCACCTCCGGCATATGGGGCCAGTGCCCTACCCCTTTGAGCCACAGGCGCTGCCCCATGCATCATATTCTATCTGAGGAATTGTTGGAACACACCCTACTGTATCTGCTCAAATTCATATTGAAGGACATTTTTGTTCATATATATATATATTTTTTCAGTTTTTGGCCGGGGCTGGGTTTGAACCCCCCACCTCTGGCATATGGGGCCGAAGCCCTACTCCTTTCAGCCACAGGCGCCACCCTCTTTTTTTTTTTTTTTTGAGACAGACCTTCAAGCTGTAGCCCTCAGTAGGGTGCTGTGACATCACAGCTCACAGCAACCTCAAACTCCTGGGCTTAGGCAAGTAGCTGGGACTACAGGCGCCCGCCACAATGCCCGGCCATCTTTTTTGTTGTTGCGGTTTGGCTGGGGCTGGGTTTGAATCCGGCCACTCTCGGTATATGGGGCTGGTGCCCTACCCACTGAGCCACAGGTGCTGCCCTGTTCATAACTTTTGTTAATGTATTGTCCAGTGATTCAGGATTTATTCCTAGATATGTCATTGTTGGTTTAAAAGGAACTTTCAGGGCATTTCATACTTAATATAATTTAGTTGAAGAAATTTATAAACTCTTTAATTTGTAAGAAGTTTATAGATTTTTAATTTTGAGCTGTTAAAAGTATTTGAGTTATTGCTCCTATCTTTGAGTAACAAATACATTTAAAAATAATTTCAACATTTGGAAGTAATAGTATATTTCTGTACTCTTTTTTTTTGTGGGTATAATTTTTTTTTTATTATTGTAAGGGATTCATTGAGGGTACAATAAGCCAGGTTACAATGATTGCAAATGTTAGGCAAAGTCCCTCTTGCAATCATGTCTTGCCCCCCTAAAGTGTGACACACACCAAGGCCCCACCCCCCTCCTATCATTTTTTGATAAAATCTTTCATTTTCAGTTGGAAAGTATCAGGAAACAGATTGTATGAATAATAATTAAAGAGAATTGAACAGAAGTTATTCACTAAGGTGGGAAGGGATTCAACTGGGATAGTGGAACAACCGGGGTCTAATAGTAGAGAAAATTGTCACTGCTCTTTAGGCATTTTGGGACACAGGGAACCCAGTGAAAATCGTAACCATGGACAAATACTCTCCAAAACCAGAGTGAGTAAGCGAGAAGTAGCAGACACGGAGACAGGGAGAGAAAAGGGGGAAGTACGTATTCTGACTGCTCTTGCCCAGCACTCTTACTGTATAGGGTAGAGAACCCAGGTGACAAATTTCAAAGATGCCAGACTTACAGAATAGCACAGAATAGAAAACATCTTGGGGTTTCAAGAAAAGAATGTCAGGCAGAGTCTACCGCCTTTCCCCCTCAGCTATGGTCTTGCCTTTTATCTTGCTCTTTTCTCCAAATGGGAAAACATACAAAGTCCTGGTATCCCCCCCGTGTCACTGTGAGAGGTGCCAATTTGTCATATTCCTCATAGAACCAAAGCTGTAACATTGCCCCTCCCCAGTGCCCTTCATTCATATAAGCTTGCAGAGCAAAGAGAAGAAGAAGAATTTATCCAAGAACTAGAACTGTCAGAGCCCCTACCTTCGCGTGAAGGCTAAGTTTGTAATTGCCACAGCTTCCCACTTCTGGTGTTCCCTTGTGCCTTTTCCCCTCATCTTCTTACTCTTTGGCAACACTTTTGAGTAACTGGGTTTTCTTTTCTTACCTGGTGTGGTAATATAAATCTTAATTCCCATAAGATCTAGATAATTATGCCAATGATCGTTCCATCTTTATTTGGTGGTTGCAATATATAACTGGCCAGTACTGTCACCCCTCTGAGCACCAGAAGGCATCCAGGTAGACCCTGGTTTTCAGGCAGCACTGTTAGTTTTTCCAGGTTCACGAAAGGTGGTCAGGTAATTTTGGTTCCAAGAAGACGATGGTCCCCCCAGAGAATGGTGGCATATTAGGACTTTAACAACATCTCGTGCTCTCAGCCATTTTGGCAAACCTCAGTAGAGATATAAGCCTTGCAGAAAAAGACCATGAGTCTATGTGGACTAAGTGGAAAAAAATTTAGTCAACGACAGTTTTCTGTGTATAGTCTCTGCGCATGTCACCATGGTCACATGGACTTCTGGACAAAACTTGACAGGGCTGGAGGAGGAATCTTGGGGGACCATAAAGAGAGTGGGTAGCACAGAGCACCATCTGATGGAATTTACATGGAACAGATGTTTCTCACTGACTTCTTGTCCCAATCATTTGTTTTGTCCATCTCCATGGCCATCCAGCATTTCAGCCACAGCACAAGGCTCCACATCTGGAACTCAACTTCTGTCCTTACACATGGAGTGGATTATGTGGTGGCCAGTACTCTGTCTGATAAGATTTACATTTGTCACTATATTTCAGGGTCATCCCTGAAGAGGACCTTGATGCAGTATAATTCATTTCTGTCCATATTCCTATCCATAAACCTGGGCCACAGTTCTGATTTTATCTCTGTCACTGCATAAAACTGTAGTTGAGGGTTGGGGGATATGTGGCACAACAGTATGGTCCAGCCTTGTGGGTATCTGAGTCACTCATTCATTCAGTTTATTTGTGTTATGCAGAACTATTTGGCATTACTCTTAAAGTATTCTTACTTAACAATGAAATGTTCTTACATGTCGGAAATCATGTAAATTGGGATGCCTGATTGTCTGATTTCCACTGGTCAGGCCTCAGGGACAAACTAGAGGGTGTTTTCTAAATAGAGAACAGTTGATTGAGATTGCAAACTAATATAACCTTTTTGGAAAGAAGTGTGGAGAATTTCTAAAGAACTGAAATTAGCCAACCTTCCATTTGATCCTGCAATTCTATTACTAGGTATCTACAAAGATATTTGCACCAGAATGTTTGTTGCAGATCAATTCATAATTGCTAAGCCGTGGAAGTAACCTAAATGACCATTATCCCTTGAATGGATCAACAGACTGCGGCATCTGTAGACCATGGTGTACTGTTCAACCATAAGAAAAGTTGAAGACTTTACATCTTGTATGTTTACCTGGATGGAGTTGAAACACATTCTTCTCAGTAAAGTGCCTCAGGAATGGGAATAAAATACATCCAATGTACTCAATACGTCTATGAAACCAATATATAAACAATTGCACATCCACACGAATGATAAAACACAAATAAAGTCTAGCAAGGGGGAGGGGAGAGAAGAATGAGGGGAGGAGGAGGAGGAGGGAAGGCAATTGGTGGAATCTCACCTAATGTGCACAATGTGAGGGTGTTCAGCACTCCCCTCGGGATGTTCAGCTCCACCTGTAGTGAACCCAAATTCAACTACAACTTGGACTTTACCATGGAAGTGAGAACAATGTAACCTAAAAATTTGTACCCTCATATTTATTTAAAATTTAAAAAATTAATAAAAGAACAGTGAGGACAAAAGAGGAATTTGCCTCCTATGGAAATCCCAGGATTTTGTACTTGTGCATAATTTTCTCATAGCATCTTGGATTGTTAGGTGTAATCAGCCAGGTTGGTCCCATCCCAGCGTGGATCTGGTACAGAGCTTCCATCTGCTTGGGCCCCACCTACACACAGTTCATGAACAGTTTAGTACCTGGGTGGGAGCAGCACATGGAATAATGGCATGCTTAGAAATGTCACCAGTGTGACAAGTCACGGACTTAAGCAGCATTTATCTTCTGTTTTCCAACAAATCAATGGATTAATGCTTTTTAGAGGTAGTATTATGGTACTCCAAGTTTTGTTTTTAATTATAAAAGGTTGAGACCCCACTACAGGCTAAGTGGAGTCCAGAACACTTAAACAATTAAAATGTCCATTTTTCATTATTGTGGGATTGAGAAAGTCTAGGTATGCCAGTGTGTCTGGTTGTTTGGTTCACGAGGTCATTAGTGCTGTCCAAAAGTATCTTGGTTTGGATTGCTGTCTGATACCACCTGGCAGTAGGTCTGTGACTTATATTTTTATAGATATGGCTCATTCTGGATCATGTATCTGGCTATAAGCACTGGGACAGTGGCTATGATTCTAGTGACCTCCCCAAATTAGTTGGTGCCAGTCATGTGTACTTGATCTGAGGAAACTGACCTTGGAGAGCTGGGGGTTCTGGGAATGCCTCTGTGACCTAGCATTTTCCTATTTAGTCTTCATAGTCTAAGTACTGTCTGTAGGTAAGAATTTTTGGAGCATACATTCGAGAACTTGATTAGAGACAAATAAAAGCTAGTTGCCCGTCATTGTTTATGTCTCTAGTGAGAGGATTGATGGATTGGCTGTCACCAGATTTTAGTGTATTTGTTTTACCTGGAAATTTCCTCTCATCAGGGCCACCTGGCAAGTGGGGGCAGCAATGGATGAAATTTGGATGACATTCTTCACACTTCATAATGTATAAAGTTTGTAGTTTGTAAGACTTACATAATTTACAGAGCAAATTCTATAATATGACTTAAATTGAAATTCAGTGAATAATTTTGTGGTATTATTTTCTGTGTTCTCTATAGTAAATGTTAGTCCTAATAAAATAAAACATTTAGTTTATTATTTTACCTAATAAAACATTTGGTTTATTATTTTAAAAACTATTATTTTTTGGAAAGTCTGAGCACTTTATTTCCAGGTTAATTTTTTTTCACGGTCCATCACTTTTACAGACTGTACCTAATAAATGGCACAGAGTAATGATATTTTAAGAGTCTGATTTCAATAGGTAACCCAGTTTAGCAAATGCTTTTTCAGTGACAATCTCAGGAATAGTCACCTCCTTTCATGAATCTAAAAGATTATAAGGTATTTCCAATTTGGATTTTGGAACTTAGTTTTACTCTCTTTTTATTCTTCCCCTAAGAAATTGATGGGCTCCCGCTTACACTACCCCTTTCCTTTACAAGAACCAGAATAATTTTGGTACATGCTGCTTTGATTGGTGTCTCACTTGTGTTAGTGGCTATTCGAGGTGAACTTTTTTTCCTTTTGCAATGGGAAGTACAGAATGCTTGTTTATATGAAAATGATGTTTCTTCTATGTGTCTTTTTTTTTTTTTTTTTTTGTAGAGACAGAGTCTCACTGTACCACCCTCAGGTAGAGTGCCGTGGCGTCACACAGCTCACAGCAACTTCTAACTCTTGGGCTTACGCGATTCTCTTGCCTCAGCCTCCCAAGCAGCTGGGACTACAGGCGCCCGCCACAACGCCCGGCTATTTTTGTTGCAGTTTGGCCGGGGCTGGGCTTGAACCCGCCACCCTCGGCATATTGGGCCGGCGCCCTACTCACTGAGCCACAGGCGCTGTCCTCTTCTATGTGTCTTAACAATCTCTAGGGGGAAGCAGAAAGAGGGACAGAGGGAGGGGGGTGGGGCCTTGGTGTGTGTCACACTTTATGGGGGCAAGACATGATTGCAAGAGGGACTTTACCTAACAATTGCAATCAGTGTAACCTGGCTTATTGTATCCTCAATGAATCCCCAACAATAAAAAAAATGTAAAAACCTAAAAAAAAAAAAAAAAAAACTCTAGGTTTACAAGAATATTAATATTAACCTTAATCTTCTATGTGTCTTAAGGTTAATATTAATATTCTTGTAAACCTAGAGATTGGGACATGATAGACATCATAGTCCATTTGTGCTACTGTAACCAAATGCCAGAGACTTGGGAACTTACAAAGAAGTAGAGTTTATCTGTCCGTTCTTGATAATTGCAAAGTGTCAGCATCTGGTGAGGACCTTCTTGCTGTGTCGTCACATGGCAGAAGGTAGAGAGGCAAAATGGGGCAAGCGAACATCGTGTCCTTACATGGCAGAAAAGTGAGAGGATGTGAAATCACAGTGAAAAGCCCCTTTCTATAAGCACCCTTGTCTTTTCATGAGGGCACAGAGCTCTTGAGATTTAACATCTTCCCCAAAGATCTCATCTCTGCCCAAATTTCAACTTAAATTTTGGAGGGAACACACTTTTACCATAGCAGTAGAGAAACACTGAATTTCAATTGTTATAGTTTTTGGAAACCTATAAGTACTATTCCAAAAATTTCTGCTCAAGACCAAATAGGCATTCCATTTGCCTTAGAAATTATAGCATATGATTGTTTTACAAAATACTGTATTACTGCATGACATAGGTTTCCATTTTTCCAAGCAGCTATTCTGATGTTTAAGTTTGCAAACTCATCCTAGGAAAACAGCTACATGTCTCATTGCTGAATACCACCACGGTCACCTTCAGAGTATTCTCCTTGGAAAGTGATACACAAATGCCAGTGCCCAGTTCATCCTTCAAAGCAATCTCGGAATGCTCTTTTGGAATGACCATCACCTAAAGGGTGTACCTCAAAGGTGACTATAGTGATCTTCAGCTGTGAGGTGTGTGGAACTTTTTCTAGTGAGCATAACTGTCAGGCCTTGTGCATGACCTGCTGCCGATATTTTACATTCCTTTTATGTAGGCATCCCACTTCAAAATATCTATGTCTATGTCAAGTAAGATTATTACATGCTGTAGTAGCAAAAGTTCTCAAGGTTAATATCTAAATCAATTCAAGTTTCACTTATGTAACATCCAAAAATGTTTCTCGGTCACCAGGGGCGTGAGCTCCAATCACTTACAGGAGATCCATGAGAATGCAGCTTTAGTGTCTGATCCTGCAGAGCCTTAGGAGGTCACTGTTGCAGCTGCACGGAAGTTTATTATGGAGGATTGTGAATGAAGGGTATCTATGGGACGTATCTGAAATTAGTAGACATCGTTTTCCTATACATTATACCAATTAGAATTTAGTTGCATGGTTATAATTTTTTTTTAATTTCAGATTAATATGAGGGTACATATGGTTAGATTATGTAGCTTGCTTTTGCAAAGTTAAAGTCTGAGTTGTAGTTGTGTCCTTCACCCAGGAAGTGTACCTTATTATACTGTGCAGTGTTCCCACTAGGTATGAAGTTACCCAGTCGCCCTCCCCCCGACACACACATACGCTTAAATTGAATTGAATGCTTCTCTCACATGGTCAGGTAATTATAAATCTACAAGTTTCAAATTAGTACTAAGTACACAGGTGATGCTTGTTTTCCCATTCTTGTGATGCTTCACTTAGGAGAATGTTCTCCAGATCTATCCAGATCATTACAAAAGATGTAAAGTCTCCATTTTTTTTAATGGCTGAATATTATTCCAGGGTACCTGAGAGGGAAATTCATTGCATTAAATGAAATCATCCTGAAATCAGAAAGAGTGTAAATCAACAATCTAATCGACTGTCTCAAGGAACTGGAAGAAGAACAGTAATCCAATCCCAAACCCAGCAGAAGAGAAGAAATAACCAACACAGGATGGAACTAAGTGAAATCAGGAACAAAAGAACCATTCAGAAGATTAACAAAGCAAAAGTTGGTTCTTTGAAAAGATAAACAAGCTTTATAACCCTTGGCCAGATCAACCAGAAACACAAAAGTAAGATCACTAATAAGCTCAATCAGAAATGAAAAGGGGAAAATAACAGCTACCACAATAAAACAAAATGGTATCCCTGCAAAAATCTCTATGCCCAGGATTTTGAAAATATAGAGGAAATGGACAGTTCCTAAAATCATACCATATCCCTAAACTCAACCAGGAAGAAATAGAACTCTTGATCAGACCAATATAAAACACCAAAATGGAAATAACAATAAAAAAGTTTTCAATAAAAAAAGTCTAGGACCAGTTTTGTTTTGTTTTTTTCCAAGCAGAGCACTCACGCCATTTATTTTGATTAAACAAGGATAGTGCACATTTGTCATGCTTTACCCCCCTTTTTAACGTTAATATTAGGGTACAGATGTTTAGGTTACATTGTTTTCAATGCTAAGGTAAAGTTGCAGTAGAGCCCCTCACCCTGGGGGCATCCTGAACACCTTCACACAGAGCACCTTAGGTGAGATCCTGCCAATTCCCCTCCTCCCCCCTCTCTAGCTCCTTTCTTTGTCCTCCCTCTTGCTAGACTATATTTGTGTTTATCAATTGTGTGGACCTGTAGTTGTCTATATATTGGTTTAATATTAATATTGAATACATTGGATATATATTTTTTCCATTCTTGAGATACTTTACTAAGAAGAATGTGTTCCAGCTCAATCCTGTAAAGTCTTCATCTTTTCTTATGGCTGGATAGTACTCCATGATATTTGCATGCCACAGTTTATTAATGCATTCATTGGTAGGGGGGCATTTAGGTTGCTTCCATGATTTTGAAATAGTGAATTGAGTTGCAATAAACATTCTGGTGCAAATGTCTTTGTAGTAAAATAATTTTTGTTCTTCTGGGTAGATACCTAGTAATGGAATTGCAGGATCAAATGGAAAACATACTTTTCATTCTTTAAGAATTCTCCACATCTTTTTCCATAAAGGTTGTATTAGTTTGCAGTCCCACCAGCAATGCAGAAGTGTTCCCTTCTGTCCACATCCATGCCAGCATCTGCAGCTTTGGGACTTTGTGATGTGGGCTAATCTCACTGGAGTTAGACGGTATCTCATAGTGGTCTTGATTTGCATTTCTCTGATGATTAGAGAGGATGAACATTCTTTCATGTGTTTGTTGGCCATTTGTCCAAACATCTTCAGAGAAGTTTCCATTTAAGTCTCTTGCCCACTTAAAAATGGGATTGTTTGTACTTTTCTTGTTGATTAATTTGAATTCTCTATAAAATCTAGTTATCAGGCCTTTGTCAGATTCCTAACATGCAAATATCTTTACCCATTCTGAAGACCATTTGCTTTAGTTGTGGTGCCCTCAGCTGTGCGGAATTTTTTTAGCTCAAGCAGATCCCATTTATTTATTTTTGGTGTTGTTGCAGTTGCCTGGATAGTCTCCTTCATAAAATGTTTTCCCAGGTCCATATTGTCAAGCATTTTCCCCACATTCTCTTGTAGAATTTTTATTGTTTCATGTCTTAAATTTAAATCCTTTATCCAGTTAGAGTCAATTTTTGTCAATGGTGAGAGGTGCGGGTCCAGTTTCAGTCTTCTACATATGGTTAACCAGTTCTACCAGCACCATTTATTAAATAGGGATTCTTTTCCCCAGTGCATGCTTTTGTTTGGTTTATCAAAGATCAGATGATGTATGTGGCTGGGTTCATCTCTTGATTCTCTATTCTATTCCATAGGTCTATATATCTACTTCTGTGCCAGTACCATGCTGTTTTGTTCATTATAGCCTTGTAATATAACCTGAAGTCTGGTAACATGTTATCTCCAGATTTATTTTTATTTCTAAAAATTGTATTGGCTATTGGAGTTTTTTTTTTTTTTTCTGGTTCCATATAAAACGAAGTATTATTTTTGCAAGATCTTCAAAGTATAACATTGGTGCTTTATGGGGATTGCATTAAAGTAGATTATTTTGGGTGGAATGGACATTTTAACAATGTTGATTTTTCCCAGCCACAAGCATGGTATGTTCTTCCATTTGTTAACGTCTTTTGCTATTTCTTTTCTACAGGTTTTATAGTTTTCTTTATAGAGATCTTTCTTGTTTTTTCTGTTAGATATAGTCCCAGGTATTTCATCTTTTGTGGAGCTATTGTAAAAGGTATTTAGTCTTTGATTTTATTCTCAGCTTGACTGTTTTTGGCATATATGAAGGCGACTGATTTGTTGGCATTGATTTTGTAGGACCAGACAGTTCTACAGCAGACTTCTATCAACCTTCAACAAAGATCTTGTACCTATATTGCAGAATCTATTCCAAAATATGGAGAAGAAAGGAATCCTCCTCAGCCCCTTCTGGGAAGGAAATTTCACCCTGATACTAAAACTAGGAAAGGACACAATAAAAAAAAGTAAACTACAGACCAATACCATTAATGCAAATATATTCTCAATAAAATCTTAGCAAACAGAATTTAGCTACGATTCAAAAAAGTAATTCATCACAGCCAGATGGACTTCATACCAGGATGCAAGGCTAGTTCAACGTAGTATGTTGCTGGCAGTATTGCTGAAATTTCTCCCTGACAAGGGCTTGATTTTGGAGATTCAAAGAATGAAACCATGGACCACGTGAGTAAGAAACAGGAGAGACTTTATGGAAAGATTGATAGAAAGATTGATAAGCAAAAGAGAGTGAATAGAACCTCAGGCCCTGGAGGGGGGAGCCCAAGAGTGAAGCCCCTGTGTCTTCCTATCCTGCAGACAGGAGGTTTGGGGATGTGTACCACAATTGGCCAGAGATCTGCTGGCTGAAAATAATCCTAAGATTAGCACAGGAAAGCGTCTTTGCAGTTCTTGCCCCAGGTGAGGTGGTGTGATTTGTGTGCTCCCTCCCACAGGAGGAACCGCCCAGATGAGATCATGGTCAGGCTGCTTTTTTCATGACCTTGCTTTGGATCCAGAGAATGAGGCCTGGAAAGGGCCTGTTTGTGCCTAGAAATAGGGTCCTTTGTTTTCATTTCCATTCTCATTACGTCTTAGCATAAAAGAGATCCGTTCCAGTCCACAATATAATCTGTGATCTCTTCGGCTCATCGCAGTAACTTCAGTAGAGACAGCAAAGGTGTAACTAGAATCTGGGAAACACTTTCCCAAGCTGTATTCTCCCCGCCCCCCCATAAAATTGCATTTGCAATTTTAAAACTGAAAATGTTCTTGCCCCCTTTTCTTGCATCTTCTATTGATGTAGCCATATTTTTTCATAGGAAAACTGTAAACAACAGCGTGAATGTTTTGTATTCCAAAGGGTAATGGAGCTATGGTAGTTGCCATTTTCAAAGTATTTTATCTATAAATTTTTAAAGATGAACAATGACATGCAGCAACATTGGATCCTGCTCACGTTATTCCATCAGTGATCAGTTCTGAAGGACTTAGAATCTCACCTTTCAGTTTCATTATTGTATGGTATTCTAATTATTTTCCTTGTTTAATGGCTGAGTTAGAGATATAAATTTCAAGTAATTAATATCAAAAACTACATATAAGGTTAATGTCTCAGCCATTTTTCTCTGTTGTTACATTGTATTTTATACCATCCTATAGTTCTATAGGTTTTAATGTGGTTTCTAAAACCAGATTCTGCTATAATGATTTAGTCAAGAACCATTGAATGCTATTGAGTTGTCAATTTACAACTCCAGGAAAGTGACTAAATACTTTTTGAATATTTTGAGTATTTGGATAAATTCCTTGGTCAGTAAAAATTCCCAGTATCTTTAAATTTCTAAATTAGGCACTTTGGGACATCAGCTAGTCAGAGTCAGCAAACAATTAATTTGTTAAATCTGTGGTAAAGATGTCGTTCTTTAGTAAATAGCGATTAGAAATTTATTTACACCCAGGTAGATTACAGCCTGGATTGTTTAGCAACTGAGCTTACTGGAAGGGCAGTGAGTGTCTGAAAACACACTAGCAGTTGAGGTGGTTGTCTGGATAACCTCCGGGTCTTAATCTAATCACAGCTGTGTAGGTGGCAGTCAGTAAAAGCTTCGTTTAATGACATTCGGATTATTACTTTGAGAAAGGATTGTTTTTCATAAGCAGTGACATTAATTGAAAGTGACAAACTGAAAATTCTGAAGGATCCGTAAGTCCCGCTCATCTCGCTGGTGGTTATCGTCATTGTTCATTGAAGTGGGTCCTTATTCTTGCAGTTCTGTTTAAACAGCATCAGTCCCTGACAGAAGAACTATTTTGAAAACCATTTAAAAAGTTTCGATTCATAAAATATTTTCTAAAGATTACTACGTATATATTAAGAGTTCCAATTTTAAATTCTGTTAACTTGTTACTTCAGCCAGTATTATTATTGGTTTTTATAAAAGTCTTGTTTTTAAATGTCTGGGCATAGGTAAAACCTTTCAGTTTTATGATATTTTATGGTATTTAGATTCCAGTAGTTAGTTAAATCCTGGTCTTTCATACATGTTGACAAGAGTAATGTCTGCATTCAAAAGCAGTTGGGGGAAAGTCAGATCCACTTTTGTATTTTCTTTTCTGTCATTACTTTTTACTTTATTATTATTATTATTTTATTATTATTATTTTTTGAGACAGAGTCTTACTATGTCACCCTCGGTAGAGTGCTGCGGCGTCACAGCTCACAGCAACCTCCAACTCTTGGGTTTAAGCGATTCTATTGCCTCAGCCTCCTGAGTAGCTGGGACTACATGTACCTGCTACAACTCCCGGCTGTTTTTTGTTGCAGTTGTCACTGTTGTTTAGCAGGCCCAGTTCAGATTCAAACATGCCAGCCTGGGTGTATATGGACAGCGCTGTGCTTCTGTATTTTCCTTTCTGTCTTTACTTTTTGAAAATTAATTTTACCTACCTTCGTTGTGCTGGATTATCCTCTAGAAGACCATTAGTCATTGATGGGGAAGAACTGGTTTTTAGTATCAAAATGTTGATAGTGGAATTTGCTGGGTTTCATTTTTAATCATGTGTTGTGTTCTCTTGTCCTGAGGTGGTTGATTGAGAAGATGCTTGAAGTTCTCATATTGCAGATGTTTCCTCCAAAAAAAGCAATGCTACAGAAAAAAAATTAGGAATCTCCCCCTTTTTTGAGGCATAATTTGCATAAAATAAAATGCAATGGTTTTATTTATTTATTTTTTATTAAGTTCTTTGCACATAGATCAGAGGTCCTCAACCTTTTTAAACAGAGGGCCAGTTCACTGTCTCTCAGACCATTGCAGAGCCGGACTATAGTTAAAAAAAAAAAAAAAATCTATGAACAAATTCCTATGCACACTGCACATATCTTATTTTGAAGTAAAAAAACAAAACGGGAACAAATACAATCACACCACCTCATGTGGCCCGCAGGCCGCAGTTTGAGGACCCCTGACATAGATCATAAATAATACATTTATGCCATTATGGGATTCGATGTGTTGATCATTTGTACAAATTGGAGTGCTTACATCCTACTAATCAACATGGCCTTCACCTCATTTACCCAATTACAGCGTTAAGACATTTGTGTTCTACACCTGATAGATCCAACTTGTATTTGCAATGTGCTCCATAGGTGTGGTCCCCTATTAACCCTCCTTCTATTGACCCAACCCCTCCCCTTCCCTTCTCCCTCCCTCCTTTTAAATATAGTTTGAGACATTTTGGTGAAGTCAGATACTACATTTTCATCACCTCAGTCAAGATAAAGAACACTTCTCTCAGCTGCCCCTCCTCCCCGCCCATGTGCCTGAGGGTGTGTGTGTGAGCTGTGGTTGCAGGTGTGTGTGTGTGAGAGCATTGTCTGTGGTTACGTGTGTGAGAGAGAGCTGTCTGTGGTTGCATGTGTGCGTGTGTGAGAGCTGTCTGTGGTTGCGCATGTGTGTGTGAGAGAGCTGTCTGTGGTTGCATGTGTGCGTGTGTGTGAAAGAGAGCTGTCTGTGGTTGCATGTGTGCATGTGTGTGAGAGAGAGAGCTGTCTGTGGTTGCGTGTGTGTGAGAGAGCTGTCTGTGGTTGCTTTGTGTATGAGAGAGCTGTCTGGTTGTGTGTGTGTGTGAGTGTGTGTGTGTGTGAGAGAGAGAGAGAGCTGTCTGTGGGTGGGTGTGTGTGTGTGAGAGAGAGAGCTGTCTGTGGTTCCAGGGTTTGGAGCAGCTATCAGGAGCACGTGTGTGTTTAGAAGCCTTGCTTTGTCTTTGAAGGATTGCTTTCAGTGTTGTTTTTAAAAGAGTTCATGTGAAATTATTAGTTTAACTTTTAAATAGGCAAAACCAAATACAAAAAGAAGAAGTAGAGTTTACTCAGGGAAGTGAGGAATTCAGACTCAGAGGAAATTCCTTGTCCTACTGGAGGCTGAGACTGGCAGAGAGTTTCTCAACAGGGGCAAGAGATCTTCCAGTAGGTGGTTAGGGGAGCTGCCGGTCACGTTGCAAGAGAGGTCACAGGGGCTTCATAGTTCTCAATAAAAACAAAAATGATAATGGCCAATATAATGCTTTCTATGAGGCTGGGAATAATTACTAGGCACTTAGAAAGCACATTCATGCAAAGTGGCATACACATTTGTTCAACTCAGCATGAATTTTTAAACATATTTCTTATTTTTTTTGTGTGTACTACCTCCTAGGTCAGTTAAATCATGAAATAATAAAATATGTTACTGTATATTTCAGAATTAATAACCAAATGTCTTCAATTTGTAAATGAAAACATTAAAGCATAGCATAGTTAGAGATGATCTCTGAAGAGCTACCGGCAAACCTTATTAACTGAAAGCCAGAATTGCCAGAGGGGCATTTTGTGATTCAACTTGAGGCAAACTTTCTCTGTTAAACCAAATCAAAAATATCTTCAGTTTCAATACTGGAAGGAAAACACCACAGATAAATTCTTTGGATGGAGATTCAGTATTTTTGTCTTTATTTATCAAATAATAGATTACAAGAGGGAAACCAGTAAAAAATAATGAGATTTTGCAAATATAGTGATCAATTTTCCATTTTATAAAGAAAATCCGAGTAGCATTTACCACAATAAGAAATTCAGAAGACGATCTGATGTATTGAAAAGGAAAAAAAGGGATAGGGAACTGATTGACAATGGCATTTTACCATCTTCACCGATCTTTTAACTAGAGTAGAACAACAGAATAAAATCCAGATTTTCCATTAACTTTATCAATTTAGTTAGTAGTGGCCAATTGCATTTAATAAACATTAAAGTAGGATATTATTGAAATAAAAAGCTATGGTATTTTGACAGCTTTTTATTACAAAATAAGTTAATTAGCGATTGAACGTGAATCTGCGGATAGGTGGACCTGCACGTTTAATGTTGACAATGGGGAGACGAGGAGTAGAGCAGATAGGTTGTATGTAACTAAAGCAATCTTGAGTTTTGAAGCTAAGAAAGTCACTCCAAAGGCTGGAGGCATGTAATCACATTTAGCACCACAGAATGGGCTGTCAGAAGACTAATTAACCATCAGATATTTGCTCGCTTGCAAAGTCTTTCATTATAACATATGGCAAGTTTAAAAAATTCCCTAGAAAACCACTTTTTCCTAAAGCTTTATGGCATGGCATTACAGTGACATGAACTGTTGAGAGAACGACAAAAACACATTTAAATATTTCCTTGTTGAACTATTAAGGAAATTTAAAAAATCATGTTGTGGTTGCTTGTCACTTCGGTTTTACCTGAGAACATGATTACGTAAAGGAACATTTTTAGCAAATGAATGATGGATATATATTTTGATTTCACTATTTTGTGATATGACTTTCCCCAGATTTTTCTAGAATTGCAATACAGCTCTCCATTTCACAGTTCACTTGTTCTTAAATCAGAAAAAATGTCCAACTGATTCTTTGTTTTTCTTGATTTTTCCCAGATGCTAAAGAGCTTTGTTATCACCTAAATGTACCTTATGTTGCCAATTGAAATTTCAGAGAATGGCATTTCTGCTTATGTTTCCTGAAATAGTGGCAGACATGCATGTCACAAGACAATTTTTTTTTTCTTTTTGGGATAATGTCTCACTTGTCACCTTGAGTAGAGTGCTGTGGTGTCATCATAGCGCACAGCAACCTTAGACTCCTGGGTTCAGGCAATCCTCCTGCCTCAGCTTCCTGAGTAGCTGGGACTTCAGGTGCCCACCACCACACCTGGCTACTTTTCTATTTTTAGTAGAATCGGGGTCTTACTCTTGTTTAGCATGGTCTCAAATTCCTGAGCTCAAGCAATCTACCCACCTCAGCCTCCCAGAGTGCTGGGATTACAGGTATGGGCCACCATACCTAGCCCACAATACAAACTTTTGACGATAAAATATAATTTCCAGGAAGTAAAGGCAAATTGAAAAAAATGAAATATAGATATAGATACATATATTTAGATATATATGTGTATATATACACACACATATGTATATATATGTATATATTACATATGTAATATATGTATAAATCCATATATTTTTAGCTCATCTGAGGAAAAGTTACACATTTGTATGTATAATACTCATAGCTTTTAACACTTGGCAACTTCCTTCGCTCTAAATAAATTGTATAACAGACCCCTCTATACACTGATAGTCTTGATTACATACATTTCTCTCTTAGAGTTTCATCTTTCATTACTAAATGACAGCCCAAAATAATTTTTGGTCAAATTAATTTCAATAGAAATTGCCTAATTTTTTTTACACTTGCTTAGGTATTCATCCCAGCCTTGAATGACGCTCCATTAACTGTGAAATCAACTAGATTTGAAACAATGAATGGAGAGCATAGAAAGACTTTTATTTAAAATACACATCAACCAAGATTAAAATGAGGGAATGAGGGGGAAAAAACTAATAAAACACACACAAAAAACAATGAGAGTATCATTACACAAAATATATATCATGAAGTATTTTATAATTGTTTTAAGTATGCCTCACATTAGATTCTGAACTTTCTGGCTGCTTCATGTAGGGGAGACTATCATTAGTATTTGTAAGATTGATGGTGTCAAAAGAGACTGAATTCAGTCGAAGCTCCAAAGTTTTATTCATGTATTTCTTTATTAGAAAGCTATATTTGCTCACAAGTAGATGCTGATATTGCCAATTAATTTATTCATCTCCTTTTAAGCTCAAGACTCAATATCCTCAGTATTGTCCATATTAAGAGAGATGCAAATCCTTGAGGAAAAGACAGAATTTTTAAGCTATGTTTTAGCATCACTGACCCTCAAGAGTACCTTTCCTTGTGGAAATGGTCATCGCCAACATCTGTAATTTTTACAATTATTATAACCATTTACTTATTGATAAAATAACAAAGATTTGAAGTTTGGATGAGGAAAGTAACTTACTATAAAGCAGAGTTTGAGGAATATTTTGGTATAGGAACAATGATGACTGTAGAACAGAACAGAAATTTCCGGAGGCAGCATACACAGCGGTGCTTGAGGTGACCTCCCCGGAAGCAGCGTATGTGTGCACGCTTGAGGTGACATCTTCAGAGGCGGCATACATGCCGTGCTTGAGGTGCCGTCCCGGAGGCTGCTTACATAGGCATTCTTGACGTGACCTCCCCGGAGGCGGCTTACGTGGGCACGCTCGAGGTGGCGCCCCCGAGGCGGCGTACGTGGGCAGGCTTGAGGTGACGTCTTCAGAGGCAGCGTACATGCCGTGCTTGAGGTGACGTCCCCGGAGGCTGCGTACATAGGCATTCTTGACGTGACGTCCCCGGAGGCGGTGTACGTGGGCACGCTTGAGGTGACGTCTTCAGAGGCAGCGTACATGCCGTGCTTGAGGTGACGTCCCCGGAGGCTGCGTACATACGCATTCTTGACGTGACGTCCCCGGAGGCCACGTACGTGGGCAGGCTTGAGGTGACGTCTTCGGAGGCGGCGTACTTGCGGTGCTTGAGGTGGCATCCCCGGAGGCTGCGTACATAGGCATTCTTGAGGTGATGTCCCCGGAGGCGGCGTCTGTGGCCGTGCTTGAGGTGGCATCCCTGGACGCTGCGTAAATAGGCATTCTTGAGGTGGCGTCCCCGAATCCACAGGTAAACTCCCAGCCCGGCCCTCTACCGCCTGTGGCTTTTGTGTGGCGTTGATATTACTAGTATTACTTTCCTTTCCATTAGCTCGGGCTTGGCAAGTTTTTCCCCTAATTTCTTTTGAACTCTTTCTACTTAGGTGGATTTATCAACCCCATCTAAGATTACCTGTCATTTTTTCTGTCTTGAATTTTGACATTGTTCCTTATTTATTTATTTTTATTTTTTTTTTTGGCTTTTCATTCCTGTTTTCTGCCTCTTAATGGATTGATTCTGTTTATTGAGTACACTTTGCCTTCTTGCTATCATAGTTTGGATGTTAGGAAATCTTTTTCTCCCTTGAGTGATTTTGTTCAAATGTTTCCAGGCACAGCTGGCTTTGCTGGAAAAAGTAGCTGTGTTTCCCTCCTAAAGGAAGGGAGGACTTCAGGACACATTAGCCCCAAGTCTTTGACATTGAACTTCTTTACTATTTTCCATGAATTTTTGCCTCATTTTGCCTCCCTCCACTGCACATGAGTCATCGTGGTGGTTCTTTCCTGACACAGTGAATTGTAAATGACCACCATTTAACCTGTTTTTCCTCATAATTGTTTCTTATAAATCCTCTAACTTGTGTAATTTTCTTCTAATTGTTCAAATGTTATCTTTTGTAGTTCAGTCAACATGTACAAATCGTGCCATCTTTGTTCTTTTTTTTCCTGTAAACCTTTATTTCCCAGTGACTCTTACAAGATAATTTAGCTGTCTCTGGAAAACTTACTGGATAATTACTTCCCTCACCCCTGTGATGATACCATCCGCATTCTTCTGCCATCAGTACTGCTGACTACAAAGCCTGCCCCAGTGTGCAGAGGCTGCCTGCCAGCCCTCTGCTTTTCTCTTTCCTTGCTTTCAACTTAGTCCCTGCCTTTATCATTTCTTGTGTTTTAGGGTGAGTTTATTCTTAATAATAGTACCCACAACTCATTGTTATCCCCTCCGAGGACTAATGTTTATTTTTTAATATACTGATAACATTTTTAATTTCAAATAAAAAAAGTCTAGTTCTATTTTAATCTTTTATATATTTCCACATTATTTTTATCTTTTCATATTTATTTTATATCTTTAATAAACTTTTGTACTTTCAATTAATTTCAACATACTTAATATTTTTGCCTCTATGATTTTTAAAACAATATTTTCATTTCCAGAGATGCTAATTTTTGAGTTAAGTATATTTGCTGACCCCCCTCATGCTTATTTACTTGTGCTGGAATTTCACGTGTGTGATCATCTTCAGTCTGTTTGTTTGGTTTGTATTTTCTTGTTATTATTTGTGTTTTTTTCAGGAGTCTATATGCGTTGGCTTGAGGAAAAGTATGTTGGGCGGCGCCTGTGGCTCAAGGAGTAGGGCGCCGGTCCCATATGCTGGAGGTGGCGGGTTCAAAGCCAGCCCCAGCCAAAAACCACAAAAAAAAAAAAAAAAAAAAAGAGAGAAAAAATATGTTATAGCAGATTTTTGTGTTTCTTTCTGTCTTAGCCTTAGGCTTTTAAAAAATCATTGTCCATTTTAAACTTCTACACAGTGTAAGTAATACAAATTTCCTGTCTCAACAAAATGTGGAAAAAGATTTGGGATTTTATATCCATTCATGGTAATTGTTTTCTTGATTCCAGTGTTTGGATACACAGGATTCTTTTTCACTTGGCTAGTTGTTGGGCTTTTCTGGTAAGTTAGCTAAGGAGTTCTTCAGGAACCCAGGCTTTAAGCATTATTCTCAGATCCAGCTCTCATTCTGTGAATCACACGAAGGGTACATTATTAATTGCCAAAGCCTAGCTTATCTTTTAGGGTTTTTCCTTTCTTAAAGTCTTTTGTTGTTATTCGTGGCTATGTATTAATATTTAATAATCTCAGGTGGCTATAATGTGAAGTATATTTATAAAGGAAAAGGTAACAAAAGAAGTTTTACAAGAATAGTTAGCACATAAGCACAATTTACTTGGTTAAAAAGACAAATTTAGCACTTTATCTGAATAATTATTTTTAAGGGAGAAACAAAAGTGTTAAGATGTGAAGATAGTATAGTATCATTATACAGTCTCTTAATATGTAAGGTTTGTATATTTAAATACTCTTATCATACCTGTTTATGCTACATTTTTCATGGCTTCATGTTCACATTACCTTCCAAAATATATTTTGAGATATTGCTAAGAGGAACAGTAAGTATTCTAATATGACTTAATCATCCCATATTTGGAAATTAAGTATTATGGAAGTATAACATTTGTATTATAATAAGATTAGAATGCTCCAAGAATTAAGCAGAAAACATTACAATATCAATCTTTCTAAAATTGTCTATGATCACTACATTTATAAAAGTGCTTTAAAATGTTGATATTTAAACTTTCAAATTTGAATAAAAGATGTCATTTTTAGATATAAAATAATTTTGTATTATAATTCTAATAGACTGCTACCACTTCTCGTGCTCAAAAGCAAATACATTTATATTTTTAAAATTTATCTTCACTAAATGTCCTTTCAGCCTTTCCATTTCTGTTAACCTCATGTATATTTTATTAACAGTGTAAATTTTTTTTTCAACTTTTTAAACTTTCAACAGGAGAGTTCAAAAACATTAGCTTTCTTTCATAACTCTTCATAAAACAAAATAATGTTGTCAGGCAGGTCACTTGCCCTGGTATTTAGACATCCCAGTGCTTCAGTCCTCAGACCTTGGCCAGTGCAAATATCATCACTGTGCATGACCCGTCCCTCACCCACGAGGCAGCGCAGCCTCTGGCGGAAGCATCCTCAGTCAGCACTCAGGGGTTCCCTTTCACACAGGTATGCTCCTCACACATTGAAAATTTTTAAATTTTAACTTTATAAAACCTGGCCAATACTTCTCTCACCATGGAAGAAGAAAAAGATTACCTAAAGTTATAATAAAGGACTTTTTAGGTTTCCGTAGAAAAATGTCCTTATTTTATAAACCATGTAACTAACCTCTTGGCATCCAGACCTTGTAACTTTCACAGGGATTCTGGTAAGGACTGACCAGTTGCTTAAATGAGACCATACTCAGAGCACAATACAGACAAGCTTGGCATCTGGGAGATTCAACCAGACATGATTAAAAATATTTGGGAAAAAATAATAGTACAAAAATAAATAATAGTATGAATGAAAAGCAATAGAGGATACAGCCATTAACATAGCATTTACAGTTCATTAGGTGTGATTAATGCTCTAGAGATGATTAAAGTATACAGCAGGGCATGTGCAGGTCACATGAAAACATCATGCCATCTATGAGGCTTTTGAGCATCTGCAGATTTTGGAATCCTTGGAGATCTGGGAACCAATTCTGCACACACACCTAGGCGTGATTGCATGTGGACTATGGTGGTCACACATTCACAGAGCCCAAAGCCAGGGTATTGATGTCTCCTTGGTCTCTATTAAATCCACGAATCACTGAGAATTGGAAAGCCATGCCACAAAGTAGATGCAGGTACATACACACTACTGGAAATGGACTTTGGTGACAGAAAACATGCTTATGAATTCTAGTGATAACTACAGCAAAAATTTCCCTTAAGTACATTTTCATAGACAGGAATCTCTGTAGAAAGGAATGGCAGTAACATGTACTCAGCAACTCCCCAGGTAGGGAGCAAAGTGGGAGGGACATGGCCGAGTTGAGCTCTGAGTGACTAAGTGTGTATGAGAAAAGCAGTGCTGTGTAGCCTTTGGTAGAAGGAAACAAAGCATCTCTCTAAAAAGTGAGTATGAAAAGAATCATATTGGAAACAGAGTATACCGTTGGTGGAACTGCAAACTAATACAACCTTTTTGGAAGGAAGTATGGGGAATCCTCAAAGAACTCAAATTAGACCTTCCATTTGATCTCACAATCCTACTATGAGGCATCTACCCAGAAGAAAAAGATCATTTTATCCGAAGGACATTTGTACTAGATTGTCGCAGCCCAATTTACAGTCACCAAGACGTGCAAGCAACCTAAATGCACATCAATTCAGGAATGGATTAAGAAACTGGTATACTATGGATTAACAAACCATGGAATACTATACTATTCAGCCATAAAAAGATGTAGACTTTTTATCTCTTGTAATATCCTAGATGGGGTTGAATCACTTTCTTCTCAGTAAAGTATCACAAGAATGGAGAAGCAAGAATCCAATGTACTCAATTCTAATATCAAGCCAGTAGACAATAACATACATCCCCACGTAGGAGAACAACTCAAATCAAATCAAGGTGGGGGGTGGTGGAACGAGGGAGCAGGGAGAGGGAAGGAGGAGGATGGGTGAGTTCCCACTTAATGGATGCCATGTTCAGTTGTGTGGTACACTTCTTGTGGGCAGGACACAATTATAAGAGGGACACTACCTAACAAATGCAACATTGTAACCTAATTCTTTGTACCCTCAATTAACCTGAAACAATAAAAAAAATAAGAGGGCACTTAATATATTTACGCGACAGTGTAAAATTGCTGAAACTAAACTGTATCTTGAAATGACTGTGTAAATTTGCTAATATAATGGTATAGTATTTCTAAGCCTACACCAACACAAGGCCCTTTACATTCTCTATAGAAATTTACCTGAAACCGTCCTTGGTGTTCCCATGGCATCATTTATGCACCGACACCACCACTGTAGTTTTCTCCTTGTCCTACACATTAAATTATGTCCTTACAGGTCACAAGGGTGGAGTTGGATGTCCTTTTTGCCATACATACAAATACTATGTCAGCCACTGAAATAGTGTGGAAGTAACTGATTATAACATAGCCATGTAGATAATTTTGAATAAAGTTTGTTCATTTGGAGACTATACCAGAACTGAAAACTGAAGTATTCTCTTAAAGACTAAATCCCCAAATCCCCCAAGTAGGCTGCAGAGCAAAGCTGAAGAAATACAAGCCTGTCTTCGGTAGTGCCTGGCAGTTCTCACTGTCACCATGATAAACTGTGGTGGAGTCAGTGATAGACAAAAATAATAATAATAAAACAGAGTGTAGGGGGGCGGTGCCTGTGGCTTAAAAGAGTAGGGCGCCAGTCCCATATGTCAGAGGCGGCGGGTTCAAACCCAGCCCTGGGCCACACACAAACACACACACAAAAAAGAAAATAGAGTGTAGAATAAGTATTAATAAATAACTAAAAATTAATGACCAGATGGAATAAAGAGTTTCCCCAAGTCTGTGTCTTGCACTAAAATAGTTGTGCTTTAATGTGAAATATAAAAACTATTATAAATAGATGGGTTATAGGCTTTGTGAAGGATTTTCTTGGTTGGAGAATTGTCAGAGTGCAGTGTTTGGTTCTAAGTGATTGTCTACAGAGCCCGTCTGTGAGATGAGAGGCACATGTGACCATAAGAATGAACTGTCAGAGTAAAAACCAGACTGAGACAGTATTGTCTTTTCAGCTTGTCTTATACCAATATTATTTCAGAAAATACTTTTTATCTATTCATTCTGTGTTACAGAGAATATAAAGGGCAGTGTTGCAGCTGCTGTCAACCTCGCTGGGAGCTCAGGACATGGGATTCTTTAGAGGCGAAGCATTTGGGCTTCATAGTTGCAAGGGCCACGGTTTCTGTCTTGTTTCTACTAGTAACTAGTTACACGTCTTAGGATGAACATTGTATTTGAGCTATGATTTCCTGGCCTCTAGAGCTAAGATGATAACACATATTTTAGAAAATTGTTCTAAGGATATTTTTCATGTAAACAAAGATCTATGTTTGCGCATAGAAAATACTTGAATATGTGACAGTTGCCTGCATGACAGTTGGGTGACATCTCATCCAAATTCCAAGGACAGAGTCCATATGTTAAAAGGGATTTCATAAACATGTGCACAGATAAACTTGCTGTGTTTTATTTTTCATTGCCACCAATATATCTTATTTCTTGTTCGGTGTCACTACCAATACATGTAACCATTTCTTTTCTGATAATTTTCTTCCTCATACCCAATCAATAATTAGATCATATGGAATATGTGCTCTTTTTGTTTAAAATGTATCCCTTTCTCTCCATCTTAATACTCAGTTCCCTTAGATCAGATTCTTACTCTTTATTTCCCAAAAGATTGTTTAGTTTTCCTGTCTTAACTGCTTATTCTTCAAATCGTCTCCAAATTCTTACGTGTGATCTTTCCACAATAAATCACGCCACTCTCCCACTTCACATCATACGATGACCCATGTGACCTGTAAGATTAAACTTCAGCGGTGAGAAACTTCGGTCTGCCTGCTCTGTGAATCATCACCACACTCACAGGGAAAGCAGCATTTTGTATTTCACTGGTCCTGAGTGAAATGAATAGGACATTTTTTTCTTTGTTGGATTCATTCTGTCTCCTAATACCGAAACTTCCTTTTATTTTGTGCACTTGAAGGCTCCTATGTATTTTTCAAAACCTTCATTCATCCTGGTTACCTCCCCTCTGCTATCATCCCCCCTCATCTGTGTGTGTGTGTGTTTACAATACACGTACCTGGTTACCTCCCTTCTACCATCATTCCCCCCCATCTGTGTGTTGGTCTGTTTACATTATACACAAACATACACTTTCCCACATAGCAGTGTATTCTCATTCCTATTTATACAACTCTTTTGTAATAAAAATGTTGAGTCTGTTGAGGTCAGAGTTTAACCAAAACCTCCTGCTGAAATGCAGTAATCCACTTTTAGAAGAGGATATGATTTTGGAGATGATCTAGTTATTTTATAGATGATCCTAACATGAGAGATTAGCAGTTTGCCCTACACTAGTCTTTCAAACATCTTAGTGAATATTCTTCAAGTTAAGCTTCTATTACATTTGTCAACTATCTAAGAAATTTTTTCTCTGAAATTTGTTGAACTTCCTTGACAGCGCAAAGCATACAACACAATTTAAGAGTGATTTCGTCTAGAATTGTTAAGATTTAATTTCTTAAAATCCAGGATTCTTACAGAGAAATACTGCTAAAATCTGGAAATGGGTTTGCACAGATGAGGAGTTTCAGCCCACCTTGGTGAGGTTTATTTCAGCTCTCGTTACTAACAATAGCGCCTATTTTGGTGATGTCCCTTTTTGCCTTTCCTTTTCTTAAGGCTGTCTATATTAATTGTGAAGGCTCATGCCAAGTCTTCTGCTCCCAACTTTAAATTATTAACCGTTTGTTTCCTTGACCTAGTGTCAGCGTTGTGTGGCCTTGCTTTTCTGCTCCCCTTGGGGATTTCTCCTGCTGCATTAGCTCTCTTCCTGGCATACCTGTCTTCCTTCAAATTTGTTTTCTGTTCTCACCTGTCCATGCTGGCGCAGGCATTCCCACCATTAGTGGCTGAATCAGGCCTGATCCTTCCTAATTTGTCCTAGTCTGACAGCAACAGGGGAATTCTGCACTAAAAAACAAGTATTCTGGCAAAAGAGCGAGAGAAATACTACATCACAAATGCAACAAAGCTCAAAGGTTAACTCGTATAGTAATTGTTTGAAATACAGACTGCATTTCTGAAACAAAACAGAACAAAAACTTACCTGCCAGATCTGCAGGGCTTGTTTACATCAGTCGGATTGATGATGAGAAATGAGGATGAAGAAGGGACCATGGTCCAGTAAACTCAAGTGCTGCAGCTGAAATCTTTCTAGATTTTACTGGTTGCTGGAGAGAAAGTTGGTAACAGTCCTGCAGAACAAAATATGAGATGTTGTGTGGAAAAGATGAGGGAGATGAGGAACTCACACCAGGCCTCCAAGGCACAGATTGGTTCTAATCCACGGGCTTCTGCTAAGAGGAATTTGGTTTTGTTATTGTTATGGTTTCAAGAATAAAATCTTAAGCATTGTATTTACAGCGTGTGATGTTTTGTCATTTTAAAGCTGCCAACAATGTGAGTTTTATTCAAAACTACAGATGGTTAAAATCTGTGGTTGTTCTTGTAGATTCTGTCTGATACTTTGTGTTCATTTTCTCCTATTACATTTCTCCTGCTGATAAATGGTGCCACTCCTTTGTCATCATTTGTGTAGAATCTTTTTTTTTTGAAGTTTTTGGCCGGGGATGGGTTTGAACCCACCACCTCCGGCATATGGGACTGGCGCCCCACTCCTTTGAGCCACAGGAGCCGCCCCTGTGTAGAATCTTATGTACAGTTTTCTCACTAATTTTTTTTCATGCTTTAAATTTGTTCTGATTATTTCTGTCTCACTGTTCAATAGTTTTAAGTTCTGTTTCCTTTTCTTTAAGAGGCACAAGAGGTATCCTGGAACTCTCGAAAATTATCTGCTGTAGACTAGAAAGATACACATAAGGGGAAAAAGAAATAGCTAAAATATTCACAGTCTGTATTTAGGTTGTGATTCAATTATATTGACCATGATACTTTTATACCAAGTGTAGTATTTTATTTCAAAATAAAAAACTCTCCTTTTGCATAATAATCTGTTGAAGATTAAATATATTCAAAATGAGTATATGACATATTTGTATGTATAGTACAGAGGTAGCAATGACATTGTTTGTTACATAGAATTATTTAGTTTTAATAAATTTTTAAAAATGATTTTAACAATTAGAAATAAAAAATATCTGGGCTCAGTGGCTCCTACCTGTAATCCCAGCACTTTGGGAGGCCGAAGTAGGTGGATCACCTGAGCTCAGGAGTTAAAGACCAGCCTAAGGAGGAGAGACACCCTAAAGACAGCCAGGAATTGTGGCAGGTACCTGTATCCCCAGCTACTCAGGGGGCTGAGGCAAGAGAATCACTTGGGCCCAAGAGTTTGAGGTTGCTGTGAGCTGTGATGCCATGGCACTCTACCCAGGGCGACAAAGACTATGTCTCAAAAAAAAAAAAAAAGAGAAAGAAAGAAAAGAAAAGAAAGAAAGGAAAAGAAAACATAGTCTAAGGATTAGAAATGGTTGAAAACATTTTAATGCTTTCTACGTTATTTTGTATCTTTTATGTTGTCTGACCAAAGGTCATTGTTTCCAAGTGCAGTGGTTCAAAGATAGTATTTATTTATTTATTTATTTATTTATTTTTTTTTTTTTGTAGAGACAGAGTCTCACTGTACCGCCCTCGGTAGAGTGCCGTGGCGTCACATGGCTCACAGCAACCTCTAACTCCTGGGCTTACGCGATTCTCTTGCCTCAGCCTCCCGAGCAGCTGGGACTACAGGCGCCCGCCACAACGCCCGGCTATTTTTTGGTTGCAGTTTGGCCGGGGCTGGGTTTGAACCCGCCACCCTCGGCATATGGGGCTGGCGCCCTGCTCACTGAGCCACAGGCGCCGCCCCAAAGATAGTATTTTTTAATTAAGGATGCTCTAAATGTGATAGTGTGAGAATGTTGTAGCAATTTGAATTTTCGTAATGAACAAAAGATATTTGACATTTTGTAGAAAATAATTAACATTGCTTATTTTAATTTTAAAGCTATTTTAAATAAAGGAAGCTATAATTGATCTAATAGTTGTTTATAAAAGAGTTTCTTTCAGTATGAAAAATGTGTCTAACAGACATTTACAGAACATTTTACCACCAAACTACTGAATATATGTTTTTCTCATCAGCACATGGTACATTCTCCAAGATTAAGCTTATCTTAGGCTTTAAAACATCTCTAAACAAATTTTAAAAATTAAAATCATACCATGTATTTCCTCAGGTCACTGTAGAATAGAACTTGAAATCAACTGCAAGAAAAATGCTTAGTTTTACACAGTGTCATAGATATGAAACACTGTACTGTTGAATGATAATTGGATCAATAATGAAATAAAATAGAAATCAAAAGATATCTGGCACTGATTGACTAAGGGATTGCAAGCTATCAAAATCTACAGATTCAGCAAAAGCAGTCTTTATTTTTTTATTTTTTTAGAGACAGAGTCTCACTTTATTGCCCTTGGTAGAATGCCATGGCGTCACAGCTTACAGCAACCTCCAACACCTGGGCTTAGGCGATTCTCTTGCCTCAGCCTCCCGAGTAGCTGGGACTACCAGCACCCACCACAACGCCCGGCTACTTTTTTTGTTGTGGTTTGTCCGGGTTGGTTTTGAATCCACTACCCTTGGTATATGCTTCTGGCACCCTACCCTCTGAACCACAGGCACCGCCCTAGTCTTTATTTTTTATTGTTTGGGATTTATTTAGGGTACAACAATTTAGGTTATACTGATTGCATTTATCACTTTGATACCCAAACCAGGAAAGGACATAACAAAAAAAGAAGAAAATCACAGGCCAATATCCTTTATGAATATGGATATAAAAATCTTCAATGAAATACTTGCAAACCTTAATTTAACAGTACATCAAAAATAATCGATTGTGACCAAGCAGGCCTTGTGCCAGGGATGCAAGGATGGTTCAACATCTGAAATCAATAAGTGTGATTAACCACATAAATAGAAGCAAAAACAAAGACCGTATGATCAATCACCTCAACAGAACCCCACAAAAGCATTCTACAAAATCCAGTACACTTTTATCATAAAAAACTAGGTATAGGGCGGCGCCTGTGGCTCAAGGGGTAGGGCGCCGGTCCCATATGCTGGAGGTGGCGGGTTCAAACCCAGCCCCGGCCAAAAACCAAAAAAAAAAAAAAAAACTAGGTATAGAAGGAACACATTTTAAAATTATAAAAGCCATATATAAAAAATCCATTGCCAACATTATACTGAATGGGGAAAAGTTGAAAGTATTTCCACTAAGAACTAGAACTAGTTTTTATTCATTTTAGAGTTAATGCGTCAAAGGCAAAAAAAAAAAAAAAAGTATCATATTTGTCATTTGACCTTTTATAAATTCATATATACTTGTTATTGATGTCTGTCCTTAAGTGAGGTTGGATTAGTCACAGAGAATGTTACTTCATCATTCCCTTGAGCTTCCCAGGACATTAATAACTTGACTTTTCTCTTCTTTGGAGAGGTACCATGAGGTATTATGGTAAACATATGAATTAATCTGGTTGAACCTGTATATACTATATGTCTACTATAAAAATCCAATATCTAGTTTCTTGGCAATCTAAGGAGAAAAGGAATTATTTTGAAAATATGCAGAATACATTTTATCAGGCTCGATAGTCTTTTCATGGTGCAAAAGTCAATTTTCATTAGGTTGAATGTAAAGTTTGAGAAAGGAAATATTTCTTCTCAATACTATCAGAAATGCTTTCATCAATGAACAAAATCTTAAAAGTGCAGGTAATAAATGGGGAAAAAATCTAACACTAAGAAATGAGTAAGTAGAATCTACTAACCTAGGAACACAATAAAAGGAAATGAAAATGGTGGTTTATACTCAAATCTTGCTTACACCTCTTTGACCTCAAAATGTTTAAAACCACTTCAATTTTCCATAATAAAATGATGGTTGGTAAATAATATTGGAGGAGAACTGTTGAGGTTGTGTCTATTTCATAAACATTTAAACTTCCCCACAAACCCTAAGAATCTAGACTAGAGGTTATTGTGGGAATAACTTTTGGAGAAATACATTTACAAAATATTATGTAAATATAAACTAATTGTGGCTCTCATTTACTTATTCATTTCACAATGGTACCTACATTGAGTGAATTATTAGTGGGGTTATGCATCAACTATGTATGCTTTTCTAATGAAACTCTATTTGAAAATTATTTCCCCCCAGTTTTGTATCTACCCAAAGTCACTATTACCACCACCATGACCCAGCACCAACTAAATCACTCACTACTGATCATAATAATAACTATTCTTTGAGTCATTGCTATGTGCCAGGCTCATACTGTGCCTGTTAACTCATTTCATCATCATAGAATCCCTGTGATATAGGTCATGAAATACTTAGGAATAATTTTAAGGACATGTAGAATGGCATTGTATGGATACTGCATACTTAATAAACAAACAGTATATATAATTCAATATTTAAAAATGTAAAGAGTGCATCTGGTCTTCCAAACAGCACCAAGAATGGTAAGAGAAACATGTTCTTGAATTTTTCCTTCCTAGTTAGGTTCAGATGCTTTAAAGTCAGAATGTAAGGAATAATTAAACAATTAAGTATTTTTATTTTGTGGGGTCATTTAAATAATATGGATACATATATGTATTTCACAGGGAAGAGTAATTGCCTTCCCTCCAGTCCATCAGAACTGTGGGGCTTTCTGTAAGAAATGTAGAGTTTTTCCTATGTTGGGGAGACAGAAAGTAAGAGAGAAAGGGTGGTAAATTTAGGTGTGAAAGACCAACAGAGATCAGAAATATGGTAGCAACCTTTAGGGGATAGGCTGTTAAGAGCCACAGGTGACTGTGAAACACACAGCTGTCGTCCAGAAATGGAAGTACCAGGGAAGACGGCAATGAGCACAGCAACTTGCATATGACATTGTAATGAATAAACCCAATGACATGAGAGAGTCTCAGGAGGCAGCTGAGTAAAAGAAAAGCAGCAAGTAGTGCCCTGGGTTGGCTTGTGAGAGATAAATTGTAGAGATTTTTAAAAAACAATATGTAACTAAAGAATATAATAGAAAAAGAAATTAACCATATGAGTATTGTGTAACAGGGACACAAAGCCAGAGTCCATAGCATGCGTGGTGATCAGAGGTAGTCTTTAGGACTTATTACATACGAGGAACTGTTCTAAGGCCTCCAAATGGATTTAGTTTTATGAAGTAGATGCTATTAGTGGTTAAATAAGTAAAACAAAGCACACAGTGATAATCTGCGTAATGCCAAATGTCTTGTAAGGAGTTAGTCCCATAATCCAACCTTGGTAGTCTGGGTCCACAGCACCTGTTCATAACCAACAGCCATGAACTGTATATCACACACAGAGAATGATAAGGACACAAAGAAGTAAAGTATAAAACAAATCAAGACATCCAGAGCCCTGTCTAACTAAAGAAATTTGTCGATGCCTACTAGCCGTGGTCATGAATAACCACTCTTTTCCAAAAACAGTGGAAGAAGTTCCCTGCACAAGTGCCAGAAAAGATAACAATAAAGTTATATAGAACTGAGATACTCATAATGCTCGCTATTGGGTAAATTTAATGAGTTAGTCCTTGGATGTGTCTCAAGCAAATACTCAACTGTATGTCCAATTTTGAGTCCACACTAAAAATGTTTACTTTAAAAAAATGAGATAGAAAAAATGTTATCATTTGGCCACTGAAATAAAGGCCATAGAGAGATGCACCACCCCATCAGTTACCTGGCCCCACACTCCCCAGCCTCCACAGGAGAATAAGACTAATTGGTTAGATGCAGACAATTAAATCATGTAGCAAAACTGAGTGCACCCACCAGGGTTTCTGATAACTGACAATTATAAAAGCTCTTATATATATAATGAAATTTTCAGTCACTAAACAATGACTTGAATTGGTTGATAATCGACAATTATAAAAGCTCTTATATATATAATGAAATTTTCAGTCACTAAACAATGACTTGAATTGGTTGACTTTAAAGTTAGATAACATTTATGTCATTTTCCTAGGAAGATCAAGCTATTAAAAAGTTACCAGTCAGAAAGACCTTGTCAGACATATATGTCCCACGTAAGAAAGAAATCTGTTTTCACTGTATTGACTGACTCAAAATTACAAATTATTTCAGGCTACTTAAGTAATGACTCAGTTATCCATTTTAAAACTATGCAAGCAAAGTGTTTATAAATTTTGTTTTGTTATATTTATAGGAGCTATTTTTCCTTTAAATCTGATTAATCTTGTTGATTTTAACCTAGGAAGTAAAGCTCTCAGCAAAATTTTGAGGTTGTCTTTTTAGAAAGAAGAGAAAATTAATGTCCACTACCTGATTTTTCACTGGGAAGTGATTTGTTCAGTGTTATGTTTCCTCCATTCTCTCAGGAGACTTTTATTGTGTGCCATTTAAATTACAGGCCTGGGAGTCACAAAGGTGAGTAGGGTGAACATATTCCCTTCACTCAGTTAGCTTACGTTCTAAGCAGGAAAACATGTTTTAAGCAACTGTGAATACACATTGATTATTTTTTTTTAAGTTGTAGTATACACCATTAAGAACAATTCAGCATGTTTCTGACACGATTGAAGACTGATCAAGACTGCTCAATGGGGTTGGGGTGTGATATAAGTGAGGGAGGAATTTTCCAAGGGAAGGGCATTCAGTATGAACCGTGAAAAATAAGTATCTAAGTGTGGAGAGGGAAGTAGCAGTCAGGTGTGAGGAAAGAGTAAGCACACAGGTTAGGAAGGCTGGTGGTAACTAAGAAATGTCAAGGGTGTTGGAGTGGACAAAGCAGAGGAAAAGGTGACCACGAAGGAGATTGGTAGACAGGAATTATCTGTAATCTAAAAGTCAAAAAGGGGTTAATATTTGATTTAAAGGTTCCTAAAATCAGCAGTGATCTTAGAAGCAGAAGTACTGTACTATTAATAAATTGACTAATAAAAAGTCATTGTCGTCTTAGACCCCACTTCCATTGACTATTGGCAGGCCAGAGTTGGACTGAGAACAGAAAAGGAATTTAACTAACTTTGTATAAATTAACTCCTATAGAAACACAGGACAATACTGTTCTCATTCAAGTTCATTCAATTCTGTCCTGTTTTTAAAGCAGGTAATTTATATAAAGGACTTGAAAAAAGCATGAGGATGATGCATTTTTCACTTGGTAAAATTACAAGCACATTTCTTATAACAAAAGGAATTAAAATTGGAGGGCTAAACTCTGAAATGAGTACAAGTTTACCAGCATGACAGTTGCTGAGGGTTCAGAAATAGTACCACTTAGGGAAGAGTAATTGAAGAAATATTGTCATTTAAATTAGAATGCACTATTAGGGTTTAAGATTTTCATTTTTTTTTTCTCATTAAAACATAATTAAGTGTTGAAATTGGAAAATGAATCTTACCCCAAAACTAGCCTCAACTTTACTTTCATCCTGAGAGCATAACTGTTAATTGCATTAATCTGTCCTGCCAACCAAAATGTGCTTGAACTTTTATTTCATCTCAATTAGATGTTGTTTCAAGTTAATCCCAAACCTGTTTGGATTTGGCACTGGGCAAGAAAAGGAACCTGTAAAAATTTTGTTCTTTCAAAAGTATGTTGGGTACATCTTGTGTGTTGATCTCTTCTGGGTGGTTTGAGATATAGATAAAACACACAATTTCAACCCGCAAGACATTTTAGGAAGACTTACACTTCCTGTATATAAATTATAATAGAAAGCAGGGTATAACAGATGCAATATAAAAATGCTACACTTGATCAGAAGAAGGAAAGTGTAACATAAATTAAAAAATGAAACAAAGGAGCCTCACAGAGAAGGTGTCATTTGAATCACCACAAAATAATAAATTTAAATATTAGTAATCATGTCAAAACAATATAACAAGGGTGGTGCCTGTGGCTCACAGGAGTACAAAGGAGAAGGGCACCAGCCCCATATACCAGAGATGATGGGTTCAAACCCAGCCCCAACCCAAAACTGCAAAACCAACCAACCAACTAACAAACAAACACACAAAAAATATATATATATAAAACAAGAGGGGGGAGGAGACAAGATGACTGACTGAAGCCAGCTTTCCACAGAGGCTTCTGTCCAGAAGGAGACTTAAAGGACAAAAATTCATCAAGTAACCTGGTAGATTTGAGCTACACTAGGAGAGAAGGTTGGAGAACGCATGTCAACCCCACTGAGGCGAGCTGTGACCACAAGGATACAACCAAAAGTACAAAATCCATTACCAAGCAGACAGGAGTCCCCATCCCCCATGAGAATGGCTCGGAGTGCCCCACAAACAATCGGGCAGAGTTCAAAAGTCCTCCCGCTACACTCCACGGGAGAGACCTTCTAAAAACTGGACCTACCTCCCCTACTAGGGTGCCACAGCATCCTCCTGCCAGGCATAAAACTATATAAAACTGTATATAGTCTCTACCTGGAATTCTGAGCTCCCAGTGCTCCTCTCAACTCACACTGTGGTCTGGAGGCCAGTCCCCCAGGAGTTCAGAGTCTTGGGTGATTTCTCGAGGGGTGTGGACAGTGCCTGGACTGCAGCTGGTCAGCGCCGGCTCTGGGGCATGGGAGTGAAGAGAGAATGGTTGGCAGGGAGAAGACCGCACCAGAGTGTCAGTTCCCCGAGGCACAGTGCGACAGCTGTCTTTTGGTGAGAATACGGCCAGGCATAAAACTGTGTAAAACTGTGTGTGTTCTCTGCCCGCAACCCTGGGCTCCCAGCACTCCCCTCTGTCCTCGCTCCAAGATCTGGAGGCCTGTCCCCCAGGAGTCCAGATTCTTGTGCGATTGCTCGAGGGGTGTAGATAGTGCCAGGGCTGCATTCAGTTGGTGCAGACTCTGGGGCGTGGGAGCAGAGAGAGGACGGATGGCCGGAAGGGAGCTGCACTGCAGCAGCGGTTGCCTGAGGCATAAAACAACAACCCTCTTTTGCTAGCAATATGGCTCACTACCGAATATTCTGAAGCCACACCCCCTGTCTCCCTGGGCAACCAGAGACTCTGAGTATAGGATTTCCCTGAGGCAACACCAACTTTCAAACCGGGGAAACTCCCAGGGCAGGGCTGACCCAGAGGTCCACTTTACAGAACCTAAGACGCACCTGGCCCTCAGGGGATCGTCAGCCTATAGACAATACAAGAGCAAAGACAAGCTGATTTGGAACTCAATTCAGCTTCTCTTCTGCAGGGGAACCACAAAGTTGTTCTGTTCTGTTCTGTCAGTAACAATAATTAGGGGCGAGACTGGACCTGAGTGAAAACCCCCCAACGTTCATCAAGCACCTGAGGTTGTCAGGTCTCACCTCCTCCTGCTAGAGAGAGGCAGAGCACAGCGGCCTGGCAGACTTCCTTGTGATTCAGGCAGGTGCAAATTCCTGGAGTACCGATTCACTACAGGCAACTGGGTCAGCCAACTGCAGGGCTACCTGTGACTGGGTGTGACAGTGGAACAAGGTGGGAAAGGAGGCATCAACCTTCCCAGACTGATCTATTGGCTGGGTGGCTCCTCCTGACTCAATGCAGAACTGGAGCTAGCCACACCAGAGTAGTCATCAGACCCCTGTGATCCAGTTCCCAGAGACCTCTTAAAATCTCTCATCCGAGACAGGTGCAGACTGAGACAATTGATTTGGACCTTCTGAACTGAACCAATCGCCTGAGGACAAATAAGGTGGTGGCCTGGGTGCACAGTGGTAGGAAGGTTTTATTTTCCTTTTCCAGTTGCTTGCCTGTGGGGGGTGGGGTGACTTAATTGCTGATATTTCTCCACAGCTGAGACTTCAATCCAGAGTATCTGTTTCACTAGGGTGGAACAGAAACCAGCTGAAAACAAGACAGAACCACTTAGCTCCACCAAACCAGACAGGGCCCCAGTTTCTCAGGCCACAACACTGGACAGGCCCTCTACAAAGCCCCCGGGGAAAAAAATCAAAGAGAGTAAAACAACCATGGGGCAGAATCAGTGGAAAACCTCTGGTAACATGAATAACCAGAATAGATCAACCACCCCCGCAACCAAGGAAAGATATGGCAGACGTAATTGAAGATCCTGTTCATAAACAACTGGCTGAGATGACAGAAATCGAATTCAGAATTTGGATTGCAGACAAGATTAACAAAGTGGAATTAGGAATTCGAGGAGAAATTCAAAAGTTGTCTCAAGAATTTAACGAATTTAAAGACAAAACCACCACAGACTTAGACACACTGAAGAAGAATTTGCAGCCCTCAAAGATATGAAAAATACAGTAGAATCTCTCAGCAACGGAATGGAGCAAGCAGAAGAAAGGATTTCTGACATTGAAGATAAAGCCATTGAACACTTCCAAACTCTCAAAGAGGAAGAGAAATGGAGAGCAAAAACGGATCATTCTCTCAGAGAGCTCTGGGATAATTCAAGAAGGTCAATATCCAAACCATTGGAGTTCCTGAAACAGATGAAGTGGCCTTGCTGGGCACAGAGGCCCTTCTGCATGAAATTATGAAAGAGAATTTTCCAGACATGCCTAGAGATTCTGAAATTCAGATAGCAGACAGCTTCAGAACCCCAGCGTGACTCAACCCCAATAAGACATCCCACAGGCATATCATAATTAACTTCACTAAAGTTAATATGAAGGAGAAAATTCTCAAAGCTGCCAGGAGAAAGAAAACCATTACCTTCAAAGGGTAGAATATTAGAATGACTGCAGATCTCTCTGCTGAAAATTGTCAAGCCAGAAGAGGGTGGACATTGACTTTTAATCTCCTAAAGCAAAATAACTTTCAACCCTGGATCTTGTACCCAGCTAAACTGAGTTTCATTTATGATGGAGAAATTAAATACTTTAATGACATTCAGATGTTGAAGAAATTTGCCATATCCAAACCAGCTCTTCGGGATATTCTCAGACCTATCCTCCATAATGAACAACGTAATCCTATACCACAACAGTAAACTGAGAAACTTTGGATCAAACTCCAATTTCCACACTGGTGAAAGGATTAAAAATATCCACTGGACTTTTGTAAAACTCGATACCCAAAATTTCACCAGACTTATTAATATTCTCCATTAATGTGAACAGTTTAAAATGTCCTCTAAAGAGGCATAGGTTAGCTGACTGGATACAAAAACTCAGGCCAGATATTTGTTGCATAAAAGAGTCACATCTTAACTTAAAAGACAAATACAGACTCAGGGTGAAAGGATGGTTATGCATATTTCAGGCAAATGGTAATCAGAAAAAAGCAGGTGTTGCAATTTTATTTGCAGATACAAAAGGCTTTAAACCAACAAAAGTGCAGATACAAAAGGCTTTAAACCAACAAAAATAAGGAAGGATGAGAATGGTCACTTCATATTTGTTAAGGGTAATACTCAATATGATGAGATTTCAATTATTAATATCTATGCACCCAACCAGAATGCACCTCAATTTATAAGAGAAACTCTAACAGACATGAGAAACTTGATTTCCTCCAGCTCCATAATAGTCAGAGATTTCAACACTCCTTTGGCAGTGATGGATCGATCCTCCAACAAGAAGCTGAGCAAAGAAATCTTAGATTTAAACCTAACCATGCAACATTTGGATTTAGCAGACATCTACAGAACATTTCATCCCAACAAAACTGAATGCACATACTTCTCATCAGTCCATGGAACTTACTCCAAAATCAATCACATCTTAGGTCACAAGTGTAAACTCAGTAAATTTAAAGGAATAGAAATTATTCCATGCATCTTCTCAGACCACCATGGAATAAAACTTGAGCTGAGTAACAACAGGAATCTGCATACTCATACAAAAACATGGAAATTAAATAACCTTATGCTGAATGATAGCTGGGTCAGAGATGAGATTAAGAAAGAAATCGCCAATTTTTTGGAACAAAACGACAATGAAGACACGAACTATCAGAATCTCTAGGACACCGCAAATGCAGTTCTAAGAGGGAAATTTATAGCACTGCAAGCCTTCCTCAAGAGAACGGAAACAGAGGAAGTTAACAACTTAATGGGACATCTCAAGCAACTGGAAAAGGAAGAACATTCCAACTCCAAACCCAGTAGAAAAAAAGAAATAACCAGGCGGTGCCTGTGGCTCAGTGAGTAGGGTGCTGGCCCCATATGCCGAGGGTGGCGGGTTCAAACCCAGCCCTGGCCAAACTGCAACAAAAAAATAGCCAGGCATTGTGGCGGGCGCCTGTAGCCCCAGCTGCTCTGGAGGCTGAGGCAAGAGAATCGTGGAAGCCCAAGAGTTAGAGGTTGATGCCACGGCACTCTACCCGAGAGCGGTACAGTGAGACTCTGTCTCTACAAAAAAAAAAAAAAAAGAAATAACCAAAATTAGAACAGAATTAAATGAAATTGAAAACAAAAGAATAATGCAACAGATCAATAAATCAAAAAGCTGGGTTTTTCGAAAAGGTCAATAAAATAGATAAACCTTTGGCCAACCTAATCAGGAAAAAAAGAGTAAAATCTCTAATCTCATCAATCAGAAACAACAAAGACAAAATAAAAACAGACTCCGCAGAAATAAAGAAAATCCTTAATGAATACTACAAGAAACTTTATTCTCAGAAATATGAAAATCTGAAGGAAATTGACCGATACTTGGAAGCACATCACCTTCCAAGACTTAGCCAGAATAAAGTGGAAATGTTGAACGGGCCCATATCAAGTTCAGAAATAGCATCAACCATACAAAACCTCCTTAAAAAGAAAAGCCGAGGACCAGATG